>NC_064920.1:890456985-891073582 GCF_023897955.1 Schistocerca gregaria
GGCCTTGGGAGAGCCAGTCCTGACAAAGCTCTACCATCTGGTGAGCAAGGTGTATTAGACAGACGAAATACCCTCAGACTTCAAGAAAAATATAATAATTCCATTCCCAAAGAATGCAGGTGTTGACAGATGTGAAAATTACCGAACTGTCAGTTTAATAAGTCACAGCTGCAAAATACTAACGCGAATTCTTTACAGACGAATGGAAAAACTGATAGAAGCCGACCTCGAGGAAGATCAGTTTGGATTCCGTAGAAATGTTGGAACACGTGAGGCAATACTGACCCAACGACTTATCTTATAAAATAGATAAAGGAAAGGCAAACCTACCTTTCTAGCATTTGTAGACTTAGAGAAAGCTTTTGACAATTTTGACTGGAATACTTCTCTTTCAAATTCTAAAGGTGGCAGTGGTAAAATACAGGGAGCGACAGGCTATTTACAATTTGTACAGAAACCGGAAGCCAGTTATAAGAGTCGAGGGACATGAAAGGGAAGCAGTAGTTGGGAAGGGAGACAGGGTGGTAGCCTCTTATCGATGTTATTCAATCCGTATATTGAGCAAGCAGTAGAGGAAACAAAAGAAAAATTTGGAGTAGGTATTAAAATCCACGGAGAAGAAATAAAAGCTTTGAGGTTCGCCGATGACATTGTAATTCTGTCAGAGACAGCAAAGGACTTGGAAGAGCAGTTGAACGGAATGAACAGCGTCTTTAAAGGAGGATATAAGATGAACATCAACAAAAGCCAAACGAGGATAATGGAATGTAGTCGAATTAGGTCGGGTGATGCTGAGGGAATTACATCAGGAAATGAGACACTTAAAGTAGTAAAGGAGTTTTCCTATTTGGGGAGCAAACAACTGATGATGCTCAAAGTAGAGAGGATATAAAATGTAGACTGGTAATGGCAAGCAAAGCGTTTCTGAAGAAGAGAAATTTGTTAACATTGAGTATAGATTTAAGTGTCAGGAAGTCGTTTATGAAAGTATTTGTATGGAGTGTAGGCATGTATGGAAGTGATACATGGATGATAAATAATTTGGACAAGAAGAGAATAGAAGCTTTCGAAATGTGGTGCTACAGAAGAATGCTGAAGATTAGACGGGTAGATCACATAACTAATGAGGAGGTATTGAACAGAATTGGGGAGAAGAGGAGTTTGTGGCACAACTTGACAAGAAGAAGGGATCGGTTGGTAGGACATGTTCTGAGGCATCAAGAGACCACAAATTTAGCATTGGAGGGGAGCGTGAGGGTAAAAATCGTAGAGGGAGACCAAGAGATTAGTACACTAAGCAGAATCAGAAAGATGTAGGTTGCAGTAAGTACTGGGAGATGAAGAAGCTTGCACAGGATAGAGTAGCATGGAGAGCTGCATCAAAACAGTCTCAGGGCTGAAGACAGCAACAACGACAACATACTACCCGACACAGTTTTTGATGGAGGGAGACGGAATGGTATGAAAATTTCGTTTGCGAACTCTTCACAATTGCACTACTTACCCGATTGTGGCGCTACCGCTGCGAACTATGGCTCAGTATAAAGGTCGGTGCAATGCGATCAGACGTCACTTCACTTTCAGATTGAGGACCGTGAACATGAACTGACGAAAGTAAATTACTCTTTAGCGAAACATGGCTCACTATCATCCTACAGAAGTTGTGATGTTAATTTTAGGCGAATGCCATAACAATCACGCTGCAGCTGCGTAATTGTATGCGGATCGTTTCCCAAACAGATGACATCCAAGTGCGAAAACATTATTCGAAATTGCACTCAACGAGCTCGAAATTGATACGTGCATCGTCTACCTCGTCATCGCAAGTACAATGAAAATGACGCTGTTACCCATACCGTTCTCGCCTGTGTTCAACTGGATCCAGAAATGAGTAGTCGTGCGATTCAGAGACAAACTGGCTAATTAAATCGTTATGATTGTCATTATTGGTCCCCTGTCAATCCACACTGGCACAGACCCATTGGCAATTAACACAAATGATCGTTAATGGTCTGGTGTGGTATTTTTAAACGGTTACTTGATAAGACCGGAATTTTTGAGGGAAATGATACTGGGGAATCTTATTTACAACTTCTCAGTGATGATTTGTTGGAGCTAATGGAAAATGTTGAATTAGAAAGTAGGCAACGAATGTGGTTCCAACAGGACGGAGCAGCTCCCCACTATGCTAAAAATGTGCGGAACGTTTTAAATTTACGGTACCCTAGTTGGTGGATAGGACGTGCGGACCAATTCAGTGACCTCGGCATTCACCAGACCTAACATCTCCTGATTTTTTCTTGTAGGGTTACTTTAAAAATATTATTTATGAAAGACAGCGCACATTCCGTAACGACGTGGAGCAACGCATTCGAAGAGCATGTGCAGCAATACCACAGGATGTGGTATTGCTGACTTTCATTGGAGAAACTTGTTTAGTGTTGTATGCCTGATAATAAATGAAGATGAAGCAAAAAGTGTTTCGTGTAAGTCCTAATACTCAATTAATACCCCGATAGATACTTTAGCTAGTCAAGGTGACGTCAGCATCATCTGCAGACGCACCCCAGCGACAGGTAAGCCAGGGGCGCCTTTGCTGCCGCCATAGCCGTAGTTCTGAGCTTGTTTTCTCGTCCGTAGCGGGGCCGCCACCCGATACCCCCAGCCAAGACAACACCTGTCCATGCTTTGTGCTTCGGCCCAGGTAGGGAGCTCTCACAACATTGCACAACATGCGAAATCTACTGGAAGTCGTAAAGCTGAAACACGTATTTGATCAGAAACAGGTGGACAACTTATGGTGGTGAGGAATGGGCGAAAGTATCATGGAAGGCCCCAAATTAAGCACGTGCGGTAAAAATTGTCCCTCAGAGGACTTGAAAATACAAGGTAGAGGAGAATGTCAATTCTGAAAATGACACGTAGGCTTTCCCCATGCCATTCTCCACGATGTCGTTTCTCCCAGGTTAGCTAATCCAACTGGGCAAGCACGAAAGCCTCTATTGAGTTGGCAAATCATCAGAGAAATGTTGTCGAACTGTAACTGTATCAGGATGTATGAGATTCTGAACACAGCATTATACTTTGTGAATCTGTCGCATCGTAAAACGTGAAAGTTGAATCTACAGGGGCTTGTATGAGTTACGACTATTGATTTCTTGCTCTTCTCTTTCGACTATGTTATGTGTATAAATATAGGATCACAAACTGCTCATTTGTGTGAGAGTAAATGTAATTCATGACCATTTTTAAGAATTAGTGAAGCTTATTATCTGTTCTTTAATTTATCATTTGGTACAAAAATAACTAGCACCACGACTTTTTTTAAAAAATGTCAAAGTTGGTAAAACAAAAATCTAGGGTTCCCATTTGAAGACATGTGCAGAACTTAGTTTACACTTCCGTAAGTTTTCAGCGTCTTATCTTGGTATGGTGTCTGAACTAGGTCAACTGAAATTCATTAGAATTAGTTATAACTCACAAGTGCGCACTATTTTTATCCGATGTATAGTTTTCGAGATAATCTCATCCGAAACTTCAGATGGACCACCCTGTATACCCTCATAGCTTTTTCCAGCGCTGACTTTAATCTGGATCACCTATATATTTCATGTCGACTCTCTTTTTCTCTTCTATCACGTCACTTGACAGGTCCCCCTTTGATACCAGATGTAGGTGTCTACTAATTGCTCGAAGGGATATGATAGCAATCTTTTCTCTCTGCAGCTGGCAGCTGTGCCCGAGCGGTTCTAGGCGCTACAGTCTGGAACCGCGCGACCGCTACGGTAGCAGGTTCGAATCCTGCCTCGGGCATGGGTGTGTGCGATGTCCTTAGGTTAGTTAGGTTTAAGTAGTTCTAAGTTCTAGGGGACTGATGACCTCAGAAGTAAAGTCCCATAGTGCTCAGAACCATTTCTCTCTGCAAGAACAGTAAAATAGAACAAAAATGTTGTATTGAATCGTTGGCATTCCTAGAGTCCGTGAGTCACTGTCAAGAGGTTTGGAATTTGATCCAATACCATGAGGTTTTTTTCCCTATTGGGTTTCACATCCTCCAAACTCCGTGCATGAGATAAACCATTTCTTCTCGCACGTAGGCTGATTTGTTCTTGAGTAAGTTAGTCTATTATCTTCTCTCACTAGCTAGTTAAGGTTTTGCCGGCGTTTTCAAACGATATATACAAAGCATACAACGTTATCGTTTGTGGTTGTGGTCTTCAGTCCGAAGACTGGTTTCACGCAGTGCTACTCTATCCTGTGCAAAGTATCCTTATCTGTAAGTAACTACTGGAAGCTACATCCTTCTGAACCTCCTTGCTGTATTCACCTCTTCGTCTCCCTCTACGGCCACCCCCCCCCCCCCCCCCTCCAAGCCACCACTGTTCCCTCCTGTAAGAAATTGGTCATCCCTTGATGTCTCAGAAATATATCCTGCGCAACAAATTTCTTTCCTCCGCAATTCTATATTCAGTACTTCATCAGTCACGTGATCCACCCATATAATCTTCAGCAGTCTCCTGTAGCACCACATTCCAGATGCTTCTATTCTCTTCTTGTCCAAACTGTTTATCGTCCACGTTTCACTTCCTTACAGATACTTTCAGAAAATATTTCCTAAGACTTAAATCTACATTCGATGTTAACAAATTTCTCTTCTTCAGAAACGTTTTTCTTGCCATTGTCAGTCTATATTTTATATCGTCCTTACTTTGGGCATCGTCAATTATTTTCCTGCCCAAATAGCAAATCTCATCTACTACTTTAAGTGTCTCGTTTCCTAATCTGATTCCTTCAGTATCACTTGATTTAATTCGACTACATTCCATTATCCTCGTTTTGCTTTTTTCGATGCTCCTCTTATCTCCTCCTTTCAAGACCCTGTCCGTTCCTTTTAACTGCTCCTCCAAATCATTTGCTGTCTCTGATAGAATTCAGTGCCATCAACAAACCTCAAAGTTTTTGTTTCTTTTCCCTCTAATTTAACTCCTACTTCAAATTTTTCTTTTGTTTTCCCTTACTGCTTGTTCAGTGTACAGATTGAATGACATTCGGATAGGCTACAACCCTGTCTTACTATCTTCTAAACCACTACTTCCCTTTCATACTCCTCGATTCTTGTAACTGAGTCTGGTTTTTGCACAAGTTGTAAATAGCCTTTCGCTCCCTCAGAGTTTCAAGGAGAGTACTCCAGTCAACATTGTCAAAAGCTTTCTCCAAGTCTACAAATGTTATAAACGTTTGCTTGCCTTTCGCTAAGCTATATTCTATGAAAAGTTGTAGGGTCAGCATCGCCACGAGTATTTCTAAATTTCTCCGGTTTCTACATTTCTCCGAAATCGAAACTGGTCTTCCCCGAAGTCGGTGTCTACCAGTTTTTCCATTCTTCTGTGAATCCGCGTTAGAATTAAGCAGCCATTACTTATTGAACTAATATTTCGGTAATATTCACAACTGTCATCACCTGCTTTTTCTGGAATTGGAATTATTGTATTCTTTTTGAAATTTGACAGTAGTTCCTCTTGCGAGCTGCTAGAGTTTTATCATAGCTGGCTCTCCAAAGACTATCAGTAGTTCTAATGCAATGTTGTCTACTCCCAGCGTCTTGTTTCGATTCAGGTCTTTCAGTGCTCTGTCAAATCCTTCACATAGCATCATACCTCCCATCTCATCTACATCTACGTCCTCTTCCATTTCCATAAAACTGCCCTCAAGTACATCTCCCTTGCATAGGCCATTTACGTACTCCTTCCATCTTTCACCTTTCCCTTCTTCGGTTAGGACTTGTTTTTCATCTGAGCTCTTGATGTTCATTCAGGTGGTTCCGTTTTCTCCGAAGGCCTCTAATTTTCCTGTAGGATGTATAAATCTTTCCGCTAGTGATATATGTCCTCTTGTCATTCCTGTTAGTCAGGTTCGTGCCATATCTTATGCAGCAACATGCTGTCAATGGTCGTCACATTAGCATCGACGTGTTGTCTGAGCTGTCCCAGTGTTCTCGACAATGAGCGTAAGTAAAAAGTCATAGGGAGCTAGGCCAGACGATCTGCGGTGCCAGGGGAACAGAGCCACGACATCTTCACCTCTAAGCCCAGTCCAGTGATGCGGACGTTCGCCGTTTAGGTAGCGACGAACATCGATGCTTCAGTGAAGGAGTGTTGCATCTTGACGGAAGATGAAATTCTTGCCATCAGTAATAGGTTGTGGAAACAGCCACAACTGCAACATTCTAAATAAGAAGTACCTTCACAATTTTCTCGTAGAAGAAAAAAGAAAAAGCTTGGTCTGTGACAAAACATTAACCTTTGGCGAACTTCTTTTAGTCCCCACAATTTCATGATGATTTTCAGCGCCCCACGATCTCTCACTGTGGCGTTTAAACTTTCCACATAAAGGGAAGGTTGCTTCGTCGTTGACTATCAGCCTTGGGGCGAAATGATCATCCTCAATCGCTTAAAGCATTGTGACGCAAAATTAAAGATTCTGGTTATTACCCTCCGAATTTAACTGTTGCATGATCTATAGAGGTACAGTTTAAAATTTTGCCGCCGAGGGAAAATCTTACACGCAGTTTACGGAAATATTCCAATTCGTGGCTTTTTGCAAATCGTTGATTTTTTTGTACTGCGTATGAAGCTTTTGCTCACGCTTTACACGGTTCCATCCGGGAATTGGTCGAGCGGTAATTTTCTGTTTAGAGACAACCATTATCCCTAAATTAACGGTACCAGCACACAGTACTCTGTTTACAATGTGACTTTATTCACAATTCCTTTTGAATATACGATGCACTGTTGTAACAGAGAAACACCTCGTATATTGCAACACACAAAAACTCTTTTCTTGCTTTGTTGCCATTTTGATAAGGAACTGCACTCGTAACGCCAGCTGGTTGGAACAATGCAAACACGGCGAGTTTACGGCTCTAATCATGCATCAGCCATATTTCCAACTGTAACACTTTTGAAAATATATGACTCTGAAAACGAATGAATCATTTATAGTAGCCCTGTACACACGGCACAGTACTGAATCGTCAATGAAAATAACCATCCTAAAGTATTTTATGCCTTGGTGTATGAATGTTAGAAAATGACGCATGCATGTCATATGCGTAAGTACTGCCACAAGTTTTACTTATTGTAATGACGACACAATTCTGGGAGTTTCAGGTATTGCTAGAATTATGTGTTTTGCACTAGGTGGTCATTTGAACTGTTTAGGTGTTATGTGAAATTGGCCACAAGGTCGTAACTAGCTGGTAGTGAAAAAATGGTAGACTTTAAGCAATGGCCGGCCGCTGTGGCCTAGTCGTTCTAGGTACTTCAGTCCGGAACCGCGCTGCTGCTACGGTCGCAGGTACGAATCCTGCCTCGGGCTTGTGTGTGATGTCCTTAGGTTAGTTAGGTTTAAGTAGTTCTAAGTTCTAGGGGACTGATGACCTCCGATGTTAAGTCCAATAGTGCTTGGAGCCATTTTATTTTAAGCAATGTAGATGGAACAACAACTGATGTTATCCTTTCGAGGATTAATCCAAATCATTGACGCATAGTTTGGCAGTCGGTAACTTAAGGCACCACCTGTTCTCCCCTTAGTGGCCAAATGCTGAGAGTTAACATCTGTTCTACCACACGCGTTCGCCCCAGAAAAGCGTCATCGCGCAAGAGTGCATTAGCAACGCCTGCTGCAGGAGCGGATACAATGTAGCATTATTATAGGAAGTCAAACAGACACGGATCTGAACATCGCGAGTACCGCTGACGTATGTAACAGCATCACACTACATTCTGTCGTCTTCTTCCTTCTTCTCAGCAATATGGCTATGGAAACTGTTCTAAAACGCGTAGCACGCAAGGTACACACGTCTGAAAAAGAGAGGTTAAAGTTAACTTGCAGCAGCGAACAGGAACCGAAAGTTACAGTCTATTTCCACATTATCGACATCTGCAGTATTTATCAGCAGATGGCTTTAGTTTAATGTAGTATGTTTTGAGTCTTCACAAAAGGTGGGTTCCCTCTCATTCTGAGGTCTGAGTGACTTACTCATTCGTTTTAACCTTCCACAGTCTCTCTCCCCAGGGAGTAGTAACTCACAAGTCGGAAAGCTAGGTACCAATGTCAGCCAGTGTGAAATGTTTCCTCTTTTGACATCATTACGCTGTTTGTCGCTTCGCGACACGTATTAATATCTTTTGTGATGTGACTGTTGGTGTAAAGGAGTTGAAAAGGCTGACGTTTTCCATACGATATGCGATGTTGTTGAGGAGAAACACCCTGCACGCATAATAAAGTTGTTGTATCAGAACGGCAGCTGTGGTAGCACTGCATTGTGGGAATATCGCAGACAGAAGCGACTGCAAAGACGCCTCATGTCAACAAATACGCTCAAGAATGTATCAAAAATTTGAAGAAATGGGTGCATTAGATGGTGCAGCACAGAGAAGGAGGTGGCCAGTTCCAATGACAGTTGTTGATGAAGTAACTATGGTCGACCTTGGAGCACATGTCTCAAGTTCTGCAGCCACTGCTAGTGTTGTTCCTCAGGAATTATCTCTCCCCTGTTCAACTATTCAAAAGGTTTTGCGGCACATTTTACACTGGCATCCCTACAAAATTCAGAAGTACAACGCCGTGACTTTGCCCTTCGTCTTTTGGCATGCATGGAAATGGATGACATGCAGCCGGGGAATATTTTTTGCACGGATAATGCATATTTTACTCTGCATAGTGCCATGAATGCACAGAACTGTCGCATATGTGTTACTACTCCACCACATGTTGTGCAGGAACATCCACACAAGTCAGCTTCTGTGACTGTGTGCTAAGCTTTCAGAAGCTCCTTCATTCTCGATCCGTTTTTCTTCGAGGAAATGACAACTCTCGGGCATATTAGGTGTACAGAGGCGTGACATCTGCACGTTATGAGGACCTCCTTGCGAAACACATGATTCCAGCTTTGCAACAACACAACTGTGTCCATACCAATGTTTTCATGCAAGGTGGGGCCACTCCACACGTGCTTGCCAGCTGAAAGATTTAATTAGAGGAACCTTCGGTAAAGGCCACACCAACTCTAGGCAATTTCAAGATCCACCGTCCTAGATCCATATGACTTCTGTTTGTGGGGATATCTGAAATATTGTGTTTATCAGTGATGTTTCCTGATTCTTTGTGATCTGAAGGATAGCACACGACGACATATTGTTCTGATTGCACTGGATAGCCTGCGAGCAACTGTGGATCATACCGTTTTACAGATGCAACACGTTGCTGAGTAGCGATACCGCACTGAACTGGTGTTGTAACTTGTGAGCATATCCTAATAAACTTGCCAGAACCACCATTATCATTTTTTTGATCGTTCCTCAAAAATGAGTTCAAATGGCTCTGAGTACTATGGGACTTAACATCTATTGTCATCAGTCCCCTAGAACTTAGAACTACATAAACCTAACTAACCTAAGGACATCACACAACACCCAGTCATCGATCGGTCCTCCCCTTTTCCTCCACCCACACCACATTCTGAACGCTTACAGACCCATATTGTCACCAGGTGACAGAAAATGGAACTATTAATTTTTCAGCATGCTCGGCGAGCGGAGAGTGTCAAAGTTATAGGCGTTAGTGCCTGTAAATGTGTGTATGTAGAGGATGAGTCCGTGATGACGTTACATACGTTCTAGGATGATGGAGAAGGACAAATGGATCAGTTTGAGGTAAGGTTCCCTGTACTGGAAACGAACCAGTCGAGAGTTATAAGCGAAAACCTTTCTGATACCTCAGACAGTGGAATACATGTACTGATTCTGTTATTGCTAAGACTGCTGGGTAGGCACATTTCAGAGGTGATAGTATGGACCAAGAGAAGGAAAAAATGTAAACACGAAGCCCTAAAGTGCATACCCCAAGGGATACGAGCACCTGTTCAATAAAGATGTATTTCACAGTAACGAAGAAAAAAAAAGTGCTCATAGCTCCTCACTATGCATTTTAGAACCCATGTCTACTGGACATTTTTTTCCTTCTTCCGGTTCATACTACCACCTCTGAAAGTTGCCTACCCTACATTCTTAGCAACAACAGTACCAGTTCATGTGTGCCGCTGTCAGAGGTATCAGTTATAACTTTCGACTCGCTCGTTTCGAGCACAGGGGCCCTTACCTAAAGTGATACGTTTATCCTTCTCCATCATCCTACAAAGTCTGTAACATCGTCACGCATTCACTTTGTATACCTATACATTTACAGGCGCCGATGTCTGTAATTTTGACGCTCTGTAACGTCGTTGGATGAAGTTCACGGAATTGGGTTAATATTCAGAATATTATGTACCCACTACCCTCTATGAGTTCTAGAAATCTGTAACGAAAATTTTCGAACACCCTAATGTGAGGACTGTATATGCGACGAATGAAAAGTTGTACCAAGACCGGGATTCGAACCTGCTTACTGGGTAGAGGTGTTAACCAATAACCCACACTGGTACAGGGGCTAGGCACCACAGAAGGAACTACCTTAGCACATCTCCCTCCTCAGTCCAAATGCCTAAGTCCGCTTGGTATTCCCCCTAAATTCTAATAGTTTTTCAGAGGCTCTCCAACTGTATTGGAATAACACCTCAGCAGCGAACGAAATGGGGCATCGTGGCTGTAAACCAGGCATAGGTGCTTTAATCAAATTAAACTAAATGGTCCCAGAGACCTTTTCAAGACTCAAACATCTATGATGTATATATGCAAACTGAAAACGGCGAATGAAAGTTTCTACAGAGGCGCTAGGGTGGCGTAGTGTTTAGCGCCTCTGCATAGTGTGCAGGACTTGCAGGCTCGAATTCTGGCATAGGTACAGATTTTCATTCCTCCCTTCAGTCTGCGCATATATATATATATATATATATATATATATATATATATATATATATATATATCATGAGTGTAGACATGATATCTGAATAGTGTGTTGGAGAAAAATGTATAGTGAGAGTGGAAACTCGGAGCGCGTTAACCAACACTGAACGTGGGATGATAATAATCAGTGCAAGACACGTAGGTCACAGCGTTTATACACTCCTCGAAATTGAAAAAAGAACACATTGACACCGATGTGTCAGACCCACAATACTCGCTCCGGACACTGCGAAAGGGCTGTACAAGCAATGATCACACGCACGGCACAGCGGACTCACCAGGAACCGCGGTGTTGGCCGTCGAATGGCGCTAGCTGCGCAGCATTTGTGCACCGCCGCCGTCAGTGTCAGCCAGTTTGCCGTGGCATACGGAGCTCCATCGCAGTCTTTAACACTGGTAGCATGCCGCGACAGCGTGGACGTGAACCGTATGTGCAGCTGACGGACTTTGAGCGAGGGCGTATAGTGGGCATGCGGGAGGCCGGGTGGACGTACCTCCGCACTGCTCAACACGTGGGGCGTGAGGTCTCCACAGTACATCGATGTTGTCGCCAGTGGTCGGCGAAAGGTGCACGTGCCCGTCGACCTGGGACCGGACCGCAGCGACGCACGGATGCACGCCAAGACCGTAGGATCCTACGCACTGCCGTAGGGGACCGCACTGCCACTTCCCAGCAAATTAGGGACACTGTTGCTCCTGGGGTATCGGCGAGGACCATTCGCAACCGTCTCCATGAAGCTGGGCTACGGTCCCGCACACCGTTAGGCCGTCTTCCGCTCACGCCCCAACATCGTGCAGCCCGCCTCCAGTGGAGGCGCGACAGGCGTGAATGGAGGGACGAATGGAGACGTGTCGTCTTCACCGATGAGAGTCGCTTCTGCCTTGGTGCCAATGATGGTCGTATGCGTGTTTGGCGCGGTGCAGGTGAGCGCCACAATCAGGACTGCATACGACCGAGGCACACAGGGCCAACACCCGGCATCATGGTGTGGGGAGCGATCTCCTACACTGGCCGTACACCTCTGGTGATCGTCGAGGGGACACTGAATAGTGCACGGTACATCCAAACCGTCATCGAACCCATCGATCTGCCATTCCTAGACCGGCAAGGGAACTTGCTGTTCCAACAGGACAATACATGTCCGCATGTATCCCGTGCCACCCAACGTGCTCTAGAAGGTGTAAGTCAACTACCCTGGCCAGCAAGATCTCCGGATCTGTCCCCCATTGAGCATGTTTGGGACTGGATGAAGCGTCGTCTCACGCGGTCTGCACGTCCAGCACGAACGCTGGTCCAACTGAGGCGCCAGGTGGAAATGGCATGGCAAGCCGTTCCACAGGACTACATCCAGCATCTCTACGATCGTCTCCATGGGAGAATAGCAGCCTGCATTGCTGCGAAAGGTGGATATACACTGTACTAGTGCCGACATTGTGCATGCTCTGTGGCCTGTGTCTATGTACCTGTGGTTCTGTCAGTGTGATCATGTGATCAGTGTGATCATGTGTCACTAAAGTTTCCCCTTCCTGGGACAATGAATTCACGGTGTTCTTATTTCAATTTCCAGGAGTGTATTACCAAATGGCCAACCGGTTTCATGGTGCACTTTGCACTGTTGCAGGTTGCCTATCTAACGGCCTCCAGGGGCAACAAAAACCGTAACGAAAAATTTAAAATGCTACTGTAATCTACTCATTCACAGGTGTTATCGTATGTTTCAGGTTTAACACAGTAAGACAAGTATTACAGTTAGAAATTAAGTACATATCTTGAGGCAGTATACTCGCGGGGCGCAAATTGCCTGATCTATAGTCATCCGGTACTTGAGAATTAGAGCACTTAGTTTACACGCTTGACACCATATATTTAACAAATAACTCGCTTGTAAAGTAATGAGGCATTTGAATGACTTTTATACATGGGATTTCGTCTATTTAAAGAACCGGAAATGAGAGCTTACACAAGAGATAATGTTTCCGGGATGAAGCAGGTCGAGGCAGTATCTTCATTATCGCAGAGACAGTGTTCCCACACGCATAAACAACCCCCGCGGCGACGACAAGTGGAACACATAACGCCACCTTCGCAGCTCTGCAACGATTGAACGAGTCACATCGCTGTCGATTTCAATATGGGGCTCGGGGAGGCATTTGTGCTAAGACTGTACGGTATAGACTTCAGCCACTTACTGTACTTTGTCTCTGTTGTTATTTACTTAGACCTCACCTATTGTTGTTGATGAAACGTAATGTCTGCCCGTCACAAGTCTGTTTTGTTTCTTGCACACTCCCAGTGTTTTCATCGTTTATCTTATCAGAAGTTAATATTACCGTCTCACTTCTTCCCGTAAATATTTTAGGATGTTAGGTCCACCCACGAAACGTTGTGAAAATCATTTCATTGTACATGAAACGTATCATAATCTTCCTCTTTTTCTTCCAAATTGATGAATGCGGCACGGATTTTAATAACATGAAAACAGCGAAATATACAAACATTTATGATATTTATGTAAGTTTAATTACAATTTTTGCGGTCTACCAAGTAATACAAAATTTCACTTCTAGACAAACTGTAGGTATAGTACATCCTTATTGCAGTATTTGAGCTCGCCGGGTTGGCCGAGCGGTTCTAGGCGCTACAGTCTGGAACCGCGCGTCCGCTACGGTCTCAGTTTCGAATCCTGCCTCGGGCATGGATGTGTGTGATGTCCTTAGGTTAGTTAGGTTTAAGTAATTTTAAGTTCTAGGGACTGATGACGTCAGCAGTTAAGTCCCTTAGTGCTCAGAGCCATTTGAACGATTTTTCAGTATTTGAAACCAACTACCACTTATTTTTGAAACGTCTGCATGTGTATGAAAAAAAAACCACAAAGTCCAGTGAAAATAACACCTACCCAAACAATAAAAACATGTTTTTACTACTTCATACCACTTGTTTAAGGTATAACAAATTAGTTAACACGTCCTTTCAATCTTCATTTCCTGCAGAATTGCGCTAGATGAAAAGGTGCATTTCTTTGTTTTCCACTTTCAGAGATCTACAGTTGTCTATGAGGATAGTTTTGCACTTGAAAAATCTCCTCTCCACATCACAGGACGTGACAGGAGCGTATTTGAAGGCGACGAGGTCTCTGCAGGCCAGCTTTCACTCGCCGTCTTCAAAATCGTTCAAATGGCTCTGAGCACTATGGGACTTAACATCTGAGGTCATCAGTCCCCTAGAACTCAGAACTACTTAAACCTAACTAACCTGAGGACATCACACACATCCATCCCAATGGCAGGATTCGAATTAGTGACCGTCGCAGCAGCGCGGTTGCGGACTGAAGCGCCTACAACCGCTCGATCACAACGGCCAGATCGTCGTCTTCAAATGTTGTGGCATTCCCAGGAAGGCTGTTACTGATTTGGCACATTGTGCAATATCCAGGAATACACTGGAGAACACTTTGCAATTTTTTGTTCACTTTGGCTGCAACATCAGCACGAGCTCGACGCAAGTCACTCTGCACTTGTACAATACACAGGGTGTGACACAGTTTAGTACCAGTAACTTTCTAGTGTCTGATGTTTTTTGATACCACTCAAAAGTTGGCGTTTGTTTATGCCACGTTTCCAGACAGAGTATCGGTGAAGACCTCTTTCACAGTTTCAGTAGCACTTCATTCACCGCTGTCAAGCTAACACAAGACTGTCTTTATTTTAGTGTATTTGGTGCGGTAATAAGCAGCATTAAGCCAAGAAACCCATAGTACAAGAACAGGTTGAGGGAGGACGGGCAGTGAACGTACTTGTCCCTCGTATTTCTGCATCCGTAGCAGACCTTTCATGTAGGTGCAAGCAAAACGTAGTCTATGTTCACACCATCCGGCTACAGTAGCTTTTTGTAGTTGTCAAACAGATTGGCTATTGTCTACTTGTTTACTCGCACGAGTAATTTTTCTCCAGGCCCTAAAACTTATGGAATAACAACGACAACATTTGGAACGTAACGTCGACCTGTACTGGTGGTGTCACTCAGGACATTCTGTCAGACATAGTAATTCGTACTGTGCAGACACCTCTTCGCAGCACACAGATAAATACGAGGGCTGTTCGGAAAGTAAGATGGGGTGCGAAATGGAAACCACAGTGAAACTACGATGAAACTTTGCATAGATACATTGGGCAGTGTCTCTAATATGCCCGTCACGTCGCTCTTTTCAGTTCTGAGTTGACAGTGAGCACATTAAGATGCTTACAACAGTAGTGTCTCCCGGCAAGTATGAGGGTCTGGTGAGAGATTTCGCCTGATGTCATGCAGCCCACATAACATAACTGTCATGCATTTCCTTCTGCATGACAATTCTTGGCCACAGTCCGTAAGGGCAATGAAGATGGGCTGGTCCGGACGGAGGTTCGAGTCCTCCCTCGGGCATGGGTGTGTGTGTTTGTCCTTAGGGTAATTTAGGTTAAGTAGTGTGTATGCTTAGGGACTGATGACTTCGGCAGTTAAGTCCCGTAAGATTTCACACACATTTGAACTTTTTTTTTTGGCAATGAAGATGCTCCTGCAGTGTTTTCGATGGGAAGTGTTTGATCATTCACAACAGAGCCCGTAATTGACTCTGCATGAGTTTCATTTCTACTCACACGAGCAGCTACCTGTGAAGACAACTTTCTGACCAGGCAACGAGCTGTAGACCAGCGCAGAGAAATGGCAGGAGACACAGGCCGCTTTGTTCTATGACGAAGGTATTGGAAAGTTACTACAGAGTACGATAAATGTCTAAATAGAAGTGGCGACTATGTAGAGAAGTAGCTGGAAGGTGTAGGTAACTGTTGCACGGTTAAAGATGGACAGTCTGCTCAGATAACAGAGTTCGTCTGTTGTCACTTTCAGCACTTCCCTTCACACAGTTGTTGTGTTTGGTGGTGTTACAATGTTGTTGCACATTAAAGCGCTTTTGTGCACTAATATTAACTTCACATAGTTCCACTTCAGTTTTGAAGAACTTCATTCCAAAATCACGAAGAAAACCTGGCAACTTCATATGTTGGAGCACTTTACTTTCGGCCTGTTGAACCAGACCAAGTCTGTAATCCAACTGAACAGTGTGGGTACGTGTGTGATTTTTATTACGTTGGAAGTCGCCCTTGTTGGCTTCAAGAGCGTATTGTCGTCCCCGCACAATAATGCATTACGTCAGAGAACCGAAAGTGTGTTACTCTGCTTATCTTCTAAAGTACTGATAAATAAGACTTTTTTGTAATTGTATTTATTTGTGATACTGTCACCTGAAACTATATAATGCGAGCAATATTTTCATGTTTCTATTCTTGTGTCCTTAAAGATACGACAAATATAAGCATTTTTGGGCAAAAGTTGGTCGAAATATGACCAATTATGGCAAAATTTGGCCGAAATCAGATCTACCGAAGAGACTGCCTACACTACGCTTGTCCGTCTTCTTTTGGAGTACTGCTGCACTATGTGGCATCCTTACCAGATGGGATTAACCGAGTAGACCGAGAAAGTTGAAAGAAGAGCAGCACGTTTTGTATTGTCGAGAAATAAGGGAGAGAGTGTCACGGACACGGTACAGAATTTGGGATGGGCATCATTGAAACAAAGGCGTTTCTCGTTGCGGTGGGATCTTCTCAGGAAATTTCAGTCACCAACGTTCTCCGCCGAATGCGAAAATATTTTTTTGACGCCGATTTACATCGAAGGAACCATCATCATAATAAAACTCCGACCTCGCACGGAAAGATGTAGGTGTTCGTTTCTTCCGCGCACTGTTCAAGAGTGGAATAATAGGCAATTACAGTGCAGGTGGTTCGATGAACGCTCTGCTAGGCACGTTAGTGTGACTTGCAAAATATCCTTGTAGATGTGGATGTAGATGAAATATGACCTATTATTTAAAAAAAGTGTAAATATGACTATGCGCAAAAAAATGATTCAAATGGCTCTGAGCACTATGGGACTTAACATCAGAGGTCATCAGTCCCATAGACGTAAAACTACTTAAACCTAACTAACCTAAGGACACCACACACATCCGTGCCCGAGGCAGGATTCGAACCTGCGACCGTAGCTGCAGCGCGGTTCTGGACTGAAGCGCCTAGAACCGCTCGGCCACAATGGCCAACGACTGTGCGCAATCAAAACACATTTCTCTCTCCGTGCATAAATTGTTGTAAAATCCACCCTAAAGCTCAGGAAAAGATATGGCTTGTCATTCAAATTCGGACCATAGCGATGAGTTTCCTACTATAGACGATCAACCAGTATGATACACCACACGCTTATATGTGTTCGGACAGTAATGAAACCAGCCATAACTTCCAAGAATTACCCTAGTACATTAAAAATGTTTGTTTCCCCCATTTGTAAATCTGTTATACCATCTAGGCCATCGAGTCGCATACTGGATTCTCTGTTGTGCTCCTTCTAGCAGCTGGTCGGAAGCTCGGCCGACATCGTTGCTACAGGTACGCGAGTCAATGTACAGGCAAGCACGCCTAAAACTGATCAGTCTCAGTATCTCAACACGCGTGACCACTGTACGCGCGCCAGGGGGCGGTTTACCGTGATATTAGCTGACAGTCATAATAATGTGCCTGGTCTGCACATCACGGCACAGTTACCGGTCGATTAACTTTAGAAATGATTGGTCGGACACAGACAATAGCAGCCGTGTTTGACAGCAGGGGCCGTGCCTACCTCGTGCTCCCCCTAATATCACTGAACACCTCTTCCCCTCGATCCCCTCCAGCCGTTCCCTTTCCCATGTCGACACGGCATCCTGTGCCTAACGGTAAAAGAGCTCGCATCGATTCCTCGACGCCGGCGGGTATGCCCCGTCATCGCTGCTGCCAACCGCAGCGTGAAAAATGATACACGGAGGCGTGTTGCCGGCGCACGTGCTGGCCATTCACACCGCCACAATAGGCCCCCAGGTAATGACTCAGGCGAGAGCTGCCGCGTCTCCGGGTAAAACAGCACGACTCAGCCGCTCTGTGACACAGCAGCGCTACCTGCAGACAGCTTCACTACTACATCATATATACACCCAAAAATTACTTAAACCGGAGGAAAATGCTGTGAAGAATATACAGTAGTTACCATACAACAAGAAATTATTCCGAAACTAACGACAAATCTGAATCGAAACTTCAGTACTGAGACTCCGTGGTCGATGCATAAAGCTATTCGCTAAAGTTTCCTCCACATCTCCAAGACCACATTCAGAGATGAAAACCAGCAACTATCAGAAGATATTTCCCGGAAAATACGAGGATTGTTTAGAAAGTAAGTTCCGATCGGTCGCGAAATGGAAACCACTAGGAAAATCCGGTAAAGCTTTGCACAGATGTGTTCCGCATCTACATCTACATCTACACACATACTCCGTAGTCCACCATACGGTGCGTGGCGGAGGGTACCTCGTACCACGACTGGCATCTACTCTCCCTGTTCCACACCCAAACAGAACGAGGGAAGAATGACTGCCCATATGCCTCTGTACGAGCCCTAATCTCTCTTATCTTATCTTTGTGGTATTTGCTCGAAATGTAAGTTGGCGGCAGTAAAATTGTACTGCAGTCAGCCTTAAATGCTGGTTCTATAAATTTCCTCAGTAGCGATTCACGAAAAGAGCGCCTCAATCTAGAGACTCCCACCCGAGTTCCTGAAGCATTTCCGTAACACTCGCGTGATGATCAAACCTACCAGTAACAAATCTAGCAACCCGCCTCTGAATTGCTTCTATGTCCTCCCTCAATCCGAACTGATAGGGATCCCAAACGCTCAAGCAGTACTCGAGAATAGGTCGCACCAGCTTTCTATAAACGGTCTCCTTTACAGATGAACCACATCTTCCCAAAATTCTACCAATGAACCGAAGACGACTATCCGCCTTCCCCACAACTGCCATTACGTGCTTGTCCCACTTCATGCAATGTTACGCCCAAATATTAAATCGACGTGACTGTGTCAAGCGCTACACTACTAACGGAGTATTCAAACATTACAAGATTCTTTTTCCTATTCATCTGCATTAATTTACATTTATCTATATTTAGAGTTAGCTGCCATTCTTTACACCAACCACAAACCCTGTCCATGTCATTTTGTATCCTCCTACAGTCACTCAACGACGACACCTTCCCGTGCACCACAGCATCATCAGCAAACAGCCGCACATTGCTACCCACCCTATCCAAAAGATCATTTATGTACATAGAAAACAATAGCGGACCTACCACACTTCCCTGGGGCACTCCAGATGAGCCCCTCACCTCCGATGATCACTCACCATCGAGGACAACGTACTGGGTTCTATTACCTAAGACGTCTTCGAGCCACTCACGTACCTGGGAACCAATCCCATATGCTCCTACCTTAGTTAGGAGTCTGCAGTGGCGCACGGAGTCAAACGCTTTCCGGATGTCAAGGAATATGACATTCGTCTGATACCCTTCATCCATGGTTCGCAAGATATCATGTGAAAAAAGGGCGAGTTGCGTTTCGCAGGAGCGATGCTTTATAAGTCGTGCTGATGCATGGACAGCAACCTCTCTGTCTCAAGGAAATTCATTATATTCGAACTGAGAGTATGTTCGAGAATCCTGCAATAAACTGATGTTAAGGATATTGGTCTGTGATTTTGAGGATCCGTCCTTCTACTCTTCTTACATACAGGTGTCACCTGCGCTTTTTCCAGTCGCTCAGGACTTTACGTTGGGCAAGAGATTCGCGACAAATGCAAGCTAAGTAAGGAGCCAATGCAGTAGAGTACTCTCTGTAAAACCGAATTGGAATCCCATCAGATCCTGGCGATTTATTTATTTTTCGGCAGTATCTGTAGTATGCCCGTCGATCGTGTTGCGTCGCTCTTTTCAGTTTTGAGTGAACAGTGAGCACGTAAAGATGCGTAGGGAATGGCGTCTGCCGCCAAGTATGAGGTCCTGGTTAGAGATTTCACCTGCATCCCACATAACACAACTGTCGAACTGTTCCTTCTTCATGCCAATTCACGGCCGCACACTGCAGGGGCAATGAAGACCCTCATGCAGCGTTTCCGATGAGAAGTGTTTGATCACCCACAACACAGTCCGTAATTGGCTCCCCCAGAGTCTCATCTCTGCTCACAAGAACCGCTGGCTGTGAAGATAAAACTTTTCCACAGGCAACGAGCTGCAGACCAGTGCAGATAACTGGCCGAAAGCACAGACGGCTGCTTTCTATGACGAGGAAATTGGAAAGTTGATACAACACCACGAAAACACTCGAAGTTTGAGAGGCGACTATTTAGAGAAATAGATGGAAGGTGTACCTAACTGTTGCCAATAAAACGTTTCTGGTTTTCGCTGTGGTTTCCATTTCGCGACCGATCTGAACATACTTTCTGGACAACCCTCGTATAGTAGCATTGTTCAGACATTGTGTTACTACAACCTACTTGATGTCAACTATAACTTTCAAGAACAAATTTATTGGGTGTTCATGGACGTCTCTCTTAATGGAGCTGTATGCAACTTGCAAATGGACATCTTTGAATGACAGACACTTTAGTAAACTGAAGTTCAGCTAAGCTTTACCACTAACTGGATGATAATTTCATTGTATCAAGCCATGGAGAAGATGGGCTCAATGTCTTTCTAGTATTCTTCATTACGAAAAAGGAAAGCACCAAGAGGTGAAAGAGGAAACACCGGTTGAGAAGGTGAGTGACGTTATTTCAGTGATTACCCAGCCAAGCGACACTTACTAAGAACTTCAGAGTTAAGCCCAGTTATCAGTATGAAGCTTAACAGCAGCTGGCATGGATGAATGCACTGATTCGATTGGGAAGAGTGTCCTAAAGCTGTTGTATTCTCTCCGTAGCCATGCTGGTACACAACTGTTGTAACTGGTCCTTGGCAAGCCTAATATTGGCACTGAACGGATTTGATGACTCAGCTGGTACTCACAGATTCTACCGCGGACAGATCTGGGGATCTTGCAGGCCACTGGATTTACCTCAACACCATTACCGTAGATCACGTAGACAGTACATAGAGATATGTGCCATGTGTGGATGAGAACCGTCATATCGAAGAATGGCAACAAGATAATTTCAGAGGAGAGATAACACATGAGGATGCAGGATGTTCTCATATCGTTTGCCGTTAGGGTGCCCTCAATCAGTACCAGTGGTGACCTGAACCCAAACACAGTAGCTCCCCCACACCATGACACCCGCTGTGTCTCTTCAGAGAAAAGAATTGGAAGAACGAGATCTCTTGCGAGAGAAAACCTATATTCGCCGACGATGGTAATCTAAGACAGCGGAGAAACGTAATTCATCGCTGAACACACTGCGATGCTATTCATCAGCAGTCCATGTTTTCCGGTCGCGGCCCCACTCCAAAAGGATGTTTTTGTCCTCGTGTCAATGACAGCTTGCGCATGGAACGACAGTTCCACTGTCCGGCTGCTGGTAGTCTCCGACCAATGATGTGGGTGGCACAGAATGTTGCAGGGAGACCATTACTTGGTATCGGATGGCAAATGTTCAAAAAAATGTTCAAATTTGTGTGAGTTCCTAAGGGACCAAACTGCTGAGGTCATCGGTCCCTAGACTTACACACTATTTAAACTAACTTATGCTAAGAACAACACACACAACCATGCCCGAGGGAGGACTCGAACCGCCGGCGGGAGAGGCCGCGTAATTCGTGACATGGCGCCTCAAACCGCGCGGCCACTCTGCGCGGCGGCAGATGCAGACGTGAGGGGGTTACGGCATGATTTCATAAAAAATGCGGCGATTCTTCCTTGCGATGATCAGACGTGGTCGACTGGAATATTTATGATGAGAATATCCACCCTTAAGTTTCCATGGAGTCCAACAAGGAACCACTGTCACGTCCGAATGCTCTAAAAATCTGGATTTGAAAATCCGGCCAAATGGAGACACACAATGACACCCCTTTCAGACTCTTTCAAGTGCCGATAGCGCTATCTCACACGACTACGTAGCCTCTCCATTTTCTTTACAGTGATCGCTCATCATAGGACACTGTTCACGCCTCGTATATGTCCTACTACGCCATGCAACAACGCTAAGTATAGACAACAATAATGCGCTTGGTGGCCGTTCTCTTACAGAGAATTCCAACTCTAATCATTGATTTACATCCTGACGTTGTGTACGTGCACGAAGTTACATTGACATCAGATCATACCTTGCAACTGGTACAATCAGACCTACAGCTGCATTTTATCATCTTAGTTAAATACCACCTTCATCTCTGTGTCGGGAAAGCGCACTTGTACGGGAGTACAAAAAACTGTAGAAAATTCACCTCCCTGCTCCCGCAGACTTTCCAACCATTCGCAAAGGAAGGTTTCACCTTCGTCATCCCCCCCTGGAAACCTAAAGTATGTTAGTTGAAAACGGCTTCTGTGTTAATGCGTGCTGGAGAGACAGATGGCAGATTAATGCTGCTACGGAACAACTAAACATGCCGTGATTATCGACCAAACCATCTGGCTTTGAACTGCCACCCAAGATCTGGTCGGCCCTTAGCCGAATAAGAACCAACACTGGAAGGTGTAACAACTCCTTATACAAATGGAAGAAAGTAACTTCTCCACGTTGTGACTGTGGCTCCGAAAAGAATGTTCTCTGCGAACTTTCTCTGGCGATCCAACAGAGTTCCTGGTGGAGACAGAGGGATAAATAGACTGCATTGGAGACGTAGATATTAGCTTGAAATTTGAGACAACTGCTAAACTCTTTGGTGATGTAGTCTTACTCCAAATAAATAAATAAATAAATAAAACAGATAGTGTGTATCTCAATAAAATGGAGAGAGAGAGAGAGAGAGAAAAAAAAGAGAGGGCAATGGGCTGCTTAGTTTTCTGGATGCATCATTATTTAAATTTATGAAAGGAACTTAGAGCCATAATGTACGTACAAATGTAAGACATTCAAATCAGCCGGCCGCGGTGGTCTTGCGGTTCTAGGCGCTGTAGTCTGGAACCGTGGGACTGCTACTGTCTCAGGTTCGAATCCTGCCTCGGGCATGGATGTGTGTGATGTTCTTAGGTTAGTTAGGTTTAAGTAGTTCTAAGTTCTAGGGGACTGATGGCCTAAGATGTTAAGTTCCATAGTGCTCAGAGCCATTTGAACCATTTGAACATTCAAATCGATACGGCGCAGAAGGAAATAACTCAATGCAAAACAGAAGATAAGTCCAACAAAAACCTGTTGTAAAGGCAAATAAAATTTGCGAGCTACATTACCTAAAAGAGAAATTTTTAATTTCTTACAATCATCTTTTAAGTAAAGAGGTTACCCTAGTAAGGAAGTGCAACAAGAGGTAAAACCATCAAGAAATAATTCCGAAACTAATGAAGAAAAACAGCCACCAACGGGAGCTCTATACAAACAAAATTATTGAAATATTTGGGGAAACAAGGAGCTGAAATGAGTGTTAGGCCCACAAAGAAAATACCATAGATTAAGTCTTTAATGCTGTAAACAGACGTAAGAAATACAAGGGTGACGGTAAGTGTTTCTAAATGTCCGTGCAGTTGCTGCTAAGGACACTAAAAAAGAAAAAAAAGACGACGCACCACGAAGGAGGATATGCAAATCAGTTCCAAACTGATACTGATACAGGTATCGAAGGAAAATGCAAAATTGTAAACTTTGGCGGCCGATGAATGAATGTGTGATGCTACAGAGCAATTTCACCGCGCATCTGGCAAGGATAGTAAACAGGGGATATGTCGATACCAGGGCATAAAGTCTTTGGGAATTTCTTTCGCCTCCAGACAGGCGCGTGAACAAAGACGCAGATTTCAGCATTTGAGAGAGCACTTGTAGTTGGGCTCAAAGAACCTTGCTGGAGTAGTGGGCGAATCGCTCGACATTTGAATAGGAACGATGCCACTACTCGACAATATTGGCAGGAGTAGACGAACCATGGCCGAACACAGCGTCAAGAAGAAATCGGCCGACCTAGACAGACGACGAAACGTGAAGAGCGAGCAGTCGTCAGAGAGGCACTCAGACACCTGGATTCATCATTATCATCTGTCCAACGTGCAGCTGGTACTTCAGTGACCACAAGGACAAGTAACGGGCGGCTCAGAGAAGGGGGGCTGAGCTCACTCCGCCCCTTGCATCGACTGCCATAGACCTCTGGATGTCGTTATTAGGATTTGGAGACCTAACTTCTACAAATTCATCTTGTCGAGAGGGCACTGCCCTGCTTGAATCCGGCCAGTTCTGATGCAGTTCAGGTCTGTCGTTACGATCATATCGTCCGTCGTCATGTCGGTAGATTCCATACTTTCTTTCTTGTCGGTCATGTGGTGGAGAATTTCTCGATGAATCGTAACTGCGCGCTGGACCGATGCGTCTAAAGTTATTCTGTCTCCCTTGATAATAATTATTTTGGTTCCCATATTGTCTGTTTCTCTGATTGTCTCTGTGATAGACACTACCGCGGAGAGTTGATCTTTCGCTGTAATTATTATTACTCTACCAGCGGTTGTCATACGGGTGGTGTCTGTTTTGGTCACGATTTGTGTTGTGAGAATAGCCTTGTCGTGTCCAGTTACTATTTCTTTCATCGCGGAATTGCGACGGATGTGACCTGTAATTGTTGTGTTCCTGTTTTCGCGTTCCGCGATTGTCAGTGTCAATTTCTATTTCTTGTAAGAGTCCCTGAAAAGCTTCAATGTCGTCTTTGCAACGTCCTGCCAAAATAATATGTCGTAAATGTGCAGGTAATTTGATTAAGCAAATGCGGATGAGTTCTGAGGAGCTGTATGGGTTTGACAGGTACTGATTCTTGTGCAACATGTCTTCAAAATATTTCACAAGACTGGAGAATTCAGATTGTTCGAAACGTTTCATCATTATGATGCTATGTTTTACTCGGTCTTGTGTAGCTTGAGACCAATATGTTGAGAGGAAGGCATGATAAAATTCTCCTTCACTGTGACAATCGTGAATGACCGATCGCATTCTTACAGCAGGTTCATTCTCCAAGTAGCCACACATAAATTCTAACCTGTGCTCCAATGACCAGTTGGGAGGAAAACAATGAGAGATTGATGAAGCCATGCTTGTGGATGAATGTCGTTTTCAGAATTCTTAAATGTTTTGAATTTACGTGTAGTAATGAACAGCTTATAGTCAAAATCATCGCGTCGGCGAGTCGCACATCGCTCACTGTTACTTCGTTTCGGCGGTTCCATCTCAAAATCCAATGCGCCTTGCCAATTTCTTTCATAATTTCCGAAGTGTCCTGTGTTATTATTTTGTGGCAGTTCCGTATTTTTATGTCCCTCTTCCCGTAATGGAGCGCGAGTGTCCTCTGAAATATGTAATTCTTGTATTGCTTGTGCCAACTGATCTTGTACTTCCCGGATTTCTCTTTTGTACTGTGTATTAATTTGATTTTCATTTTGTTTGAATTTTCTAATTTGTTCATACTCTTCAGTGTCTGTGAAGGCTACAGGTCTTGTGTCATTCAGATCACCATCTACCTTTGTAGATAAGTTAGTGAACTGATCTGAAAGTTCGGCTACTTTATCCGATAGTGAAATTATTTCCTCTGTGTGTTTTTCTGAACCAAGTTTCAGAGTGTCCATTTGTGTTGAAATCGTATCTACTGTGTCCTTTAAGTTTTCCTGAGTTTTTGCAAGTTGGGTAACCGAATTGGTAGATGCAACTGAGTCAATTTTAGCTTGCATGGTGTCGTGATTTTCATGAACAACAGTTTGCAGTTCTTTTATGGCTGCTTCGTGATTCTGTAATGCATTTTCATGACGCGAAAAAATAGGTTGGAAATGCTCACAAATTTGTGTTTTTACGTCATTACAGACTTTTTGACATTTCGATTCAATGTTATGTAACTCAGTAGTTAAATCTCCACGTGTTTGTTCAAGTGTGGTATCTAACTTCCGAAGATTTTGTTCCATTGTGTCTAACTGTTGTTGTGTTTGTCTCTGATGTTGTTCCATTGGGTCTATATTTTGAAGATTTTGTCCCATTTGTTTCTGATTTGTTCAAGAGTTGTGTCTAGCTTTTGTATCCTTTGTCCCATTTGTAGCATTAACTGTAATAACAGTGCACTGGTGTCTGAAACATGTTCCTTAGTGCTATTCGGCAATGCATTTGAACCGGCAATATTCGCATTTTGAAAACAGAAAATGTGTCTTAACTTATTTGAGAAAACGGTGAGGACGCAAAACCTGAATCTACAGTATTTCCAAGATTGTGTCCTGTCATTTCGGAATCCTGAGGCGAGCTGTTGCCGACCGATCGATCGATAATGCTTCCCTGTTCACTAATTGTTTCACTGCCTACACCATTATTGGCAGCCCGCTCCATTTCCCTATGCACAATTACTAAATTACTACTTTGAACATTAGTGAATTCATTACATGGTGGCGCTAACACACTGCTTTCGTCTTCACTGTCATTTATCAGTTTACTTTGGAGCCTAGTATTCCGTTTTTCACACGCCATTATTGTCACAATATTTCACATGACAACACAGAAAAACACAATTTGAAGAGCAAAAATAAGAGAACACATTAACATAGCACTGAAAATAATATCTAGTTAATTTCAAGCGCAGCTGCGAAACACTTGGTGCAAATTTACTTGCGTGCCACACCTGTTTTTACAACAATGAAAGACTGCAACTACAAAGGAGTTTCTCTCTACAATTACGCGCTATCAATAAACAAAATCTACACTAATTACACAAACTACAAGAAAAAATCAGAAGATTCCAGTGAGGTATCCTCGGCTAAGGGTCGACATATGAGACATCCCCTTAGAACAATTAATGAACTACTGTGCTTAAACTGACAAACAATACTTTTTTTAGCGCAACGCAATCTGACTTTCAGTAATCCCTACAAGAGAAAGGCCCTGACTAAATTAACCTATACGTATCACAAATCACTTACCTCACAAAAATCTTCGTTACTCGAACTACTGCAATACAGCGAGCGCCACTACTGCCAGCTAAATAAAAGTTTCAAACTACGGAAGGCACTAACTACTGATAGGCATAGTTAGCAAATGAAAGATTTTAATAGAGAACAAACAATGTATTTACCTTAATAGTCATAATATATATAGCAGATCAAGACATCCATTCTTAGAAATGTACTGTTTCTGATGGACACACCTCCAGATTATCCACTCTCAAAAATCTGCCAACTCACTTCCCCACATCCACCACTGCTTGCGGCTCGCTCCAACTGCGCAACGCTACGAGCTATTAACATCCAGCTGCCCAACACTACAGTGACCAACAACAATGCAAACCAGCCACAGACTGCACACAGCACAGCCAGTGATTTTCATACAGAGCGCTACGTGGCGTTACCAATGTTGTTGTTGTTGTCTTCAGTCCTGAGACTGGTTTGATGCAGCTCTCCATGCTACTCTATCCTGTGCAAGCTTCTTCATCTCCCAGTACCTACTGCAACCTACATCCTTCTGAATCTGCTTAGTGTATTCACCTCTTGGTCTCCCTCTCGATTTTTACCCTCCACACTGGCCTCCAATGCTAAATTTGTGATTCCTTGATGCCTCAGGACATGTCCTACCAACCGATCCCTTCTTCTAGTCAAGTTGTGCCACAAACTTCTCTTCTCCCCAATCTTATTCAATACCTCCTCATTACTTACGTGATCTACCCACCTAATCTTCAACATTCTTCTGTAGCACCACATTTCGAAGGCTTCTATTCCCTTCTTGTCCAAACTATTTATTGTCCACGTTTCACTTCCATACATGCCTACACTCCATACAAATACTTTCATAAACGACTTCCTGACACTTAAATCTATACTCGATGTTAACAAATTTCTCTTCTTCAGAAACGCTTTCCTTGCCATTGCCAGTCTACATTTTACATGTCTCTACTACGATCATCATCAGTTATTTTGCTCCCCAAATAGCAAAACTCCTTTACTACTTTTAGTATCTCATTTCCTAATCTAATTCCCTCAGCATCACCCGACTTAATTCGACTACATTCCATTATCCTCGTTTTTCTTTTGTTTATGATCATCTTAGATCCTCCTTTCAAGACACTCTCCATTCCGTTCAACTGCTCTTCCAAGTCCTTTGCTGTCTCTGACAGAATTACTATGTCATCGGCGAACCTTAAAGTTTTTATTTCTTCTCCATGGATTTTAATAGCTAATCCTAATTTTTCTTTTGTTTCCTTTACTGCTTGCTCAATATACAGATTGAATAACATCGGGGAGAGGTTACCACCCTGTCTTACTCCCTTCCCAACTACTGCTTCCCTTTCATGTCCCTCGACTCTTATAACTGCCATCTCGTTTCTGTACAAATTGTAAATAGCCTTTCGCTCCCTGTATTTTACGCCTGCCACCTTTAGAATTTGAAAGAGAGTATTCCAGTCAACATTGTCAAAAGGTATCTCTAAGTCTACAAACGCTAGAAACGTAGGTTTGCCTTTCCTTCATCTTTCTTTTAAGATAGAGAACAATCTGTCAACACCTGCTTTCTTTGGGATTGGAATTATTATATTCTTCTTGAAGTCTGAGGGTATTTCGCCTGTTTCATACATTTTGCTCACCAGATGGTACGGTTTTGTCAGGACTGGCTCTCCCAAGGCCGTCAGTAGTTCCAATGGAATGTTGTCTACTCCGGGGGCCTTGTTTCGACTCAGGTCTTTCAGTGCTCTGTCAAACTCTTCACGCAGTATCGTATCTCCCATTTCATCTTCATCTACATCCTCTTCCATTTCCATAATATTGTCCTCGCCCTTGTATAGACCCTCTATATACTCCTTCCACTTTTCTGCTTTCCCTTCTTTGCTTAGAACTGGGTTTCCATCTGAGATATTGATATTCATACTAGTGGCTCTCTTTTCTCCAAAGGTCTCTTTAATTTTGCTGTTGGCAGTATCTATCTTACCTCTAGTGAGATAAGCCTCTACATCCTTCCTGTCGATCTCATTTTTGAAACGTTTGTATTCCTTTTTGCCTGCTTCATTTACTGCATTTTTATATGTTCTCCTTTCATCAATTAAATTCAATATTTCTTATGTTACCCAAGGATTTCTACTAGCCCTCGTCTTTTTACCTACTTGATCCTCTGCTGCCTTCACTACTTCATCCCTCAAAGCTACCCATTCTTCTTGTACTGTATTTCTTTCCCCCATTTCTGTCAATTGTTCCCTTATGCTCTCCCTGAATCTCTGTACAACCTCTGATTCTTTCAGTTTATCCAGGTCCCATCTCCTTAAATTCCCACCTTTTTGCAGTTTCTTCAGTTTTAATCTACGTGTCATAACCAATAGATTGTGGTCAGTGTCCACATCTGCCCCTGGAAATGTCTTACAATTTAAAACCTGGTTCCTAAATCTCTGTCTTACCATGATATAATATATCTGATACCTTCTAGTATCTCCAGGATTCTTCGATGTATACAACGTTCTTTTATGATTCTTGAAACATGATTGTATCGACGATATTTTTCTGAGAATCTTATGGTATGAAGGACAGCAAGTGAAACACCGAACGCCCGCTACATCGGGATCATGGAATCGTTCCTTTCAAAAGCAGTCAGCAGACGCGTTAAGACATTTATCCTACTGGTAGACGAGACGATCAACTCCTGTTTCATAGAACGAGGTTGGCCACTGACGGATCGACAACAGCACCCACTCTTGCACTTCCCCGTCCGACAGAAAACGACATCCATTTATGTCTTTCTGTACGTCACCAGAGATGTGAAAATCACACGGTGAAAGACCTGGGCTGTGCGGAAGACGTTGAAGTTTTTCCCAAGCAAATCGCTGAAGCGTAGAACAGGATAACTAGTCCGACAGCATTCTGACAGCTTTATGGCAAGCGACAAAACATTTGAAACATCCCACATGCAAAAGAAATCCAAAGTTGTTCATGCAAGTTCCGGTGCGGCCATAACGACCCTCTTCTCCCACTGCAGAGGCCCTGTGCTCGTCGAGTTCCTTGAGCGTGGAACCACAGTCAGTGCTCAGCGCTTTGAAGACACTTTGGAGATACTGTGACGGGCCATAAAATCAAAACGACCAGGCATACTGTCGAACGGAATCTCCAAGCTCATAAATGTTAGAAACCAATTTTAACAGTAATGTCGTTACTACTTCCTTCAATTATTTTAGAAATTCCAAAGAAATATTATCTACAGGGTGGTCCATCTGAAGTTTTGGGATGAGATTATCTCGAAAACTATACATATACATATACTATCTGATTCCTTTTAGTATCTCCAGGCTTCTTCCATGTATACAACCTCCTTTCATGATTCTGAAACCAAGTGTTAGCTATGATTAAGTTGTGCTCTGTGCAAAATTCTACCAGACGGCTTCCTCTTTCATTTCTTAGCCCCAATCCATATTCACCTACTACGTTTCCTTCTCTCCCTTTTCCTACACTCGAATTCCAGTCACCCATGACTATCAAATTTTCGTCTCCCTTCACTATCTGAATAATTTCTTTTATTTCATCATACATTTCTTCAATTTCTTCGTCATCTGCAGAGCTAGTTGGCATATAAACTTGTACTATTGTAGTAGGTGGGGGCTTCGTATCTATCTTCGCCACAATAATGCGTTCACTGTGCTGTTTGTAGTAGCTTACCCGCATTTCTATTTTCCTATTCATTATTAAACGTACTCCTGCATTACCCCTATTTGATTTTGTATTTATAACCCTGTAGTCACCTGACCAGAAGTCTTGTTCCTCCTGCCACCGAACTTCACTAATTCCCACTATATCTAACTTTAACCTATCCATTTCAGTATAAAAACTAAAACAGCCTACTTACACTCTGTACGTCGGCGATATTCTACGCCTCGTTTTGTTGTCCTTCATGGCAAGCCATCGAGCCTATACATTTCCGAAAGATAATAACCGCACGTAAACGGTTAGATTTTCTACTGTTTGTCTTCGTGTTTGCCAAACCCTTCCTTGGGCAGCAACGGCGCTGAATTATGCCCAGTTGAGAACTTTTGGAGCGTTATGAGCAGGATCCTCCAATCAGCTCGGGATTTTCACTATCCTAATGCGCCAATTGGACAGAATTTGGTACGATATCTCTCAGGAGGACATTCAACAGCTCTGTCAATTAATGGCAAGTCGAATAACTTCTTGGATAAGGGACAGAGATGATGAACCAGTGCGTTATTGACTTGCTCACTTTGAGAAGCTCTTTCTCTTGAATAAGTTATCCAGTTTTTTTGAATTTGTAACCATTTGTTTGTCTGTACATGTACATCACATCTATCGATTTCTGTCTTTTTTTTATATTTTTTTTAGAGAATATCTATTGGGAACACGCAAAGCAATGTTAACACAGGTGTAGCCGAACATTGAGGAACTGGCACTTTGAACAGCTTGAAAAGCCGTCCTGAGAGGAACGTTGGTTACACATAAAATAAAAATTCTTTAGACTAACTGCTTAGCCCAGACAACTAATAATCACGCTCGTGTGTATAAACAGGCAAAACAAATTTGTAAAAAAAACATAAGAATTAATGGAAAGAAATATGGAGGAACGTAGTATAAAACAGGGGTCAGGCAATGTGAAGAGCTGTCTCAGGTCTCCCTCCTGATGCAGGATTTTCTATGGGATTGCCACACCAAGGAAATTCGCCACAACTTAAGTCAGTGAACTGCACTAGCTATAAGGAATTTTAAATTTGAACACCTGTCTGATGATGAACCTGTCCGAAACCGATAACGGTGCTATTTGTTGTAAACAGTGGCTGGCTCCGGTTTTACTTTATTAAACCCTTAAGAATTAAGCTTGTATCTTCAGTTGTGTTTTGAAGAAAATCATCCGGGAATGGGAAAAAGAAATGGACAGGAAAGGCTTCTCACCAAAGTATGCGTTGTAGGAACCAAAAGCTCTATCAAGACCAACTGCCAGGCATTCGCCGAGGATCTCGTGATCCTGGCTCCTCCTAAACGAATACAAGGCTGTTAATCTTGATAGAGTCAAAATATCCTTTGGATAAAAACAATATATATGAAAACATTAAAGGCGCCCGACATTACCTGAAGATTGGTCACGGTAAGACAGAAACAGCTGACAGTTTTAAATACGTACGAGAAATAATACAACTGAAAGTTAGCGAGAGAGAGTCAAATAACACAAGATGAAAAAATCTGGCCAATGGTTTTGTCTGCACACACACCTTATACTAGAAAAAAACCATTTCAAAGCGCGCTAAAGTAAGACATACGGCACTTTGTCTGTATACTAGTGAAGGCCTCCGATTGACAGGAATGTCGGGACCAAGAGACACAGATAAGATCGAGAGAAATATCCTTCGCAAGATAAGGGTCCAAGGGTAGGGTATGGACAACGTAGATTGCAAGGAGGGGAAGAACTGACCAGGAAAATGAAAGATCAATCGAGTCAGTTTGAAAATTTCACATACACCTGTTTAGGATGGACGAGAAGAATCTGACAAAACTAACCTTTGAAAGGTCTCTGTTGGATTCCTTTCATGTTAATTTCTTAAATCTGTTGTCATTTACGGCACAAATTCCTTTTCTAAATTTACTGTGGTGTTTCTGACTATCTGGGAGGAGAGTGAGCAGTGAAACGTGTTACTTTTACACACAAACAAGAACGATCTGTCACGTTACTACACTTTAAAACACAGTTTATATGTAATTCATGTCACACAGTCATCCGCTTTCTTTTATATACTGTATATAGATACTGTCATCCTCCTTCCCTTCTGTGTGAAAGAATGAATGAGCAAATGTACACTCCTGGAAATTGAAATAAGAACACCGTGAATTCATTGTCCCAGGAAGGGGAAACTTTATTGACACATTCCTGGGGTCAGATACATCACATGATCACACTGACAGAACCACAGGTACATAGACACAGGCAACAGAGCATGCACAATGTCGGCACTAGTACAGTGTATATCCACCTTTCGCAGCAATGCAGGCTGCTATTCTCCCATAGAGACGATCGTAGAGATGCTGGATGTAGTCCTGTGGAACGGCTTGCCATGCCATTTCCACCTGGCGCCTCAGTTGGACCAGCGTTCGTGCTGGACGTGCTGACCGCGTGAGACGACGCTTCATCCAGTCCCAAACATGCTCAATGGGGGACAGATCCGGAGATCTTGCTAGCCAGGGTAGTTGACTTACACCTTCTAGAGCACGTTGGGTGGCACGGGATACATGCGGACATGTATTGCCCTGTTGGAGCAGCAAGTTCCCTTGCCGGTCTAGGAATGGCAGATCGATGGGTTCGATGACGGTCTGGATGTACCGTGCACTATTCAGTGTCCCCTCGACGATCACCAGAGGTGTACAGCCAGTGTAGGAGATCGCTCCCCACACCATGACGCCGGGTGTTGGCCCTGTGTGCCTCGGTCGTATGCAGTCCTGATTGTGGCGCTCACCTGCACGGCACCAAACACGCATACGACCATCATTGGCACCAAGGCAGAAGCGACTTTCATCGGTGAAGACGACACGTCTCCATTCGTCCCTCCATTCACGCCTGTCGCGACACCACTGGAGGCGGGCTGCACGATGTTGGGGCGTGAGCGGAAGACGGCCTAACGGTGTGCGGGACCGTAGCCCAGCTTCATGGAGACGGTTGCGAATGGTCCTCGCCGATACCCCAGGAGCAACAGTGTCCCTAATTTGCTGGGAAGTGGCAGTGCGGTCCCCTACGGCTCTGCGTAGGATCCTACGGTCTTGGCGTGCATCCGTGCGTCGCTGCGGTCCGGTCCCAGGTCGACGGGCACGTGCACCTTTCGCCGACCACTGGCGACAACATCGATGTACTGTGGAGACCTCACGCCCCACTTGTTGAGCAGTTCGGAGGTACGTCCAGCCGGCCTCCCGCATGCCCACTATAGGCCCTCGCTCAAAGTCCGTCAACTGCACATACGGTTCACGTCCACGCTGTCGCGCCATGCTACCAGTGTTAAAGACTGCGATGGAGCTCCGTATGCCACGGCAAACTGGCTGATACTGACGGCGGCGGTGCACAAATGCTGCGCAGCTAGCGCCATTCGACGGCCAACACCGCGGTTCCTGGTGAGTCCGCTGTGCCGTGCGTGTGATCATTGCTTGTACAGCCCTCTCGCAGTGTCAGGAGCGAGTATTGTGGGTCAGACACACCGGTGTCAATGTGTTCTTTTTTTCATTTCCAGGAGTGTATTTCTAGTTGCATGCTTGATGGTAGTAGACAAGCCTGTCTGCTAGAGAACAGTAGGACCAACGTCGGAACAGGTAGCTACGCTTTCCAGAAGCAAAGAGGTTTCTATTCTTAGTATGGCCCTGTCCGTCCCTTGTCATGTTGGTATAGGAAGCTGCCTCTCTGGTCACTTCCGTTTGTATTTGTGAAGCACGCTCGGTAGGAGCCCAGGTCAGTCTGTCCACGGTGAGCATCTCAAGTGGGAAGATCTCCGGCTAAGCGCGTGTCTGCTAAGCGCTAACTGAAAACTTGATCACCTTTATTTCAGGTTTAGCTCTAAAAATATCTAATGTTATCTTAAATTGCACCGCAGTGTAGTTCGAGTGTGAAGTTCAGAATATCTTCCGGTAGTTGCGTGATTTGATACAGCTCTCCATGCTACTCTATCCTGTACAAGCCTCTTCATCTCCACAATTTTCTTATCTCCCCAGATCTATTCGGTCCCCCATTCTTCTCTAGCACCACATTTCAAAAGCTTCTATCCTCTTCTTGTCTAAACTGTTTATCTCAATGTTTCACTTCCATACGTGGCTACACTCCAGACAAATACCTTCAGAAAAGACTTATTAATACTAAAGTCTATGTCTCATGTTGACAAATTTCTCTATTTCAGAAACGTTTTTCTTGCCATTGGCCGTCATCAATCACTTTGCTGACCAACTAGCAAAACTTACTTACTACTTTAAGTGTCTCGTTTCCTAATCTAATCTCTTCAGCATCGGTTGATTTAACTCTACGTTCCATTACCCTTGTTTTGCTTTTGCTGGTGTTCATTTTATATTCTTCTTCCAAGACACTGTCCTTTCCACGCAGCTGTTCTCCAAAGTCTTTTGCTGTCTCTGACTGAATTACATAGTCAGTGTTTAAGTAGGCTGTTTAGGTTTTATATTGGTAACGCCACGTAGCGCTCTGTATGAAAATTACTGGCTGTGCTGTGTGCAGTCTGTGGCTGGTTTGCATTGTTGTTGGCTATTGTAATGTTCGGCAGTTGGCTGTTAACAACACGTAGCGTTGCGCAGTTGGAGGTGAGCCGCCAGCAGTGGTGGATGTGGGGAGTGAGATGGCGGAGTTTTGGACGGCGACAGTAAATTATGACTTTTGGACACTATTAAGGTAAATACATTCTTTGTTCTCTATCAAAATCTTTCATTTGCTAACTCTGCCTATCAGTAGTTAGTGCCTTCAGTAGTTAGAATCTTTTATTTAGCTGGCAGTAGTGGCGCTCGCTGTATTGCAGTAGCTTGAGTAACGAAGATTTTTGTGAGGTAAGTGATTTGTGAAAGGTTTAGGTTAATGTTAGTTAGGGGCATTCTTTTGTAGGGATTATTGAAAGTCAGATTCCGTTGTGTGTCAGTTTAAGCACAGTTATGTATAATTTTTCTGAGGGGACGTTCCAAGTGGCAAACCTCAAAGTTTTTTTTCTGCTCCCTGAACTTTAATTCCTACTCCAAATTTTTCATTGGTTTCCTTTATAGCTTGCTCAACGTTCAGATTGGAGTGCTTCCCCTTCATGCCCGACGACTCTTATAACTGCTGCCTCATTTCTGTTCAAGTTGTAAATAGCCTTTCGCTCCCCATATTTTATCGATGCCATCTTCAGAATTTCAGAAGGTGCATTCCAGTCTGCATTGTCATAAGCTTTCTCCAAGTCTAAAATTAATATTAACTATCTTCTAAGGAAATCGTAGATTCAGTATTGCCTTGCGTGTTTCCACATTTCTCTGGAATCGTATCTTCCCAGAGGTAGGCTTTTACCAGTTTTTACATCCTGCTGTAAAGAATTCTTGTTAATATTTTGCTACCATGATTTGTGAAACTGATAGCTGGGGAATATTGACGCAGAAGAAGCTGAGTAGCAGAGTCATCGTGATGTAGTGGGTCTGATGCTAGACTGTTGCATGGAGAGTCGTTAGTTCAAGATTCACCTCAGCTCTAAAGTTTTAATTTTTATATTCGGTTGAGTACATTCTAGAAGTATCCACAAATGTCAAGAATCATTGTACTGGAATGTTCTGTAACTGCTTATATACCATATGTGTTCAGGCAGCAAGCATTTCGCTCCGCGCTCTTGTATGTGCAAGTGCTGAATAAAGCTTCGTTAAGTGAAGTCAGTGTTAGTCATTCATCTAATTACACCTTCTTCTACGTGACATTCACATCTGTCAGTACCTGCTTTCTTTGGAATTGGAACTGTTATATCTGCTTTAAGTCTGATGGTATTTTTTCTGTCCCATACACGTCGCTCACAAGGTGAAAGAGTTTTGTCATGGCTGACTCTCCTAAGGTTATCAGTAGTTCAGACGGAATGGCATCTATTCACGGGGATTTCTTTTGACTCAAGTCTTTTAGTGTTGGTCAAATTCCTCTCGCAGTATCATATCTCCCATCTCATCTTAATTTACGTCCCCTTCCATTGTCTTTAAATTCATCTCCCTCGTGTAGACTCTCTATATACTCCTTCAACCTTTCTGCTTTCCCTTCTTTGCGTAGGACTGATTTTCCATCTGAGCTCTTGACATTCATAGAGTTGCTTTTCTTTTCTCCAAAGACCTCTTTAATTTTCCTGTAGGCGGTATCTATATTCCCCTAGTGAAATATTCTCCCAAATCCTTACATTTGTCCTCTAGCCACTCCTTTTTAGCTACTTTACAATTCCTGTCAATCTCATTTTTAGTCGTTTGTATTTCCTTTCGCCTTCTTCATTTGCTGCATTTTTATGTTTTCTCCTTTCATCAATTAAATTCGGTTCTCCTGTGTTATCTGAGGATTTCTACTAGGCCTTGTGACCCTCTGCTGCCTTCACCATTTCATCTCTTAAAGCTACTCGTTCGTCTTTTTTCGTATTTCTTTGCCTTGTTCTTGTCAACGGTTGCCTAATGCTCACTGTGAAACTTTCAGCGCCCTCTAATTTTTTCAGCTTATCCAGATCCAATCTTCTTAACTACCTACCTTTTTGCAATTTCTTTAGTTTTAATCTACTTTTCATAACCAATAAATTGTGGTCAGAGTCCACTTCTGCCTCTGGAAACGTCTTAAAATTTAAAATTTGGTTCCGAAATCTCTGTCTTACCATTATATAATTAGTCTGAAAGCTTCCAGTGTTTCCAGGTCTCTTCCATATATACAACCTTCTCTTATGACTCTTAAACTGAACGTTAGTGATGATTAAATTATGCTCCGTGCAAAATCCTACGAGGCGGCTTCCTATTTCATTCCTTACCCCCATTCACCTACTACTTTTCTTTCTGTTCCTCTTCCTGCTATCGAATTCTATTGCCCCATCACAATTAAATGTTCGTCTCCCTTAACTATCTGAATAGTTTCTTTTATCTCATCGTATATTTCTTCAATCTCTTCATTATCTGTGGAGCTAGTCGGCATGTAAACTAGTACTATTGTGGTAAATGTTGGCTTTGTGCATGTCTTGGCTACAATAGCATGCATTCACAATGCTATTCATAGTAGCTTACTCGCATTCCTATTTTCTTATTCATTATTAAACCTACCTTCGCATTACCTCTATTTGATTTTGTATCTATAGCCCCACATTCGTATGAGCAGAAGTCCTGTTCCTCATGCCACCGAACTTCATTAATTTCCACTATATCTAACTTCAGCCTAATCTTTTCCCTTTTTAAATTTTCCAACATACCTGCCCGCTTTAAATACCTCACGTTTGGTTGATATTACAAGGCCAGGTCAGCCAATCATCCCGACTGTTGCCCCTGCAACCACCGAAAAGACTTCTTCCCCTCTTCAGGAACAACACATTTGTTTGGCCTCTCAACAGATACTCCTCCGTTGTGGTTGTACCTATATGTATCGACGAGGCACGCAAGTCACCCAAAGACGACAACGTCTACGATCCATAGAAGAACATAGTTCTCTGGAGGGTTATTGGCGTAGATATAAATGTAGTTAACTAGAATACTGGCATATACATAAATCGATCTTAAATCTAGTTTACATTGGGCACAACCAATAAAGTAGAATTACCTATGGAATGAGCATAGCGTACTGCCCACGTCGCCAACATCTACCTGAAATTTCTCACTTACATTTTGCGCTAAGACGGAAATTTAAAATACTACATTACATTGTTCTCCTTTCAATGGTGGGAAATTGTTGTTGCTACAGATGCAAATCGAAATACATAAAAAGTGGAGAAGTTTTCGGAGGTAAGTAACACAGAAGTCTAAAAGTGGAGAAGTTTTCAGAGGTAAGTAACACAGAAGTCTAATAATAGCTATCGTTCTAGTAACAGACACTTCACTTGTTGAAGAATATCAAGATTCAAAGCAATAAATAGTTAATACCTTTGGGCAGATTTATGTGACTTTGGGGCCATTTATATAGAAAATAAGAGGTTGATAAACCTGGTAGTGTAGGAAGGTGCTGTCAGTCTATCCGTTTAATGTATACATTTTCCGAGCAGTTCTCCCCTGCAGATAACTTTTTGTATGGCAGTTCCACTCATTACCTGGAAATTATATATCCAAACCATTTTGATTACTTGAGGAGCCACAATAGGAGACGTTGCTGTAGTATGTACGGCGTAGAATATCCTTATCTGCAGTAAATAATTTAGTTTCTAAAGCGATGGCCGAGGATTATATGTATGGTAAGATAAAGTAAAAGTTCGATCTGGTTTAGCTGAGCGGTCTAAGGCTCTGCATGGACTGTGCAGCTGGTCCCGACGGAGGTTCGAGTCCTCCATCTGGCATGGGTGGGTGTGTTTGTCCTTAGGATAATTTAGGTTCAGTAGTGTGTAAGCTTAGGTACTGATGACCTTAGCAGTTAAGTCCCATAAGACTTCACACACATCTGAGATAAAGTAAAAGCGGAAAATTTAGGCCCAAAAAATATTCCAAAGCGAAATAAATGACTAATTTGGAGCATCGCATTGTTTCGGATTCTTCACTTTCACTTTGTCGCACTACGAAATCGTTTCGTAATGCAGCTACATAATAATTTAGTAAAACAGAGATTCGGCACTATTTTGGGCGTAATCCCAGATTCACTCTGTGAACGGGGAGCTGCATAACAGTTGTAGCATTCATTTTATGAAGCCCTTATCTGCTTCCTGGAAGTAGATGCATTCCCCTCGTTTCTACAAACAGATAACATCGCTGGGAACACACCCAGTTCAATGTAACAGCCATATATTGCTGAAGAGACCTGTGTTATCAACCAGAGAAACCGAGAAGCTTCGGGTGATTTCCTCTGTTCTGCAACGGCTGACGTGTCAGGTAACATTCCGTGCAATACAGTTAGTCATCAGCTACGATATTTTCCGCTGGAATTTTTGAATACGAGTTTATGGCTTTCCGTTTCACGAATGAATTAGCCATAGATAAACATCTCTCCTTACACTGCTTGCTGAAGACTAGTAGCAGTTATTCTCTTTACATTACCAAACAACTTCCCACTACACTATAATGGGGAAACCAACCAAATGGCCACCAGCAGATTCGGGGAGGCTTGTCGGCCCCAGAAAGAAACCACCCGACAGATAACGACAACGGTTGGTGTGTCAGCCAGCATGAATGTAGTTTTTAGGAGCATTTTCATTTGGGTTAACACTAGACACAGACATGTGAGCTACACGAACTCTGACCACTGTGTGGGAGGAAGGGCAAGAGGATCAAATGGGGAGTTGTGAGGGGGTAGGGGTCAAGGGAAGGGATAGGAGACTGCTCGATTGGAAACCAAGAGGTCGCGGAATCGGATACCGATCGGGCAAGACCTTAGATTTTTCAGTCTGCGTTTCAACCTAGCCTTCACCTCTCAACTGCGCGAGGAGGCACCAGAAATGATACGTGATTCGGGTTCCACGTTACAGTGTAGGTCCCCGTTCTCTAGGTGGACGACTCGAGTAGATTAGAGACAGGCGAGTCGCCGAAGTGGCGTCTGACTGAAAGAAGAGCACAAGGTCAGTGAGCCAAGCCGAATTTATTTATTTACTACCACAAAACCAACAACTAAAAGCCCTGTAGCTGTTTAACTACTAGCAGGAAGGTTCCGAGATCCAATGGGTGGATACATAACGTTTAGTGAGGGTAGACGTATAATTCAAACATATTATAAAAATGTTTGCGTGTTTGTGTTCCATATTTCCTCGTAAACCACAGTATCGATTTCAACTAAACTTGATACACATATCCCTCATGTCAGGCAACAGCGCTGTGGGCGGGGGATAAGAACCACATACCTATCATAGTTCGGAATATGTGACTTCATAATCAACGATATTCGTGAAAAACACAAATGTATCGTTGTGCAACATATAGTTCAAGACATATAACGTCATAAACACTGAGATACGTCAAAAAATCAGTGAAGTTCTGATGCATTTATTCTTTGCTACTAATATACCCGTACAGTCGAGAGAAATAAAAGGAAATCCTTCGAAACCTGGCACCGCTTTCGACCCTTTCAACTTTGAAGTGGATAAGGTTGTAGGCGAAAACAAAAGCCGTCTGTAAAGCTGTGACGATGCGTTGTCATACAGATGTTTACAAAATCGCGTTGTAGACCCTCGAAGCTTCACCACTGCCGGAAAAGGCGACGAGCCAACTTCAATCAGACAACATGACGTTGAGTGTTTTTTTGAGATTGCCACGGTATAGTGCAAAAAGATTTTGTTCATAAGGAGCGAACCATCACTGAAACAATCCATTCAAATCTTCTGGTGAGGTTAAGATGGGTTGTCTAGGCGAAACAGAATGGAAAGCTGTCCTAGGAGGTTTTTTGTTTCAGGACAACGCTCCAGCTCATTCTTCAAATTATGTAGCAATTGATACTGTTTCTTTGGGCTCTCAAGTTTTGTCTCACCCACCGTCTTCTACTGATTTGACACCCAATGAATTCTTCCTCTTCCCTCTAATGGAGAAACCATTGCGTGTTGGGCATTTCCAGAATAATGACGAGGTGATTTTTCGAGGTGGGGCGTTTATTCAACAGGCAAGTCGCGGTCTTGTATAGACAAGGTTTCCGCCAAGTTCTACATCGTTGGGAAAAAATTTATTGTTCTGAAGGTGAACACGTAGAGAAGGGCTAACACCTAGTTTCACGGTCGAGGTTATTGTCAAAACTATATAATAGTATTTCTGGTGTGCGGAGACCCGTCAAGAACGTGTCCCTGGACACTTGTGCCATGAGAGATCGTTTGGTGTGGGGACGCCAAACTGCACCATGATGGACTGCATGTCAGTGGGAGTCACTTCTATTCGGAGTGGAGACTACGTGATACAGATTACAAAATTATAGAAACATGGTTTGAGGTGGTAAGAGCGACCCATCGACGACACGATTATTAGAGACGGGTCGCAAGCTCGGACTAGGCAGCGATAGGGAAGGAATTCGACAGTGTTCTTTAAATGAACCATGCTGGCATTCATCCTAAGTTATTTTGGGAAATATAGGAAAAACTAAATTGAATCGTTGTATGCCCGAATACGAGTGCACTGTATCACCACTACGCCATCTCGCTTCCTAAAGCAGGCTCGAAGTATTTCTTCGATTACTAGTATCTTCGTCAGCGCAGCGTAATACAACTGCTGCATAGTTAGTTGGCTCAGTGAGTCATGTACACCATTACTACATGTGTCTCGTCCATAGTTAATACGCAGTCATACAAAATTGTGTTAACTGGACCACTTTTCAGTGTTTATTCTGTTGTATAGCAATGTTCCTGTTTATGATTCTTTAAATGTTAAATTACTATTTTTGTAAAGTATGTATGTATAACTGTAAACGGATCCTGGCCAAGGCTCGACATACGTTACGTACCAAGAATAATGGAAATGTAACCCTTGTGCGCAATTTCTGGTTAACCCACCTCATAAGGACAACTATAAATTTAAAAATCATAGGGTCGCCACCAGCCCAAACCCTTCCTAACAATTAAGATAAGACCGAACTGGAAATTGTCAATTTAATGAAATACAGAATTTGGTTGTAAGAATGTAATTTTTTTTAAATAAACTAACAAGATGAACAGCATTGTATGTCGTATATCAATGAGCTTGTTTAATTAAATGTGATTATTTCTTTATTTTTATTTTTTTGAGACTGTACACCGTTCACTTTGATTTTTCCTCCCATTTTGATTCATCACAAGCAAGCACACGAACTTATAAAAATCAGGTAATAGAAAATTAATTTGAAAACTGGCATCAGTGAGAAAGATAAAGGATGCAGAGTTTATCTTTTACGTAGCATATTTATTTCATTACTGAATTTGACGCACGTCCTATGAATACACATGATTGGTGCCTGAATAAAAATGTTTAACTAAATAATTCGCAAAAAATTGTTGAATCGCGCAATTGAAAAGGAAAAACACACAAAAGGGAAGTGGAACACAATAATTCAATCATTCTATCTACATACCCACGACTGTCCGAAAGGAACAAAGTAACTTCCACACTTTTTAATTTCAACCATTTTTAACAAAATAATTATGCCACATTCCGAAAATACATAACTACGCACGCTTCAGTCAAGTTGAAGTACTTAAATATGCCATGAATTACTATAGGGAAGTCCTAATTCGACCTACTTCCTATCAGCAGAAACCCTCTCTAGGAGCTACGAACTGTACTCACCAACCGCTAGCTGCAGAGTGTCCTTTCTCCACCGATCTTCGCGTAACTACTAATGCAACGGAAGCTGCCAGAGGGATAGGCTTCCGCCACCAACCTGACAGACAAACCAACCTCAGACTCTCTGTCCAGGTACTGGGATCCTAAGTTGGTCATCCTATGCTACCCTCCAAACGAGAAGTAAACATCACCTGCTCCTAGCAGACGCCAAGCAACTCAGCGTCCCCCACAAAACAAAACCCGAAACCACTAGTAAAAACACTCATTCAGTCACATTCACGCACACATAGGGTAGGGTGAAGGAAAAAACGTAATAAATACAGGTCATGATTTCCTATGGAACACAAAAAAATCAAAAATATCATTAAATAAGTTTAATTGCTCAGTCTTTCTGGGGGAGACGTTTTACTTTCATTTGTGCAATGGCATTTAATTTTTATATCGTCTAATCTGACTGCAAACGGATATGTTAGTGAAAGATATTTGTGTTTGATCAATGACTCTCATGGTGTTTTTGCTACAAGTATGCCGTGGACCATCTTCTACGAGTGAAAATTACTGATTTTGATTTGTAAATTTTTATTTCTCTCTTTGTTTATCGGATACTCTGTACAACCTCTGGTTCTTTCAGTTTATCCAGGTCCCACCTCCTTAAATTCCCACCTTTTTGCAGTTTCTTCAGATTTAATCTACAGGTCATAACCAATAGATTGTGGTCAGAGTCCACATCTGCCCCTGAAAATGTGTTACAATTTAAAACCTGGTTCCTAAATCACTGTCTTACCATTATATAATCTATCTGATACCTTTTACACATCATACTAAAACAAATGTATAGAAGCGGCCATAAACAACAAGATACAAATTACATTTACATTCACCTTGTTAGGAAGTTGACATAATTTATTTTTTATTTACTGCAAAGATCCATGTAATTTGTTATATTTTTCATGAACACAGGTCTTTAAGTAATATTTACAATAATGCTCAATTTTTTATTAAAACTAGTTACAAGATTCTAAATGTGCAGAAAGATAGTTTTACAGCGGGAGAGGAGGGGGAGATTAGGGTGGTGACAACTTTGACGGTTACGCCAGGGGCACAAGATCACCTCGGTACTCCTCTAGTTCGAGGATACAACTTCGTTTCCTGTTTTTATTTACACTGTGTCAGGTGCTCTATACATGTAACAGGATTTGTTGATTTATACTAAATGTATTCGCAGTTGCCTATATGGACAATCATCAGCTGTACAATGAAACGACGACAATGAAAATTTGTGCCGGACCGGGCCTCCAACCCGGATTTCCCGCTTATCGCCAGCGGCCGCCCTACCACTAAGCTATCCGGGCAAAACTCACGGCCAGACCCAAACTTCCATCTGTCGTCAGCCACGTGTCTACAACCTGTATTCCTACATCCATTATGTATGTTCCTGCACAGGGGAGACATTTTACTTGAAAGTCGCTTGCCCAGTGTTGAAGGATAAATACGATATTGCAGTGCCTGTGTTATTCCGAATTACGACGCAATGTTCTTTCGGACATATATTCATATGAGATGAAATTATATTAGGTCACACCATTCAGAAATACGGATACTACAACGAAGTGAATATGTCATCACAACTGAAAATTTGTCCCAGGCTATAACCCGAACCCGGCTTCTTGCTTCTCGAGAGCAGTTATGTTAATCATTACGCTAAGTGAGAGTACATCCAAACGCGATTCGAGCCTCCATTGTCACTGATGTATACACATAAGATCTCCGAATACTGGTCCAGAAGTTTGTCAAAGATATGAAGGGCCGTGGTCGCCGAGCGGTTCTAGGCGCTTCAGTCCGGAGCCGCGAGACTGCTAAGGTCGCAGGTTCGAATCCTGCCTCGGCCATGGATGTGTGTGATGTCCTTAGGTTTGTTAGGTTTAAGTAGTTCTAGGGGACTGATAACCTCCGATGTTAAGTCCCATAGTGCTCAGTGCCATTTGAACCATTTAAGATAAGTTTGAACAACACTAGCAAGGGAGCAGGCAATGGCCTACCCTGCGATAATTCGCTTTACATTTCAGTAAAGAGCTGTACACCAACTCCCTTGTACTGTCGCTGTGTGGTAAAGGTCCTCTCATCAGCTTTGGATAGAGGTATGGCCTGTGTGACGCAATCGGAAAGTTGTGATAATGTTTGCTGACATCTACTAGGTCACCTTTGAGGGAGTGAGAGTGGGAAACTTCATAGGATGCTTAGCACATGTGGTTTGGAACGGATAAGAGCAGTTTTTGGCTTCATAGGAAATTAACAAGGCTACAAATGCTTAACGATTCACTTACAGAACAATTTATTTTCACAATAGTTCTAACTTATTCGGAGAGGTGTCTTACAGTCGCCTTACACATCAGTGAGTACATCTTACCACTCTATACGTTAGTCCTTCCCAACGGCCCACAGTTCCTGAGTTCCACTTTTCGATATCAGAGACGATCGCTCTGATTCCAACTCGTTCCGAACTCTAAGGAATTTGTTCTTTTCTAAGCTGGGAACGGAAGACCTTTATGGAGACTTCTCCCAGTCCGCTCTTCGCCTCGGTTTCCGCTCCAGAAAAATCACTTACACCAATTGCAGCACAATTATGCGTCACTTCCCAGCGCCGACCAATGCCTGCTCTGGGAAGTGAACAAATTCCCACAAAATTTCCCTTCCTCTCAACTTCTCCTATTTAACTCTTCCCGGGCCACCCATCAAGGTTAGCATCTGCACAAACATCAATTTTTTCCGGAATTCTGACTTCCAGGAGAGCACTTCAAATTCCTCGGACAAAAGGCTGTGCGAATCGAGAGAAGCCATGAGGTGTTGTGTCTCTTTGCTGATGCAGAAGATGCGTTTCTGGAATCGATTATGACCGGTAATGAGATGAGTGATGGCTGCATCATTACGATCCTGAAGGAAAACGAACCAGCACAGTGTAGAAATCGCCACGTTTTGAAAAAAAAAGGCGAAAGTTGTTGATGGTGATCACATTTTTTGACTGTCATGGAATGAGTTTCCGGCATGGAGTTCCCCCTCACACTACCGTTACAGTAGCACATTTCACGTCGGTAAGGGTGTAGAGACTTATCGCACTAGGGGTAAGATAGATACTTCCTACAGGAAAATTAGAGAGACCTTTGGAGATAAGAGAACCACTTCTATGAACACCAAGAGCTCAGATGGAAACCCAGTTCTAAGCAAAGAAGGGAAAGCAGAAAAGTGGAAGGAGTATATAGAGGGTCTATACAAGGGCGATGTACTTGAGGACAATATTATGGAAATGTAAGAGTCTGTAGATGAAGATGAAATGGGAGATACGATATTGCGTGAAGAGTTTGACAGAGCACTGAAAGACCTGAGTCAAAACAAGGCCCCCGGAGTAGACAACATTCCATTGGAACTACTGACGACCTTGGGAGAGCCAGTCCTGACAAAACTCTACCATCTGGTGAGCAAGATGTATGAAACAGGCAAAATACCCTCAGACTTCAAGAAAAATATAATAATTCCAATCCCAAGGAAAGCAGGTGTTGACAGATGTGAAAATTATCGAACAATCAGTTTAATAAGCCACAGCTGCAAAATACTAACACGAATTCTTTACAGACGAATGGAAAAACTAGTAGAAGCCGACCTCGGGGAAGATCAGTTTGGATTCCGTAGAAATATTGGAACACGTGAGGCAATACTGACCTTTACGACTTATCTTAGAAGAAAGATCAAGGAAAGGCAAACCTACATTTCTAGCATATGTAGACTTAGAGAAAGCTTTTGACAATGTTGACTGGAACACTTTCTTTCAAATTCTAAAGGTGGCAGGGGTAAAATACAGGGAGCGAAAGACTATTTACAATTTGTACAGAAACCAGATGGCAGTTATAAGAGTCGAGGGACATGAAAGGGAAGCAGTGGTTGGGAAGGGAGTGAGACACGGTTTTAGTCTCTCCCTGATGTTAATCAATCTGTATATTGAGCAACCAGTAAAGGAAACAAAAGAAAAACTCGGAGTAGATATTAAAGTCCATGGAGAAGAAATAAAAACTCTGAAGTTCGCCGTTGACATTGTAATTCTGTCAGAAACAGCAAAGGACTTAAAAGAGCAATTGAACGGAATGGACAGTGACTTGAAACGAGGATATAAAATGAATATCAAAAAAAGCAAAACGAGGATAATGGAATGTAGTCGAATTAAATCAGGTGATGGTCAGGGAATTAGATTACGAAATGAGACACTTAAAGTAGTAAAGGAGTTTTGCTATTTGGTGAGAAAAATAACTAATGATGGTCGAAGTAGAGAGGATATAAAATATAGACTGGTAATGGCAAGGAGAGCGTTTCTGAAAAAGAGAAATTTGTTAACATCGAGTATAGACTTAAGTGTCAGAAAGTCGTTTCTGAATGTATTTGTTTGGAGTGTATGGAAGAGAAACATGGACGATAAATAGTTTGACAAGAAGAGAATAGAAGCTTTCGAAATGTGGTGCTACAGAAGAATGCTGAAGATTAGATGGGTAGATCACATAACTAATGAGGAGGTATTGAAAAGAATTGTGGAGAAGAGTAGTTTGTGGCACAACTTGACAAGAAGAAGGGACCAATTGGTAGGACATATTCTGAGGCATCGAGGAATCACCAATTTAGTATGGGAGGGCAGCGTGGAGGGTAAAAATAATAGAGGGAGACCAAGAGATGAATACACTAAGCAGATTCAGAAGGAGTATGTTGCAGTAGGTACTGGGAGACGAAGAAGCTTGCACAGGATAGAGTAGCATGGAGAGTTGCATCAAACCAGTCTCAGGACTGAAGACCACAACAACATGATGTGTAATAAAGAACAGGTTTTATTTGGGCCTTATAAATAAGAAATTAGAATTAAGACAAAAAGAGCTATGATTAAGTTTTCGGAAAATATCCCTTTCGAGGAATTCCCCTTTTATTATAAACTTACTTGAAGTTCTTTCGATATCTGTTACTTTGATGTTGTGCGCCAATTCGTAGGAGGAACTACAGTTTGATTTTAAACAATGCAACGGTCTTGGAAAAAGACATTTAGTAAATCGGCCTTGTCTGTGTCATCCTCTGTTTCGATGTCATTACGGAAGGTAGCAGCGGTAAAATACAGGGAGCGAAAGGCGATTTACAACTTGTACAGGAATCAGACGGCAGGTATAGGAGTCGAAGGGCATGAAAGGGAAGCAATGATTGAGGAGGAGAGAGACAGGGTTGTAGCCTGTCCCCGATGTTATTCAATTTGTACAATGAGCAAGCAGTGAAGGAAACCAGCGGAGAATTTGGAGTAGAAATCAAAATTCACGGAGAAGCAATAAAAACTTTAAGGTTTAGAGTGAAACAACAATGTTATTGTAACCAGTCACTGTTTGCTTAACTCCACGATGCGTTTCGAAGGTTTAAACCTTCATCATCAGGGAGATTTAGACTTGTTAGTATGAGATATGTATGTGTGTGTGTTGTGTTACGATTCTGGGGGAACTTGTGGCGCTGTCTAGTGGAGAAACAAAGCGCTGTTTCAGAACATGGTTTTGAGTTTTTTTCATCTAACAGTGAAAATAAAACAAGTAAAATGGAATACCCCCAGTGGTGACAGATTCCTTGCTCTGTCGTAACTCATCACCTGTAAACTGTCATATTTTGTAAACGAAGATGGTGTCTGGAAACCACTACGAGCATATATCATATAGCAAAAGAGAAAGAGAGAAGAAATATCACAAAGTACAAAGAATATACATCGTAACAATTTTATTATTTCGGAATAAGTTTTAAAGGATTGTGGAGAGAAAGAAAGACATTGAGATACAGAGGGTAAAAGGAACCTTTTCAACACCAGGGGTGTCTTATGATTATATCTGTTACATGTCATAACTAAGTAAATGTTCGAGTAAAACATTGGTTAATGCTTTAAAAATATGCAGATAGATGTAAAATTTGTGCTGTTCGTTGATGTGGAAGTACGTTGAAGCTGAAAGGGAGTACAAGCTGTTGGTGTGATGGTGCATTTGTAAATGAGTCTAATCCATTGTACATTTGGGGAATATGATGGTAACATAACTAAATATTAATTTTAAATATGAAGGTAGGTGTATGTGTGAGTGTGTGTGGGGGGGGGGGGGGGGTGGATGTGTGTGTGTGTGTGTGTGTGTGTGTGTGTGTGTGTGTGTGTGTGTGTGTATCTATCTGCTTATTTTAAAGCATTAAGCAATTACCCAAACCTTTAGTTAGTTATTACATGTAACAGATAGAATCTTTGGAAAGGTTACTCTCTTTCAATCACTTCATCCTCTCTTTCTTTCTCTCTTTCTCTGTCCCCTCCTTCTCTCCCTCCACCTCCAGTGTCTCATCCCTATCTCTGAATCAGAATCAAATTGTCATTTATGAATAACTTTACCACTGTTGACAACATAATTATTATATATAAAGTTTACAACATGTCACCTGACTATATAAACTAGTGTGAAATTTAAGCTATATAATCTTGACAGAATCGGATCTGTATACCATCCGAAACATTAATTTCAACGCATGTTGTATACAGCACCTCAAACAAAGATCTCCACAATCCTTTAAAATTATTCCGAAATAATAAGGCTATTATGATGTATATTCTTCGCACTTTGTGATAGTGTTACATTTGTTGTATGTTCTTTGCACCTAATAGTTTAAAGACGCCATTTTTGTTTACAAAATATGACAGTTTACGGGTGATGTGTTACGACAGTCAAATAAACCTGTGACCACTGGAGTTAATCTGTTTTATTTGTTTTATTTTCATTGTTAGATATACGTTTAGTTTTTCGTTAAAAAAGTCCCAAAACCACGTCCTAAGACAGTGTTTCGTTTCTCCACTAGACAGTAGCAAAAGTTCCCCCAAAGTCGTACCACAACACACACATATGTCATACTAACAAATGTAAATCCACCTGATGATAAAGGTTTAAACTTTTGAAATGCATCATGGGGATAAATAAACAGTGACTGGTAACAGTAAACTTGTTGTTTCATTCGATATCAATAACAGTCACGGTAAAACCTGGCCTAAAATGTTTTCATTTAAACTTTAAGGTTTGGGAACAGTATTGAAGTTCTGTCAGAGACAACAAAGGTCTTGGAAGAACAGTTAAACGGAATGAATAGTGCCTTGAAGGGGGGGGGGGGGGGGGTGAATAAGAAGAACACCAACAAAAAGAAAACAAGTTTCATGGAATGTAGTCGAATTAAATAGGGTGATGATGAGGGAATTAGACTGGGAAACGAGACGCTTAAAATAGTAGATGAGTTTCGCTATTTTGGAGCAAAATAACTGATGAAGGCCACAGTAGAGAGGACATAAAATGTAGGCTGGCCTTGACAAGAAAAACGTTTGTGAACAAGAGATTTTTTAAAAAGTTGACTATAGAGTTAAATGTCAGCAAGATTTTTCTGGAAGTATTTGTGTCGAAAGTGAAACGTGGATGATAAACAGTTTAGACAAGAAAAGAATAGAAGATTTCGAAACGTGGTGATGTAGTAGAATGCTGTAGATTAGATGGTATTCCTTTGTTTATTTATTTGTAGCTTGCTCCGTTATAATATATGTAATAAAACATGCGTATGTATTCTCTCTCTCTCTCTGTCTCTCTCTCTGTCTCTCTCTCTCCCCATCCGATGTACGGATCACGATCAACCATATCACTTCCCCTCATTTGAGTGAGATAGTGAGGAGAGGTACTGAAGCCAGGACATTGACGCAAAGTTAGGCGATCAGGAACTTTACAGCATCAACTCTTCTCCCCTTGCCGGCCAAATACTGGCAGTGAAAATTGCTTTCACAACCAAGATTCGAAGCGGCTAATCCTCGAACCGACCGTCACCACACAAGCCTGTATTAACGACACTTTATTTTTATTGGGGGGGGGGGGGGGAGATGGATCGGGCGGGAAAGTCGGCCGTCGCCATCTAAAGGGTACAATCCTGGCATTTGCCTAGAGACCAAGAAAGCCAGAGAAACCTCAGTCAAGACTGCTTGATCGGAAATTGGATCCACGTTCTGCTGAATGGCAGACCGGAACGTTACCGTTCAGCCACTAGGCTCGGTTGACCTCGGCCATGGAGGCGAGGTACACTCCTGGAAATTGAAATAAGAACACCGTGAATTCATTGTCCCAGGAAGGGGAAACTTTATTGACACATTCCTGGGGTCAGATACATCACATGATCACACTGACAGAACCACAGACATATAGACACAGGCAACAGAGCATGCACAATGTCGGCACTAGTACAGTGTATATCCACCTTTCGCAGCAATGCAGGCTTTTATTCTCCCATGGAGACGATCGTAGAGATGCTGGATGTAGTCCTGTGGAACGGCTTGCCATGCCATTTCCACCTGGCGCCTCAGTTGGACCAGCGTTCGTGCTGGACGTGCAGACCGCGTGAGACGACGCTTCATCCAGTCCCAAACATGCTCAATGGGGGACAGATCCGGAGATCTTGCTGGCCAGGGTAGTTGACTTACACCTTCTAGAGCACGTTGGATGGCACGGGATACATGCGGACGTGCATTGTCCTGTTGGAACAGCAAGTTCCCTTGCCGGTCTAGGAATGGTAGAACGATGGGTTCGATGACGGTTTGAATGTACCGTGCACTATTCAGTGTCCCCTCGACGATCACCAGAGGTGTACGGCCAGTGTAGGAGATCGCTCCCCACACCATGATGCCGGGTGTTGGCCCTGTGTGCCTCGGTCGTATGCAGTCCTGATTGTGGCGCTCACCTGCACGGCGCCAAACAAGCATACGACCATCATTGGCACCAAGGCAGAAGCCACTCTCATCGCTGAAGACGACACGTCTCCATTCGTCCCTCCATTCACGCCTGTCGCGACACCACTGGAGGCGGGCTGCACGACGTTGGGGCGTGAGCGGAAGACGGCCTAACGGTGTGCGGGACCGTAGCCCAAGCTTCATGGAGACGGTTGCGAATGGTCCTCGCCGATACCCCAGGAGCAACAGTGTCACTAATTTGCTGGGAAGTGGCGGTGCGGTCCCCTACGGCACTGCGTAGGATCCTACGGTCTTGGCGTGCATCCGTGCGTCGCTGCGGTCCGGTCCCAGGTCGACGGGCACGTGCACCTTTCGCCGACCACTGGCGACAACATCGATGTACTGTGGAGACCTCACGCCCCACTTGTTGAGCAGTTCGGAGGTACGTCCACCCGGCCTCCCGCATGCCCACTATACGCCCTCGCTCAAAGTCTGTCAACTGCACATACGGTTCATGTCCACGCTATCGCGGCATGCTACCAGTGTTAAAGACTGCGATGGAGCTCCGTATGCCACGGCAAACTGGCTGACACTGACGGCGGCGGTGCACAAATGCTGCGCAGCTAGCGCCATTCGACGGCCAACACCGCGGTTCCTGGTGTGTCCGCTGTGCCGTGCGTGTGATCATTGCTTGTACAGCCCTCTCGCAGTGTCTGGAACAAGTATGGTGGGTCTGACACACCGGTGTCAATGTGTTCTTTTTTCCATTTCCAGGAGTGTATATTGGATGGGTAGATCACGTTTTTAGTGAGGACGTGCTGAATAGAACTGAGGAGAAGACAAATTTGTGGCACAGAATGACTAGAAGAAGAGATCGTTTGATAGGACCCATTCTGAGACACCAAAGGATCACCAATTTACTACTGGACACAAGTGCAGGGGGTAAAAAATCGTAAAGTGAGGCTGACAGATGGTCACAGTAAGCACATTCAGAAGGATGTAGGCTGTAGTAGTTATTCGGAGATGAAGAGGCTTTCACAGGATACAGTAGCATGGAGAGTTGGATCAAACCAGTCTTTAGACTGAAGATCACAAAAACAACGTGGACACAGTCCGGACAGATGATGTCGATATGTTAACTGATTTAACATATGACCACAACTCCTTAAGGTATTTTTCAAGTTCTATAGTAAGTGAACATCATCCATCATGCTACGTTACTCTGACCGCGGTGAGGGTCTGTGGACAGTGGCTGCCAGGGGCGTGCTCAGATAGCCCTATAGTTGAGACCCCAGGTGGAGAAGAGCACGAAATTCAGGTCCGACTACTGATCGAGCGGAAGATTTCAGTTGCCACGACGTGTACATTTCATTACTCAGCATTTGCCTCGAGAAACTCTGCCACTCTTTCTTGCACATTCGCCAGTAGAAATTAAAGAGTGTACGACTGGGCGTCAGTAATTACACTACTGGCCATTAAAATTGCTACACCACGAAGATGACGTGCTACAGACGCGAAATTTAACCGAAAGGAAGAACATGCTGTGATATGCAATTGATTAGCTTTTAAGAGCATTCATAAATGTTTGGCGCCCATGGCGACACCTACAATGTGCTGACATGAGGAAAGTTTCCAACCGATTTCTCATATACAAACAGCAGTTGACCGGCGTTGCGTGATGGCCCGTCATTGCGATGCTTCGTTTAAGGAGGAAAAATGCGTACCATCACGTTTCCGACTTTGATAAAGGTCGGATTGTAGCCTATCGCGATTTCGGTTTATCGTATCGCGACATTGCTGCTCGCGTTATTCGAGATCCAATGACTGTTAGCAGAATACGGAATCGGTGGGTTCAGGAGGGTAATACGGAACGCAGTGCTGGATCCCAACGGCCTCGCATCACTAGCAGTCGAGATGACAGGCAACTTACCGCACGGCTGGAACGGATTGTACATCCACATGTAGATCCCTGAGTCAACAGATGGGGACGTTTGAAAGACAACAACCATCTGCAAGAACAGTTCGACGACTTTTGCAGCAGCATGGGCTATCAGCTCGGAGACCATGACTGCGGTTACCCTTGACGCTGCATCACAGACAGGAGCGCCTGCGATGGTGTACGCAAAGGCGAACCTGGGTGCACGAATGGCAAAACGTAATTTTTTCGGATAAATCCAGGTTCTGTTTACAGCATCATGATGGTCGTATCCGTGTTTGGCGACATCGCGGTGAACGCACATTGGAAGCGTGTATTCGTCATCGCCATACTGGCGTATCACCCGGCGTGATGGTGCGGGGTCTCGGTCACCTCTTGTTCGAGTTGACGGCACTTTGAACAGTGGACGTTACATTTCAGATGTGTTACGACCCGTGGCTCTATCCTTCAGTCGATCCCTGCGAAACCCTACTTTTCAGCAGGATAATGGACGACCGCATCTTGCAGGTCCTGTACGGGCCTTTCTGAATACAGAAAATGTTCGACTGCTACCCTGGCCAGCACATTCTCCACATCTCCCACCAATTGAAAACGTCTGGTCAATGGTGGCTGAGCAACTGGCTCGTCACAATACGCCAGTCACTATTCTTGATGAACTGTGGTATCGTGTTGAAGCTGCTGGGCAGCTGTACGTGTACACGCCAACCAAGCTCCGTTTGACTCATTGCCCAGGCGTATCAAGGCCGTCATTACGGCCAGAGGTGGTTGTTGTGGGTACTGATTTCTTAGGATCTATGCACCCAAATTGAGGGAAAATGTAATCACATGTCAGTTCTAGTATAACATATTTGTCCAATGAATACCTGTTTATCATCTGCATTTCTTCTTGGTGTAGCAATTTTAACGGGCAGTAGTGTACATTGCGTGCTCGGCGGCACTTGTCGTCAACGTGGCCGGCTCCGAGAGGCACCTTCACGCGGCCTCCTTTGTCTTGCGGAGCGGCCGCCCACCAGCCGGCACGCACTCACGCACCGCGTTGCGTGCGCCATCGCTGTGCCCTCGCGTAAGCCGCCGTCCTTGGTAGCTGCGTAACTTGAGCCGCGGGGCAGCCGGCCGCAGCATCTCTGTGTCTCGCGGCCGCATCTCGGCGCTCGCGGACTCTGCGCCGCCCGCCGCGGCCGTTACGGACCGTTAGCGGCTCTCCGGCGCGCCGTTCGAACTGGCCGCGCCGGGCCGGCCAGCCAACCGGCGGCCGCGCCAGCGAAGGACGCGCGTTCGAACCCGCGCTGCACCCAGGCGCGCGGGTGGACGCCAAGGACACTACTGCTGGCACCGTGGCGCCGCTTTCGCTCGCGATTCTCCTCGCTTCAATAAAACGGCGACGTGCTCACTGGCAAATTCTTTCGTAAACTAAAGAACATTTTCTGTTGTCAAATATTACGACGCATGTAATTCTGCAGGCGCTAGAACACTTGCGGGAGCGCCACTTCTGCGCACAGAGATTTTTCCGGAGCTTCTTAGCTGGGAATAGTGTTGCCAGGTGTCCGGCTTTAGGCGGACGTGTGCGGCTTTCTACTGTCGTGTGGGACCAAATATACAGGGGGATGTTTTTTTTTTTTCCCTGTGGTGCCACCGCCAGACACCACACTTGTTAGGTGGTAGCCTTTAAGCCGGCCGCGGTCCGTTAGTATACGTCAGACACGCGTGTCGCGACTATCAGTGATTGCAGACCGAGCGCCGCCACACTGCACGTCTAGTCTAGAAAGACTCCCTAGCACTCGATCCAGTTGTACAGCCGACTTTGCTAGCGATGGTATACTGTCTACATACGCTCTCATTTGCAGGGAAGACAGTTTAGCATAGCCTTCAGCTACGTCATTTGCTACGACCTAGCAAGGCGCCATATTCAGTCCTGAGACTGGTTTAATGCAACTCTCCATGCTACTCTATCCTGTTCAAGCTTCTTCGTCTCCCAGTACCTACTGCAATCTACCCCTTCTGAATCTGCTTAGTGTATTCATCTCTTGGTCTCCCTCTATTATTTTTACCCTCCACGCTGCCCTCCCATACTAAATTGGTCATTCCTTGATACCTCAGAATATGTCCTACCAACCGATCCCTTCTTCTGGTCAAGTTGTGACACAAACTTCTCTTCTCCCCAATCCTATTCAGTACTTCCTCATTAGTTATGTGATCTACCCATCCAATCTTCAACATTCTTCTGTAGCACCACATTTCGAAAGCTTCTATTCTCTTCTTGTCCAAACTATTTATCGTCCATGTTTCTCTTCCACACACTCCTAACAAATACATTCAGAAACGACTTCCTGACACTTAAACCTATACTCGATGTTAACAAATTTCTCTTTTTCAGAAACGCTTTCCTTGCCATTGCCGGTCTATATTTTATATCCTCTCTACTTCGACCATCATCAGTTACTTTGCTCACCAAATAGCAAAACTCCTTTACTACTTTAAGTGTCTCATTTCCTAATCTAATCCCCTCAGCATCACCTGATTTAATTCGACTACATTCCATTATCCTCGTTTTGCTTTTTTTATATTCATTTTATATCCTCGTTTCAAGACACTGTCCATTCCGTTCAATTGGTCTTTTAAGTCCTTTGCTGTCTCTGACAGAATTACAATGTCATCGGCGAAGTTTAGAGTTTTTATTTCTTCTACATGGATTTTAATACCTACTCCGAGTTTTTCTTTTGTTTCCTTTACTGCTTGCTCAATATACAGATTGAATAACATCAGGGAGAGGCTACAACCGTGTCTCACCCCCTTCCCAACCACTGCTTCCCCTTCATGCTCCTCGACTCTTGTAACTGCCATCTGGTTTCTGTACAAATTGTAAATAGTCTTTCGCTCCCTGTATTTTACTTCTGCCACCTTTAGAGTTTGAAAGACAGTATTCCAGTCAACATTGTCAAAAGCTTTCTCTAAGTCTACAAATGCTAGAAACGTAGGTTTGCCTTTCCTTAATCTTTCTTCTTAGATAAGTTATAAAGTCTGTCTTGCCTCACGTTTTCTCATATTTCTACGGAATCCAAACTGATCTTCCCCGAGGTCGGCTTCTACCGGTTTTTCCATTCGTCTGTAAAGAATTCGCGTTAGTATTTTGCAGCTGTGACTTATTAAACTGATAGTTCGGTAATTTTCACATGTGTCAACACCTGTTTTCTTTGGGATTGGAATTATTATATTCTTCTTTACGTCTGGGGGTATTTCGCCTGTCTCATACATCTTGCTCGATTCTTATTAACGTTTATAAATCCCGAAGCGATGTAGAAGACAGTTAGGTCAGTAAATTAATTCAAGGCCGTTGGGGTCGCAAATGTTGGGAAACACCCCAAAAATGAATGGCAAATATTGAACATGTGATGTCACCAGATGACGTATCCGCTGCTCGTGCAGTCTCTGGGCTTGTCGAGCGGTCCCTCGCCGGTGGATGGAGCTGGGCTGAGGGCCGCAGTACTACACCTGGCTCTGCTAGGCTACTCCGTTCTTACGTTGTTCGACGTGATACGGTAGTGCTCGCGGTTTTGGTAATGCGAGACTACGAGGAACCGGTTTACGTTTAACGAGTTTGTACACGTGCATCTCTGTTACGGTGCTGCTAATTCCAGTGTGCTTGCACCTAGACATATTTACGCAGAACATTTCTCACAGCGTGTTTTACCTTCTCACGTGTCGTCTGCTACTGTGGATAGACGCCTGCATGAAACAGGGCACTGTGCTTAGGTGAAGGCAAATGAGGGAATGTAACACAGAGGTCGGTCAGACATGCTGTGTTCTCAAATTATGGTTAATTATTAGAGAAGATCTAACGTATGAAACGATTTGTACTTTGCTGCTATTTGTTATGTTAACCGTTGAAAACTATGTTTTGCAAATACGTACAGTAGTTTGAAACCTTGTTTTTGTTTCGAGAGTTTAAACATAAATATCATTACAACTCTTCTATTCACATTGCGTTTCAAGATGTTCCTATCGCGTGCAATGTTTACTTTCCCATCGCGTGAGATATTTATTTTCCCATCGCGTGGGTCATTTATCACTAATTTCAACATTACAGGCTGTCGGACGTGACGGTAGTGTTGGTGCTTGCCTGCGTGTAAGAGACCAAATGGATAAATCTGCGAGAGTATAACAGGACCCAGGAATGAGTATATGTCAAATCATGGGCCAATTGGGTGTGTTTCGCAGTCAACAGAATAGCGTGTGTTTGACGGAGAGTGCCTGAAAACGTACCACGAGGCTAAAGCACACAAGTTATATGCAGGGGACTATGCACCTTGTACTGAATTTTGTGAATGGTTTCGTGCGCGGCAGCAACAGGCCCTGATTTTACTTCCGTAGTTGTGTGTACCACCAAAGCGACAATTAATGAAGAAGGAATCTTCAACAACAAAAATAACCTTTATCTGTCCGATGCTAACCTACAAGAAATATAGACGCATGGCCGTCAAGAAGTAATTTAAAATTAATGTATGGTTGAGAATTTTACGCAACCACATAATAGGAGCGTACATTTTTCCTGATAGTGTAAATGGTTATAATTATTCAGTCTTTTGGTGGGAGGTTCCACCCTGAGCTAAAGTCACGCATGTAGGCCGGGGAGTCACACAGGCGTGAGCACTTGACTTTGGTTGGGACGATCAGGTGCAATAGACCGATAAGCTCAATCACTGCACGTGCGGTGATGTATGTCACCTGTTGACGTCACATATTCTACATTTTTCATCTCCTTTGGGGGTATATCCTGACGTTTCCGACCCATGTATCTTCCCGGCGTCATCTAAGTCGCTTTGAGGGTTTTTAAACATTCAAGAACCATTCCGTATACACACACCATCCACTGCTATTCTAAAAATTCCACTGCTATTCTAAAAAATTCTTTGATGAGTGATAAAACTTCACTAAATTCATGACAGAAAGTCGATATTAGGTTAAAAAAAACTTTTGCCTTACGAAGAGTGGGCATCTAATTTCAACTCTCATAATAATTAAGAATTTAATTCACATTTATTGAAATTTTCGGAATATTACTTTGCAATTTCAGGCCATAATGTCAGCGTCGAAAGGATGTTCTCTTTCACCAACGCCCAGCAGACAAAGGAACACAATAAACTGCAAACAGACGCAATCAAAAGATGATGTTTCTGTCGTGCAATTTAGAATTATATTATAAAGAGTTCCAAGAAATGATTTCAAAGAAAAACACCGTTCTTAATGAGGGTGGTTCACATTTGGTTAGTTTGGTTGACTCAGTATTAATATTTAACTACAGGTTATTGTTCTTTTTTTATAAATTTAATTTACTTGATGACGCGTTCAAGTTAGAAATCTTCAATAATATTTGTGCTGAAGTTAGTAATGCTGAGCTCCATTTTCTTAGCGGTAGCCCTAATGCTTTCACGTGTACTTCCTTAGCAAGAGTATCGTAGAACTTTTCTTGTGGTAGTGCTGAAGGTACAGTGACAGCGTGTTACCGTTTTAGAGCCTGGAGAAGCACTTAATGACTTAAGAATAAATACGACAGAAAAACGGAAAACCAACTTCATGCCTCACGCTATAAGAAGTGCTTTAATCAAACTTGAATTTGAGCTCGATGTAAAAGTTACTAAGTTCATTGAAATCGTGTGCGAATTGTATGACAGCAGTGCACAATGCATTGAACAGTCGGCTAACCTTTAACTTCTTTCCAGACTACAAATGCGTTCCTTGTAATATGTACCTAAATGGAATGAGGTACAAAATTGATACGAGTCTCCTACAAACGTGTTAACAAACTGATAATTAACGTTAGTGACTCGTTCCGCGAGCATTTTTTCACATCCCAGCAAATAGAGAAATGGAGCTTAGAAGAATCTTTCTTAAGACAGTAGTTCTAAAGTTGTGGAGTTTGTATTATGTTTTTCTGCTACAAATGCACAACTCCTGCTGTATTTTCTTTGATCAGTAAGATACGGATATTAATCTCAAAAGAAGTAGATACTTTGAAAGCTATAATTATGGTAAAAGTTAATTTGAAATATCATTGTCCGGAATTCTATGACTTCGTAAAGGGAAGCAAATATCCTCTAAGTAAAATTCATTCATCGCAGATGTATAATGGCAGAAATAACAGAGTGTCAAAAGCTGTGTGTAATTACCTAAGTAACTGTTGTGTCCTGTTAACTAACTTTTAAGATTTAAGTGTATTGCGCAGTGACTATCTACATCTACATGACTGCTCTGCAAATCACACGTAAGTGCCTGGCAGAGGATCCTTCGAATCACCTTCAGACTAAAATCTTTCTGTATGAGCTGTGATTTGTCTTGTATTATTATGATGATCATTTCTCCCTATGTAGGCTGATGACAATAAAATATTTTCCCGTTCAGAGGAGAAAGTTGGTGATTGAAATTTCGCGAAAAAATATCGCCGCAACGAAAAGCAACTTCGTGTGAATGATTACCATCTCAACTCGAGTATCATATCCGTGACGCTTTCTCCCCTATTTCGCGGCAATACAAAACGAACTGCCCTTCTTTGAATTTTCCTGGTATCCTCCGTCAATCCTATCCGGTAATCGAAAACCTCTTGTGTACTATTAACGATCAGTATTACAAGCATTACAATGATACAAATCTAAGTTTATTTAAAACAACAGATGTAAGCACAAAGACTGTCTAATTTCGTGCAAATTGCATCATTGATCAGCCGTAGCAGAGAAAATCGTTTTTGGATTCTATGGCCTACAAGTGCCCATATTATTCCTGACATGTGTTTAAGTACTTCATCTCCTTGTCGTGTATACTGAAATTGGCAGACAGTGAAAAGTAAATTAACTGGTAGTCAACTCCACAGAAACATACTGTCCTTGCAAAAGTTCGGGACGACCGTGCTCGTGAAATGTAAGGAACATTCAGCGCTTGTCTTCCTGATCTCAAACAAGAGAGATTTAGGGAGGCACAGCAAAGAATTACTCGTAGTTTCCGCCCTGCAGAAATCTGAATATTCCTCTTACGTTTCCGGTACCCGACCACTGAGCTGGACTGATCGCCCCTGATCTGCAGACGGACAAATGTTTTTACGTCATAGCACCTTATTTGTAAATATCTTTGGTAAGGCATTATTTTTAACTGCTGCTGTATTTTCATGGTCGACTGCCTGATATCTGACTGTCGGGCATTTAGGACAGTTAGCCAGTGCGCTGGAAACCGAGGTTTGAGGTTACCAAGAGGTCATCCCCATCCCAAACTGCCACGAGTACCATTACCCTTCTTGGTCACATGGAGGCATACGCTTTCTTTTCTCTTATTACTATTTTTTGCATACCAGGCATTTATACTTGTAAGGTGCGGTTTTGCTTATTCTGTAATTGAGAACAACTGTGTAAGGTGAAATTATAAGTTTAATACAGCAATTTTTGTCACAAAAATGCAGCTTGCCAACATCAAAAAGTGAAATAAGTTTATACACATCAATGTTAAATACTAACTCTCTGAAAGAACATTAATCCTAAACACAACATTATGAAAGTTTAATTGGAAGTTTCTTTACAAAATTGCTCCTACACATACTTTATGATGTTGCCCAGTACTACGAAAATCGTCCGATCCGTTTCAGAGTTCGGTATTATTTAGGATGACAATCAAGTCTACGGTGAATGGTTAGTTAAGTGACAAATTTGAGTGCAAGGTTACCCAAGGCCGCCCGAGTTTACAGTGAACACAAGTGGACGAACCAACAAAGTTTACACCTCTGCACGCGGTATTTACCTTAAGCTGCAACGTGCTGCCGACTGCAACGCTTCTCTCTCCCACTGAAATTCCTACAAAACTAATCTGGCCCCTGCTGAACTTTTCAGCAGAAACTTTCCCTGTTTCTCATTATGCAAGAAAACACGTACTCAGCCCTACTCTTATTATGTGGCGATATACATGCACATGTTTGGAGCAGCGTGCATATTATAGTGCCCTCTCAGTTCTCACAAGAACAATTAACTAATTTGGCTGGTTCGTTTCTCCACAATTGGATCTAAACGTTGCTACAGCTAATTTCTAGCTGGAGTGCAGCCCTATGAACGCAGTGTCCACACAAATTTCTTCTCTGCATCGTATGGAGCGTTAAGCGCTCCTTTCTGCACTTGATGCTCATTCAGAGAAGAGTCCTCCTGAAAAATTTCTCTCTTGTCCTACTCATGGCCGTACTGCCTCCCTCCACTTGGGTTCCTTTCTCACGTCATGGCTTTTTCGACCAATAGGAGCGTTCCTCTTATTTTGTAGTAACTCTGTATACCAATTGCAATGTCCCTTCTATCAAACTGCGTCGAAACTTCAGTATTTTTCTCCTTCCGAGTGTGTTTCCGCCAATCGGACGTTTTGTGACGGTTACAGACGCCGAAGCACATTGACCTTCCCATGTGTTGCACTCGCTGGACGAAAATGCATCACTTGCTTTTGTTCGTATCCCATTGGTATTCCGAAATGCACTTTTCTAAAGCTTTTCTCTGTTCCTTGTGGTGCTGCTACACGTGGCCCTCTGACCTGAATCACCTGGCCCGGGGTCACTACCCTTCCTCCTGCCACCCCTTTAAGTGGTTTCCGTCATAACTCCCACAGTGTGGCTTCGCAACGACATCTGACCATTTCAGGAAATAGAGAAATATGATATTTTTCTAAGATGAGGGAAAAAAACAGAGGATAGGGCAGGATAAAAGCGACTCGCATTCCCTGTTCCACCTTCCGCTCAAAGATATACATTATATAGGAACGGTGTGTTAATTACTGTCGATTGGCTGTTATCCCTTTTTGCATTACATACTGATTGACAAATGTTCTCATAATTGCCGAATTATGTTAGGTGTCATCTTCACCTTGTCATTGGGATGTGTGAAGGTTTCATGTAAAGTGCGAATCTGACCATTTCAGGAAATAGGGAACTATGATATTTTTCTAAGATGAGGAAAAAAAAAACAGAGGATAGGGCAGGATAAAATATAAGAAGGACGTTCACTAAGTAATGCAACACTTTTTTTCTTCCTGAAAGTAGGTTTATTTTATTCAGGATATCAATACACCATATTACTCCCCACGCTTCTGTCTAGAAAGCCCTATTTTTCAACATAATCTCCATTCAATGCGACGGCCTTACGCCACGTTGCTGGGCGAGCCTTTATGTCCGCATGATACAACTGTAACAGCAGACGTCGGCTCCAACATCTTGCTACATCACTAACCTCCCCATCGTCTACTTACTACTTTCTGCGGGGTGCATCCTTCATTAGGCCAAATAGATGGAAATCGGAAGGAGCGAGATCGGCACTGCAGGCTGGACGAGGAAGCCTTGGGTTTTCAAGGAGAAGGAGAAGTTCGTTTGCCTTTTTGGGCCGACCAACATACTGAAGTCGACTCTTCAATTTTCTGACGGTACCACAGTACACTTGAAAGTGGGTGTTGCAGCTTGATGTAGGACATCAAACAGAATAACCTATTCAGATTCCAAGAACACCTTCGCCATGATTTTATCCGCTCTGAACTTTTTTCTTCGGAGGGTTGGTGGAGCGGCACCATTCCATGGATTGCCGTTTTGTTCCTGGTTCGAAGTGGTGAACCACGTTTGCTCGCCTATAACGATGTTCGACTAAAATTGTCACGATCAGCCTAGTAAAACGGAAACAATTCCGCACAGGTGGTCCTTCGTTCCTCTTTATGGTCTAAGGGCGGCGAGGAACGCAACGGGTACACATCTTTCAGTACTCCGAGTGTGTATGAACTACCGACAAAGACGTCCTGTTGTGGAATGAGGTGTTTGTGATCCGTCGATCACTTCTAAAGAGAGCGTCCATGCGTTCCAACATTGCAAGAGTCACAGGTGCGTACGGCCGGCGAGCACGTCGGAGATCGCACAGATATGCGTGACCTTGTTACGGTAATGATAGACGCCTCGCCCAACGACTAATGGCTCTTTTGTTTGCTGCCAAGTTTCCGTAGACGTTCTGGAAGCAGCTATGAATATCTGCGACGCTCTAGTTTTCTGCCAAAAGAAATTAAAATACAGGTGGCTGCTTGAACGCACGTCCGGTACAGACGCCATTTTGAAGTATATGTATAATGTCGCTACAAATCGGAACTTCATGAAACTACAGGGGCAGAAGCAGGAGTATTCCACGCTATCCCACAACAAATCGCGCATTTTTTTCTACCGAAATTGGGGGAGAGAAAAAGTGTTGCGTTATTTATTGAACGCCCCTCTTACAATAGACATTTTTCCCGCCACCTTCACAGCTAGAGTTAAAAACCTTGGAATATGTGGTCGAGCCATTGACGCCCCATCGCCTTTAATCTTCGTATGCTATTTTGTTTATCCCAAGAGTTGTAGGCTAAGAGTTTTGATGTGTATAGTTGTAATATGTGCCATGTAATGTGAACTATGTTTGCAATTATCAAGATCTAAATGTGAATATACATGTACTCGTACGTACAGGATTATCGTGACACTCTGGTACAATCTAGAATGCATGTTTATTTACAGGTTTACAGTGTTGAGTGGTAAATTCGAGGGCGAATTTCTCCGAAGAGCTGAGGAATATTGAGTGGTACTTAAGATAGGTGAATAAATTAGTGAAAGCAATATGAAGTGAAGTAGAAATTAGAAAATAAATGAAAAACTTAGTTTAGTTTAGAAGAATTACACACTGGCAAACAGCGGACAAAGCAGCAGTGGCAACGGCCGGTGCTTGAAGTCAGCTCGTTCAGGCCAGAAGCGGAAACTGTCGATTCAGCCGTCAGGGCATCGCCCGACCGGCTAACGTCAAGAAGATTCTCCGAGAAGCTTTTCAGCGTGACAGAAGAAGCCATCGCCCTCCCCACATAAGCGGACGCTTTCGATTCAGCCGTTAGGGCATCGCCCGACCGGCTCACGTGTTTCTCAATTGTCACATGTGATCAAAGGCCTTCGCCTACATTCCAAGAGCCAATGACCGATGTTAAGAAGATTCTTCGAGAAGCTTTTTAACGTGACAAAAAAGGCAATGATCGTGAAGTCGTTCACCTCCAGTGAACTGAAGTGAATAAATATGCGAGACGCAGTGGGTCTGACAAGAGAGTAGCAGTAGTTTTCAGTCAGTTTCGGTGCTGAAAACCGGCATGCAAGAAGAGACGACATCATACACAGATGCACCAAGTCCGCCGCTGTAATGGAATAGCAAGCAGCAGCCTCGGCGCAAGAAGACAGAAGTTAAAACGTATCTGATTTTTACGTACCCGGGTGACTCGTGAGTACGAGAAGGAGACGGCCTCACATCAGCAGTCACCTGTGAGCTGGGATGAAGATCTGACAGCCAAAGACTGGCAAGCGGGAGTCCGTTGTTCGAGTCCGGGACACTGGCCTTCCCCCGCCGCGCCGCTCCGCTGGCCGACGCACAACACACGCGGTCGCTTAGAGAAGAGAAACACTGGGACGCCACATCCAGGGTATCACCATCCGATTCACAACTTCGTTCTCAATAATTAAACGGGCCACAGTACGAGGCGCGTCTCCAGGTAACTGGGCGAGACGGCGACACGAGATACACAGCGCCACGCGTAATCAGACGCCGCCGCTGCCGCAGCAGAAGGCTTCGCAAACGACACAGCTGCCACTCTCCGAGCCAGAACATCCAGTAAGAAAACAGTTGTACACAACTTTCAATAAAAGTTATCTTATGTAACAATGCTGTTTCATTCTACCTCATACCCGATCCAAGGCAGTACCCACCCTGCCCACATATTGTTAAGAGAGAAAAAGTAATTATTTAGTGTTTTTCATCTTGACAAAATACTTTAGAATCAAATGCCCTTTGCAGTAATGCTCATCCTGGCAATTGACTAGCATCAAAAGAGAAAACACAGTTACATTCAGTGTCAGAACTGGTACAATAGTGACATTTTGGTACGACAAGTAGTTACTATCGCTGCCTAGATTATATCTGTTTACTTTGAATTTATTTGCTGGTGAATAAATGTCTTACATTGAGTGTGTGTTCGACTCTTACTCTTTCATCTATCCTGTGGAATCTGCCTTAGTGCTGTATATTTTGTTGTCCACTTTATGGTCTTCTTTACACGTATTCAGTGTGTAGTGCAGCAGAGGTTGTGTCGGTTAGCGTAATTACTTGTAGTGTGTTCCAAGAGTCTTCATTGCGATCTATGTTGTCTTCTGTTAATGATTTTCTTTGTTGCCCTGTATGTCCCAGATTATTATACTTTATACTGCCTACAGATCAGGACGATGTGCTGTGGGTTTGTAGTTTCCCCTCACGTGCTGTGTGAATCATTCCTCTGTCACCTTGTGTAAGTGCATGAAGTATGGCCATGTCCTCTTATAGACCGAACCCTGCCACCGCTCTGAGTGACGTAGTCCATTTTCAGCTGCTCCTTTATAGTGAGGAATATGCTGTTAATAAGGCGACATTTCCCTCTAACCTCCAATTCTTAATGCCAGGTTTTCACTCGCACATGCTTGTGAACTGGTACTCCAGTGATATTCTGTATCCCATGTATCCCATCAGGCCTGTCCACTTTCAACCAGTATAATGTAGTGTGACATCGATTGGGTACATTCCTAATGCCTAGAGGTGGAAAACTACCGTACGCTACTGTAGACTAATACGAGTGAGTGTAAACTACGGTAGTTTTCGTAGTAGCTTTGGTCAGGTAAGGTAGTTCCTGCATTATCTGCTTGTTAAGTGTGTTGCATACATACTAGGCGTTACTTCATAACGATAGCTTTCCTTAAGTTTTGATCAGTGTCTTACTCCATTCCCCTACTAACAGCAAGTGGTGAACCGTCTAGAACCTGACTAAGGATACATAAGGCCAGGTAACTTACGGAACGTTTTTGTTCTATGCAGCTATCCTCCTATCTGTTACTTAAGAATAAACTGTAGTTATAGCAAAACTGAAATGGTCAATTAAATTTAGGTATTATTCTAAAATTGTTGATTTGTAAAACGAACTACAGGGATGCTGCAGTAATAATAAATTTTAAAAAAATACAGTTTTATCATACAACGGTAGAAACTCAATTTTCTCGACAAAAATACAAAATAATATAAAAACCGGAAACAAAGCCGGCCAGAGTGGCCGAGCGGTTTAAGGTGCTACAGTCTGGAATCGCACGGCCGCTAAGGTCGCAGGTTCGAATCCTGCCTCGGGCATGGATGTGTGTGATGTCCTTAGGTAAGTTAGGTTTAAGTAGTTCTACGTTCTAGGGGACTAATGACCACAGCAGTTGAGTCCCATAGTGCTCAGAGCCATTTGAACCATTTTGTTATTCATAAACAACTTTCCCATTTATCAATAATAACGAGGAACTTTTGCCTTGCATCATGAGGAAGAGCGCGTTGTACTGAGTACAAAATAGTGTGTGTGTGTGTGTGTGTGTGTGTGTGTGTGTGTGTGTGTGTGTGTTGTGTGTACCAAAAATAATTGCTTTGATTACATAAAAGCGCAGAAGTTACGCGATCAATTAATTTGATTTACTTATAAAATGCAACTTATACCCTGGAAGGACATAAAGTGCAGAATGGAGTAACACTAAATAATGTGTGGCTCTAATTAAGTGAAAAATAAACAAACAAACAAACAAAAACGCAAAGAGAAATCGTCGGCACCGAGTTTCTCTCTTGCACATTTATGATTCTTCCGCTATCAGTGCTACCAGTACTACCGCTAATCCTGCCATTTACTCCACCATTTATGTAGAATACCAAAGCTACTGAACCATTGTTTTGCCAGAGCGCATCTCTACTAATACCGATTACCTAGCTTCCACTCCAGTGGTGTCAGACGGCCATTAGTCATAGAAGTACGCCTTTCAGCTCTTCGGTTCGGTGTTCCCGAACGATTGCAGCAAAGCTCACTACTGATTCGAAGAGTGCGCAGTGATATGTTCGTACCCATGAGGCTGGTACTCAGTAATTGGCCGAGCTCATTCGTTACTAGCGAGGACTGCTGGGTAATAAGGGGCGGGAGCGCCAGAGTGGCGTGGTTTGTGGGAGACGTGCTTCCACTTGAGAGGCCGGCAGGGTGTGGGCGTCGCATTATGCGGCCGGCGGCGGCAGACAATGGCAGATTTATGGGAGCCTTGAGGGGGCACTCAGAGCCGGTCCAGACTGCGGCCGCCTCCTCCTGCTGGCGAGACTTCTGTGGCGCCGCCCCCGCGACCACCTCGCAGTCCGATGTTCAGTTTACTGGCCATCAACAGCTACAGATATATGGAAACCAGAGGAAAAATGCTCTTTTCGGAGAACAAAAAGTGCGAATATACTTCTGTTTAAAAGACTCAGACTGAAAAGAGCGGTACCAGCTACCTCATTCAACCTTCCTATCTTCAAAATTTTGGCTTGCGAACATATTCGCCTTGTTTTTAACGTGCAAATTGCCTCTCACCCCCACAAGCTCCCCAAAATATAACTCACTGACACCCACTGGCCCATCGCTGTAAGTGGCTCTTACACGTCCACTGCCACTTGCCCATTCTCATTCACTCACTGAGTCCAACTTACTACCATTATCTCTCTGTGTCTCTCGAACTATCAGCCCCAGCCGCAGTCTCTTTCGTTCTGACCTACTACTACGGTCCCCTCTGCCCCTATTCCCTGTTGCTCTCTCTTACTGCTACTACCTCATTCCTTCCTTCCTACTGCTGCTGTCTCTTGTCACTGTCCCTTGTCTCTCTCATCCCTGTTGTCATTCTCACAGACTCTGTCTCTCATTATCACTTAACTCTCAGCCACATCCACTTTATCATTCTCTTTATTCCTTTCCCACTGACATTGTGCCGGCCGCTGTGGCCGAGCGGTTCTACGTGTTTCAGTCCGAGACCGCGCTGCTGCTACGGTCGCAGGTTCGAATCCTGCCTCGGTCATGGGTGTGTGTGATGTCCTTAGGTTAGTTAGGTTTAAGTAGTTCTAAGTCTAGGGGACTGTTGACCTCAGATTTTAAGTCCCAAAGTGCTTAGAGCCAATATAAGGACTGACATTGCCTGCTCCACTCTTTCCCAAGCAGTCTGTCACTGTCAAGTACGTTCCACTGTCACTGTGCCCTACTGGCGTTGTCTTCTTCGTTCTACCTGTACCGTAACCACTGTTTACTATTTACCAATATTTATTACTTTTACCTCTCTTTCCCACTCCCGCTGTCTCCTTGAGTCTCAGCATAAAAAAGCGCGCATATGTTCGCAAGTCAAATGGGAAAATTTTGTAAGGTGCTGGGGAAGATAGAATGAGACAGCTGGTGCCTCACTTATCAATCAGAATCTTTTAAACAACAGGAAGATATTCGCATTTTTGCACTCCATTAGGGCATTTTTCAGCTAGTTTGCTTTTTGTCTCTGCTGCAGCGGCGCATGTCACTCATATGAAAAGAAATGTATTGCTCAGTAACACTGCAAATTTGAAATAACGCAACACTAATTTTACACCTCAGATCGGATTTTACGTATAAAATAATTTTGCTTGTGCTTCAGTACAACAACATATGGTTCTCAGAAGCCTTCTAACCATAATGGAGACACTTTATAGCACTTTTATCCGCGCTGCGTCACCTTATAAACTACATTTTCGTTTCACACCGTATTTTACATACGTGTTTTACATGTACAGTTAGGGTAACTTTGAATCACTGTATCTCGGGAGCGGTAAAATTATCACGAAAATTTTCAAGACTCTTCGAGATCAGTATCTTAGGACAACATAGTAAAAATATCAGCAATTTGCAGTCCACAGCAGACTTGGAATCCGCTGCTCGGTTTCGGTACGAAAAAGTGGTAAAAAACGCTTTTTTCGGGTTTTCTTAATGAGATGCCCGTGAACTGATGGTAGCTCCATAAAGCACTAAGGCCCAAATTACACTACTGGCCATTAAAATTGATACACCTCGAAGATGACGTGCTACAGACGCGAAATTTAACAGACAGGAAAAAGATGCTGTGATAAGCAAATGATTAGCTTTTCAGAATATTCACACAAGGTTGGCGGAGGTGGCGACACCTACAACGTGCTGACATGAGGGAAGTTTCCAACCGATTTCTCATACACAAACGGCAGTTGACCGGCGTTGTCTGGTGAAACGTTGTTATGATGCCTCGTGTAAGGAGGAGAAATGCGTACCATCACGTTTCCGACTTTGACAAAGGTCGGATTGTAGACTATCGCGATTGCGGTTTATCGTATCGCTACATTGCTTCTCGAGTTGGTCGAGATCCAATGACTGTTAGCAGAATATGGAATCGGTGGGTTCAGGAGGGTAATACGGAACACCGTGCTGGATCCCAACGGCCTCGTATCACTAGCAGTCGAGATGACAGGCATCTTATCCGCATGGCTGTAACGGATCGTGCAGCTACGTCTCCGAGTCAACAGATGGGGATGGTTGCAAGACAACAACCATCTGCACGAACAGTTCGACGACGTTTGCAGCAGCATGGACTATCAGCTTGGAGAACACGGCTGCGGTTACCCTTGACGCTGCATCGTAGACAGGAGCGCCTGCGATGGGGTACTCACCGACGAACCTGGGTGCACGAATGGCAAAACGTCGTTTTTTCGGTTGAATCCAGGTTCTGTTTACAGCATCATTATGGTCGCATCCGTGTTTGGCGACATCGAGGTGGACGCACATTGAAAGCGTGTATTCGTCATCGCCATACTGGCGTATCACCCGGTGTGATGGTATGGGGTGCCATTGGTTAAACGTCTCGGTCACCTCTTGTTCGCATTGACGGCACTTTGAAGAGTGGACGTTACATTTCAGATGTGTTAGACCCGTGGCTCTACCTTTCATTCGATTCCTGCGAAACCCTACACTTCAGCAGAGTAATGCACGACTGCATATTACAGGTCCTGTACGGGCCTTTCTGGATACAGAAAATGTTTGACTGCTGCCCTGGCCAGCACAGTCTTCAGATCTCTCACCAATTGAAAACGTCTGGTTATTGGTGGCCGAGAAACTGGCTCGTCACAAGACGCCAGTTACTACTCTTGATGCCGTCCACGTTGGCCGTGCGTTTCTAGGCGCTTTAGTCCTGAACTGCGGGACTGCTACGGTCGCAGGTTCGAATCCTTTCTCAGCCATGGATGTGTGTGATGTCCTTAGGTTAGTTAGGTTTGAGTAGTTCTAAGTTCTAGGGGACCGATGACCTCACATGTTAAGTCCCATAGTGCTCAGAGCTATTTGAACCATTTTGAACTACTCTTGATGAACTGTGGTGTCGTGTTGAAGCTGCATGAGCAGCTGTAGCTGTACACGCCATCCAAGCTCTGTTTGACACAATTCCCAGGCGTATCAAGGCCGTTAATACGGCCAGTGGTGGTTGTTCTGGGTACTGATTTCTCAGGATCAATGCAGCCTAATTGCGTGTAAATGTAGTCCCATGTCAGTTATAGTATAATATATTTGTGCAATGAATACCCGTTTATCATACGCATTTCTTCTTGGTGTAGCAATTTTAATGGCCAGTAGTGTGTCCTACATAAGATGAAGACAGGTTCAACCGATCTGTTTCATTTGCTTAAGCAGGAGGAAATGTGTAACATTCGCACTTTGATCCTGTACTGTAGGATAGTGACACTAGAACGATCGTCCTGTTGGGTATACAAATGATCCCTAGCCCAAGGGCTATTCAAAACACTTGATCCTAATAGAATCCGAGGTATGAGCCACGGAGCAATCCCGTTTTTATGCGCGGCGTTCTGAGACGTATTGGCAAGCACGCAACTGCATACGTACCGGTTACGGCCAGCAAAATTTGCTCGCGTGCATGAATCTGTGAAGTTTGTACCCAGTATTACTTGAAACTGCCTGCTCACTAAGCCACGCCCTGCCACGCAGTGGGGTGCAGCCTCGCCCTGGCGTAGCCGCGTCGATGCCGCCGTGCTATTTACCGTCAGCGTAACCACCATGCTCTTCAAAGGACAGGGCCACCATTACCTGACATAACGTTCTACGATAAGATAGATACGACAGATATGTCCTCTTACATGCGCATACTGCACGGGTTCTAGTTGTTTTAACGTTGAAATCCTGGTGGATTTTTTTTCATATTCTTTTTAATATGAACATTCCGAGATAGCCGGGTATGTTGAACCGACGCCGGCCGCGGAACGAATCCCCCTGGCGGATTAACGACGAGTGTCGGTGTGCTGTACTGTTCGGACGTGGTTCTCTGGTGGTTTCCCACAGCCCACTAGTGCACTAGGTGAATATCGGGCTGGTATAATCAAGTCCGGCCTGAGTTACACGATTCGCAAACATATAAGAAAAAAAAAGAAAAAAACTTCCGCTCAGTTCACATGAATAACACTACACGCAGTCAGCTAGGGTACACATATTCCAACCCGGGCGGTAACGGAGTAGCGACAGGAAGGTCATCCGGCTACCCCTTAAATTATCCGTGTCAAATCCGTTCATAATCATGCCGACCCTCCAACGATGCAAGGTAAAGGCACAAGAAAAAGAAGAAGACACTGTGTTAATGTGAAAAACTTTTATGCATTTTCACCTTAAAATTTTTTGTTTGTTGTTACGTAAGTTATTTAATCTTGCATAATCTCTCACTTTAAATATAACTTCCTTAATACACGATTTTATAATGCTCATATGAAGGGCTTATTTCAATAGTGGTACAAGTCCATTGCCTTCACTTTTCTGCCTATAATGCTTCTGCAATTAATGATCCAAATAAACAGAACGAAAGATTCATCTCCAGAAAGAAGCCACATGCTTGGATATTTGTGGTATGCCAACTGCAAATTTTTTAGCGCTCGTTTAACTTTAGGACTCTGCATCTCACAATGAACAAAAATGGACTTGTACCACTACTGAAATAAGCCCTTCATATATACTCATGTCCAAAATTAAAGCAAAAAGTCGCTATTTCCCCGTCCTGTGTCTAATTCACGATTTAATCATACGAGCTGTCAGCGTATGTCCCTACGACCGTGTTCTGCACAGGAGATGACATTCCGGTCAACGGACAATCATGCCAACGATGACATCAGGGCACTTACCAAACGGGGTTGTGTTTAACGGGTACACTCACATACACAAGCAATGTGCACACAGTCACAGACGGTGCAGCACGGCACAGAGAAGCCGCCTACCACGCTCTCTGCAGTGGAGGGCCATAGGAATAATGGAAGCAGGAAGTCGTAAACTGATGTGGTCCGATGGCCTAATGTGAATCGTTCTACTGTTTCTCGGATGTTGCGACAGTATCCCGAAGACTAGCGTAGGGCTGACCACGTGTGACATCAGAAAAAGAGCACCGTTATTTGGCTGTAAGGGCGCAACTGTATTGCCTTAGTATTGAACAGAAACTGTGTAATGTTGATGCATTAATTTGTTCTGAAAGCGGTGCTGATATTCAAGATAATAAAAGCGGATTAAAATCTGTGAGCTATCTGGGGAAGTTATCCTTGCACTACTGAGTAACTGTTTCACCAGGTATCCAGTCTAGTTTACCAAATTCCCAACCAGACTAACATTATTTATAATCTTTTAATAGTCATCTTACTACCACTGTTGATATATATATATATATATATATATATATATATATATATATATATATATAAAGAGAATTTAAATAAAAAGAAATAAATCAGTTTATATTTGGACATTTATTTTAACATTGATAATTGTTCCGTTAAAATTTCAGCATATTAAACTTGATTCGTAACTAAACTGGTGCCTTATTTAGGATTGTGAATATATGAGTTTGTAATCTTACGGAAGCCATCAAATATGGAGCCAAGATTGGGAGACTGCATACAACACTGCATTCATAAAATAACACACGAAGAACTTTGAAACATATGCAAGAGGAAATTAACCACAACCAACCTATTCAATTTGCACCCAAAGAAGTTACGTTCGTAGAGTAATCCTGTCCGTCATGAAATTACCACACAGTGGTATACAAAATTCATACTAACTCTCTGTGAAACCTTCTCAAAAAGAATAGCTGAGGGCTACTTTGATGATTACACCACATGCTTCACGTGGTCAACTTGGTTTACACAAAGAGTGTAACTCCACAATAATTTTGATAATTAAAATAAATTATACCGAAACACAATTTACAAAAGAAAATCCTAGAACTGGTTACTATCGTCTTACTACTAACCTGATGGTTCAAACAATTGTATAAGCACGTGGTACTACTCTCACAAAGTACACCCCACGTGGGTTGAACATGAAGAAAAGTTGCTATGTTGAAAAATATTGCCAAGACGAGACGTTATAATCTCACGCACATTCGCATTTAAGATTGATGATCTTAGAGTTACGGATCATCAACACGTGGTTCCACTTTGCTCACAAGGTAGTGACAAAGCAGCTACTGGAAGATATTCTGAACTTCACACTCGAATAACACTGCGTTGCAATTTGAGATAACATAAGATATTTTAGATCTAAAGCCGAAATAAATGTGATTAAATTTTCAGTTAGGCTGAACTTAAGAAATCCATTGTCCTACGGACTTGGCAGAGACGCGCTTAGCCGGAGATCTTACCACTTCAGACGCTCGCCGCGGACAGACTGGCGCGGGCCCCTACACTATATAAAAGAAGGCACATGTATGTTCCATATGAGACTGTGTGACATGAATTACATATAAACTGTGTTTTAAAGTGTATTAGTGTGGCAGATAGTTCTTGTTTATGTGTAAAAGTAACACGTTCCACTGCTCAGTCTCCTCTCAGATAGAGTCAGAAACATCACAGAAAATTTAGAAGTGGAATTTATTCCGTAAATGACAACAGATTTGGCTGGTCCCGGTGGAGGTTCGAGTCCTCCCTCGGGCATGGGTGTGTGTGTTTGTCCTTAGGATAATCTAGGTTAAGTAGTGAGTAAGCTTAGGGACTGATGACCTCAGCAGTTAAGTCCCATATGACTTCACACACTTTTTTTGACAACATATTTAAGAAATTAACATGAAAGGAATCCAACAGAGATCTTTCAACTGACATCTGATCTCGCAACATCCAGTGGGCGTGGCAAACAGTGTACAGATGGCTTCGGCAGAGTGGCCTTCATTGTCAGAAAGCTGCTGTATTTGTTCCTCTGATATGTCTTCACAGAAAGGAACTTCTACATTGGAGTCCTCAACTTGCCATCTGGACAGTCAGACAGTGAGCCAATGTTCTTTTCACAGACGAGTCCCGACTTGGCCTGGAGAGTGATTCTCGACAGATTCGCATCTGGAGGGAACGTGGACTACGATTTTGGGACCCAAATATTGTGGCAAGAGTCTGATATTGGGGAGGATCCCTGATGGTGTGGGCAGGATTTATGTTGGCCACTCGAATACCTCCTCATGAACTTGTACGGGTGAATCGGCAATGTTTAACTGCCATCAGGTATCGTGATGAGATGTCGGGACGTCACGTGCGGTTGTTACGAGGTGCTGAGGGCCCAGACTTCGTACTGATGGACGATGATGTTCGACCTCGTAGAACACGGGTGGTTGATATTTTCTTGGAAACGGAAGATGTTACACCCATGGAGTGGTTTTCTCGCTCTCCCGATTTGAATCCCGTAGAACATGTCGGGGATGTAGTAGGGAGACACGTTGCGTCACGCCAGCATCCATCAACCACTCTCCAAGACTTGCAAGAAGATCTGCAGGAAGAATTGACATTATTGCCTCAACATGAGATTGATGACGTCATTCACAGCATGCCCCATTGCTGTCAGGCCTGTACTGCTGCCAAAGGTGGTCCCACCCCGTACTGAGCACATCAACCAGTAGTCGGAATGTGTGTGCAAATCCGTAAAGTTGGCAAAAACGAAGAGCGTTTCTGTCTACCATTATACGTGTTGAGATTGTTTACGTTCTGTAAACGCAACCTTGCAAATTTTTCGTTTGTTGCTTTAACTTTGGATAGCAATGTATTTTCCAAATAACCGAGAACTTTAAACGTCGCTTTCGGGACACGTGGAAGCGAGCGTCTGCAGATCGAATCGGCCTCGCGGATTAACGATGAGGATCAACCCAAGCGTAGATTTTAAGTGGTTTCTTACATCCTACTAGGTGAAAAACATCCTGGAACCCAGGTCCCGCCTCAGATACACGATACACAAAGATTTAGAAAACGTTCTGCTCTTTAACATGCATTTATTCTATACACAGGGAAGTGGGGTACTCACATTCAACCGCAGGTGGGGCATTAGGGGTGAGGGGTGTATAAGGAAGGGCCTTTGACCGCTACATATCACTAACATTGCCTCAGTCCATATAATAAAGCCGATCCCGTACAAATTGGAATAAGTTGACAGGATAAGAAGAAGAAGAAAAAGAAAAAGAAGACATACCTCGTTACTGGCACAACTGACAATGTAGAATTACAGTTATAAGAAAAATTGTTTTCATGTTGTGGCAGTGCCATCACATATATTGCTTTGTGAAAATAAGTAAAAGTGGCAGCTTACGATCCTAGCATTGCCGGAGGGAAATACGTACATCGTTAGTGACTTCTGGTGCAAGATTTGTGAATTTCCATTCGCCGAGGCAGGCCCGTGAGGGTTCAGTGACGGATCTGGGTGGTCGCAGGGCTATAAATACGGGACGGCTTGAGCTCTCCCCTGCTGGGCAGCTGGTTCGCAGAAATGTTGTAGCAACAAGCTGGCCGATTTCCAGTGCCCGCGAGGCGGCACTGTCTTGGAAGATGTCTGCCTAACCATAGGACCCCTGAGCATTCTTGGTTGTGACAAATCTTGGTGTCCTGTCGGTGTTTGCAAATGTACAACACCGACAGTGTGCCATCTTCACGCTTGGAAAATTGTAGAATCTAACTGTCCGGATGATGTCAATCAATCAGAAGGGTCATCAGCATAGGTGTTCTAACGTAAATGTCTGAACCAATGAGTAGGGACACAGCATATACAGTGTACCAACCTTTGAGCAGTTAATGGCGTACTGTAAGCGATAGCGGAGAAGTTTTGGCAGGTTTCTTTGGCGATAACTGGCGATAAAACAAAATCTTAATACAAGTCCAATCTAGAGTAGCATTAAATGATGTCAGTTTTTAAAATTTTTGCATCTTTTTGGTTATGGTCTTCTAATGATTTTCAGTTTCGGGTTTACTAATTTCCCCCCTCCCGCCCGTCTGCAATTGCTTCATTCTTAGTCGTTATACTTTTCAAGTAGAGTCGGGACTTACTGTTTTAAGACTTTGTTTCATGCACAGTTACCAGAGTGATTCCTATACTTGGTGGTGCTAATAGGGAAGAATGATTTACCAAGGAAGAGGTAAGGGAAGTCATAAAAATACTGGAAAGGGCACCAGAAATAGATAGAATACTTGCTGAGATGCTGAAAGTAGAAAGAGATAAACAAGAGAGAGTGTACCCTCCTCTGATCTGTTAAATTTAGTAGTGAGAAAGGATTTCGGAAGAATGGAAGCAGCCGGCTATTTTCCCCATACTTAGGAAGGAGACACAAAGAGATGTAGAACTACAGAGGAATTGCTTTACTACACTCCTGAAAATTGAAATAAGAACACCGTGAATTCATTGTCCCAGGAAGGGGAAACATTATTGACACATTCCTAGGGTCAGATACATCACATGATCACACTGACAGAACCACAGGCACATAGACACAGGCAACAGAGCATGCACAATGTCGGCACTAGTACAGTGTATTTCCACCTTTCGCAGCAATGCAGGCTGCTATTCTCCCATGGAGACGATCGTAGAGATGCTGGATGTAGTCCTGTGGAACGGCTTGCCATGCCATTTCCACCTGGCGCCTCAGCTGGACCAGCGTTCGTGCTGGACGTGCTGACCGCGTGAGACGACGCTTCATCCAGTCCCAAACATGCTCAATGGGGGACAGATCCGGAGATCTTGCTGGCCAGGGTAGTTGACTTACACCTTCTAGAGCACGTTGGGTGGCACGGGATACATGCGGACGTGCACTGTCCTGTTGGAACAGCAAGTTCCCTTGCCGGTCTAGGAATGGTAGAACGATGGGCTCGATGACGGTTTGAATGTACCGTGCACTATTCAGTGTCCCCTCGACGATCACCAGAGGTGTACGGCCAGTGTAGGAGATCGCTCCCCACACCATGATGCCGGGTGTTGGCCCTGTGTGCCTCGGTCGTATGCAGTCCTGATTGTGGCGCTCACCTGCACGGCGCCAAACACGCATACGACCATCATTGGCACCAAGGCAGAAGCGACTCTCATCGCTGAAGACGACACGTCTCCATTCGTCCCTCCATTCACGCCTGTCGCGACACCACTGGAGGCGGGCTGCACGATGTTGGGGCGTGAGCGGAAGACGGCCTAACGGTGTGTGGGACCGTAGCCCAGCTTCATGGAGACGGTTGCGAATGGTCCTCGCCGATACCCCAGGAGCAACAGTGTCCCTAATTTGCTGGGAAGTGGCGGTGTGGTCCCCTACGGCACTGCGTAGGATCCTACGGTCTTGGCGTGCATCCGTGCGTCGCTGCGGTCCGGTCCCAGGTCGACGGGCACGTGCACCTTCCACCGACCACTGGCGACAACATCGATGTACTGTGGAGACCTCACGCCCCACGTGTTGAGCAATTCGGCGGTACGTCCACCCGGCCTCCCGCATGCCCACTATACGCCCTCGCTCAAAGTCCGTCAACTGCACATACGGTTCACGTCCACGCTGTCGCGGCATGCTACCAGTGTTAAAGACTGCGATGGAGCTCCGTATGCCACGGCAAACTGGCTGACACTGACGGCGGCGGTGCACAAATGCTGCGCAGCGAGCGCCATTCGACGGCCAACACCGAGGTTCCTGGTGTGTCCGCTGTGCCGTGCGTGTGATCATTGCTTGTACAGCCCTCTCGCAGTGTCCGGAGCAAGTATGGTGGGTCTGACACACCGGTGTCAATGTGTTCTTTTTTCCATTTCCAGGAGTGTATTTACAACTTACAAGATCCGAGCGCGCTGTACTGTTCACACAGTACATCGATGGAGGTACTTAGTTTCCAGCAAGCAGGGTTTAGAATCGGAAACCCAACCGTAGAGCAACTGTAATAAGGCAAGTGGTGTCAAAGAGCTGGGAATTTCGCGGAGATGTTCACTGTCGTTTCGTACACTTCTAAAAAGCATATAATATTGTGCCCGGCAAGTGATGTGGCAAGAACCGAAAAGAATGCAAGTACCCGGAAAACTAATAAAACTAAGATAAGCATACATATAAGACAGAACATTAATGGCGAAAGTGAATGGAAAGATGTAAAAAAAAAGTTCAAATTGACGACTGGAGTGGGACAGGAAAACTGCCTCTCCCCCCTTCGCTTAATCTAGTACTGGAAAGAGCTCTGAGGAAGATGACAAGTCTGGAGAAAGCAATTCAGCTGCGAAGAAGGACAAACACCTTGACCTATGCGGATAATGTAGTTGTAACAGCACAACATTAGCAAGATCTGGTTCCGTTGGTTTAAGTGTTAATGGGAGAGCCAATGATAGCACACAGGAAGATGAGTATAAATAAGATCGTGTGACTCGTAATGAGCAGACACAACAATGACAGACCTTTATGTGTGGATGGTAAAATTAAAATCTTTGAAAGGTTAAAGAGTTCAAATATCTCGGAGCAGTACGCAGCGAAAGGCTGAGATTGACTAGGAAACAACGGCAAGAAACCGAGCAAGAAACAGGTCCCAGGAAAGCTGCTCATGTCTCAAATTCTATCGAGATCCACGAAGACTAGAATCTATAGCATGTGATACAACCCGTCGTTGTATATGGAGCAGAGCTCGGACTCTGACCCAAAAGACAGAAACTGTATTCTTGACATCTGAGAATGTTGTTCAGAGACGTATTTTGGGCTAGTGAAGGATAGAAACGACAGTAGAAAACGGAAATAAAACACGAAATGCAGTAGTTGGACATATCGTTGGACATTGAAACTGTGATGAAAGAGAGGAGACCGAAATAGTAACATAACGTGGCGAGAAGGCCAGATCGCGAGGCAGGTGGTGGAGGAAGACATAAGAGGAAATAGAGCGAGGGTAAGACCACGACTCAGTTGGACTAACGGGATCAGAGAGGTTATGAGTACGACTGGACTAGCTGGAGAAGGACATATGGACCAAAGACGAGTGGGCAGCCTGAGTGGTGAGACCAAAGAACGGATACGGCGGGTGTGGCCAATCCAATAATTAAGCAAGTATTTTCATTTAATAGCCTGCTCGACGTTAACACCAGTCAACAAGTCGTTTACAACTGACACCAGTCAACAAGTCGTTTAAGACTCTGCTTCCTTTATGTGGGACTGGTTCATTTGTCATAAAATGAAGGATTGTGAATGGCATAATGGTTCTCATGTTCTTTTGTGTCCAGCATACACACTCTTTACGGATTTGTGTTGTCTTTGCGACTTTCTGCACACACTTTTGTCCCGTATAACCAACAAAAATTTTTTTTTTCCTAAGTCCAGTATTCTCCACTAAATAATCCATGACAAAGCCAAGCAAGGGACCAAAAGAAATTTCCAATAACCGAATCAGTATCTGTATTTTGTTATTTTTTGTACTTGAATTGCGGAAGGTTTTACTTGACAACTTTTAATGTATTCTAAACAGCAGTTTATGACAGACATAAATAAACTGCTACCATCATACACACACATCATACAAAGTTTTGCATCACCTCGGTTCCCAGACTTCCGGGACCAGGATAGAAAATTGCAATAGAGATCAACATAAACATCATTTCCGCCCGCTTTATTGTTCATGAAAACCACACACTGCATGTAGTGCCACCATACAGCGAGACCTTCAAAGGTGGTGGTCCAGATTGTTGTACACACCTGTACCTCTAATGCCCAGTAGCACGTCCTCTTGCATTGACGCATGCCTGAATTCGTCGTGACATACTATCCACAAGTTCATCAAGGCACTGTTGGATCACATCCTTAACGGCGATTCGGCATAGATCCCTCAGAGTGATTGGTGGGTCACGTCGCCCATAACCAGCCCTTTTCAATCCATCCCAGGCACGTTCGATAGGGTTCATGTCTGGAGAACATGCTGGTTGAAGGCATATGCGGCACTCATCAGTGAAGAGAAAGTGATGCCAATCCTGAGGGGACAATTCAGCATGTTGTTGGGCCCATCCGTACCGCGCTGCATGGAGTCGTGGTTGCAAAGATGGACCTCGCCATGGACGTAGGGAGTGAAGTTGCGCATCATGCAGCCTATTGCGCACAGTTTGAGTCTGAGAACGAAATACTAATTTTTTTCACAGATTCAGATAAGTTTTGTTTCTTTCATGGGTCAACATTTGTAAAACTCTAATTCCTCTCTCTCAAACTCCACCTTATGGGGAAGAGGGAGAGTTTTAGTTTTAGCGAATCAAAATTTACGAGGTAAATAAGTATTTTTTTATTATTTGTAACCATTTTCCGCGCAAAAATGAGAACATGGATTTTCTTGAATTACAGCGCTAACTACCAGGAAACAATACAAATGTTTAAGACAAATGTACGTAGTTTTTTTATGCAGAATCTGATTCTGCAAAAAAATAGGGGTTCCCATCTGAAATTTATTGTTAGTCAAGGCCATTCTTTTTTAGGGAGTATGGAAAGTCAGATTGCGTTGCGCTAAAAATATTGTGTGTCAGTTTAGTGATGATCAGAATAAGTAAAGAGAAAACCGTTTGAGTACGTTGAGTTTTGCTCAGCTGTTTGAAAATCATATAACGTAGAAGTTTAGCAGAACAGTCATTTATAATTCTCCAAAGGGATGTTTCACATGCAAAGGCCGAAACACGTGAGGACGTACACGCGGGCCATCGTCGCGTCAATTACAACGTCAGGGCTCAGAAGCCAAGGCTGTCAACAAACAGCATACACATTACGACACTTAAATGGGTTCAAATGGTTCTGAGCACTATGGGACTTAACTACTGAGGTCATCAGTCCCCTAGAACTTAGAACTACTTAAACCTAAGTAACCTAAGGACATCACACATATCCATGCCCGAAGCAGGATTCGAACCTGCGATCGTAGCGATCACGCGGTTCCAGACCGTAGCACCTAGAACCGCTTGGCCACTTCGGCCAGCATTACGACACTTAAATTGAGAGCTCCGGCAGTAAGGTGCTCACATCTTTCAAGACTCAATGTTGTTGTTGTTGTGCTCTTCAGTCCTGAGACTGGTTTGATGCAGCTCTCCATGCTACTCTATCCTGTGCAAGCTTCTTCATCTCCCAGTACCTACTGCAACCTACATCCTTCTGAATCTGCTTAGTGTACTCATCTCTCGGTCTCCCTCTACGATTTTTACCCTCCACACTGCCCTCCAACGCTAAATTTGCGATCCCCTGACGCCTCAAAACATGTCCTACCAACCGATCCCTTCTTCTAGTCAAGTTGTGCCACAAACTTCTCTTCTCCCCAATCCTATTCAATACCTCCTCATTAGTTACGTGATCTATCCATCTTATCTTCAGTATTCTTCTGTAGCACCACATTTCGAAAGCTTCTATTCTCTTCTTGTCCAAACTAGTTATCGTCCATGTTTCACTTCCATATATGGCTACACTCCAAACAAATATTTTCAGAAATGACTTCCTGACACTTAAATCTATATTCGATGTTAACAAATTTCTCTTCTTCAGAACCGCTTTCCTTGCCATTGCCAGTCTACATTTTATATCCTCTCTACTTCGACCATCATCAGTTATTTTACTTCCTAAATAGCAAAACTCCTTTACTACTTTAAGTGTCTCATTTCCTAATCTAATTCCCTCAGCATCACCCGATTTAATTGGACTACATTCCATTATCCTCGTTTTGCTTTTGTTGATGTTCATCTTATATCCTCCTTTCAAGACACTGTCCATTCCGTTCAACTGCTCTTCCAAGTCCTTTGCCGTCTCTGACAGAATTACAATGTCATCGGCGAACCTCAAAGTTTTTACTTCGTCTCCATGAATTTTAATACCTACTCCAAATTTTTCTTTTGTTTCCTTTACTGCTTGCTCAATATACAGATTGAATAACATCGGGGAGAGGCTACAACCCTGTCTCACTCCTTTCCCAACCACTGCTTCCCTTTCATGCCCCTCGACTCTTATGACTGCCATCTGGTTTCTGTACAAATTGTAAATTGTAAATTGTAAATTGTAAAAAAGACTCAATAAAGCCCTTAAAAGTAACGTAACGTTCGCTGAGCAATTAATTAACTCTGAGTTAAGTGAATAAGCCCTAAGCCTTTTAACTATAAGGTTAACTGAGGTAATAAACACAATCTGCACCACAATTTCTTTAGTGCCCCATTTAGCATCATTCAAAGGGCTATGTCGGCAGCCAACATCCAAAATGCACACGGCGAGAACATACCAGAAGGCAAAATGCTGATGCACTCTCTCTCCAAAAGCCAGAAACCAGCCACAATGGATGCTATGTGCCTACGGCTCCGAATAAGCCAAGAGGACCCACGGCCACCATGTGAACAGACTGGCCTCTCAGCCTGTACCTGCCGCCGCCTCGTACCAACATCGGCTCGCCAACAGCGATACGGGTCCCGCCTTTTCATTACGCGCAAACAGCGATAAACCGAGCGAATCAGTGAGACTCTCGAGCCTCCTACCGCGACCCCAGTTAGTCAGAGGATTCAAAGATAGCACAACGCCGCCATGGCTCAAATATGGCATGTGTAGAAACAGTACGTTTAAGACTTTTATCCATTGTGGATGTGGAACACTGCGACTGTGGTGTGAAAAGGTTTTCAGAAATTACAGTAACCAGTCACCTTTTATGTAGATGTATTTTATTTAACCATGACCGGTTTCGAGCTGCCTAGCAACTCATCATCAGATGGTATATACATTCAGTGCTTTTTTTGTACCCATTGTGTGGGTGGTTGAGTATCTGTGGCTAGACAGAAACGAGAACAAATAATCGCTACATGTGGTACAGTAACACGAAATATTTACAACATAATTTATGTTTTACGTATAAGAGCAAATAATCACTACATGTGGTACAGTTACACGAAATATTTACAGTAAATTAAACTGTAAATTAAACTGTAAATATTTCGTGTAACTGTACCACATGTAGTGATTATTTGCTCTTATACGTTAAACATAAATTATGTTGTAAATATTTCGTGTTACTGTACCAAATCTAGCGATTATTTGTTCTCGTTTCTGTCTAGCCACAGATACTCAACCACCCACACAATGGGTACCAAAAAAGCACTGAATGTATATACCATCTGATGATGAGTTGCTAGGCAGCTCGAAACCGGTCATGGTTAAATAAAATACATCTACATAAAAGGTGACTGGTTGCAGTAATTTCTGAAAACAGTACGTTTAGTTCACACAGCTACCGCCTAAACAAATTTGTCATCTTCAACTACATGTATGGAGTTCGCTACCGTGTTGTAAGATCTCAAATGTTGGTGAACAAATCGCTGAAACAAATATATTGTTTACAATTTTCGCCTACTGAAGAGTAGAGCGAGACTGAATTAGAATGAGTCAAAGCGGTTGATAGAATAATAAGTCTAATGTAAAACATTCGTCACGCCATTTCATCTGACCTTACTTTCCTGTCACGAAAGACTTTAAATGAAATTTGTATATGAAAGCTGTATCTTGTATTGCAAAACGTGCAACTGATTTTGATGCCAAATGTAGCAGAGATAGTGATACAATAGAGATAGCGGAACGAATGCTTTCAAATTCCAAGTGAAAGAGCTGGATATTTTGAAGATTTTCAAGGTACTGGTTGAGAAATGCTTATCCAAACATCGCAACAGCTGTGACGCTATTATCACAGTGTCAATGACTGCAACATCTTGTGAATGGAGTTTCAGTAGATGAAATATGATAAAAAGCTATTTAAGGTCAAATACTGGCGCAAGCAGACTTCAAATTTAGCTGTCTTGTCAACAAAATATGACACAACTTGCTGAATGTACTTCCATCACATAATCAATTAATTTGATTCGATCAAAGCAAGAAAATGCGGAACAAAATTATAATAACACAATGTAATGTATTCTTTCATGTGTCCAAGCTTTACAAATGTATCTATGGAAGTTAAAGTCTTTGCAACAAATCTGTTACACAAATGACTGATAAACTCGTGCAATGGAAAATTATGTCTCAGTAAATCGATACATTACAAATACAATCACAGACTATTTTATATAAATAATATTTGTTCATAATATAAGTGGCAGATAATAGGTTTCTGTAAGATTATTTTATAATACAACTCAAACCAATCTATAAAATGTTCCTGTATCATGCAAAGCAGGTAGCTTTCTCCTTACACGAGCCTTTCCAAATATGATTACAAAATTTGCAGGAACAATAGTTTTAGACAGAAAAGGGGGGTGGACACAGCTTTGGCACTTCTATCAGGGCCGCAGGGTCACCTCGATAAGGCGCTGCTGTCGTTTCTAAGGAAACTGCATGGAAAGATAGAGAAAACTTGACAGCAATTCTGCATCCATGAGAAGGCCATGCGTGAAGACTACAATAATTTGTACACTCATATACTTGTCTAAGATTTATCAGAAAAACATAAATATTTACATCATATGTAAAGTCTATGCATGGGTCCAAGGCTTCCATTCATTATCCTGTGAAAATAACTGGGTGTGATGTTGAAGACAGTGGATGAAAAGTGGAAATATTAACCCTTACCATCGGGCCCCGGAGGCCCTTCCGTGATGTTTAATATTTTCTCGATTAGTAACTATACATTTTATTTTAATGAACTTTTATGACATTTATTAAGTTGTCAAATTAGTCATAATTTTGGAAAAAAATTACCTACGGCTTTGTGTTAAAGTGTTGGTGCTCGTTTCCTCCCATATGGCCTCGCAGGACCGTGCGGTTGGAAGCAATGTTTCAACAAGCAGATGTCTGTCTGCGCAGCGTCCGTTACGTCATTTGCCATTGTTGACTCACGTTGTTACTCTTTCAGTGTTCAACAGTCCTCCTTATGTGTGTATGAAGCACATGTATATTTTAGTGCATTATTTTATAATAGTTGTCTGTTCTACAAAGTGAAAATGTTATGGAGAAGCGGACTATCAGATGAGGAGATAAGGGAATAGTGGGAGCAGTCTTCTGATTCTGAAAACACACCTAGTGAATGTGAATTTTCCAATGATGACGATACTGAGGTAGATGTCGCTGGAAGCTCAGAACTACACGAAGATGATAATCATGACGAATCCCTTTACGAAGACGGAGACAAACATTTTGATTCAAATTCTGCTGACTTTGATTCGTTGTTTTCTCGTAATGGGAATGAAATATGGTCTACAGTCCTCAAGCTGGAATTTCTAGTAGGCGGAGTAAAGAGGATGTAATGAAAAAAGACCAAACCCTTGAAAGTTATTCGATTAGGAACTGTGATAATGAAGAATCTTCCAGAATGAAATTTCCACTCTGTAGTGGAGTGAATTTTTCATTCTGGAAACATCTCCCAGGCTGTGACTAAGCCATGTCTCCTCAACATCCTTCTTCCAGGAGTGCTTCTTCTACAAGGTTCGCAGGAGAGCTTCTGTGAAGATAGAAGATGAGGTACTGGTGGAATTAGGGGGTCCTGAGTCGTGCTGGGATAGAGACTTCCCTGCGAAATGCAAAGATCCTGTGTTCGAGTCTCGATCCGCTACTCAATTTTAATCTGCCAGGAAGTTTCATGAAGAATCTTGTTTTATGTTGTTCTTTCGTGCACCCCTCCCAAACAAAATGTGCATGAGGAGCAACAAGAAAGGTTGAATAGTTTACGAGGAATGGGTGGACATAGATATGCATGAAATGAAAGAGTTTCTTGTTGTTCTGATCCTGACTGGAGTTTACAAGACAAGAAATGAAGATATCAGTCTGCTTTGGAGTGTTGAGAATGGCCGAGTAGTGTTCAGTGAAATTATGAGTCGCATACGCTTCCACGCTATACTGAGGGTGTTGAGCTTTGACAACGAAGCAGTCCGACGTGAACATAGGTCAAGTGACAAACTGGAACCAACCAGAGAAGTTTGTGACACGTGAGAAATTACCCTTAGGATTAACTATGTTCCAGGATGGTGCATGACCAAGAATGAGCAACTGATCACATTTCGAGGTCGCTGACCGTTTCGACAATACACCCCATCAAAACTTGATAGGTAAGGAATAAAGTTGTGGGCAATTTGTGGCAGTGCAACGAGCTACTGCTGGCAGATGAAAGTGTTTTTGGAGAAGGAGGAGGAAACCAGAGCCGCGCGACTTGACTGAACTTGAAAAGCCGGCCTTTGTGGACGAGCGATTTCAGGCGCTTCAGTCCGGAACCGCGCGACTGCTACCGTCGCAGGTTCAAATCCTGCCTCTGGTATGGATGTCTATGATGTTCTTAGCTTAGTTATGTTTAAGTGGTTCTAACTTCTAGGGGACTGATGACCTCAGATGTTAAGTCCCATAGTGCTCAGAGCCATTTGAACCACTTTGAACTTGAAAAGTCTGTATGTAACATCACCTGTGATAATTTTTTTACATCTCCCGATTTAGCTAATTAATTTTTGTCAAAAGACCCGACACGAGTCGACAGTATCCGAAAACAAAGGTGAACTGCCTGCTGATTTTATTACACCTAAACGAGGTGAAGTGTACCCTTCATTCTTAGGTTTTCAATCGATGTGACGATAGCCTCTTATGCTCCTAAGAAAAACAAAGCTGTAATCGTCTTTTCATGACCAACCAATGGTGTCATCATCACAAGTAAAGAAACCTAAAGTTGTAATGACAAACAGTGCCACAAAGGACGGCGTTCACACCATGGACCAGAAGACACAATGCTACAGGGTGAAGAAAAAATAAGGCTCTGGCCATTGGTGGTTTTCTTCAACATTATCCATGTATGTGTAATGAATGCATACATAATTTGGATGATGTTGGCTACCAATAAAAAAATGAGACGTCGGACTTCCATCATCAATTTGGGAAAGCACCTAGCAGGGGTGAAGAGGTTATTGAACTCATTAGTAGCACTGGCTACAGGAAGGAGAGTGAAACCATCAGCTAAGAAAAGAAGAAAATGTGCACACAGTATAGAAAAGAAAGATAGAAAAAGTCAAATTACGTGTTATAAGTGCACCAAACCTGTATGGTCGGAACATTCTGCTGTTGTCTGTAGACCCTGCCGAAATTTGCAGTGGAAATAAAACCCAACAGTCAGAGTACATACATTGTCTTTTTGAAATGTAAGTTTTAAATAAATAACATTATTTTAGTAGCATTTATACCTCAAAAGTCGCTCACATCTTAAGTAGTCAAAATATTGTCGATTTATGTCAGTTTAAAAAACCCCGGCCTGAGAGGCCCAACTAGTAAGCAACGCTATACATATTTTCCGGTAAGCAGACGGTTAAATTCCCTACTTCAGAATATAATACTGTTTGGCCGGCACACCGATTCACAAATGACGGTAACGATATTAGCGCCCCGCGCATTAAACAAAAGAAAATAATACTACTCTGAGTAAATATCAACTTCCACTATTCAGTTATACTGTTTTCTATATTGACATTGTTGCGCGAACTTGTTATCACAGGATTATTGTAATGATGATTCTCTACCTGATATTGACTACAAACACTGGTTACCTTTGTAGGTTTTCTCTGCGAGGTCCAAGGGAAGTATGCTCTGCAAATCAGGATGTACTGGCCAACGAACGTGCTGCCCGCTCAATAACTATGCTGGGACCAGCTAGCTACTAGCTTCATTGAAATACGTTATTTTGATGTAAGCTGTAGCGAGGTCGAGAGGTGCTTTGGTGCTAAATGCGAAAGGTCGCCGGATTGCTGTTTGCTGAGATGGTTACGCGTACTATGGTTCTGGGTAGGTAGTACATATCTGCGTCACTATTTTGTTAATCATTCGTGACGTACTTTCATTAAGCGTTAAATTTTCATTAATTATCCTTTCGAAATTGCTAGAAATAGCGCGAGTGAACTTGCGTTCCTCGTGTCGTTACTGACTTCTTGTTATTTTTGTGAGGATAATAGCTACGAGGCTTAGTACACAGTCTGCTTAATGTCAATTAATGCGAATAAAATTACAGTCAGTTTAATTACTTCTCCCATCAGTGTAGCTTCCTAAATGACTCGTGCCGTGTAATGAAACTCTGTTTATGTGATGATTGAACTTCACCTACCACATGCCGTTTGTGCACTAATAAGACATATATTTCTCTGCGCACTTGCATTCTCAAGTAAATCATATGAAGTGGTATCTAAATATTCTCTCTCATTTTAATTTCTCTGGTCACTTATTTCTTATTTAAATTCATTACTCTGCAGCTAAACGCAAACTGTGACGTTCCTAATTGATACATTCACGATTTTCTTACGATATTTCACATAAAAGATGGCGCCCGCCATTCTGGATGTTACACGTGTCGTTTTTTATACGAATTTTCACCAAATAAGATACATCGTGACGTTGCCTAACTTGCAGAGAGGCTGCACTTGCTTCTACAAAAGTGTATATGCTTGATGCATCATATTTGACTGGTATAATTACAGACTGGGGATCTTATTCTCATAGCACAGTAATTGCCTATAAGCCCAGTTGCTAAAACGCGTTCACTCATCTGAGACACTACAATTGATTTTTTTTATACTCACGTTCATTTCACTTTTGCTATACCTGCTATTAACCGTTGTTCCTAAAGTAAGTGTCAACTGATAAGGTAACTAGTCTTCAGCAAACTGTTATCACATTGCGTTCCTAAATTAAAACCTATGTTCAAAATTTTGACAAGAACGGGTATAGCTTTCCAGATTAGAACATGGTGAGGTTTGTATGTATGTACGAAACCGGGGACCAAAAAACGACGGAGAGGCTTCGTCTCGCTGTAGCCCTCAGTGGTTCACAACCCCACAACAGGCCACAGCAGTCCACCCACCCCACTCCCGCCCCACACCGAACCTAGGGTTAGTGAGAGGTTCGGCCCCCAGTGGACACCCTGGGAACTTCTCATACCAGACGAGTGTAACACCAAATGTTTACGCGGTAGAAAAATTATGGTGTTCGCGCATGTGGAAACGGTGTTTGAAAAGCAATCGCCGATACAGTGTTAAGTGAGGCGGAATTAGGGGAAGGAATACGCACTGGCCGAGGCAGATGGAAAACCGCCTTAAAAACGATCCACAGGCTGGCCGGCACACCGGAACTCGACACTAATCCGCCAGGCGGATTCGTGCCGGCGCCCGGCACGCCTTCCCGCCCGGGAGGCAGCGCGTTAAAACGCGCGGCTAGCCTGGCGGGCTGTGCTGAGGTTTACTTCCACCAGCAATCCAACTCTAAACCAAGCAGGACACTTAAAAATCAAAGTGGGATCAGGCAGAAGCTAAAACTGCATCTTGTAGGCCGGAGACCACCTGACGGTGTGCAGTGGATGGTACTTTGGATACCAGTATCACTTCCGCCTTTTCCTGCTCCAGTCTGCTATGGTTCGCGGCAACAGCGATTTCAGGTAAGCCTCCGTGTGGGTTCGAATCTCTCTAATTTTGTTTCCGTGGTCTTTGAGCGGGATACAAGTAGGAGGCAGCGATATATTGACTGACTCTTCTGGGAGCACACATTCTCGGAACTTTACCAGCACACCACACTGTGATGCAGGGTGCCTCTCTTGCAGCGTCTGCCACTGGAGTTCCGTCACACTCTCGCGCTTATTAAGCGAATCTGTAACGAAACGTGCTGCTCTTCTTTGGCTCTTCTATATTTCCTCTATCAATCCAATCTAGTACGGGTCCAACAGTGGCATTCATCATTCAAGTATTGGTCGAAAGAGTTACTCCCTTTGCTAATGGGCTGCATTCTCAGTCCGGCATCTGATTCATCCGCGATTAAATTGGGGTGGCTGTTCCGCTTCAAATCGCTATGTAGACAGACTCCTAGATATTTTATTGAAGTAACAGCTTACAGTGATTGTTCTGCAATCATGTAATCATAAAATAACGGATATTTATGCGCAATGCGTTATTTTTGAGTCGAGGGTCAATTGCCACTTCCTGCACCAAGCTTCGATTCTCTTCAAGTCTTCCTTAGTTTCGCTACTGTTTTCTATCGTTGCAACTGCAACGTACGGAGTATACAACAGCATTATCCGCTAAAAGCCTCGTGGAACTTCGACTTTATCTACTACGCCAGTTATACACAGAGTGTTACAAAAAGATACCGACAACCTTCGAGGGGTCGTAGAGGATGTCTTGAGAAACAAATCGAGGAAAGGAACCTGTGTCTGAAAACGTCATCGAACGATGCTACACAGAGTCGAAGTTATAGGCGCCGGAGCCTGCAGCTAGGCAAGCCCTTCGGCAGCAAACGTGGCTTGGAACACTGAGGGAGCGTAAGTGGAACGTCTCACAATGTTTGTTAGTCTGTGATCGCGACTGATTGCCGCGGTCGCCTGTGGAGAAGGTGCCGCTAGCTGCTGCATAGACAGATTTTGTATCCTCTCTTGCCCCTCTGGATGACTGCTTTGGACATGGTTTTCTATCTGCAGTTTATTTTTCTCCTGGAACCCTCCAAAATCTCCCATGTTTTTCGGATCACAGGAGAAAATTTAACTGCAAATGGAAAGCCGTGTCCAAAACAGTCATCCACCAAAGCAACAGAGCTCAGAAGCGAGCTCTATCTTCTCCACTTGCGACCGTGGCAATCAGTCCAGATCACTGGATAACATACAACATTACGAGACGTTCCGCCTATGGCCCGCCAGCGTAAAAACTCACGTTTGCTGCCGAAGGAGCGGTCCACGGGTGGGCGCCAGCGCCCGTAACTTCGACGCTCTGTAGCGTCGTTGCGTGACGTTTCCGGAAACGAGTTCCTATCCACAATTTGTTTCTCAAGACATCCTTTACAACACCTCAAAGTTTGTTTATGTCTTTTTGTAACGCCCTGTATTTTGTGAAAAGTAATGCTCCTGTAACACACCATTGGGGACACCCATAGTTGCTTTTACTTCTGAAGTCTTCTCTCCTTTCAGAATGTGTTCTCTTTGCTAGGAACTTCTAAATCCAACCACACACTGAAGAATTATCTGCGTTCCCAGCCGATATCTGCGGAGAAAGTCATTCATAGCCAACCGTCCCGCCTGACTGGAAAAGACAGCAAGTCACACCTGTTTAGAAAAATCGCGAAACACTGAATTCACAGGATACCACGCAAATATCGGTGACGCTCCTCAGTTGAATGATCGTAGAGCACATTTTAAGTTCAAAGACTGACATTCCTTGGGGTGAAAAAGTGTCTTTCAGAAAAACAGTACGGATTCCTGATTACCCCTCGTATAAAACACTTGCTTTATTCATACAAAACACGTAGCAAACAGTAGATGCAGCTGTGCAGATAGACCCCGCTTTTCTATATTTCCGAAAGGCATTCCAGAGAATAAAACTTGGCTGAATTCTAACCGAAATACCATCATACTAGAAACTTCCTCTTTGAATGTAAAGAATGACAGTGCTGGAAAAACTCTTACCTTATTGGATTTTCAAACAGCTGGGCAAAACTCAACGTACTCAGACAGTTTTCTCTTTACTTATTCTAATCATCACTAAACTGAAACACAATATTTTTAGCGCACACAATCCGACTTTCAATAATCCCTACAAAAGAATGGCCCTGACTAACAATAACCTATACCTTTCATGAATGATTTACCTCACAAAAATCTTCCTTACTCGAACTACTGCAATACAGCGAGCGCAAATACCGTCAGCTAAATAAAAGATTCTAACTACTGAAGGCACTAACTACTGATAGGCATAGTTAGCAAATGAAAGATTTTAATAGAGAATAAACAATGTATGTACCTTAATAATGTTCAAAAGGCATCATATATATATATCTATCTATCAATTCATGACATCCATCTTTACAAATTTCCTTTTTCTGGCGGACACACGTCCAGATCGTCCGTTCTCAAAACTCTGGCATTCTCTCTCCTCAGCCACCATTGCTGGCGGCTCACCTCTAACAGCGCAACGCCACGTGCTATTCACATCCAACTGCCCAACACTACAATAGCGAATATTTCAACAATGCCAACCAGCCACAGATTACACACACTACACACCACAGTCAGTTCAAATGGCTCTGAGCACTATGGGACTTAACTGCTGAGGTCATCAGTCCCCTAGAACTTAGAAATACTTAAACCTAACTAACGTAAGGAAATCACACACATCCAGGTCGAGGCAGGATTCGAACCTGCGACCGTAGCGGTCACGAGGTTCCGGACTGTAGCGCCTAGAACCGCTCGACCACACCTGCCGGAGGCACAGTCAGTGATTTTCATACAGAGTGCTATGTGGCGTTACCAATATAAAAACCTAAACAGCCTACTTACATACTGAATACCTTCTAGTATGCTATTAGCTAGATGAAAACTTGACTAACAGTACCCAGTACGTGATATTGGACGATTAATATTACATAGATACTAAAGCACCCCAGTATGTGTCCCAAGAAAGCGTAATAGGGCTTGTAATGTTCTCAATATAACAAACGATTTATCAGATAGGTTAAGCGACAAAGAAAGTTTCTCTTTCTTTCTTTCAAGTACAGCGTTTGTACCACAACGGTGCAGGGTCGGCGTGGTTATTAACGGATTTACCACGGTTAATTTACGGGGTGGCTGGATGACTTTCCTGTCTCCAACCCGTTACCGCCTGGAAAGTAATACTTTATCGCAACTGACTGCATGTACTGTTTATTATGTGAATGTGAGCGACAGTTCTCTAAATGTTTGCCGGTCGTGTAACAGAGGCAGTAACTGAGCACCAGACAGATATTCACCTAGTGGAATGTGGGGAACCGCCTAAAAACCATGTCCAGGCTGTTCAATATACCGGCTCTCGTCGCTAATGCGCGGGGCGAATTCCATCTGGGGTCATCGCACCTCCCCGTCACGACTATTCGGGCAGGTTAAGCGGCACGGGATTTGCCGTCCATAAATATAAACAAATGTCTGTAACAAAGAGATAGATTCCGATATCCGGTTACGAGGATAGTTGTTCACACATTGAGCTCATGATATCATATAAATATTTAGAGATAATACTAAGAAGAGATGTGAGGTGGGACGGTCACTTAACATCAGTATTAGGGAAGACGAATCAGACTGATTTGTTCCAACGTTTCTCGGAAAATGTAGTGAATCTGCAGGGAAAAATCTACAATACAGGCCTATCCAAAAAGAAAGGAACTGATTTCAAATATTTATTGCTTCCGAACAACAAAAGATAGAAACACAGTTCCCAAGTTCCTGGAAAGAGGAAAGTTCAAATTTTTATGCATTCAATGAGAGTACCATATGAAACGGTGACTCAATTCCTGCCACACATGACGCAGCTGGTCTCTCGTTATCGAATTCACAGCTTCAACAAAGCGAGGTCGCATACGGTCAAGACTGTCAGGCATAGGGGGGATAAAAACACGGTCTTTTACGTAACCTCACAACGTGTGAGGTCTGGCGACCTGATAGGCCACCGGCTATGAAATTCATCGTTTGCTCCTGCTCTTCCAATCCAATGTCCTGGAATGGTAATTCAGGTAATGTCGGTCATGCTTAGAGAAATGAGGCGAGGCACCATTTTGCATGAAGATGAACTTAACCGAATCATTTTCAAGTTGAGGAAATAAGCAATTGTGAAGCATGTCTCGATAGGTTAGAGCTGTGACCAGCTTTCCCTCCGCCACACATCGTCAGGTGCCTTGCGGAGTATGGATGTAGATGTAGATGTAGATGTAGAGAAGAAGAAACCTACAGCGCCAATGCGGCCGTGATTAGGACGTCTACCGGACTGTTCAAATATTAAACTGTTGTCTGTCCAGCAACGTTGGAATTATGATGCTACCTTTTGTAATTTTGGAGATACAAATGTTTTAAATCTCTTCCCTGTCTTATGCCAGTTTTTAGAAATTAATGCCAACGGTCATTAAATCAGAGATGTGCTGTTAGGACCTAGCAAGAGAGTGTAGCCCATACGAAAGTGTAACAGAAATGCTCGGAGAACATAAATAGTAATCGTCGAAAGAAAGAGGTCGTACTTTTGCAAAACTCTGATGAACAGATTTAGAGAACCTGTATTCGAAGTAGACAGTGTAACTACTACGTTGGGACCATCGCATACCTCACACAGACAATAAGATAAGAGAAATTAGGGTGCTCACAGAGACATGCCTAAAGTCGTTTCTCCTTCCTCACTCAGCAAATAGATCAGAAAACAGGTTCGAAGCAAACCCCTTATGCACTGTGTATTGGCTTGCGGAGTATATATGAAAATGTATCAGCAAAAAAAGAACAAACCGATTTCAGAAGTGAACAGAGAACAATGGGCCATTTTAAGTACTGAACGGAAGAATGAGTATAAATTACCACTTCCCTGACATACATAGACGTCTAGAAAGCTCAACAGCGTTGAGAAAAATAGGCCTCGATTTTACCAGTTTCCTAATATCGAAGACTATGTACATACGTGCTAACTTGCATTACGAATTAGGACAATGGCAAATTCGGATGTGATTAAGGAATTAGCAACGAGATTATATCCCATCAGAACTATTCTCAACAGCGATAGAGACAGTTCGCAGGTTCGTAAACTGGGTAAATAAAGAAATAATGCGGATTAATGAAACATATCTCGAACTAACTACGTTTTGTTGGTGATGCTTAATTGCTTACCGCTAAGGGAGACAGACCTCACATCGAATGAAACAGCTTAATACAGCAAGTGTGAAAGTAGGGTGAAAAATTAGTTATGGCTAAAAGATGTGTGGGTAACACACCAAAAGCGAATTTTAGTCCAAAAGCGAGTCGTCAGGGCAATATGTGGTGTTAATTCATAAACGTCGTATATCTCGCTATTACATTACGTAGTTATTCTTGCACTGAAATCGCAGTACACGTCGGAAAACAAAATTTGGCCGAGATAGTTCACAGCCACAATAGAAGTCTTGCATATTTCGCAAGTGAACTGCGAAATGTCAGCCGGCCGGTGTGGTCGAGCGGTTCTAGACGCTTCAGTCTGGAACCGTGCGACCGCTACGATCGCAGGTTCGAATCCTGCCTCGGGCATGGATGTGTGTGATGTCCATAGGTTAGTTAAGTTTAAGTAGTTCTAAGTTCTAGTGGACTGACGACCTCAGAAGATAAGTCCCATAGTGCTCAGAGCCATTTGATTTTGCAAAATCTTAATTCGTCAGTTTGCATCGAAACGCCCATAAGTAGTAACACTGCTTGAATATTGCACGGAAATGCTCCTCTCAGTACATAGTCCTAGCCTGAGCGGTGTAGCCGCGTGGTCTAGGTCGCCTTTTCACGGTTCACGCGGCTACCCTCCGGCGGGCATGGGTGTGTATGTTGTCCTTAGCGTAAGTTAGTTTAAGTGAGATTAAATAATGTATAAGCCTAGGTACCGACGACCTCAGCAATTTGGTCCCATAGGAACTTAACACAAATTTTCAAAAATATAGTACTACTCCAAAAAGAACTGAAAGGTTCTCTGGAGATGGAATACGCAGTCACTTTTTGTAGATGTATAGCATAAAAATGAATCGGTAGGTAGTTCAATGCTCTCTTTCAAAAAATTCTGGTGTTTAGTGTCAGTTTCTGTCATCGTGTATCTTAGATATAGGGGACTTATGGAATAATGAATTTAAAAAAAAAAATACATACAAGGATGCAACAAAGAAATCTTGTGGTGTCACCGCCAGACACCACACTTGCTAGGTGGTAGCCTTTAAATCGGCCGCGGTCCGGTAGTATACGTCGGACCCGCGTGTCGCCACCATCAGTGATTGCAGACCGAGCGCCGCCACACGGCAGGTCTAGAGAGACTTCCTAGCACTCGCCCCAGTTGTACAGCCGACTTTGCTAGCGATGGTTCACTGACTAAATACGCTCTCATTTGCCGAGACGATAGTCAGCATAGCCTTCAGCTACGTCATTTGCTACGACCTAGCAAGGCGCCATTATCAGTTACTATTGATACTGTGAATCATGTAATGTCAAGAGCGACGTTCGTCATTAATGGATTAAAGTTAAGTATTCCACCAGCTACGTCCGTTGTTTCTAAATTCTAATTTCCTTGTCCTGTTCCAGACCTCACGCCAGCCTGCGTGAGCTAAATCGCGTGCCTTTCGGCCTCCTCTAGTAAACACGGTGTTGCCTCTCCTGCCAACCACAACAAATCTCATTAGAAAGAATCAAAGAAACAAGTAATAATAAGAACCACTTGTGAATTAATAAGCAGCTATCGTCCCCAGCGTAATGGTCACGTAGCAAGAATGATGAAAACTTAATGTTTACAGAAAACTGAAACCTAAGGCGCTAGAGGTAGGCGAAAAAATATTTCGTCGAAGTAGTGAAGAGATGAGTTCTTACAGGGGAAGAAGTGGAGAAGCAACATGTATACATGGAGAGATGGTGATCTCTTATGAAACTAGAGATTAACAATGATGATGGAGCTGACGATGACTGACGACTGGGAGAAAACAAACAGTTCTGTTATCATAAAAATGGAAGTTGGATTTTACCATCTGGAGCACAGGAGGCAGAACAAATTCAATTTACCCTGTCTGATGAAAAGATCCAAAAAATCTACTTGGGTTATTTAGTTGGGGAAGCGATAAGAGAATCATAACTATGCATCTTTGTTGAAAAATCCTTATAAGCATTCTGCTAAAACGATTGAGGAAAATCACGGGAAAATTGAAGCAAGAATGTCTAAAAGTGGTTTTGTACTGTTCCGCAGACGAGGAGTCCGTAAGGGTTGTGATGTTGACCCATGACAGAAAAAAAGGGGACTAAAAAATAAAAACAACAAAATTCGTAATAAGAAAGAACGTTCTCTGTAATTGGCTACATAGTTGCTGTTGCTGCCAGGTTGTTAATGGCATTGTGATGGTAATTTATTATTTATATACACAGATTTCTATAAATTAGAGGAGAAGCAGCCAAATCCCGGGAATGTTACACTAAACTTCCACTTACAGACAAGCGACCCTGCAATTCGCTACCTTTATAATAATCAACTCCATGTTTACGAGTACCCTATGGGTTGGTGCTGTTGGAGTGGATAGCCAAATCAGAAGAATGCTGTCGAGACATCATTCATAGGTCGAAATGCACTGTGGGATCATTGGCGAGTCGGAGGTAGGGCAACTTAGACAAGCAGTTAGATGTATACGTGTGCATCTATAAACCGCCTTCTTGACCTGTTCCACATCACAAATAGGGCGATGAAAGAACGACATTTGGTAAAACTTTGTATGCCCGTAATTTTTCCTTCATATACTCTGACAGCAGTTTCTTACGACATCTTTGGCCACAGAAAGTTAAACAGCGGATGACCCTAGGCAGCAGTGAGCGCCGATGGCGGCTATTTGCTGTTGCTCGCTAGGACGGACCACGTCGTGATCCACCCCGAACCCCGGTCCGACCTCGGCTGCAGCTGCCGGGACGGTGATACCACCGAGTACCGTGTGCAGTGGGCTTCGTGAAGGCGGTGTGTACGCAAAGCGCCCAGCCACCTGCGCACGGTTCACCGCTCATCACAGCACACAGAGTTTGCAGTAGCACGCCAATATTTGCAGTGAACTGCGGGTCAACAGAGGGCCGTCCTCTTCCCGAATGAGTTTCAATATAGTTTCCGTAGTGACATCAGCCATGTTTTGATATGGCGCCAATGGAAAGTCATTATTGTTCAATCACTTCCATCGAATGGATGTCTGCAGGCGAGACAGTATCAGTTAGTTACTTTCATGCTGCATGGATTATTTGGCACGTTAAAGCGTAATGATGTGGAACGAGTCATTTCACATTAATAACGCACATTAATTTGTAAATATGGTACCATGCTGAACATGCAAATGTGAGTTAGTAATTCCTACTCACCTCCTTTTACGCGCATTAATGTTATAGAAATCCTTATACGAAAAGGAGTCGTCAAAGAGAAACTTTCTCAGTTTATTTTTAAAATTTACTTTTCTGTCTTTCAGACAGTTTGTATCACTGGGTGAATAATCGAAAGTTTTTTTGCATCATTGTGCACCCATTTTTACGCTAAAGACAACCGTAATCTGGGGTAATAAATCTCATTTTTTTCTATCTGATATTGTATACCATAGTTCCTTTTGAGCTGTAAACAAACTTCACGAGGAAATAAATATACTGTGAAGCAGTAGTCAGAATGTCCACCTCCTTAAGCAGATGTCTACAAGACGATCGTGGGGGCGCACAAGATATTATTCTTACAGCATGTTTTCGAGCAATGCAAACTTTATATCCTGAAGATGAGTTACCCCAGAACATTGTTGTATAACTTGTTGCCTTATTGAATGAAAATATGTAAAAATATGCCAACTTACTGATTTGTCTCGCCCCAAGATTTGCAATGATTCTAAGTGCAAACGTGGCTGAACTCAGTTGTTTTAGGAGTTCCGAAATGTGCTTTTTCCAGTTTAAATTCTCAGCAGCATCGACACCTAAGAATTTTGAAGTTTTAAGCCTATTCATTGTTTCCTTGCCGTCTGTTACACTTATCATTGGTGTAGTACCTCTAGATGTGTAGAACTCAATATGTTGTCTTTTTAAAACTGAGGGTGAGACAAATCCCGGAAAACCAGTCAATGACACTTTTTCAGGACATTGTTCACAATTTCCGCTGTTTTTGTATACATGCTTGGTTTGATTTTACAATATAGGGTAATCTGACAAAAGAACTAATTCTGCTTGTCGTATATTAGAGGGAAGATCGTTTACATATGAGAAACAACAGTTGAGCCTTGGGGAATCCCATACGTGATTTCTCCCCAAACAGAATTACGTCCCCAGACTATACTGATTGACTTACTAAGTACAACTTTCTGTATTCTTTTGATTAGATATCACATTATCCAGTGGCTGGCTCTTCACTCAGTCCCACGAAAGTTCAATTTATCTAGGAGAATACTGTGATTCGCGTAGTCAAATGCCTTACGTCGCAGAAAATACAAAACAGGCGCCGTTTTGCAGTTTAATTGTTGTATGGTTTGGTGAGTGAACATGTAAGAGGCATTTTAAGTAGAGCTTCTCCTCTGAAACCCAAACTGTGAACGTCTGAGGGTATGATTGTTACTGAGGTGACATACTAGACTACATTACCTTCTCAAAAATTTTGATGTCAGTAGTGAGACGTGTCGGTAGTTACTCATATCTCTCCTGTCACCTTTCTTAAAGGTCCACTCTGACATCACCGACTGCTAACCAAGCGTAGTAGGATTTCTAATGTTGTCGAACAGATTAACGAATAATCAGATCTGATCAACAGCATTAACAGATTGTTCGCTGTTTACTATATTATATACAGGAAAATATAATTATTGGAAGGCTGTAAGGAAATGCGGCAGGAGTTGTACAAAGTTACTTGTTACTGTAAGGAAACGTAGCTCTAAATCCGGACGAATTTCAGGTTAGGCCTACAACAAAGAGAAACCACCCGACAGTATGCGATCATAAAATTAGCAACAAATATATGGAGTATATTACATGTTTTAAATATCCAGGAGATACGCAAACCAGGGAACATGTAAAATCAGTATTAAGGGATGCGAATGGAAGACTCACATTTGTCAGAAAGATTCTGGAAAAATGTAGTGCGTCTGTACAGTAAATAGAATACAAGACTCTAGCGGCACTAATTCTAGAGTTTTGATACAGTATTTGGAGTCCTTACCAGGTGGACTCCAGAACAGACATCGAATTCAGTGACACGTTAGTCTGACGGAAAACATCAAAGCAAGACAGAGGAGCTCAACATGTATCGCAAAAAGTTGGTATAGCCTATTCAAAAGTTAAACATTGATGTCCTGGGAACTTAAACAGATTTCTTTGGACAATATGGACTGTTGTACTTAGGAGACCAAGTTAAATAAATTTAGAGAATCTGTGTTTGAGGAAGACCCTGTGAGAAGTCTCAAGCATCACTGAATACCTGCTTCAGGGATCGTGAGAATAAGGTACGATCGATCAGGGCGCATGCCCAAGACGCGAATGAAAAAGGACAAAAGATCGGTAATATGGGTACCCAGTACTCTTTACTATGTGCTGTAGAGTGCAACGTAGATGAAGATGTGTGGAGGGTGGCATTTATAGTTTATCTGGTATACCTCAGCGTTTTACCGCATGAAACTGTGCTTCAAGTCTATATTTTTGCACCTCTTTACATTGGTCAGTAGGTGATCTTTTCATCCCACAAGAACGCAGCGTTCTACCACACGTGGAGCAGACGAATATCTTCAGCTCGAGAGAAGTTTGCTAGATGTATAATCCTCAGTCTCAATCCGGCCGGAGTAACAATTATAAGCAAACGAGTAGTATCACAATTTTATTGTTTTTGTTGTTGTGATCTTCAGTCTCTGATGACTGGTTTGATGCAGCTCTCCACGCTATTCTATCTCGTGCAAGCATCTACATGTCCGCACAAGCCTTTCCATTTCTTCATAATCTATATCTATTTGAAAGTGCTCACTGTATGCAAACTTTGTCACTCTCTACAACTTTTACCCCCCACACTCCTTTGCCAGTATCAAACTGGCAATTATTTGATGTTTCAGAATGTGTCCTATCAAACGATGCCTTCTTGTAATCAAACTGTGCCAAAAAAAAATTTCACCATTTCAATTCAGTAGCTCCTTATTGACTATTCGTTCTACCCATTTATCCTTCAGCATTGTTCTGTAGCATTAGATTTCAAAATGTATAAGCGGAAAGAGCATTTATCATTTGGTACTTACTATCAGTCATTTATGTTTATGTTTATGATGTAATTTATATGTTAGAGAGCAAGAAGGAGATAATCACCATTAAGAGACTGCTTCAGGGGGTAGTCAAACAGGGCCAAATCTTCATTTCCGCGTTCAGTATTACCATTGAGCACATTCATTTTACACTCGCCTCGGGTAGCTGCGAGATGCCGGGCCTAGCAGTGTATTGAACACTAAATTCTTCTAGAATCTTCATATATAAATGATGCTCTAAGCCCCCCCCACCCTATTCTAACTCCGACTTTTGCTGTTGCGCATGGATTAAAATGAAACGCGAACTGACTGTAATCGACCCTGCAAGTGGAGTAGAAAAGAGTTTGGCACCTGCAATAATTTAATTTGTAAAATACGTTAAATAAAGGAAAGTTTCGTCAACGAAGTGAGAAATGGAAGGGTTGCTCTACCGATTAACAAAATGACAGTTCTGTCCAAAATAACAATATGATTTATTATGACTAAACTCAAAATAATAAACAAAACACATGAAACATTTACAATACATCAAATTGGCTCAAACTGGATACTCCAATAAAAGCTGTGAAGGTGAAGTTGTCCCTAAACTAGATTGTGACATTTATGACGAAGTGGTATGTGGAGCCAATTCCTTGCAAGTCAAATCTTAAGAGAAACACAGCCAACCCAACATTAATTGCTGCTACAGCAGTCAGAACTCAGACAATGAACACCCAAGACACAACAAAGTTAGAAAAAGACAAACAGGCGCGCTCTGCTGAGCTCTGATTATGTCCTAGGAAAATCCCTAATCTGCCGGTGCTGCGGACATACATTACCAAGCTGTCTTCTTAAGAGAAAAGAACACAATCTGGCGTACCGGAGCCAATGGCTAGTTGCTTCGACGTCCCGTCGTGGTGATGATAATGTCGCGAGTATAGCCCGAAACAAATTATCCTGGTCTGGTTGTTCCAGACTAAAGACTTCCTAGCAATACAAATGCGTCTCTGAGAGAGACGAAGAAGGCTCGCCACACAATCACTGACGGTACAGTGATTGATTTTAACAAGCGAAGTCACACAGTAACTCCGATACAGTCAACTTTAGCCAAAACTGCTGAAGACAGACAACATAGGCCGCTTGTATGCAGAACGCTCAAATGCCAACTGTACTCGGAAAGTTAAATTGAAGTCGAAACTTCAGCAACTTCGTCAAACAGTTACAATTAAATAAAAGTATATTAGACAGCCAACGGAAGGCAGGCTGTCCAGAGCAGCGAGAGCTCAGTCTTGTAACCTACTCCGACCGAAAGGCGAGAGCCGATCCTCACAAGAGCACCCATACAAACCGAACACAAAACATTCCCGCCCCCACGGCAGTGGCCGTGGTTAAACGTTCAAATCAGCAAGTCGAAAACCGGCGGAAAATTCCACTCTATTGCCGAAGCACTACCTTTCCACCAATGGAGATTCTTGGAGCCAATTCCTGCGCCGATTTTGCTACGTCACGGAGCTATGCCCTGAACAAGCCAATCACACTTACGATTTCGCAGAAAACGCGGGAATTTGTCCGCCAAGACTGCCTGGGAACACAAGTCTTTCCCACGCCTCGCTGGTAGCCCGCCAGAAAGTGTTTTCACTAAGTTTCTGTGAAGTAACGGAATCTCTAGCCCAGCCTCTCCGTCAATCCCCTGTGGGCGCGTGTCGCCGCCGCTCTTATGACAATGTCGTTGTCTAGAAAGCATTCACTTGACTCCCTCACACCCGTCAGCTTAACCCTTCCAAGATCAGCAGAACTCGCCTGTCACCGGATCACCCGGGTGACGAGAGACGCTGCATGGCAAGTCCGGGAGTGAAGGAATAACAATTTTTCACCTCATGCAATTAGAGAGGAAAATCGAATTACTCAGACTAAGATAGAAGTATGAGAGGGTGCTCCTGCCACCTCTCATAGCATCTTGGATTGTGATGTCTTGAAGTATCGCTATTTCCATGGCTCTTTTTGACTTCTTCACAATTTTTCACAGACTTTACAACAGTGTCTTTAAAGCACGATACACAAAACAAATCAGCACTACATTACATAAATAGAGGTGTAAACAAGGCTAGTTTCGATAGTTTGGAAGAGAGCTTGAAATTAAACATCTTGGTAGAAATGGGAATATTCATCCATGGCTCAAATCGAAAAACGAGATCCTAAACGAAATGCCAGAGTTCTAAACTACACACTTCTGTACGAATTTCTATTCAGTACTTTTAAAACAGTATGTGCATGACATTAAAATTTTATGTATAATCTCATAAATATCTTTGTAATTCTGAAAGTAAAAAGTATTTATACTGCCATTTCATTTATAACATTGTCACAGTCACTCATTTTGTAATATATTAGGCAAACCTACGTCACTGATCCAACAGCAAGACATGTAGAACACATTGGTAATGACATCACCAGGAACGAGGTATCGATAGTAAAATTGAAGCTAGTCATGTTTTGACCGCCATCTTGTGTTCCGCACTGCCTATTTCTTTTGTGTGTCATGCTGTGAAAACACCGTTGTGAAGTCTGTGAACACTGGTGAAGAAGTCCAAAAGAGCCACGGAAATTGCCACGCCACAAGGACAAAGTGAGTGACTGTTTTAGAAAACTTTCATGTGAACAGAAGACCAATAAACGAAGTGACTTTGCCTCTAATTAAGTTAGCCTTCTCTCTTTCCACAGGATGATCACAGCAGTCATGTAAATAAGCTTTAATATCTGTATAAACATATGTTAAATGTTTTTGTGTAGTGTTTACTTGGTGGAAGAGACGAAACAGCGAGGTCATCTGTCTCACCGCATTAGGGAAGGAGGGGGAAGGAAGTCGACCGTTCCCTTTCAAAGGAACCATCCCCGCATTTGCCTGAAGCGATTTAGGGAAATCACCCCGGTAATGGGGTTGTTGTTGTTGTTGTGGTCTTCAGTCCAGAGACTGGTTTGATGCAGCTCTCCATGCTACTCTATCTATCCCGTGCAAGCTTCTTCATCTCCCAGTACTTGATGCAACCTGCATCCTTCTGAATCTGTTTAGTGTGTTCATCTCTTGGTCTCCCTCTTCGGTTTTACCCACTGCGCTGCCCTCCAATACCAAATTGGGGATACCTTGATGCCTCAGAACATGTCCTACCAACCGATCCCTTCTTCTAGTCAAGTTGTGCCATAAATTTCTCTTCTCCCCAATTCTATTCAGTACTTCCTCATTAGTTATATGATCTACCCATCTAATCTTCAGCATTCTTCAGTAGCACCACATTTCAAAAGTTTCTATTCTCTTTTTGTCTAAATTATTTATCGTCCACATTTCACTTCCATACATTCCTACACTCCATACAAATACTTTCAGAAAAGACTTCCTGACAGTTCAATCTATACTCGATGTTCACAAATTTCTCTTCTTCAGAAACGCTTTCCTTGCCATTGCCAGTCTACATTTTATATCCTCTCTACTTCGACCATCATCAGTTATTTTGCTCCCCAATTAGAAAACTCCTTTACTACTTTAATGTCTCATTTTCTAATCTAATTCCCTCAGCATCACCCAACTTAATTTGACTACATTCCATTATCCTCGTTTTGCTTTTATTGATGCTCATCTTATATCCTCATTTCAAGACACTGTCCATTCTGTTCAGCTGCTCATCCAGATCCTTTGCTGTCTCTGAGAGAATTAGAATGTCCTCGGCGAACCTCAAAGTTTTTAGTTCTTCTCCGTTGATTTCAATTCCTAATCCAAATTTTTCTTCTGCTTCCTTTACTACTTGCTCAATATACAGATTGAATAACATCGGGGAGAGGCTACAACCCTGTCTCACTCCCTTCCCAATCACTGCTTGCCTGTAATGCCCTCGACTCTTATAACTGCCCTCTGGTTTCTGTACAAATTGTAAACAGTCTTTCGCTTTCTGTATTTTACCGCTGCCACCTTCAGAATTTTGAAAGAGAGTATTCCAGTCAACATTGTGAAAAGCTTTCTCTAGGTCTACAAATGCTAGAAATGTAGGTTTGCCTTGCCTTAATCTATTTTCTAAGGTAAGTCGTAGGGTCAGTATTGTCTCACATGTTCCAACATTTCTACGGAATCGAAACTGATCTTCCCCGAGCTCGGCTTCTACCAGTTTTTCCATTCGTCTGATAACGGGGTATGATCTCGAAACATGTCGCTAAATAAATAATTTAGTAATCCATAAATTTTGTGACTGTTAGTGGTATTTGAAAATCTTTTCCTATTTTTGAAACAGTCGCGGTCGATTAATAGTCAATACGGTTTCAAAATATTGTTTAATAATTGTCGAAGAAGGTGGAATTTTTTAAGTACGTGCCCTTCCGGTGTAGTGGCAGCAGAAGTCGGGGAAAAAACCCGGAACCTCGTGGTGTCGCGGGGTGACAGTGCTCCGGCCGGGTTTTTTTTTTTTTTTTTTTTTTTTTTTTTTTTTTTTTTTTCACTTGCTGCTTTATATTTAATGACCCACCGCCCATATTTAATGACCCCGGCCGGGGTGACGGGGCGCAGCTGCGGCTACCTGGGGTGTGGGCGCGTGCCGCTGATTGGCGGCCTGGCGACAGCTGCCGGGGAGCCACAGAGCGCCGCCAGCGCCAGCCCCCGGAATGCGACGAGATGCGGCTAGGCGCGTGCGGCCCTGGCGGGGCCGCCGGGGGTGCACAAGCCCGCCGCGGCTAACAAAGGCACGTGCCGCGCCGCCGCCAGGGCTGTCCACCCAACCTGGGCTGCATGCGTGAGCGCTCTGCAGGCCCTGGAGTGTGAGCTCGCATGCGGAGTGACCGCCGGCGAGGGGCGCGCTGAGGGCGCAGGTCCTCACAAGCCGCACGCCGACCAACCCCACTGTGCTCTCCTGCCGGAGCCAACTGTATACAGTTTTATTGTGCACGTCACTATCTCCACGACAATCGTCACCGCCGTCCTCTCAAACACGGCAGTACCCGTCCCCACCATCTCCTGTTTTTTCCGTACATCTGCCACACAAAAGTTGCTTCACCCTCCTCTCTCTCTTCTTACTTGCTCCAGCACCCAAGTCTGTTCCATTTCTGCTACAAATTTGTTCTTATTTTTACTATTTTATAATAAATAAGTCCTGGACAGATAAAGTAAAAAAAAAGACACCGCTTAATTTTCAGCATCATTATGTAGTACTACTGTAAGTAGGCTATTTAAGTTTTTTTATTGATAACGCCGACGCCACGTAGCGCTCTGTAAGAAAATCACTGGCTTTGCTGTGTGCAGTCTGTGGCTGGTTTTCATTGTTGTCTGCCATTGTAGTGTTGGGCAGCGGCAGCTGGATGCTAACAGCGCGTAGCGTTGCGCAGTTGGAGGTGAGCCGCCAGCAGTGGTGGACGTGGGGAGAGAGATGGCGGAGTTTTCAAATTTGTAAGAATTGGTGTCATGAAATGATATATATATTGTGACTATAAAGTTAAATACATTGTTTGTTCTCTATTAAAATCTTTCATTTGCTAACTACACCTATCAGTAGTTAGTGCCTTCCCTAGTTTGATTCTTTTAGTTAGCTGGCAGTAGTGGCGCTCGCTGTATTGCAGTAGTTCGAGAAACGAAGATTTTTCTGAGGTAAGTGATTTGTGAAAGGTATAGATTAATGTTAGTCCAGGCCATTCTTTCGTAGGGATTTTTGGAAGTCAGATTGCGTTGCGCTAAAGATATTGTGTGTCAGTTTAAGCACAGTCGTGTATAATTGTTCAAAGAGGACGTTTCACATAGACCAGTCTTATATAATTGTTCTAAGGGGACGTTTCACTACATCTCAAACGCTTCGATTATCCTCTCTTTCGGTTTAAGTACCTAGGGGTAATCCTAAGATGTGGCATAAAAAAGAACGAATCAATAAGGAGGTAGGAAACTGTAAGACTGATTTGTTGGAATAGTTCCAAAAAAGGTAGGCGGTTCCAGAATGTTTACAGAGAACTGGCAGTGAACGAAACCACGATGAGTCTTTGGGCGAGCCATCTGTCATCATCGCATCAAGGTCGCAGGAGCCTGTCCGATCTTCAGCGTGCACGCTGGCACACAGCTTTGACTCCTGCAATGTTGGGACGTGGAGACACTCTCATTGGAGGTCATCGACAAATCACAATCCCTCCACAACTGGACGTTTCTGATGGTAGTGCTGACACACTCGTCGATTTTCGAAGCTGGGTTTGTCGGCGCGTAACAGAAGACCGTAAAGCGGAGCGATGGATTATCTGTGCGGAGTTGCTTGCGCGTTAGAAAGCCGATTGTGGCAATTTTTTTGGCCACCATATTCACAGGCGATGAAACATGCGCTCATCACTTCGAATCGGAAACAAAATGGCAATCCATGGATGGTCGCCACACCACTTCTCCTTCGAACAGAAAGTTCAAAGTCGCACCCTCGGTCGACACAGTCGTCTTCTGGGACTCTAAGGAGGCTATAATAACTGATGTCCTCCCTGATGGTTGTAATGGTACTTGAATTACGTAACCATTATGGTACCTCAACTCAACCTCTCGATACCAGCGTTATCTACTGTGTTTCTGTTAACTACTTAACATATTTATGAGACAACATTCAGATTTGATTTCATTTGTGATACATCGATATGTTTATATTGCAATGATATTATTCTCATGTGTATTCTTTCTTTTGTCACTATGCTCTTTGACGTACTTCCAACTCTGATTTTTGGGTGCGTAAGCGATTATTGGTTAGTTATTAGAGAGTCGGACCTTGAAAAAGGCAAGTCTTGGACGTCATGTTGGAAAGACGCATAACGTAGTCAGCTTATAAAATGTGAACTTTAACAGTGACTGTGAGGAAGATGTTTTCAAGTATGTTTTGTATTGTGAAGTTATGTTTTGTGTGTTACGTGATATTGCAATATAAGCAATTAAAAGGAAGTGTAACTTAAATTCGGAGTGCTGATTCCTTTTTTTACATCACCATTGTCCTGCGAAAGTATAATCTTCAAGAATGATTTGTGAAACGATCTACAAAACTTTTGAATGTAGCAGAATAAAACCCAGACCTCTTTGCATCTGAGCTTGGAATCATCGCTACCTAGATTTTCGGCGATTGAGCCATGATTTTACAACGAGACCAGCGTGGGAAACACGAAAAGATGAGTGCCTAGTTTATTCATTATTACATGAAATGACTTTATTAACTGTGCTCTAATGACACCTGCCACATAATAACTATGTTGTTGCCCGAAAATGCAGTATTTAGCAGCGTGAGCATCGCCACAATCATTATTAAATTTTTACCTTTCTTGTGGTAGGGTTGTTAGATGGTGCAACAACTGTTTTGGGAACTTATTGTGCTACCGTCGGTAAACTGAAGAAACGAATCAATGTGTTCGTTGCCACAAAAATGCAAACGGACTTCTCCCTCTCCATGACAACGCAACGTGTTACACAAGTCGGTGCACCAGAGAGGAGCTCACAGAACGTAGTTGGACTGTTTCTCATCCACCCAACAGCCCGGATCTCGTACCTTCCAACGTCCATCTGTTTGGTCCAATGAAGGATGAAACAAGATTACGGTTAATGAAGTAAAAGATCCACGCAGCGGACACCAAATGAAAAAACTACTCCTTATGTTTCTGATCCAGACTGCCATAAAAATGCGACGGAAATGTTAATCAGAACTCAGGGAGAAGTTTTAGTCTAATTCACAATCGATTTATCGATCTTAAACAAGACAAGACAACAAAATTATTAAAGAAACATCATACAAAAATATTTATTTAACAAAAGCCTTACTAAAGTGGGATCTATGGTGGACAAAGTGATCTGCTGGGGATCGACACACGACACTAACCAGAACACTACTCGCTTTATCTCACTTCATACACTTGAATCCAGGTTATGGCATCAAACTACGCCACCTCGAAGCATCTTTATTCTAATATACAAAAAAAAGGAAAAATACCCTACTTCATAGTAGCGAATACTTTACCATCCTACTGGTCAAGGCGCCACAGTACGATGCGTTTGGCGACTGAAGTCATGGACGGCGGCAATCTGTTATTAAATGCGGGTAAAATGCAAGTACGCTGTCTCACATTCGGTTAATTGAGAACGCAGGTACTTCCCTAAGAGCCTCTGAAACCCCGACGGATTCCAGTGTGCAGGTGGACCCGTTTGCTGGTCTGCCAAACCAATTTGCCTCAGTGCCACAACTGTGCGTGTCGGAATACGTCAAATGTTTGGACGGCTGACTCAAGACTACTAAGTACACCCACGCGTCACTCGCTGTGACCGTGATGACATAAGCGGTACCTCTGACAGTTGAGAAGGTGACTGGCACAGGCTCTAAGTCGCGCCCTAGCAAAGGACACAAGTCTCATCGTTTAGGTAGAGACCTGCAGTACTTTACTAGCGAAGTGCCAGCACAAGAGACTTGTACGAGACAGACGAGCTCCCTTTCTCTGTGTTTGCCTCCTCAGCACGGTTCCAAAAGCACATTTCTCTTTTTTGACTTCCCCCCAATTTCACACAAGCCAATCACGAGTTGGAGCCCGGCATTCTAAGCTCGGTTAATGGCCTTTGCACTGAAAACCGATTTGACCAATCAGAGACTTAAAGTTAATTGGCAGAAAACGTAAAAAAAAATCAGCTTCGTGGCCTCTTTCCCACACATTTGCCGTGACTTTTCCTAACACAATACGGGGTGGAAGCGCAGCCCTCCATAAACAGCTTGTTACCTCCCCCGTTGTGCCCATTTCAAAGTTTGCAGGGAACAGCCATAAACTCGCATTGACAAAAAATGTTTTGAAACAGAGTCTGCACGTCTGGCCGCCAGTTTTTCTGTCCCACGGACATTTGCAGAACGTTTACATTTCTTTTGGTGGCTTGCTCACTAACAAGGCCTACAATGCGCTGTCGGCGACCTTTTGGCGCAAGGCCGTATACCTGGACAAAGTGCCAAGCTTAAGTGTTTTGCACAATGCGACCATGGCACGGGGCCGTCTGGAAATGTCTCTTCATCGTTCTCCAGGAAAAAAAAAAACGCACTTTGTCGCCCTACCAACACCGTGCTTTTACTGCAGTCATTTAAGTCGGCACCCTGTTCCTTTAAGCGCAGGTAAATCTTACTGTATTTCTTTCCCTAGAGCATGCAAACAAGACCATCACCTGCTGCCCACCATTTCATCACAATGTATGAAGTCAAATCGCCTTAGATCGTGTTCCCTACACCAAATCAGAAGTGAGAGTGGCCTGCAATCTCTCAAGGATGCACCCCACAGGAAGCAGAGAGTGGATGATAGGGAGATTAGTGATGCAGCAATACGTTGACTTCGACGTTGACCAGTAAAGTGGTATGTGTGCATACAGGACCTCCCAGTAAGGTGGTGTAAGGTCCTCACATTGAGCCGAGGTTATGTTGAGTGCTGGAAAATAGGATTCTGTAGCCAAAATCGTGAGGTTAATGTGATATATTGAGATCCTGAATAAAATCAACGTGCTTTCGGAAAAAAATAAGTGTTGCTTTACTTACTGAATGCCTCTCGTATAAAGGGACAGTTTTTTGTGTCTTCTCCTATAAATTCTACGATGCAGTAAATTAATGTAAAATTAATTTTAATGCCTTGTGCTAGCAGGGTACATTGTCTCAAAAGTTTAGTCCACACAGACAATTCCTCCCGCACCACGTGAAGTAAAATCTCTAAATGGTTCTGCTATTTTCAGTCAAGCTCTTCGTCATCAACAATCTGGGAGCAAATGCTCACAGAAGCGATTCAGTAACAGAGTAGAGCGAAACTCGAAACCTGCGACGTAATTGATTAAGGCGAATAAATTTGCAGGAAGTTTCTATGACATATACCTCGTCAAGTGAAATAATTCTGCAGATAACAATAGCCTCCTTACCTCACTGGTCGTATAGAGCAAACTGACACTTAATCACCATCTGGTTTGTGAAAGATTTGAAGAAAAATTCTAGCAGACATGCTTTGCTATGGTCTCACATTCATCTGATGGTCTCACTGGAGTGTAAGGCCACATCGGCGTTTAGCTTCTTGTAGACGAGACGCTCGCTCAGCGGATAAGCAACAGTCGCCCGTGGCAAATATGAGGGAATTATCCTGTCATTCACCAGAAATGACTGAGTGAACTATGTAAATTAGGATGGCCGAAAGGATTTTGAAACAACGCTCATCCCACGTTGCGCACAGCGCTTACACTCAAACTTAAAAGGCTCCATTATTGAGATATTATGCAGCATTCAAGGGAAGAAAAATAAGATCAGTATTCTTTGACAAAAATTGTTGTTGATGTTGAGGTCTTCAGTTCGATGACTAGCTTGATGCAACTGTCTACGCTACTTTATCCTGTCAAGTCTATTTCTCCATAACTCCATCTAAACCTCTTTATTTATTCAGGCTCTGTTCTCACTCTAGAAATTTAACTCCCCTTTTGTTATCAAACAGATGATTCCTTGATGCCCCAGGAATTGCCTATCAACCAAGTCCGTCTCTTAGTCATTCTGTGCCATAAATTTATTTGTCCCTCACTTCGATTCAGTGGATTCTCATTAGTTAACCGATATGCCCATCTAATCTACATGAGTTCTTGTCCGAACTGGGAAACATCCAAATATAACTTCCGTACAAGGCTGCAAACCAGGCAAATACATTCGGAAAAAATTTCCTAACATATAAACATATAATATAAATTTGTATTCAATATTAACAAATTTCTCCTTTTCAAACATGATTTCCCGCTGTTCCCGTTCTGGATTTTATATTCTCTCTTGTTCGGCCATCAGATATTTTGTTGCCGGCCGTGGTGGCCGAGCGGTTCTAGGCGCCACAGTCTGGGACCGCGCGACAGCTACGGTCGCAGGTTCGAGTCCTGCTTCGGGCATGGATGTGTGTGATGTCCTTAGGTTAGTTAGGTTTAAGTAGTTCCAAATTCTAGGGGTCTGATGACCTTAGAAGTTAAGTACCATAGTGCTCAGAGCCAGATATTTTGCTGCCAAGAAGAACCTGGTAAACTGAAGAGAATCCGATGTGGACGCGGAAGAAGTAAGTCTTTCTAATGCAAATGGGGACTCTCAGACTCCCCATTGTGTGACTGTGAAGCTTCAGAACAGACCGTTGAATAAGTTGCTGAGGAATGCCCCAAAATAAGTTTCAACTCTCTTTAAATCACTCTGTAAATTCAGCTGAGATCATGGCTGTTATATAGGCTATTCGTTTTGTACCTTATTGTGTAAATATTGCTATTAATTGTATATGTACATCAATACGACAAATAATAAATAACTTTATTTGCTCTCCACATTTTCCCGCTTTATCCTTCTTTACAGCTTGCTCGGTGTACAGACTGAATAACACGGGGCCAGGGGACAACTCTGCCTCATTCCCTTCAACTCTACTTCCATATCACATCCTTCTAATCTTACAACTGCAGACTGATTTCTGTACAAGTTGTTAATAACCTTCCTTTCTTGTATTTTAATCCCGCTGCATCCAGAATTTCAAAAAGTGTTGTCCAGTCAAAACGCATAATCTATTTAGTGTATGTGATAACTTGTGAGTGTTGTTCGGTGGCCGCGACTTTACCAGACTGGGAATTATAGTGACAAAACAGCGTTAATTTTGCTACAGTCTGACTGACAGATTTTGCAGAACTTCGCTCTGACGTGTGCTACAGAGTCGTAGAACGTCCCTGGGGTAAGTCCAACTGGTGGAAATGAATTGCTGCTTCCGAGCAAGGAGATGAGACCTGATGGCTCCTGGAGACTCTCAGTTTAGATGTCTTTCCTCCAGCCTTCGGCTACTAAGATCCTGCACGGCAGTTTCCGGATGAGGAAAATACTGGATTACCCTCACTTCCGTAGGAAACCCAAATGTGTGCACGATCAGACATCTTCCTCAGATGAACATTTAAGATTTTCTCTCCTCCATCCCCACGTCCTGTGGCACACACAGTGTTTCCCGTAGATTTTCCAGCTTAGCCTGCTAGTCTCAAAAATGTTCAAATGTGTGTGAAATCTTAGGGTACTGAACTGCTAAGGTCATCAGTCCCTAAGCTTACACACTACGTAACCTAAATTATCCTAAGGACAAACACACACACCCACGCCCGAGGGAGGACTCGAACCTCCGCTGGACCAGCCGCACAGTCCATGACTGCAGCCCCTTAGACCGCTCGGCTAATCCCGCGCGGCTGCCAGTCTCCGATGGTCAATGGCCCTGCGTCGAAGCGTCCAGAGGGCAAACATTTTGGAGAAAAGATGGTGTAGCGGCACCCCATGGGTTGGCTTTTTCTTTCCGATTGGAAGTGACGAAAGCATGTTTCATTCTCTGTGACAATGTAAGAAAAAAAATTGTCACTATCAGCCTCGTAACGAGCAAGCAATTCCGCACAGATGATCCTTCGTTCCACTTTATGGTCTTCCGTTTGGCGGCGAGGAACCCAGCGAGCACACACTTTTGAGTTCCCCAACTGGTGGACAAGTGTGACAGTGCAACGAACAAAGACGTCCAGTTGTGCAGCGAGATGCTTCATTGCGGTTCGTCGATCACATCGAATGAGTGTGTCTGCACGTGTCAACACTGCAGGAGTCATGGCTGTCTGCGACCGGCCGGCACACGGAAGATCGGACAGGACTGCGCGACTTTGTTGCAATAATGACAGACGCCTCGTCCAGCGACGCACCGTGCTTTTGTTAACTGCAAGGTCTTCGTAGAGATACTGCAAGCTGCTACGAATATCTGCGATGCGCTGGTTTTCCGCCAAAATAAACTCTCTGCTGCAATGCGCATTCGTTACAGACGCCATTTTAAGGCTACGTGTCGAGTCGCCACCCATCAGAACTTCTTGAAACTATAGAGGCTGAAGCGGGAATATTCCATACTGTCCCACGACAAATTTCGCATTCTTTCAACTGAAATTGGCCGAGAAAAAAAAGTGCTGTTACTCATTAAACACCCTTCTATAATCATTCTATAAAATCCTTGTATCGCTGTCCACTGCCTCTTTACAATATATAATTCGTTAAACGTATTCGCATTTGAGAAAATGGACAACCATCGGGTGTGGAATGGAATGACAACAATGAAAATTTGTGCCGTACCCAGGCTCGAACCTCGATTTGCAACTTATCGCGAGCGGTGGTGTTAGCAATTTTTTGCGCTTATCACTTTTTTTAAAATAAAAAATAAAATAAAAATAAAAACGCTGTTCCTCCGCTTTATGGTCAAACAACGCGACCAGTTTTTTTTGTTTTTTGTTTTTTCTTTAACAGGAAGACAGGGTAAACAAAAAACCTTTATTGGTACAATTGTGCTGTCCTTGGGACAACTAAAGTATCTAGACAGCAAAAATAATTTGAAAACCATAAAATCAACTTAAAGGCCGCCTCTTTTTTTACATGAATAAAGTAAATGACAATCTTAGTCACGGGCGGGAGTGAAAACGAAGTTATCATCTGCATCACAATCCCTGCAGCACGCGGTGTCGCATCGTAAATCTGGCAGAAAGCCATATAATCTTGACCATTTCTGCCATTGTGGGCGGCATGTATTTCTCCTGCGTCGATCATTCGAAGGACCATTATCTGAGGCGGCTTCGGTGTTTACCATCGGCTTTTTTTATTTTATCTTTTTTTTTCACGGTAACATAATCCAGTCATAACTAGCTCCAACAGGTAGGGGCCAGTTTTCTTCTGTGTGTGCCATGTGCCAATTTAATTGAACCGCGCAGTACTGTCTCTAGTCGTTCTGCTGTAGGAGTCTTCTCAGTTCTGGGACACCCCAGCTGTCGGGCGGATTGTGAATAACACTACCTAAAATATTGGAAAAGTAAGTCCTGTATGATTCCGTATGAGCTCGAGTTGTTCTTGTAAATACATCCAATAATCCATCACGGACTTAATATCGTACGAATACAAATATTTCGTTGCATGTCCACCGATCCAATTGACCGCATATGTCTTTTGTTTGGGAAAAAAGGGTGTTGTCCGGTAGAAAGAGTACATCCGAAGTGATTTCTGTGTAGTTAGCTCGCCAAAGGAAGGCCAGTATTCGACGCGTCAGCATCCAGATGTCCCTCGCTGCGCCACACACTAAACCATGATATTCCGTTGCTAACAGTCCACAGTTTGAGCAAAGAGGAGAATCGACCATATGAATTGTATGTAGTCGACTCCTGGTCACAAGTTTACGGTTTATAAGAATATACCACATCGATCTCGCTGTTGTTAACAGTAATAGATTATGCACTGCACACCAAATGTGGTTCAAAGTTCTCGATGGGTATTTTAATTGCATTATGTTGCGGCGATGGTGATCCATCAACCACCTATAGATCTCCCGAGTCGTGGGTATTCTCGTCGAAGGTACTTTCAGACGAACATAACTTTAATCAACAAGAAATGAGGCAATGTGTGCAAGAGAAGGCGAAATGTTGCCCACCGCTATCGGGGTTTCTTACGAAGGCGGAACAAGTACTTCTATCAGAGCTGACGTTATGGTATGCTTTCGTTGTTGCCAATTTCGTATCGTTGCTCGCATGTAAAGCGCCAAAGCTTTGTTTCGCACGTTTGTGAGGTTGAGGCCACCTTTCCGCAACTGTAGGGTTAACGTGCCATATTTTATCTTAAATAACATCCCAGTACTAATATAATAACCAAGGGTAGCCATGAGGCGGTCGGCAATACCCTTCGGAATTTGTAGGAACTGCGCCAAATGGGGCAATCGTGACGCTATGTGAATGTTGGCGTTTACCACACGTTGCATCATGTCAAAGGCTCTCAGTGATTTGTTGCGTATCGTCAGACGAACATTCTGCAGAAGCCGCCGAGAACTTGCCGCCGCTGACCGCCGTAGTGAACGGGTAAATGTGATCCCCAGACATCTCGGCGATTTCACCGTCTAAAACGGTGAGGATTTTTTGGTGAAAGAGAACGCAACATATATTACATGGAGAGTCGCCGCATGTGTAGAAATAAGTTGGCGTGTGCGCAACAGGGGAGGTGTGCTAAGACCCTTGATATTCATGTTGTGTATTAGTAACATAGCAGTCAATATTAATAGTCACCTCAGACGTTTCGCAGATGATGGAGTTATCTGTAATGAAGTGCTGTCTGAAAAAAAGCTGCACAAACGTTCTATCAACTCTTCATAAGTTTTCAAAGTGCTTAAAAGACTGGCCACCAACTTTAAACGTTCAAATGTAAAACTATGAATTTCAAAAGTTGAAAAAAACTGATTAATCTGGGGCTGAAGTATCAATGAGTCACATTTGGAATGTGTCAATTCATACAAATACTCCTTCCGAAGAAGAAGATACGGTTGCTGTTCGGCTTGTTGGAGCAGACAGGTTACTACGTCAGAGAACAGCGCTCCCAAAAGTATGTGACAGCAAGTACGTCATTGTAACTGCAGTTAGCACAGCTGCTCTATGAAGTTTCTCCAAGTGTATATATACTACCGCAGATCCAGAATAGCTACATTACCCACTGTGCATTGTTTGAGAGGGTACAACTAGCCATTATAACCATTCCAAACGCCGGACCTGCTTGACAGTGGTTTGCACAGCAGTGAAGTGAAGACATATGTAGATAAATTTTAAAGACGAAAATTTTTAGCTGCGATGAAATGATCTGCAACAAAAAATTTACAGTTTTGTGTTCGTAAAAATATAAAAGACTGCTGTAGTATTCTGAAATGGGTACAGAAACAAGAGGGCGCGACGGTGAACAAAGCGTTGCGCTGGAGACGCGGCGCGGCGGCGCTGGAGTCTCGCGGCGGCCATTTTGTTTCGCGGCTGTAGCTCCAGCTGCGGCTCGGGCCGCGTCTGGCCGCCCTGAAAGGCGGATCCAGGCTGCCAGCACACTGACGAACGTGTCGTTCCGTTTCAATGCCCGAGCAGATTAACCCAGTTGGGCCTAGGCGCGACGTCCCTTCTTAGCGCAGCTGCCGCTGAGGTGTCCACACTGGGCACAACTGCTTCGCACGCCCGTCGTTCTTCCTATTTTTCCTCCGTTTCAGCCAGCTTTAATACACGTTACAATCAACTTATTTCTTACTTCGATTTAAGCTTCTTCTCGATGTCCTTGTATTAACAGGATGGATGGAGCGAGCGATAATCTGCGACTGTTTGCTGATGACGCTGAAGCGTACAGGAAGACGTCAGGGTTGAGTGACTGTAGTCTGTTCTTAAGTAATAGAACCCAGTACGTTGTCCTCGATGGTGAGTGTTCATCAGAGGTGAGGGTATCATCTGGAATGCCCCAGGGAAGTGTGGTAGGTCCGCTGTTGTTTTCTATCTACATAAATGATCTTTAGGATAGGGTGGATAGCAATGTGCGGCTGTTTGCTGATGATGCTGTGGTGTACGGGAAGGTGTCGTCGTTGAGCGACTGTAGGAGAATACAAGATGACTTGGACAGGATTTGTGATTGGTGTAAGGAATGACAGCTAACTCTAAATATAGATAAATGTAAATTAATGCAGATGAATAGGAAAATGAATCCCGTAATGTTTGAATACTCCATTAGGTGTGTAGCGCTTCAAACAGTCACGTCGAATAAATATTTGGGCGTAACATTGCAGAGCGATATGAAGTGGGACAAGCATGTAATGGCAGTTTTGGGGAAGGCGGATAGTCGTCTTCGGTTCATTGGTAGAATTTTGGGAAGATGTGCTTCATCTGTAAAGGAGACCGCCTACAAAACACTAATACGACCTATTCTTGAGTACTGCTAGAGCGTTTGGGATCCCTATCAGGTCGGATTGAGGGAGGACATAGAAGCAATTCAGAGGCCGGTTGCTAGATTTGTTACTGGTCGATTTGATCACCACGCGAGTGTTACGGAAATGCTTCAGGAACTAGGGTGGGAGTCTCTAGAGGAAAGGTGCGTTCTTTTCGTGAATCGCTACTGAGGAAATTTAGAGAACCAGCATTTGGGGCTGACTGCAGTAGAATTTTAGTGCCGACAACTTACATTTCGCGGAAAAACCACAAAGAATAGATAAGTGAGATTAGGACATATAGGCAGTCATTTTTCCCTCGTTCTGTTTGGGAGTGGAACAGGGAGAGAAGGTGCTAGATACCTTAAGCAGTATTTCTATTTGGCGTGATGAATGGCAAGTTGCTGTACGTGCAGAAAAATGTAAGTTAACGCAGACAAGCAGATTAAACCATCGTAAATCTTCCAATGGAATATTAGTGGTGTGCTCCTTGATACAGTCGCGTCAATTTAACATCTAGGAGTAAAGTTGCAAATCGACATGAAATGGAATGAGTACATGAGGACGGTAGCGAGGAAAGTGGTCGACGTCGATTTATTGGGAAAAGTCTAGCAGAGTGTAGCTCGCTATAAAGGTGACCTCGTATGAACCACTAGCGAGACCTATTCTGGAGCACTACTGCAGTATCTGGGGTCACCACCAGATCGCGTTAAAGGAGAAAATGGAAGCAATTCAGAGGTGTGTGGCTAGTTCTGTTAACAGTAGGTTCTATCAACACTCGAGTATTATGGAGATCTTCAGTGAATTCAAATGGGAATCACTGGAAGAGAAGACGTTCTTTTTGCGAAACACTACTGAGTAAATTTAGAGCACTGCCATTTGCGAATGTCTGCAGGACGTACATTTCGGCCTGCGCTACAGTCTGGAACCGCGCGACCACTAAGGTCGCAGGTTCGAATCCTGCCTCGGCCATGGAAGTGTGTGACGTCCGTAGGTTGGTTAGGTTTAAGTAGTTCTAAGTTCTAGGGAACTGCTGACCACGGAAGTTTAGTCCCATAGTGCTCAGAGCCATTTCGTACATTTCATGTAAGGATGGCGTAGGCAAGAGAAATTAGGGCTCGTACGGAAGCATTTTATGGACAGTAGTTTTTCCTTAGTTTCAGTTCCGAGTGGAGCAGGGAAGGGAAATAGTAGTAGTACAGGGTACTCTTCAACATGGTACGTGTGGAGGCTCGCTGTGCATGTATCTAGATGCAGATATAGAAAGGCTTATTGATGTCCGCAGCATACATTTATGACCAAATCGATAACGGCGGATGATCCACGATGCTGTTCGAGCATGATGCTGGTGCGCATAGAGAAGTCGCACTCTCAGAAATCTGTACCGAAATGCGAAAGGACCTGCAGAGAGTCGAGGTTTGGTACAGGGGTGGCAGCTGATCCTCAGTATAAACAGATTATCATACGGCGCGTAAATAGACACAGTGCAGTTATTACAGATTACTGGAAACAGAAACCTTCATTAAATGGTTCAAATGGCTCTGAGCACTATGGGACTTAACAGCTGTGGTCATCACTCCCCTAGAACTTAGAACTACTTAAACTTAACTAACCTAAAGACATCACACACATCCATTCTCGAGGCAGGATTCGAACCTGCGACCATAGCGGTCGCGCGGTTTCAGACTGAAGCGCCTAGAACCGCTTGGCCACTCCGGCCGGCAGCTAAGCTCATCGGTCTCGTATTCACCCCCCAGGACAGAAACAGTGCACCCCAATCTGTCTGTATATAGAGTAAATTCTGCGGGCGAGAGTGATAAAATGCGCTACACGTTTGCGTAGCGTGTATCTCAGGCGGAACTTGGGAATCAGCCTAGTGGGGTGTGGGAAACAGCCTAAAAACCACGTCCAGGCTTGCAGGCACATCGAGCCCTGAAGGAAGCGGTCGCGTTAAGAAGCGTAGCTGCCCGGAGAGGTACCAGAAGGTGGGAGTTTACGAGACAGTCGTTCGACCGATACGTAAGTATTGTTCCTCAGCCTTGGACCCTTGCCACACCGAATTAATGGAAAAATTTAAGCAGATCGAAAGAAGAGTAGCGCGTTTCGTCACAGTTTTATTCGGTAAGCTCGAAAGCGTAACAGAGATATTCATCCAACTCCAGAGGCAGCCGATTTGAGAGAGGCGTTGAGCATCGCAGTTTAGTTTACTCTTAATATTCGGAGAGCACATGTCCCTAGGGGGATCAATCAGCATATTCCTTCGTCCTTTGTAGATGACACGAAAGAAGAGATTCAGACTCGCACGGGCGTTTACCAACAATCGCTCTTCCTGTACAACAGCGCGACTGAGTCAGGAAGAGCGGGAAGTTACGAAGTCCACTTCGACTGAAACCATAAGCAGCAGTTGTGTGCAGTGCCTAAGGACGAAAGTAACTTTCCCATAATGTATCACCGCCAATTAATGTAGATCTATGCAACTTGGATAATACATAGATAACTGAAACAAAAGCTGTGAGGACAGGGCGTGAATCGTGCTTAGGTAGGTCAGTTGGTAGAGCACTTGCCCGCGAAAGGCAAAGGTCCCGAGTTGGAGTCTCAGTCCGGCACACAGTTTTAATTTGCGAGGAAGTTTCATAGCAACGCACACCCCGCTGTAGAGTGAAAATTTCGTTCTAGAAACATAGATAACTGATGGGAATACGCAATGAGACGAACAAACATGATACTTTTATTCAGAGACAATAATTATACTGAAGTCACAGTGATTTGTGATGGTGCCCCGAAAATTAGAAACAGCAGGACATGGTAGTAAGGTGTGTGATCACCACATTCAACATGCTCGTCTGCTCCCCACAAGATTGGTAAGGAGTTCCACACGTGCTTGCCGGATTTGCTTTGGGTGAACGGACAGCTCAGTCCATTCGCCGAATATCCTCTCGTTCTCCTCCACATGCGCTGTTCGATGCGATCGCGCATTGCCATCCATGAAAATGAAGCCTGGGTCGAAAGCATCCCGGAAACAACATACGTGGGGAAGGACTTCAGTGCCGCAATTACGATGATCGGTGGGGTAGGGGGTTCAAAGACTTGGAGGTCAGTACAGCCACTCTGCATTATGCGTCTCCGCATGGTCCGCCAAATCGATGATGTTCGACTATGTTTCTGAATGTATTAAGTGGTCCCACCACTCGCAGTATGAGGGTAGGTCCAACACTGTCGAACGTGATCGTTTTGGTGGTTCAGATGTTACAGCGAGGGCAGTCATAACGTTGCACTGGCGTACTGGCAATCTCCGCACAACGTTATTGTCACTCCGTACTACTTCTCCTTGTGTGTGTTTCCATGAGTGTATTCGGCTCTGACTTCACTTTTATGGACGACACTGCGCTACTGCATGGAACAGCGCAGATCAAGGAGTTCTTGACACCAGAATATATTCGGTATTCGGAAAATTGACTGTCCTGCTCGTTTTTCCGACTTCATACCCACCGAGCGCGTTTAGGATACGCCAGGGAAACGTATTATAGCACGGCTACATGTTCCAACGACCATATAGTAGCTGTGGGCTGCGCTTATGTAGGAATGGAACGCCCTGCTACAACAAGTCCGTATCAACATGGTGGCCAGCATAGGAGCCCGTTCTAGAGCATGCATTTCCGTCCGTGCTGATCACACACCCTGTTAAGAACCATGCTCCGCCTTTCCTGACTTCCAGGGAACTATCATAAATCGCTTTGACACCAGTATAATTACTGTCTTTGATTAAAGGTGTCATTTATGCTCGCCTCACTGTGTATTTGTCCGTCCCCGAGAGCTGTCAGCGCGACAGATTGTCAATCCTAAGGGCCAGAGTTCGATTCCCCGCTGGTGTTGTCCTAATCAGTATCATTTCATACCCATCGACACGCAAGTCACCGAATCGGCGTCAAATCGAAAGACTTGCACCCGGCGAACTGTCTACCCGACGGGTCCAATTTTAATGGAGTTACGTTACTTGACAATGACACATCGTGCGGATGTTACTTTCGTCGTGATTTGCACATCAGTGTATCTCGCGGAGCATACGTGCAGACGTAGATATTCGACGTTCTTCCTTCCCTTTTCTACTCAGAGCTTACTTACTTACTTAGCGTTTGATGTTCTTGATCAATCACAAGTACTACAAATATTTGACCGGAAACATACGGGAGTACCTTTCGAGATGCAGGCCATTTTATTCTTCTCAAGAACGGTGTGTGCTCCGTGATTCAGAGTTTTTTTCCTGTTGACGTTCATTGCTCCATTCTTATGTCTCTGAAAAATGGTTCAAATGGCTCTGAGCACTATGGGACTTAACATCTGAGGTCATCAGTCCCCTAGAACTTAGAACTACTTAAACCTAACTAACCTAAGAACAGCACACACATCCATGCCCGAGGTAGGATTCGAACCTGCGACCGTAGCGGTCTTGCGGTTCCAGATTGAAGCGCCTAGAACCGCTGGGCCACAACGGCCGGCTATGTCTCTGAACTTGTCCTCTGAAGGTGATGCTGTTGTCAGACATAGCACAAGCAAGTGTCTCCTGCTCCAGTCACTCCTTACGTTTAGTTCTGACGTTGTTCTGGTATCGAAACGAGATTAGTGTTTTCGTGGAATATTGGAAATTTGTGGTAAGGTCCTATGGGACCAAACTGCTGATGTCATCGTTCCCTAAGGTTACACACTACTTAATCCAACTTACACAGCTGTCTAATTTGTCATTGCGATTTTCAAGAAGTTTTGACCTTAAATGTAAAGGAAGTTGCGAATTTGATAAATGTACTCGAAATCTGTAGTATCGATATAGCCATATTCCTTGTAAGTCTGTTTTCGAGACCACATATGTTGGTCAGAGAGCCTATTTCTTTTGAAGAGAGTAACAGTGTGTAGTGTGTATTACACAGTCTGGCTATGCACTTGGTTTGAAAAATGTGGAAGTTGACCTGTCTTGAAGCGGAGGTAGCATTATTTGAAAATGATTTTTTAATAACATGTTCCGAGACAAAAATATGAGGAAAACAGGTGGCAAGAATCACGAATACCACCTTTTAAGGTAATACAGTCTTTTTATATTTGTAAGTCTGCAGTTTCTTATTGTTAGAACATTGTGTATGGTTAAAGTTTGCTGCAGCAACTTTATAGTGAACCACATGGACTCGTCTGATAGTTGAAACCAGTGTCAAAGAAAGTAACTGTATGCAAGAGAGTTATTAAGAAGTATTTTGCTAATTTGTCTTGGTGTGAGAACATTATAAAAAAGTGTATTGTTGTTATGGCTTAATGAAGCATAATTATAGTTGGAGTCTTTGTTCTCATTTATCACTCGTTAAGTTTAGATGAGAACAGAAGCTTTCGAAATGTGGTGCTACAGAAGAATGCTGAAGATTAGATGGGGAGATCACATAACTAATGTGGATGTATTGTATAGAATGGGGGAGAAGAGAAATTTGTGTCACAATTTGACTAGAAGAAGGGATCAGTTGGTAGAACATGTTCTGAGGCATCAAGGGATCACCAATTTAGTATTGGAGGGCAGCGTGGAGGGTAAAAATCGTAGAGGGACACCAAGAGATGAATACACTAAGCACATTCAGAAGCATGTAGGTCGCACAGGATAGAGTACCATGGAGAGCTGCATCAAACCAGTCTCTGGACTGAAGACCACAACAACAACAACAACAAGTTTAATTCCTGGTTTTTCATTCTTTACTTTCATGACTGTGTTTGCGTGCTCGCATTACACATCGCGAGTTGTGTACTGATAAACATTTTTATGAAAACCGGTCAGATACCATCTTGCATTGCACTTCCCAAGTACGGCAAAGTAAATTTGATTTTTGGCTGTTACGTAAGAATTTTTAATAGCAACAGATCGTGGAACAGACCAGCGTTCCGTGAGCACAGGTATGCCAATAAATTTAATTACCATCAAGCTTCATGTTGTTTGTAGGGCACAATGATTGTCAGAGAGTTTTTGTGAAAATATCAGTATCAGTTCTGAGGCTTAATGCCAGTAAAAGATTTCAGTAAAGTCGTGTGAATTTTAAAGTAGTTTCATCAGAAAGTCAGATGCGTTAATTTTTATCTTTGTTTTCTCTGTGATTACAATAACAGTTCGGATTCAGTGATTACTTGCAAGACCAAGATAAAATTACTAATACTGAGGGCCAACGTTTTAATGTATTGCTTTCTCGCCGGCCAGGATGGCCGAGCGGTTCTAGGCTACAGTCTGGAACCGAGCGACCGATACCGTCACAGGTTCGAATTCTGCCTCGGGCATGGATGTGTGTGATGTCCTTAGGTTTGTTAGGTTTAAGTAGTTCTAAGTTCTAGGGGACTGATGACCTCAACAGTTAATAGTGCTCAGAGCCATTATTGCTTTCTCGTTGGTCGGGATTTCGCATCGTGGAGCGTGAGTTCCACACACTTCCGTTCAAAATTAAATTTTAACACTGTTCTGTTGCCTTCCCTGGACTTGGATTTACTTATTTCGATATCAAAATAAGTTTTACACATTTCTCAGATACCAACTTTGACACTTACAAACACGAGTTTAAGCTTAACACGAAACTTTCAAGTGTTAACAGTGGAATAGTCCAATTATGCAAAACGGGAAACGAGAGACGTGATATTGCGCTGTGGTTTAGACAGCGGCTTTAATCACAAATCATGAGCAACACAGGCCATACAAAATCCTCAACGCCGCATTCCATCTTATAAAAAACTGGACGCGAAGTTATTCCAGCAGCTTGGACACGCTGCGTTAGCCGCAACAACAAGAGGGTTTGTTGATTTGGGGGAGGGGTCCAAACAGCGAGGTCATCGTCCAAGGACCAACGATGGCGACAGGCCTCGCACAAGTCAAAGGCTGCATATGGATGAGCGAGTGCTGCGGCCAGTGGAAGAGGATCCACATACAAGTCTGAGCTGGAGCTGGCGAAGGCGTTAACCACGCTCTTGCGTTGACAATTCTGCACAACCAGTCACTCTATCAGTATCGCTTCAAAAAAGCGTGAGCAGGCTGTCAGGTCACGAGTTTAGAATGCCAGGTTACAATTCTGCCAAAGAATTCTACGGCGCAGTGCTGAGGATGTGCAGCTCAGAAGTTCATTTTACTACGCATAAGGTAGCATTAATACCGAGTAGGATAATAAATGGCTACAACAGAAACGTCCTGTTGATCCAAGCGATCGAAGGAGTAACGCGTCGGGTCCACTTTAATATCATAATAAAATAAATCAGATCTCGAACGGAAAGATTTAGGTGTTCCTTTTTCCCACGCGCCATCCGAGAGTGAAATGGGAGAGAAGTAGTATGAAAATGGTTCGGTGAACCCTCTGTCAGGCACTTAAGTGTGAATTGCAGAGTAACCATGTAGATGTAGATGTAGAACCAGTAAATTCCCTATTCTTTAAACTCCCATGTTTAAAACAGATTACTTTACAAATGAGTTAACGCGTTATGTATCTGAAGTTAACCACGTAAGCGGCCAAATGTAGGAAATGTTTGAAATTATGCTTAAAGTTTGTTGGGAGTTGCTAAATGCTTTAATTATGAAACTCTTTTTGAATATAGTCTGGGTAATTTTCGCTCCACTGAAGCAAAAGCAACTTCGTAGCCAGTCTCTCTTCGGCTTGGAATTTTATTGACTGGAGTATTATTGCCTTCAGTGATGAGTCCAGCTTCGAACTCATCACTGATGACCAGTGAATTCGTGTCTGGAGACGCTTCGGACAGTGGTGGATGTTAACCTGACTGTCGCCCGTCATATGGCCCGATAATCAGGCTTGATAGTCTGGAGTGCCATTTCTTTTTATAGCAGAACGGCTTTGGTTGACATCCATAGCATCCTTACAGCGCAGTGGCACGCTGATAATATTCTACGCCCCGTTTTGTTGCTCTTCAAAATTGTTCAAATGGCTCTGAGCACTATGGGACTTAACGTCTGAGATCATCAGTCCCCTAGAACTTAGAACTACTTCAACCTAAGGACATCACACACATCCATGCCCTAGGCTGGATTCGAACCTGCGACCGTAGCAGGTGAAGTGCCTAGAACCGCTCGGCCACAAGGGCCGGCTTGTTGCCCTTACGGCAAGCCATCCTGGTCTTACGTTTCAGCAAGATAATGCCCGGCCGCACACAGAAAGTCTCTATTGCTTGTCTTCATCCTTGCCAAACCCTACCTCCGCCACCAAGGTCGCCGGATCTCTTCCCTGATGAGAAAATTTGGATCATTATGGGCAGGGCTCTCTAACCAGCTCAGGAATTTGACGATCTAACACACTAATTGGGCGTGCTCGTAATTTGGCACGATATCCCTCAAAAGGATATCCAGCAACTCTACCAATCAATGGAAAGCCGAATAACTGCTTGCATAAGGCCCGAGGTATACAAACGAGTTATTGACTTCTTCAGTTTATGAAGCTCTCTCTATTGAATAAATCATCCAACTTTTGTGAAATTTGATCCCATGTAGACACGCTTCATAAGAAAATACCATCACTACGTTGTGAGAATACTACAGGAATGCGCCTTGAACCAATCGATATCACTATCGCAGTAGTAGAGACCGCAGGAGCACATCGTTTGTTCCTGCGCATAGCAACGAGCCAGCTGGGCCGTAGGCATGATGTGAAATTGACTCGTATGAGGAGTGCGGCTAGAATAAGTGGCAACTGAGTAATATTGCTGCGTGTCACTGATAATGAATATTGTCTTAGCATTATCAAGGACGAAGAGAGAATATTTCTTTCAAGTAAGTTATTTATTTTGTGCGAGTTGCAATCATTAGTAGTCTGATAGGTCAGCCATACCAAGACCGGTCACCTAAAGGTAGCAAATATTGAACAAAGTGACTTTTGAGTGAGTACATGTGGCATTCAATAAGTAATGCAACAGATTTTTTCTGTCGGCCGACTTCGGTTAAAGAAATGTGGAATTTGTTGTAGGACATAGTGTAATACTATTGAATGAAATTTTCACTCTGCAGCGGAGTGTACGCTGATATGAAACTTCCTGGCAGATTAAAACTGTGTGGTGGACCGAGACTCGAATTCGGGACCTTTGCCTTTCGCGGACAAGTGCTCTACCAACTGAGCTACCCAAGCACGACTCACGCCCCGTCTTCAGAGCTTTAATTCCGCCAGTACCTTGTCTCCTACTTTCCAAACTTCGCAGAAGCTCTGCTGTATACCTTGCAGAATTAGCACTCCTGGAAGAAGGGATATTGCTGTGAGTCGTGCTTGGGTACCTCAGTTGGTAGAGCACTTGCCCGCGAAAGGCAAAGGTCCCGAGTTCGATTCTCGGTCCGGCACTCAATTTTAATCTTCTAGGATGTGTAATATTCCAGAATGAGATTTTCACTCTGCAGCGGAGTGTGCGCTGATATGAAACTTCCTGGCAGATTAAAACTGTGTGCCCGACTCGAGTTCGAGTCTCGGTCGGGCACACAGTTTTAATCTGCCAGGAAGTTTCAAGTGTAATATTCTTGCTTTAGCCTCCACAGTTTCTTGAAGTTACGTCCGGTGGCGGTGCTATACGTAACTTTCAAAATGGCATCTACAACGGAGGTGCGTTGCAAGCAGAGAACGGTCACTGAGTTTCTTCTGCCGAAACAGCAGAGCCTCGCAGATATTCATAGGCGGTTACAGAGTGTCAACGGATACCTAGGAGTGAACAAAAACATGGCGAGTCGTTGGGCGATGTGTTTGTCATCCCCGCAACAAGGTCACGCAAACCTGTCCCATCTCCGGCGTACCGGCCGGCACCACATAGCTGTGGCTCCTGCAATGTGGGCAACTGCGGACCTTGTTATTAGAAGTGATAGACGGATCACAATCAAACACCTCCATGCGTAACTACGTCTCTGTTGTTAGTGGTGGTACACTCGTCCATCAGTTGGCGTACTCAAGGTGTGTGCCGGCTGGATTCCACGCCTGTTAACAGATGTCTGTAAAGAGCAACGAAGGACCATCTGCACGGAACTGCTTGTGCGCTACGAAGCTGATAGTAACTTTTTTTTTTGTCGAACATCGTCAAAGGCGATGGGTTCATCACTTCGACTTCAGCGCGTTCGTCGCTACAAAAATGGAAGCGAACTTCTTCTTTTCCGTGACAACGCAAAGCCTCGCGCAAGTCTGCGCACCCAGGAGGAGCTCACAAGACTTCACTGGACTGTTATTCCTCATCCACTCTACAGCCCGGATCTCACACCTTCCGGCTTCTGTCTGTTTCTCCCAATGAAGGATGCACTGCTCGGAAAACAGTATGTGGACGACGTGAGGTTAATGATACAGCAAGACGGTGGCTCCAACGTCCACAAGTAGTGTTGTACCATGAGAGCATATAGGCCCTCACAGTTAGGTCTCGTCAGGCCGTCGCACTGAACATAGATTATTTACTTATATGGATATGGTGTCTGTTCTTTCGGACATACCTGTTCTTTCGGACAAGTCAGAATGAACAGACACCATTGATGACCTGCAGCCGTCTAGAACTGAATTAGAATTACATATTAATACCTTCAGCTGCTTATGGGCGTTGATATATACCAACGGGGACAGGTGAAAATGTATGCCGCGACCGGGACTCGAACACGAGATATCCTGCTTACAAGGCAGACGCTATATACATCTGAGCCATCGAGGGCACAGAGGATTGCGCGACTGCAGGGACTATGTCCCACACGCCTTCCGCTACACCCACATTCTCACCTTATATGTCCACACACTACATTCGTAGTGTCCTTACCCAACACACTCATTACTCGTGGAAGACATTCTTACCAAGTCCCGTAGGAGTTCGGGTAATATGTGTGCATCCGCACAGATGAAGAAGGCCATGGCCGGTATTGCCAGAACTATGGATATGTTATCTGTTGGGTAGGGACACAGCGAATGTAGTTTCCGGCCATATAAGGTGAGAATGTGGGTCTCGCGGGAGGCTTGCGTGAGATAGTCCCTGTAGTCACACTATCCTCTATGCTCTCGGTGCCTCAAATGGATAGAGGGTCTGCCATGTAAGCAGGAGATCCCGGGTTCGAGTCCCGATCGGGGCACACGTTTTCACCTGTCCCCGTTGATATATATCGACGCCCGTTAGCAGATGAAGGTATTAATATGTAATTCTAATTTCGAACAGAGATTATGTTGAAAAATAGGATTTTGTTGCCAAAAGAGTCAGGAATAATATTGTATCTTGGAATCCTGAATAAAACTAACCTGCATTCACAAGAAAACGTTGCGCTACTTACTGGACGTATCTCGTATTATCAACGTGCAGTAAAAATCCACTGCGAGGAAATCCTCCTTGCTCTAATAGATCAAATTAACAGAATAGGTGAATGTTAACTCGAGTGTATTCCAGCATGTATAACGCAGACAATTACAGTCACAGTGAAATTTCATGTGCAGTGTATGGGAAGGACGAGAATACAGTGGAAACATAGGATTGTAGACAACAATAGAGGCTTATTTCAGCAGCCAGTTGCCTGTAAAGTGTACCAGTTTCAGGTCATGCACTCTGAACCTTACGTGTTGGTTTAGTCATCCGAGTAGCATGCAGCTAAAGTCCTTTCGAGTACACTGGGTACTTAGGTACTGCCTGTGCGATACCCTCTTTGCACGCAGGACGCACCATCTCCTCTGGTTTTCGCCGTGCTCGTACCCTGTGATCCACATTGAAGAGTCCAGGGGTGAGAGTGTAGAGTGACGAGTCGATTGGCCCAGTGACACAGTGCAGGTCGGGATAAATGTTTTTAAACTTTAAATACACAATACATCGACGGCCCACTCCGGCGACCCTATCCAGCGTCGACTCGGAGGTGGCTGTTTCCTCAGTGGCGAGGAGTTGCACGAACAGGCAGGCGCTCTGCGATGCTGATGTCTGACCGAGCGACAGCTGCTGGCCTGACAGCAGGCCACCACATCGATGTCAGTGGCGTTCTCCCAATTCTGCTGCGACGGCGTTCCACTCCAGAAAGGTGACTCAGTATCTGCTCACGTTCACTGCACAGACGGGGCGACACTGCCGAGCCTGGTACATGATCTGCTGACCCTTGGCAGGAATCTGGCGACGGCCAGCACGGACGGCAGGTCAGTGGATCTGCGCCACCAAGTCCTGCAAGGAGACTCACTGCAGGTGGTGGCTGGCCCGAACCCTTTCGAACCCTTGGCTCCATCTTTGGGTGCCCAGTCGTCTCACTGTGTAACACGGATCTGGCCGACTCCAGATGAATCTGCCTCGAAGTTCACACCTATTTATGCGGCTCTGAGGCACGTTTGTTGCACTGCTAGCCAGTCCCCAGCTCTCAACATGACTCTACCCCGTGTGTGGTGACATCATCATGCCTGCTTGGCATTTAGCACTGTTTGGTGTAGGGTTCACGAAGTACAGCTGGCCCGCCTCGCTATCCTTTTGTGTATGTGTTGTCTCGACATATATGTCATCAGTCTGCTCTAACTGGCCCGTAGAAAAATGGTTCAAATGGTTCTGAGCACTACGGGACTTAACATCTATGGTCATCAGTCCCCTACAACTTAGAACTACTTAACCCTAACTAACCTAGAGACATCACACAACATCCAGTCATCACGCTGGCCCGTAGATGCAACTGCAATACTTCACGTTGGCTTCCTTACACAATTTTCACTAAAAACTGGGTAGTGAGACTACAACGGATACCAAAGTTCACTGAGACTCCCCGAGGGTCTCGTGAAATGTTATTGCACTTTCGAAAATACACTCCTGGAAATTGAAATAAGAACACCGTGAATTCATTGTCCCAGGAAGGGGAAACTTTATTGACACATTCCTGGGGTCAGATACATCACATGATCACACTGACAGAACCACAGGCACATAGACACAGGCAACAGAGCATGCACAATGTCGGCACTACTACAGTGTATATCCACCTTTCGCAGCAATGCAGGCTGCTATTCTCCCATGGAGACGATCGTAGAGATGCTGGATGTAGTCCTGTGGAACGGCTTGCCATGCCATTTCCACCTGGCGCCTCAGTTGGACCAGCGTTCGTGCTGGACGTGCAGACCGCGTGAGACGACGCTTCATCCAGTCCCAAACATGCTCAATGGGGGACAGATCCGGAGTTCTTGCTGGCCAGGGTAGTTGACTGACACCTTCTAGAGCACGTTGGGTGGCACGGGATACTTGCGGACGTGCATTGTCCTGTTGGAACAGCAAGTTCCCTTGCCGGTCTAGGAATGGTTGAACGATTCAGTGTCCCCTCGACGATCACCAGAGGTGTACGGCCAGTGTAGGAGATCGCTCCCCACACCATGATGCCGGGTGTTGGCCCTGTGTGCCTCGGTCGTATGCAGTCCTGATTGTGGCGCTCACCTGCACGGCGCCAAACACGCATACGACCATCATTGGCACCAAGGTAGAAGCGACTCTCATCGCTGAAGACGACACGTCTCCATTCGTCCCTCCATTCACGCCTGTCGCGTCACCACTGGAGGCGGGCTGCACGATGTTGGGGCGTGAGCGGAAGACGGCCTAACGTTGTGCCGGACCGTAGCCCAGCTTCATGGAGACGGTTGCGAATGGTCCTCGCCGATACCCCAGGAGCAACAGTGTCCCTAATTTGCTGGGAAGTGGTGGTGCGGTCCCCTACGGCTCTGCGTAGGATCCTACGGTGTTGGCGTGCATCCGTGCGTCGCTGCGGTCCGGTTCCAGGTCGACGGGCACGTGCACCTTCCGCCGACCACTGGCGACAACATCGATGCACTGTGGAAACCTCACGCCCCACGTGTTGAGCAATTCGGCGGTACGTCCACCCGGCCTCCCGCATGCCCACTATACGCCCTCGCTCAAAGTCCGTCAACTGCACATACGGTTCACGTCCACGCTGTCGCGGCATGCTATCAGTGTTAAAGACTGCGATGGAGCTCCGTATGCTACGGCAAACTGGCTAACACTGACGGCGGCGGTGCACAAATGCTGCGCAGCTAGCGCCATTCGATGGCCAACACCGCGGTTCCTGGTGTGTCCGCTGTGCCGTGCGTGTGATCATTGCTTGTACAGCCCTCTCGCAGTGTCCGGAGCAAGTATGGTGGGTCTGACACACCGGTGTCAATGTGTTCTTTTTTCCATTTCCATCTTGTATCTTGGCCCAGTTACACCTACGTTTACATCTGCATCTACACTCCACAAAATTTCTTACAGGATGAACTTCGAGTATTGTTCTGTCTCAATATCACATCCTCCTTTCTTATTCCAAATATGAATGGTGTGAGGCAAGAATGACTGCTGGTAAGCCTCCTTGAATCCCGCATCTCTCTAATTTTGTCTTCCTCGTCTTTTCATGATATATACACTGAAGCATCAAAAAACTTTTATAGGCAAGCATATTCAAATACAGAGATGTGTAAACAGGCAGAATACGAAGCTGCGGTCGGAAACGCCTCTATGAGACGCAAGTATCAGCGTGCGAACCATTCAACGAAATGTCGTCGATATGGGTTTTCGGAGCCGAAGGCCCACTCGTTTACCTTTCATGACTGCACGACACACAGCTTTACTCCTCTCCTGGGACCGTCTAATCCGACACTGGACTTTTGATGACTGGAAACACGTTGCCTGGTCGAACGAGTCTCGTTTCAAATTGTATCGAGCGATGGACGTGTTCGGGTATGGAGACAAAAATGGTGCAAATGGCTCTGAGCACTATGGGACTTAAAATCTGAGGTCATCGGTCCCTTAGAACTTAGAACTACTTAAACCTAACTAACCTAAGGACCTCTAACACATCCATGTCCGAAAGATGATTCGAACCTGCGACCGTAGCGGTCGCGCGTTTCCAGACTTAAGCACCTAGAACCACTCGGCCTCAGAGGCAGGCTGGTACGAAGACAATGTCATGAATCCATGAAACCTGCATGTCAGCTGGGAACTGTTCAAGCTGGTGGAGGCTCTCTAATGGCGTGGGGCGTGTGTTGCAGTGATATGGGGCCTCTGATACATCGAGATGCGACTCTGACAGGTAACACGTACGTAAGCACCCTGTCTGATCACCTGCATCCATTCATGCCTATTGTGGATTCCGATGGACTTGGGCAATTCCAGCAGGACAATGCCATACCCACACATTCAGAATTGCTACAGAGAGGCTCCAGGAACTCTCGTCTGAGTTTCAACGCTTCCGCTGCCGCCAAACTCCCCAGACATGAACATTATTGAGCTTATCTCGGATGCCTTGCAACGCGCTGTCCAGGAGGGATCTCCACCCTCTCGTACGTCTACGGGTTTAAAGACAGCCCTGCAGGATTCATGGTATCAATTCCCTCCAGTACCACTTCATACGTTAGTCGAGGCCACGCCACGTCGTGTTGTGGCACTTCTGCGTGCTCACGGGCGCCCTACACGATATTAAGCAGATGTACCAGATTTCTGGCTCTTCAGTGTACATTCACCTATCACAACGCACCACAGTGAGCTCGTTTACTGTTACAGTTCTTTTAACTATTTAAAAAACTGTCATTATTGTTATTAGGGGTGACATCTCTAATTATATGGGCATTACTTGAGCCTTGCTGTTCAAGTGAACTTTGTTATGCTTATTGTTCTGGGATAATCTGTTTTTACTTCTTAAACTTATTTGCATGCTCTTTTGTCATTATTGTTTTGTGGGGAAAATTATTAATTAGTTGCGCCCCGCTGTTTAAGAGCAGCTTTATCATCACCATACTGGAACAAAATTTTAAAGATACCAAAACCTAGGTCTTGAATAAGGCTTGGCATTTATTGTTGTACGTCAAAATAACTAACTGTTTGCTGTTGGGGTCAGCGTATGTATCTGCCCTTGCATGTTTCGTGGTCCAGCCTCCCGATCCGCAGATACATGCGCTGCACCTTGCGACTTTTAACCCACAGAGGCGCATCAGCCAAAATACTATTTAGGAGATGACATAGAAATAAGCGCTTCCTCTGCTGAAAAGAAATATATCTAGTATCTAGTTGGTGTTAGCCTCTGATAGATTTTGTAAGAGGTCCATAATTAAAGAATTTGTGCTAGCGCAATCGAGCTGATGTAATTTCGATGTATTGCTCACGCGCTGCCTGCGATATGTAAGCTAGAAGAGAATCTGAGACCAAAGAGCAGTATTGACTGCAGTAGGAACTGTGTGGCAGTAGGAGTAAGTTGTTGCTAGCGAGCAGTCGTGTCTGGTGTATCGTGTTGGCTGGGCCGGTCGTGTGCAGCGATGGCGGCGCCTGAGCGTTGTAGGATAAGGTAAAAGCAGCCTCGCGCATATGTAGTATTGTTACATCAAGTCCCATGTAAATGTTTAAAAAAATCTGTTAATAATAATCTTTCTCATAAAAAGTAACTTTTGACATTCATCTCAATTTAAAGAATTCACTGATTTCTCCAATCCTTGGCAATCCCAATTATTGAAAAGAAAAGTCAGTTCTTTCCTTTTTTATAAGACAAATCTATCGGCCAGCATTGCACTTAGCTGCGCCAGGAAAATTTCTTATAGGAGCAGATATATACGCGTTATCCGGCGATCTAATTAAGGTAAGATTTTTAAGTTTATTCAGAATGATGTATCAGGGCCATGACGCAGCATTGCTGACGTCCAAAATTTACCAGGTTAAATTGACTGTCAATTATTGAAAGGTTATAGGTTTGTCACATTGTATTATATTTTCACTATTGGGTAGTTACGCCAAATGACAGTATTATTCATATTATTTTATTTTGTGGGGAGGTTACACTTGGCGACAACCGGCCAGGATCGTATTTTTGTGAATTTCTGAGAAGTGGTCAGCTATATATCTGCTCTTATTTACTTAATATTAAAAGCAGTTTGCATCTGGCGCAACGCATTTACTAATTTGTCACTTTTCTTTCACAGATCATCGGCAATTTATTGCTCATTGTTGTAACTGTATTTGTTCCATTTTTGCTTTGTCTTTGTTTGATTTTGCGCTTAACTTTGAGTTGTGGAAATGCCGCGAAAAACTGCTAACAGTACATCGCGAGTCGTAATGAGTGAAAAAGCCGACTTTAATAATTTGACTGATAATACTAGCGACACTCAGTGTCTTGATGATAATCCTCCAGTTACAATCAGTGCGCACCGATCACTAGTAATGATTTTAATGCTAATGATGAGCAAAAAAATTCAATTGTGTCCTCTGTTAATTTAACGACAATTGATGACGCGGCACTTTCCGTTACAATCAACGCTGCCAAGTTTAACAAACCTGATTACAAAATTTACACAGTGAACAGATAAATTTTTCTCACGAAGATGAACAATGCAGTCAAAATACGTCAGATTTATTTGATTCCGAGGTAGTGACCCACAGTGCACGTCCAATTAGCAAACCTTTTCGTGAATCAGACCATGACCAAATGGTTTCACAAAACGAGACAAATGCAGACACGCCATCACACAGTACAGAGAATAGAGTCGGTAATTTTGGCTTGTATCAAGTTGTAGCATTACTGCTACAATTCAATGAAAAATAAGACAACAATTACAAACAACTTAATGAAAAACTAGACAACAATTCCAAACAGTCGAAGAAAGAACAAGACGACAATTTCAAACGACTTAATGAATCGAACAACCAACTTAATGAAAGTTTCAAGCAGTCGAATGAAAAACACGACAGGTCGATCAAACAAATTAATGACAACTTTAAACAGATTAATGAACAGATTGCAGCCGTTGCCGTGCAATTTCATGATACTAAAGAACAATTACGTGAGGAAATTAAGGCTTGTGTTAGGAATAGTAGTGAAGAAATTAGATCCGTTGCACAAGAATTAAGTAATACACATGCAGCCACAACTAAATTACTTAGAGATGAAATTAGTGCAGTCGCTAAACAATGTTCTGCAAACGTAACACAGTTACGCGACGAGTTTAAATTAACGTCAGCAGAACTTTCACGCACACTGGATGCGAAAGTAGACAAGAAATTCGAACAACAGAGCAGCCTAATTGACGAACGTTTTAATCACCACCTACAAAACAGTGAAACGCGTTACCGTAAATTCATACAGGAACAGAACAGAGTAAAGAAACAAGTCATGGAAACAATTACTGCACAGAGACAGGAAGATAAGCGTAAATTATTTACGAAAGCAAAAACATACGTAGACAATAACATTGCTACAGTATAAGACGAAATCAATACTATTAAACAGTTGAACAGCGAATTGCATGATGAAATATCCGATCTTAAAACAAAAACAGACATACACATAGTAGACTTTCAGACAGTGACCAACAGACTTGAACAATTAGAATTAATACAGGATCCCGATGCCATTAAAGCAGACGTTAAGAAATTGAACAAAACTACCCGTAAAATCCAAAAACAAATTAATGCTTGTGACACTAAAAATGATGATCAGGTTAAAGCATTGACTGAAAAATTTGATGAATTGGCCAGTCGTATTGACGTTATCGAAAATAACAATGACACCAAATCAGACGATACGCCACCAATTTCTTTCAATCAAACACCCGAATTGCAAAATTTACAGCAGAGAATCAGTGAGATAGGTTCGTCCAATAATACATTGCGTAGAAAAGTGTCGTCTTTACAGCAAGAAGTGACGGAGATAAAAAATGTTACAGCCTTTAACACATCACAGCATACGCCACTCTCCGGACATTTCTCACACTCACACAGCCAGTACAATTTAGGTAATTTACAGAGAGTACGTGACTTAGATAACGAACAGACACAGACAAATGGATTGTCATACAATCCTGAACCAGTTCGCACATTCAGAGACGATAACGTTGATTATAAGCAATTTTTATCCGTGAAAAAATCTAAGGTATTTAAAAATGACAAGACACAAGTACATCCTTTGGACTGGATACGACAACTTGCTTTTGTATTTTCATCAGCTTGGCCTGTAATGCAGAAACTAGAATTGGACTGGATACAACAATTTGCTTTTGAGTTTTCAGCGACATTGCCTGTAACGCAGAAACTAAAATTTATCTGCAGCGCGTATGTGACCTCAGGGGATTCATTACACTTCGATGAATATGTGCCGTAGCGTGCACAGGGCCCCGAGCCGTAGTAGTGCTATTTCGTCTTTAGTTTCCTGCACTGCTGCCTTCTCTTCTACTATCCTTTATATCTATCAAAACAGCTCTTCAACTATCGATCTATCTAGGATTAAGAATGAGTAAAGACAACCTGATACGACGAGTTTTACCTGAAAGTGACAGTCATCATTATACGCTCCAGAAATGACAACCACGAGAAATTTAATACCAGACAAAAGTTTAATCATCAGTATGTACAATTTTCAGCTATTGCAAAAACATTTTGGGAACAATAGAGGGTTTTATCTGCAACAGCACCAAAAGCAGCCGGTTAGCATACCAAACCAACAATGTGGTCTGCAAGGTCACCCAAGCTTTAATGTTTCGCCGCCTACACGTATAGCGTCGGCTCCACCAAATAGTAACACACAGCACCAAGGAAATCACTCGTACAGAAAACACACCATTTCAACTCCTGTCGCAATGCGCCGTATGGCAATGATTATAACAGACGTTAAAGTAATGAGCACCGTTTTCAGCGTAACAGTCGGTCTTACCAGCAGCAGAATCATCGGCAACAACAGATTATCATGAATGAACCAGACAGTAGATATCATCCCGAACCTAATACGTCAGGAAGAAATAACAGAACAGTACAAATAGTTGAGATGCCTCAGCATCCTCCTCCAAATAACAGTACGTCAGAAAGAATTTGACTAGATACAGTACAGGTTGCATCTTCCAACAACGTAAGCACTACTTTTGACACGCAGAATGTTATTCACGAGAATGTTATTACTTATGACGACATCCGAGACACTCTTTTACATGAAAAACCAGTTATACAAAAAACCATTTCCCACCTTGTCATTGAAGCAAAGATTGGATCATTCACATTTTCGGCAGTAATCGACTCTGGATCACCTATGTCAGTTATAAATGAGGAAACTTTCAACGCTTGTAACAAAGAGAATACTTACCCTACATTACCATTAGGCAAAACTAAAGTAAAAGGAGCAGTACCTAGTAAAGGAGTAGATGTAAAATTACAGACACACTTATCATTTTGTATTGCAGGTCATACGTTCCACTCAAATTTTTGGATTGTTCCCTTATTGACAACAGACGTTATTTTAGGTACGAATTTTTTGGTACAACACGACGCAGTTATTGACTTTCAAAATTCCTATTTAATGTTAAAGGATGAAAATGTACAACTGGCATTAGATTTTCAGCACTCTTTATCTGCAGAAGAACAAACAATTAATCGGACAGAGGTCATTTCTGCATCACGTAACATAGACTGTCATTCCACATTGTTCACAGATACGTTCGTACACAACTATAATATACCAGACGAAGCCGACTATGACGTTATGCAAATGATTTCTGATAGAGTTAAACAGAGCAGCGCAAATACAGGCGACGAACGTACGCAACTACGCAAAATTCTTTTACAGCAAGCTCCAGTTTTTGACATCCCTGGTACTATGTCCGGTTTCATGTATGAATTTCAAGTTAAACAGCACGACACGTTTAAAGCCAAACATTATCCCATTCCGTATATTCACAGAGAACAAGTTAAGAAAGAATTGCAAACCATGCTTGACCAAGGTATTATTGAACCAGCAGTTAGTCCGTAAATAAACCCGCTCCATATTGTTAAGAAAAAGGATGGCTCACTTTTCCTCGTACTTGATTCACGTCACATCAACGACATTATTATTAATGAAACAGATCGCACACAAACACTAGAAGAACTTATACAGAAATTTCATGGTACTGCTATTTATTCCACATTAGATTTGAAATCGGGATTTTGGCAAATTCAGCTCCACCCGAACTGCAGAAAGTACACAGCATTTCTCTGTTTTGGTGACAGTTATCAATTTTGCAAATTACCGTTCGGTTTAACAATTTCTTCAGCAGCATTTATTCGCGGTTCGCACTTTGGCAGAACTTCCATAAAATTTCTTGGATATGTAATTTCAGCAGAAGGCATTGCGCCTGACCCGGAAAAACTTCAAGCTTTTTTTTTGGCACTACATTATGATACTGTGTATACATTTTTTGCACTTGAAAACTGTCTATGTTTTTGATCTAATATGTTTTCTGTCATGCTATGTCGTATGCTTAATTATATTACTAGAAACAAGTTTTTATTTAATGGGTATATGAGTTAAATGCAAGATATTAATCCTTATTCATCATTTTTCAGAAAGCAATTCAGTGTAAAAGAAATGAATTAAACAACCACAGTGGTTTACTATGAAATGGAAATTTTACCATCAGAATGAAGGAAAGAAAATGCAATATATTGTCATGAAGAGTAAATGGATCAGAATTAACAAGCATTAACCAGAATGTACTGTACACATCGTATGATAGCAGTCTTGACTAATTATTTTTCTTTCAGAATACAAGGCAATTGATGCAGACTGTCAGACAGAACTACAGATGTTAATTTTAGTGATGAAATATGCTAGAAGTAAGAAACTCTATACTATATGAAGTAATGAATGATAATGAATAGCTGTATGAAGTAAACGGTAATATGAATATGCATAATGAAGTGTCTATTTTTTGCAGATGGTAATAAAAGATGATGAGTAGTTATATGAAGAATATGGTAATATGCATAATGAAGTTTTTCTTTGCAGGTGGTTATAGTGATGAAGTTATGATAATACGAATAATGTTTTTCTTTGCAGATGATGATAATATTTACTGTTAGTTAAGAAATGCTATGTAGTTATTTAAGTATTTGTTGCAGTTCCTTTTGACAGTATGTCTTATGTCGCATAGTTTAATGACTGAATGTTTTGGGAAAGACAGCTAGAGTACATACATATTAAGTACACATTTCATAACCTGTTAATTCGAAGTTCACTATTTTTCAGCATAATATGCATTTCTTCTTTCAGCTCAATAATCCTTTTTGTGTTTTTCCCAGGAGAAACTTTTCGTGACATAATATGCTATAAGTAGTTAGTTATTAAACCTGTTCTAGTACTTGCATTTTTTTACCCAGTTGTGTCTATCATTTATGAATGTGATCACATATACTGTACTTATTTCATAACGTTGCTACAGCTGACTCATGACGAATGACGTTAATAATCCTTATTTCCAGCAAAAAGTCAAAAGCAAATATTTTCATGCCCCAGCAATGTAAGCTAGAAGAGAATCTGAGACCAAAGAGCAGTATTGACTGCAGTAAGAACTGTGTGTTAGTAGGAGTAAGTTGTTGCTAGCGAGCAGTCTGGTCTGGTGTATCGTGTTGGCTGGGCCAGTCGTGTGCAGCGATGGCGGAGCCTGAGCGTTGTAGGATAAGGTAAAAGCAGCCTCGCGCGTATGTAGTATTGTTACATCAAGTCCCATGTAAATATTTTAAAAAATCTGTTAATAATAATCTTTCTCATAAAAAGTAACTTTTGACATTTATCTCAATTTAAAGAATTCACTAATTTCTCCAATCCTTGGCAATCCCGATTATTGAAAAGAAAAGTAAGTTCTTTCCTTTTTTATAAGACAAATCTATCGGCCAGCATTGCACTTAGCTGCACCAGGAAAATTTCTTATAGGAGCAGATATATACGCGTTATCCGGTGATCTAATTAAGATAAGATTTTTCAGTTTATTCAGAATGATGTATCAGGGCCATGACGCAGCATTTCTGACGTCCAAAATTTAACAGGTTAAATTGACTGTCTATTATTGAAAGGTTATAGGTTTGTCACATTGTATTATATTTTCACTGTTGGGTAGTTACGCTAAATGAGAGTATTATTCATATTATTTTATTTTGTGGGGAGGTTACGGTCTCACGTTGTCGACTGACCCAACAAAAAAAGGCGAGGACAGGGAATACCCTTGGAAGTATGTAATTACATGAAACAATATCCCTTCGAAAGAAACTAAAATGTTACTTTCGAGGGCGGGTGCTTGTCAGCAACAAGTATAACGACTGGAATGCCCATGGAAGTATTATCAACAATTAACTGGTGAAATTGTAAGTAGGCTGTTTAGGTTTTTTTATTGGTAACGCCGCCGCCACGAAGCGCTCTGTATGAAAATCACTGGCTGTGCCGTGTGCAGTCTGTGGCTGGTTGGCATTGTTGTAATACTCGCCATTGTAGTGTTGGGCAGCGGCAGCTGGATGCTAACAGCGCGTAGCGTTGCGCAGTTGGAGGTGAGCCGCCAGCAGTGGTGGACGTGGGGAGAGAGATGGCGGAGTTTTGAAATTTGTAAGAATTGGTGTCATGAAATGATATATATATTATGACTATTAAGGTAAATACATTGTTTGTTCTGTATTAAAATCTTTCATTTGCTAACTATGCCTATCAGTAGTTAGTGCCTTCAGTAGTTTGAATCTTTTATTTAGCTGGCAGTAGTGGCGCTCGCTGTATTGCAGTAGCTTGAGTAACGAAGATTTTTGTGAGGTAAGTGATTTGTGAAACGTATAGGTTAATGTTAGTCAGGGCAATTCTTTCGTAGGGATTTTTGGAAGTCAGATTGCGTTGCGCCAAAAATATTGTGTTTCAGTTTAAGCACAGTCTTGTATAATTTTTCTAAGGGGACGTTTCAAAATGTACGAAGAGATCGAACGAAATTGGAGACATACTGTGGGCAGTACAGCCGAATGATTCGATCTAAGTGCTGTGGTGATGCTCAGTAATCTAAACTGAATTTATGAGCCATCGAAATGGTAATGAGTAAGTTTAGAGAAACAAAAGTTAAAATACTGTTAAATGGAATTCCCTGGCAGATTAAAACTGTGCGCCAGACCGAGACTCGAATTCGCGACCTTTACCTGTCCTGATCAAGTGCAGTGCTCTTCGAAACTGAGCTCCCCAAGCACAACTCACAGCCTTAGATCCGCTAATACGTCATCTCCTACTTCCAACCTTCACAGTAGTTCTCCTGCGAAACTTGTAAGACTTGCACTCCTGAAAGAAACGGCATTGCGGAGACATTGCTTAGCCACAGCCTGCGGGATCTTTCCAGGATGAGATTATCGCTCTGCGCTGATATGAAACTCTCTGGCAGATTAAAACTGTGTGCAGGACCGAGACTAGAACTCGGGATCTTAAAGGTTGGAAGGTAGGAGATGAAAAACTGACCGAGGCTGTGAGAGTCTTGCTTGGGTATGTCAGTCGGTAGAATTCTAGCCGGTGAAATGAAAAGGTCCCAAGACCGAGTCTCGGTCAGGTATAGAGTTTCGGTCTGCCAGGAAATTTCATATCAGCGCATACTCTGCTGCAGAGTGGAAATCTCACACTGTTGTATGGTTCTGCTTGGTCTGTGCACACAGAACTTTCTGCATAAGCCATTTTCCACGTGCCCTACCTGCAAGTGAAGAAAGAGTGGAAGTTTTGAATTTCGGCTTATCGGTTACGATCAGATACAAAATAGTGAATGACTGATAACGGTCGAAGAAAACTTTACAATGTACAGAGCTTTGAGAGGTATACAGTTACGAGAAGTACTGGCACCTGTCGTGCCATGGCTGTTACGGAGAAATACAAGATGAATTTATTCATCAGTACTTTCCTGGTGTTGTCTCCTTGTCAGCGAGAAACCTCACCTTTCCCGAGGAACTAGTCACGGAACAGCTGCGAGTAACGGATGAAGCCGTCGCCGACGGTTAACTTAATAACGGGCGGCCGTGGGTGGGTGCAGCGGTGACGGACGCGTGCCGGCAGCGGAGCTGCGGCTGTTGTGTAGGGGGAAACACGCAGGGGTGCACAGTGTCGCTCGCCGCAATTCGCGCACTTAAAGAAAGAATGCGGCATCAATATTCTGAAATATGGATACCGAGAAGACTCTGGAAGATGAACACCACGCCCACATCTTTGTTAGGCCGCGTGGTATGGTGAATTTTCATACTGGTGATCCTGTAGTGCAAGGGTGACCACCCTTTGGTCTTACACTGGACTCGCATTCGGGAGGACGACTGTTCAATCCCGCGTCCGGCCATCCTGATTTAGGTTTTCCGTGATTTCCCTAAATCGCTCCAGGAAAATGCCAGGATGGTTCCTTTCAAAGGGCACGGCCGACTTCCTTCCTCGACCTTCCCTAACCCGATGAGACCGATGACCTCGCTGTCTGGTCCCATTCCCCAAACCAAGCTACCAACCTTTGGTCTTACCTGGGCAACATTCAAAGATAGTGCGATAAATGTTCACTTCTTCAGCCGCATTGGTTGTTGCTGTGGGCAGTATACAACCTGCAGGCCGCAGATTGGACACCCCTGCCGTAGCGGTTAGCGACTAAACTACAGTATGTCAGTCACTGTGTAATGGTAAGCTCTCTATCGTGATGGTGAACAGAAGGCACTAATCGGTATCGAAGTATTGACAGTCTGAGATGAGACCGAGGTCTGGTCGTGCTACTAAGTCTACATCTACTACGCCACAAGTCACCTTAGTATGTGTGGCGATGGTACTTCTGACACTGGTAACTACCCAGCTCCATTCGCGAGTGGAGCGTGGGAAGAAGTACTGTCGATAAACCTCCGTACGAGCTCTATTATTTTCCATTTACCCGTCGCAGTTTCCCGAGGCATGTGGGAGAAAGTGACATGTTGCCCGACTCTACTTACAACGTAACGTCTCGCGAATCCAGCACCTTATCTAAGTGTGATACATAGACAACACCTCTCTTTAGTGTTTCCGACTGGAGTTTTGTTGAGCATGTCCTTAATACTCTCACACTTACTGAACAATGATGAAACGTGGCAGTCTTCGTTCGATCTTCTCTATGTCCTATACTAACCCATCCTGGTATGGGTCTCAGACTGAGGTGCAAAAATCAAGCATCGGTTCAAAATGGTCTAGACTGAAGCGTCTAGAACCGCTCGGTCACAGCGGCCGGCTCAAGCATCAGTCAAACAAGAGTTTTGTAAGCCGCTCCTTACATTGATGAATTACAATGAATCTCACCCTGACATCTGGTTTTCCTAAAAGAATTTTCACGAGATCATTCCACTTATGTCTGTCCTGGCAACAGATCCTACGTATCTTACGGTTGTTGTTGTTTCCTACGATTTATCGGCAGTCGTGTAATTGAACAGTTATCGGTCTATTCGCCTATTTACGTCCAGTGCGTTACATTTATTTACGTGGGATGCCAACTGTCACAACACGGGAGGTGAGCTGTCACTCCCTGCACCAATCATGGATTCTCTGCAGGTCTTCCTGCATATCGTTACGGTCATCAGGCGTTGAAATGTTCCTACACAAATTCTACATCTCAATCTACAACTACGTATATATTCTGCAAGCCCCTGTATGGTTTGTGGTGGAGGGTACCTTGTACCACTACTAGTCGTTTCCTTTCCTGTTCTACTCGCAGATATAGCGCGGAAAAAACGACTTTCTATATGCCTATGTATGAGCCCTAGTTTCTCGTAACTTACCTTCGTGGTCCTTACTTGAAATGTATGTTGGTGACAGTAGAATCGTTTAGCAGTCAGCTTTAAATGCCGGTTCTGTAAATGTTGTCAGTAGTGTTCCTTGAAAAGAACGCCCCCTTCACTCCAGGTATTCCCATTTGAGTTCCCGAAGCATCTCCGTAACACTTGCGTGTTGTTCGAACCTACAGGTAACAAATCTAGCAGCCCGCCTCTGAACTGCTTCGATGTCTTCCTAAAGACAGACCTGGTGGGGATCGCAAACACTCGAGCAGTTCTCAAGAACAGGTCGCGCTAGCGTCCGGTATGCGGTCCCGTTTACAGGTCAACCACATTTCCCCTAACATCCCCCAATAAAGCGAAGTCGACTATTCACCTTCCCTACCACAGTCCTTACGTGCTCGTTCCATTTCATATCGCTCCGCAACGTTATGCCCTGCTATTTAAACGACGTGACTGTGCCAAACAGGGTACTACTAACTCTCAATCCGAACATTATGGGCTTGTTTTTCCTTTTCATCCACATTAACTTAAATTTTTCTTACATTTAGAGTTATTGTCCATTCATCTCACCAACTAGAAATTTTTTCTAAGTCTTCTTGTGTCATTCTACAGTTACTCATCGTTGACACCTTCCCGCACACCACAGCACCATCATCAAACAACCACCGATTGCTGCCCACATTGTTTGCCAGGTCATTTATGTACATAGAAGATAACAGCGGTCCTATCACATATCCCTGAGGCTCTCCTGACGATACTGTTGTCCCTGATAAACACTCGCCGACGAGGACAATATACTTGTTTCGCATACCTGGGAACCTATTTCATATGCCCATACCTTCGTTATGATTCTGCAATGGGGTACCAAGTGAGGTGGTTTTCGGAAATCTAGGAATATGGAATCTGCATGTTGCCCTGCATGCTTTCTAAAACCTTACTGAGTCATGGACATAAGGTTTCTGGTCTCTAGGAAATTTCTTGTATTCGAACTCAGAATATTTTCTAGAATCTGCAACAAACCGATTTAAGGATATTGGCCTGTAATTAAACGTGTCTGTTTTCTTTTAACCTCTGTATGTACAGGTGTCAGCAGCGCTTTTTCCAGTCGCTTGGGACTTTGTGCTCGGCGAGAGATTCGCTATAAATTCAAATATCTTCTGTGAACACCCTTATGGAGGTGTTCCAGATGGCCTGTCCCTCCCTGTCACCCTTCTCTCACGCACACACACTTGAGTACAACGCACGGAACGTTAATACAACCATGTGAAACTGTCAGAAAAGTCCTTCCTTCGACTGTTGCTCAAGTTGTGCGTCACATTGACTTGAATGTCGATTATGTCGTCTTGATTTCTCCTGTGAATTTCTGCATTTTATCATTTTGTGGAGGTATTTGTACTGATAAGGCCGAATATTGTCACCCGTGATCACTTTTTCCTAGGAAAGAATTGTCCGCATTTTGCATATCAGTCAGGTCGCCGCAGGTGTCCATGCGTCGTTGCGTTTCTTCGGAAGTCATGCGGTGCGGGACAAACATTGCACACCCTTTTTTCTTGTTTAAAAAATTCTTGAACACTTGATCTAGAAATGTGGTTCCACTGCCATCTGTGACACAACAACGTTGCCACACTACGAATACACGCCCACTACTTAACACTGCCTGCTCACGATTGCCTGGTCGTGTGAACATCTGTTGGTTACAGTTATTAGTTCAAGCTGCCATCGTCGTTACTGCACTGACGTGGCCTATAAACCTGGAGTCTCGGACGTTTTTAGAAGAACGCTGTAAAAGTAAGCAGCCTTTGTTTTCACACTGTTTGCGTGGCATTATCCCTTTCGTAGTCTATGCTCCATCTTCAAGTGATGTGCATGATTCATTTTTGCGGTTCGTCAGCTTATGATTCCCTAGTTCTAATGATATTGCCTAGTATTTGCAGAGTTTGACCAATATGAACATCATTGCTGATTTGGGAAAACAGACAACTGTTTTATCAGCGTATGCAGATGCCTTTGCGCCCAGGAAACTACATAGGTTACTGAATTTGGTTTAAAGGCGCACTTTCTGTGTGAAGTGTAAATCTTTCATTATTGTCACAGCGTACATTTTGGTGTTTACACGTGGTGCAGGTTAAAACTCCTGGGCCGCCTGGTAGTCTACAACTTGAGCCACCTGAGCTGGTCAGGTAAGAGAGAGACTGAAAGCTACAACTTGTCGCACATTCCTCTACAATTTTTTCAAATACAGCAGATACTCTCCGACACGGTCAGACTTGTGAAATGTTGAGCTCCAGATTGCTGTGTGTGAGATAGACGTGCTGGGGATCGCTAGTGGAGGGTGGAGACTGGATACCACACTTACGCACTCAATACAGAAACGTTATACAAGTTAGTGTATGCCTTGTATGACATTGAACCAACAAACTGCTAGTTACAGTAATTGAAATTGTCTGTGATCTCAGTACTGTGGTCAATACAAATGACAGCAGTTCTCATTACTCAGTAGTAACGCAAATGAAGTAAATTTCATATCACATGTATTAAATATTCCAAGTGGGGGCGTCTGTTTTACAATGGGACGCTATCACGGCGAGAGCACACTTCAGTTATGCAAAAGTAATCGTCCATATTTATATTTTAATGAGGATAGCTTGATCTGAACTGTTGTAGTGAATAGTTTTTACTTGAATAACTGAGTGCAGGTGAACCTACTGTCTCGTTACTTATTTTTATCATGTCAACACTGATCTACAGAATTTTCCCTGGTAAGGATTCACTTCATAACACGAAGTACAGCAATTTCAGCAAGCAGAAGCTACAGCCAACTGAATAAATAGATACTACCTATTATGGGCTCTAACTACTGATGCAAGACGTGTATATTTCTATTGTCTATTGTCAAACAACAATTAATGAAAGGTGTTTATATTTTATTAATAGGATTAAGTAGGAATAATTAATATTTGTCGTGTTGGAAATAATTGTGGTAGCAGAGAATGTCTGCGCCAAAGTATTGATGGCAAGAGAGACCGCACATTGATATATTTTAAAAAGGTCGGGAGAGACACCGTATGGATACATGGAAAGACCGCGCATTGATACATTTCGTAATGGTAGCAGGGATTGTCTGCACCAGAAAACATTTTTGGCAGGAGAGACCGCACTTAAGCGTTCGTAGGAAGTCAGTAGTAAGCGAGATGTGAAGCGAGTCGGCAGCAGGTCTGAAGCGAAAGGCTGAGAGCAGCGGTGTGCCTTCCAGCCACCAGCTACGATTTACAAGACATTATAAACGGATGTAAGAGACATCAGCTAACTATTATGATAAGAGGAACTAATATTATTGAATTAATTTTTTGAGAAACTCATGACTACTGAAGGTATGTTTGCTCATTGCTAGTTGTAAGATTATTGTAAAACGTAAGTCCCATTTGAACGTTTCTAAAACCATTTCATTCAGAATACAATTAATTCTTGCCCGAAATATTGCATTACTGGTTATAATCCATCTCAAAAACCATCAACGTAAAACTTTCCAAATTTTATTGTTGTCAAGAAAAGTTTAACTATGAATTACGTAACTTCAGTCAAATTAATTAAAGAATAACATCAGCTTTGGTAATAAATACAGCCACTTATTATGAAAGCCCACCAGCAGCTAATAGAGTATAGTAAAACAGAGTAAGTGTATTCATGTCTCAGTTCGATGTAGCAGTCAGATGGAGATCCAGTAACAGTAAAAATGGTAAGGAACAGTTTTGGGTTATTGCAGGTAACGACTGAGGGCCACGATGACGACACATTCTATGTTTCGTCGAAATAATCAGAAAATAACTTTTAATAAGCAGCATTTAAATTTGTATGCGAAGATTGAGAAAGAGAATAAATTTCAAAGGGAAGATTTCATTTGTTATTATTAAGCAAGAGGTAGAAATCCTAAGGGAAGGTTTCATAGGTTACTGTAAAAGGGAAGGTTGCGTAACAAAAGAGATATAGAGAAGACGGGAAGGTTTCACTGGTAGTAGCAGATTTTTACCTTAATCACGTAACATCCAGTTCCAAAAATTATATAGTCGTTAATAATTCCACTACCCAAACATTACCGAGTACATCCATCATCAAAAAAAAGGTTCAAATGGCTCCGTGCACTATGGTACTTAACTTCTGAGGTCATCAGTCCCCAAGAACTTAGAACTACGTAAACCTAACTAACCTAAGAACATCACACACATCCATTCTCGAGGCAGGATTCGAACCTGCGGCCGGAGCGGTAGCGCAGTTCCAGACTTTAGTGCCCAGAACCGCTCGGCCACCCCGGCCTGCCATCCATCATCATTTTACAATACATGTCCTACAGAATGTGAGTCTCCATGAAGGACACATGTCCAAGCCGTACGCTCGCTAACTGCTAACACTGCTAAATGCAAGTCCGTCCAACCACAGGGTCTCTTACCGAGGGCGCAGAGCGCTGTCGGTGATATTAATACAGTCTATAGTGCCACCAACATACAAACACATAAACATGCTACTTACAGTATTCCAAAAAAAGTAATAAATTCCTATGCTTTAACCTTAGTTTATTTTGTCAAATTAGTACCAGAAGTAGATAATATGCAATTAATATATACCCATATATTAATATCTCAAATGATTGCTAATTTTAAGCAGAAAGAAAATTGTGTGCTTTCAAAAATAAATTGAGTTAACGTATTTAAGTCCACAACGGAAGGCAAGTTGATGTGCACAAAATTACAATAACTGATTGCTTGAATCAAGCTCTTGCAGCTACAGAATGTACTCTCAACAACTGTTTTATACCTCAAACGATATAGAAGACGGGGTACGGAACTGCAATTGACTTTCCAAATCTGTGCAGATGTCAAATGCAAATTAAAAAACAGCTCGTACATCCAAGTAACTCATATAACTGAAGAAGCAACACAAGCTGCGTAATAGACCTCACAAGTTATGAACTGCTCAGTGCAAAAGCAGCGCTATCGCCAAACATCGACATTTACTCAAAGGACTCAGCAAAATCGTGCCGGGCTGCAGCCAGGCACGTGTCTCCCGATATGACCTCATGATCAGCACCTCCTCATTGGGTTGGATTACGGCAAACACGGAAGAACATCAAGACGAGCTTGAAAACTTAGTAAAATGATTACCTCCTCATTGGTAACTCTCTCCCTACAGCTGACCTTCATAATTCGTCAGTAGCACTAAATCCGCTGAGCTTCAAACCATCTCGCGTGGTCAAATGTCTCGCGTGCGTCCACGTCGGCGTCGCCCTCTGTGACGGCAGCTTAACAGTAGTAGAAAATACCCTCCGCCATGGCCGACAGGGGAAGCCCGCAGACACGGTTAGCGGAGGCAGGGAGCAGGAGACTACACGTGCGCTCTGGATGCAAGGGTGTCTAACGAGTTGGTCGCTGCCCACCGGAGGCAGGCCGGCGGCTGTGGTGCGTGGCGTGGCGTGACGGGCGGTGGGTCAGAGCGTGAGCAGTGGGGACCGTAAGATCGGAGCAAAGCGTCGTGGGCGGGGAGATGGGGAGGTAAAGACGTGGGAGGGGGGGGGGGGGGGCACGCAGCCCTGATTTCTCGGGGGATCGGCTGCGCCCACAACCCCTGCACGCCTGCCTTGCACTCGTCACGGCTGCTGCAGGCGAGGGCCACGCGCGTATCGCCACTTGGCAGCCACGCCTCGCGGCCACCGCCTCCGTAATCGCTGTGCGCTGCACGGCCGCGGTCAGTGTCTACCAGTAAACCTCGGTTCTTTAAAGACTCGAACGTCCTTGTATTAAACGGCTTCAAACGTCTGCTTACTCTATAAATGAGTTAACGTCTTAACCCTAGAATTGGGATTGGCGGTTACCGCTGAAACAACCTGTATTTGATTATATCGGTTGTTTTCTATGCTTTCCTTACACGCCAGTTTAACCTGAGTGTTGAAACCGTTCAAAATGACCAGTTAATGAAATAACCGATTTTCAGTTTTTTATTCCTATTACTTTCTGTAATGAGTATAGAAATCGAACTAAAATTGAAAAATTTTGGCTCTCTCAGTTTCACGATACACGGTATCGAAATATTAAATTAAATAGGCAAATGAAAAAAAAACTTAGTCCATCCGCCGTTCGCTGCTTTTTTTTTAAGTAGTGAATGGCTGCAAAATACCAAAAATCACCAGTATTCACCTACTGATTCTAATTTTTTGAAACTCACCTAAAAAATCATGTTGTAATCGTGGATCGTACCACTATTTGGATATTACAAGTAGTCAGTGCTAAAGGGTGAAAACTGAGATTGAAGAACGCTGTTTTTCGTTTTAATTTGTCCGCTTTCAGGGGGCTACAAGCAGCTAATGCAATACTATCTAGACACAGCCAGCATATCAGTTACTTCGAATTTTGATTTCATACTATGTCCGCCTTCATAGCTGAATGATAAAATCCATAGTTCGAGTCCTAGTCAAAAAAAAAAAAAAAAGTGGTCAAAGCCCCAGAGTACCAACGGAGAATGCTACGCGAGGGGCTCGGGTTCGATTCCCAGCCGGGTCGGAAATTTTTCACGCTCTCGGAGTGGGTGTTTTGCTGTCTTCCCAATCATTTTACCCTCGTAGACAGGTAAGCCGCGGAACAGAGAAACCTTTAACCTTCTAACCAAATGAAGCATTTTACTTCAGCGCTGCATCACTTCGTAAAAATATTTGTAGAGTAGGGTTGATGCCATTCTGGAACACACCGGATGTCCGGCAACGACGTCGAGAACCCACCGTATAAACCAGATGTGGGGTAAGTCTTGCCCACTGCATGTAGACGCGAACCTTAAGCCACGACACACGGCAACAGGGACATTATTATCTCAGCAATTATGTATCAATTCTATTGCCACGTGTTTGTTGCTAATTACTGTCGGCATTGTTATTAAAATAGAGCAGATCACTTTTCCCATTTTCTTTAATAACACAGTATTCCAAACCAACGAAAAATGTTAGCACTGTTGCTAAGGCTAATTGTTTTTTACTTGATTATTAATACAAAATTTAAAAAACCCTGTTATACCCAAGACAAAACGAATACCGAAAAATAACGTATGTGTTTTAACCAGTCGGTTTTTCCCATCCCTACCTTAGAAGTGGAACTTTGGAGTTTTTCGTTTGCTGCAGTGTGTGCGCCGCTGTACATACACAACACGCTACCACCACTGTAAATTCAGTACTGAGTGACACCCAGTACAGCACGGCCGTCCAAAATTGTGAGCCATTGTTGTTCAATTAATTTGACAGAAATTGCTTTTCAAGGGTCACTGAGAACCTGGAAGACACATTTGCTTAACTGTTTTGTCGCTTAGGGTGAGGAACATTTATGTGAATATAAAACGCAGAAATGGCATTTTGCTAACGGAAGATTGCTGTGTTCGGATGAGGGCTGAGTTGGCATCCCTTAGCTCACAGCTGCAAGCGCCGCTGACTTCGGTCGCGCAGCTTGAGGCTGTTGCCAATGGGCACCACTGTGGGGAGCCGGACTTGAGTATCACGGGGATGTCAACCTCGTGGTTGATTGGGAGGTAGTTCCAAGGCGTGGCAGGCAGCGAAAGACGTCCCCGGTGGCTGATCGGAAAGCCTCCCCGGTGCGTCTGACAAACAGGTTTCAGGTACTGTCTCTGGCTGAGCCAGATGCAGCTGCCTGCCCTGTTTCAGAGGATCATTCTCTGCGTTCAAGGTCCGGGCAATCACAGAGGGTGGGCTTATTGGTAGTTGGGAGCTCCAATGTTAGGCGCGTAATGGGGCCCCTTAGGGATATGGCAGCTAAGGAGGGGAAGAAATCCAGTGTGCACTCCGTGTGCATTCCGGCAGGAGTCATTCCTGATGTGGAAAGGGTCCTTCCGGATGCCATGAAGAGCACAGGGTGCAGCCAGCTGCAGGTGGTGGCACATGTCGGCACTAATAACGTGTGTCGCTTTGGATCTGAGAAAATCCTCTCTGGATTCCAGCGGCTATCTGATTTGGTGAAGGCTGCCGGTCTTGCTTACGAGATGAAGGCAGAGCTCACCATCTGCAGCATCGTCGATGGAACCGACTGCGGACCTTTGGTGCAGAGCCGGGTGGAGGGTCTGAATCAGAGGCTCAGACGGTTTTAAGACCGTGTTGGCTGCAGATTCCTTGACTAGCGCCATAGGGTGGTGGGGTTTCGGGTTCAGCTGAATAGGTCAGGAGTTCACTACACTCAGCTGGCGGTTACACGGGTAGCGGAGGCAGTGTGGCGTGGACTGGGCGGCTTTTTAGGTTAGAAGGCCTCGGGAAAGTACGGGATGGGCTGCAATGTCAAAGGGTGCTTGGCAATTACAGGACGTGCTTGGATCAAGGAACAGTCGGAATTAGAGTTGTAAATTGTTGTAGTTGTGCTGGGAAAGTCCCTAAGCTTCAAGCGCTAATAGAAAGCACAGAAGCTGATATCGTTAGAGGTACAGAAAGCTGGCTAAAGCCTGAAATAAGTTCTGCAGAAATTTTTACGAAGTCTCAGACGGTGTTCAGAAAAGATAGATTAGGCAGAATTGGTGGTGGAGTGTTTGTGTCTGTCAGTAGTGGTTATCTTGTAGTGAAGTCGAAGTACATACTCCGTGTGAATTGGTATGGGTGGAGGTTAAACTTAACAGCCGAACTAAGTTAATAATTGGCTCCTCCTACTGACCCCCAGACTCCGATGATATAGTTGCGGAACAGTTCAGAGAAAATTTGAGTCTCGTAACAAATAAACACCCCACTCATACGGTTATAGTTGGTGGGGACTTCAACCTTCTCTCGATATGTTGGCAAAAATACTTGTTCAAAACCGTTGGTAGGCAGAAAACATCTTCCGAGATTGTCCTAAATACTTTCTCCGTAAATTATTTCAAGCAGTTAGTCCACGAACCCACGCGAATTGTAAATGGTTGCGAAAACACAATTGACCTCTTAGCCGCAAACAATCCAGAGCTGATAGAAAGCATCATGACTGATACAGGGATTAGTGATCACAAGGTCGTTGTAGCTAGGCTCAATACCGTTTCTTCCAAATCCATCAGAAACAAACGCAAAATAATTTTATTTAAAAAAGCGGATAAAGTGTCACTAGAAGCCTTCGTAAAAGACAATTCCATTCCTTCCGAACTGACTATGCAAATTTACACGAGATGTGGCTCAAATTCAAAGATGTAGTAGCAACAGCAATTGAGAGATTCATACCTCATAAATTGCTAAGAGATGGAACGGATCCCCCGTGGTACACAAAACAGGTCCGAACGCTGTTGCAGAGGCAACGGAAAAAGCATGCGAAGTTCAGAAGAACGCGAAATCCCGAAGATTGGCTAAAATTTACAGATTCGCGAAATCTGGCACGGACTTCAATGCGAGATGCCTTTAATTGGTTCCACAACGAAACATTGTCTCGAAATTTGGTAGAAAATCCGAAGAAATTCTGGTCGTATGTAAAGTACACAAGCGGCAAGACGCAGTCAATACCTTCGCTGCGCAGTGCCGATGGTACTGTTACCGACGACTGTGCCGCTAAAGCGGAGTTATTGAACGCAGTTTTCCGAAATTCCTTCACCAGGGAAGACGAATGGAATATTCCAGAATTTGAAACACGAACAGCTGCTACCATGAGTTTCTTAGAAGTAGATACCTTAGGGGTTGCGAAGCAACTCAAATCGCTTGATATGGGCAGTCTTCAGGTCCAGATTGTATACCGATTAGGTTCCTTTCAGATTACGCTGATACAATAGCTCCCTACTTAGCACTCATATACAACCGCTCGCTCACTGACAGATCTGTACCTACAGATTGGAAAATTGCGCAGGTCGCACCAGTGTTTAAGAAGGGTAGTAGGAGTAATCCAGCTAACTACAGACCTATATCATTGACGTCGGTTTGCGGTAGGGTTTTGGAGCATATACTGTATTCAAACATTATGAATCACCTCGAAGGGAACGATCTACTGATACGTAATCAGCATGGTTTCAGAAAACATCGCTCTTGTGCAACGCAGCTAGCTCTTTATTCGCACGAAGTAATGGCCGCTATCGACAGGGGATCTCAAGTTGATTCAGTATTTCTAGATTTCCGGAAAGCTTTTGACACCGCTCCTCACAAGTGACTTCTAATCAAGCTGCGGACCTATGGGGTATCGTCTCAGTTGTGCGACTGGATTCGTGATTTCCTGTCAGGAAGGTCGCAGTTCGTAGTAATAGACGGCAAATCATCGAATAAAACTGAAGTGATATCAGGTGTTCCCCAGGGAAGCGCCCTGGGACCTCTGCTGCTCCTGATCTATATAAATGACCTGAGTGACAATCTGAGCAGTTCTCTTAGGTTGTTCGCAGATGATGCTGTAATTTACCGTCTAGTAAGGTCATCAGTAGTCCAGTATCGGTTGCAAAGCGATTTAGAAAAGATTGCTGTATGGTGCGGCAGGTGGCAGTTGACGCTAAATAACGAAAAGTGTGAGGTGGTCCACATGAGTTCCAAAAGACATCCGGTGGAATTCGATTACTCGATAAATAGTACAATTCTCAAAGCTGCCAATTCAACTAAGTACCTGGGTGTTAAAATAATGAACAACTTCAGTTGGAAAGATCACATAGACAATATTGTGGGGAAGGCGAGCCAAAGGTTGCGTTTCAGTGGCAGGACACTTAGAAGATGCAACATGTCCACTAAAGAGACAGCTTACACTACACTCGTTCGTCCTCTGTTAGAATATTGCTGCGCGGTGTGGGATCCTTACCAGGTGGGATTGACGGAGGACATCGAAAGGGTGCAAAAAAGGGCGGCTCGTTTTGTATTATCACGTAATAGGGGAGAGAGTTTGGCAGATATGATACGCGAATTGGGATGGAAGCCATTACAGCAAAGACGTTTTTCGTCGCAGCGAGATCTATTTACGAAATTTCAGTCACCAACTTTCTCTTCCGAATGCAAAAATATTTTGTTGAGCCCAACCTACATAGGTAGAAATGACCATGAAAATAAAATAAGGGAAATCAGAGCTCGAACAGAAAGGTTTAGGTGTTCGTTTTTCCCGTGCGCTGTTAGGGAGTGGAATGGTAGAGAGATGGTATGATTGTGGTTCGATGAACCCTCTGCCAAGCACTTAAATGTGAATTGCAGAGTAGTCATGTAGATTTAGATGTAGATGGAAACGTTGCTCGAAGTAATCAGTCATGAAAGTGATGTGACTCGTGATGAATGTGATTTTGAAGCCGATGTTCCTGCAGCATATAAAGACAATGGCGAAAGTGATTAGTCTGCCCAATCGTCAGACGTTGAAGAAACTACAGCAGTCCATGGTAAAAACAGTCAGTTTTGGAGCACAGATGTTCCTAATGATAGAGGTCCGCCAGTTGTCGATAACATTGAAGTCCACGTTCCAAGATTGTGGAAATAATGAATGAAAACGTTTATAAACATTTCTAAACCTCTCAAAATATTTGTGTAACATGTGCATTTCAACAAATGAATAACATTTTCATCTAAATACACTGCAAACGAACTCTTTAGCTTCAGCTCACTTTCAAGTTTAATCATCGAAAAGCATCCACGACAGTTATTACTTAGTCTCGAATTCTGGGTACGTTAATGCTAATATTGATCGATAAAGTACATGACAGAAGTGAAATGAAACGCATTTAGTATAAGGAAGTCCAATTTCATTACAAAACATTCTATATTCAGGCAATGTCTCCAGCAGATAGTTGAGGGTCAGTGTGACCCTGGTGTACAGGTCGTGTGACAGTTTCAGAAATGTACACCACTACACTTAAATATTTTACTATTAGGATGTAAGAGAAAAAAGTTTAGGAAAGGTTTGAACTGATAGTTGAAGTTTGTTGGAAGTCGCTCAGTGCTCCTACTCTCGAACACGGTATAAATGTAGACCAGGTAATTAGTTTTCTGTTTTAAGTAAGAAGTAGTTTTTCACATATCTAATTATTTATGACGTCCTATCTCCTGAACTATATGTCTTACAATGATATAGATTTTCAGGTACATTCAGTGACATACAGTGTGTCGCAAGAGGCAACGCGATAGCAATGATCAATCGAAGCAACAAGTCTAGTCAACATTGGCTCTAAAATGCATACGCTAACAGCTACGACCACGTCTTCATCTTCACTTCTGTGAAACACATCTCTGAAGAAGTGCTCATAGCTCTCAAAAAATGGTTCAAATGGCTCTGAGCACTATGAGACTTAACTGCTGATGTCATCAGTCCCCTAGAACTTAGAACTACTTAAGCTTAAGTAACCTAAGGACATCACACACACATCCATGCACGAGGCAGGATTCGAACCTGCGACTGTAGCGGTCGCGCGTCTACGCCTACACTCCGCAAACCACCTTAAAGGGCCTGCACACATTCAATATTTACTGACAATAGTAATTTGTCGAAGCTTCAGTATACTGAAGCAAATTCACGCCATCAATAATAGTGAGAAAACTTGTCCGTTAACAATGCGTTTTACGAGTTTAAAATATCGAACACACAAAAGAAAGCGAGTGCTGCAGTTACACTAGGTGTGGTCTGCAAGCAGCAGGAAACAGTGAGAAAGAGAAAATGGGTCCAAGAATGGTTCGAAAAAACGGAGCAACTGGTCACATGTTAATTTTCTGACAAATCGGAACCACGGACCCGAAAGACTTCATAAATTACTTTTCCGACGACTCCTGCATTGCACCACAACGCGTTAATATCGACACGCGATCAAATAGAGAAACAAAATACAGTAATGAGTGTGGCAATCGGTATGGACGAGAGATAGGAGTAACTTTTGAGATTCCTGGTGACATGCAGATTCTTTAAATTCTCGAAGTTTTGCTTCATAATATCAGCAAACACAACTGCTAAAATTCTATGAAACCTGTCAAGCGGTTATATCTGTATGCAAGGATATGTTCAGACAGTTAACGTATGATATTTTTTTACGTTTTGTACCGTAATAATTTGGTGAAACTGATGTGCATTTCCCAGACCTCTAGTCATTGTAGATATACGAGGTGCGACAATAGAGTAATGAGAGGTCAAGTTTTTCGTTGACACAAAATGTTTAGCGAAGGCAGAAAGAGTGTTGAAAATGAAGATTGCAGTGGACGACCATCAACCTCACGGATGGGTATCAACTTGGGCAGGGTGCGTGAACTCATACGATCTGATCGAACATTATCCGTGAAAATGATTCCAGAACAACTGAACATTAATCGAGAAACGGTTCGTCTAATAATAACTGAATATCTTGGTATGAGAAATATTTGTGCAAAAATAGTCCCAAAAAACTCACACCACAGCAGCGAGAAACACGGAATAATGTGGCAGCCTATCTGTCAGAGCAAACGGAAATCAATCCAGAATTGCGATGGTGATGAAAGTTGGTTTTTCGGTACGATCCAGAGACAAAACGCCAAAGTTTGCAATGGTGCTCAAAGGGCTCACCCAGACCAAGAAAATCTCGCATATCAAAGTCAATAGTGACATACATGCTTGTGTGCTTCTTTTGATTCCAAGGGAATTCTTACTGCAAAGAAATTTTAGAAATACTTCGTTAAAGAGTTCTTTGTGTCCGTGCCAACATTGCTTGTTACTAGATTCTGCATCACGATAATGCGCCATCCCATACTACTCTGTCAGTACAGCAATTTTTAATCTCAAAACAAATTTCAGTACTACCACAGCCACCTTATTCACCAGATATCGCTCCGTGCGACTTTTTTCTATTTCCAAGAGTCAGAACGGTGGTCAAGGGACACCATTTTCAAACAACACAAGATGTCCAAAAAGCTGTGACGAGGGTCTTGGAGGATATTACAGAAGATGAGTTCCAGAAATGTTACCATCAATGGCAGAAGTGCTGCAAAAAGTGTGTGCAGTCAGAAGGGAACTACTTTGAAGGAGACAACACTAAACTTGACTAAAACGGTAAGTAACTTTTTTTCACATCAGTCTCATTACTTCATTGCCGCACCTTGTACTATGTATTTTTCGAAGTGGAAGCAGTCTTTCTGAATTGCTACGTAATTCACCAACCTATACAATATTTTCAAATTAATGAAGTGGGCAATGTCCTAAAGAATCCTTCGTTCACCACCCTAAAATGATACATGCAAATTTACCCTCGCACTGGTCTATTAAAATTCTTTTGTGATAAGATTGCTTGAAAAATTGAGTGTGAGGTACGATAATATCATATAATACACGAAGCGAATTGAAAACATAAGCAGTGGACACTAACGCCATGTCGCAGGTTCATGAAACTTTGTTTTCGTCTGAGTGGAGGATATTGTCAAGCTGTTAATACTTGACCTCATACGTTCAGTATGTATTGACAATACTGAGCATACTTTGAGGGCCATCAAAGCCCTCAGGTGGTCAGTATATTGACGGTTTGATAATCTTATTGATCGTGTGAGGGAGCCGGCCGGAGAGCCCGAGCGGCTCTAGGCGCTTCAGTCTGGAACCGCACGACCTCTACGGTCGCAGGTTCGAATTCTGCCTCGGGCATGGATGTGTGTGATGTCCTTAGGTTAGTTAGGTTTAAGATGTTCTGAGTTCTAGGGTACTGATGACCTTAGATGTTAAGTCCCATAGTGCTCAGAGCCATTTTTTTTTTTGAACGTGTGCGGACCCCTTAACGCTCCTTGAGGAGGGTTCTTCCGGTATCACCGTCTCTTTCCCGCTTGCCTATTCCGGTCGCGAATGGCGGATGGAAAGAACGATTGTCAGCGGTTCTCTTATGTTTCTTTTCTCGCTTCGTTAGGAAATACTGTTCACTGCTGTTCACTTTCCAGCAAGGAACCACACTTAAAGTAAACTACCAATTGTAAATTTCCTCTTATTTCAGGTCGCACTTGATGGCGATTTTTCGTGTTATATTTGAACACTAGTCTAGGACGCTGTTGTAATACAGGGCGCTATTGCAACGCACAGGGAGGGAACTCCCACGGCCGGTAAGCAGACAGCGAGTACCGTCGCGCCGTATGTTGCTCTAGGCGTGCTGGTGGTGCAGGGAACCGACCGATGCGTGACAGGGTATCGAGCGGAGCAACCATAGGCGCCTGGGGCTTCTCGACATGCAAGAGTAAAATTGCTAGCTTTCGTGTAATAGCAACTACTCGCATCCATTGCTGTGCAGTAAGTGCTAGGGGTATCTAAGAGTAACTGAAGGTTCAGTACTGCTTTTACACTATGCAGTAAAGTAATTGGAATTAAAAACAAATGACGATGGAGACGCAACCGGTAACATACGAATCCTTCCGATGTCGTACGAAGTGGTTCCTGCTGTGCATCAAGAGCATCAGTCGGGGTTATGGCAAACTTCTGGTCTAAAACCGTGGTATAGTGGTTAGCTTCGCTGTCTGTGGATCACGGGGTACCAGGTTCGATTACCCGCCGGATCGGAGTTTTTCTTCGTCTTTGTTGTTTGTGTTGTCCTAATCATGTAGTCTCATCTTCGTAATGCGAAGAATTATTCAGCACACGGCCCATGAAACTCTCGTGGAAACTTTGCTGACGTGATCCAACAAATTAATCAGTGGCCGGAGCGAGCGCAATATCACCGAATACAGCGTGGCGGAGCGGCGTCGTTGTGTGGACGTCGGTCGACCTTGTGGTGCTGCAAAGCTCCGCTCGTCTATTCACTTCTAGCTATCTTGCTCAGTACATAGCTGAACAAAAACTTTCTATCTCCAAGTTCAATCGTTCCATTGCTAAGTCCTATACTGCAGAGATGCTCACTCTTTCTCAGGCAAGCTGAGTAAAGAACGCCACGTCCGCACTCTAGGCAAGCTGGGAATGGAAGACCTCTACAGAGACTTCTCACAGTCCGCCCTTCACCTCGGTTTCCCCTCCAACAAAAACACTTACGCCAATTGCAGCGCAAGTCGCGTTAATTATGCGTCGCTTCCCAGCGCCGACCAATGCCTGCTCTGGGAAGTGAACAAATTCCCACAAAATTTCCTGTCTTCTCAACTTCTGCTATATAGCTCCTCCCATGCCACCCATTACGGTTAGCGTCTGCACAAACACCAAGTTTTCCGGAATTCTGACACCCAGGGAAACGGGACGACGGACATTTATCAACAGGCGTAAAGTTCTCCGTCTCTTTCCCGGTACATCAGCACAGAGTCAGGGTCAACCATCCACTCACTTTCACTCATCTCAAGGCAGCTGGAGGCCGCGCCGCGTTACCGCTTTCTCAGAGCTTGAGCCGCCCTAAGCTGCCTATTGTCGCTTCCCTTCGCCGTTCCCCATCCGGCCACGGCCACTTCTAAAAACTTCCCTGGGGTCAAGTAGCGTCCAGTAAATCGACTCGTTTCCACAAAGTTTTCATGTCGTGTGAATTACTTTAAAACCATAACCCAACATTAATTATTGCACTACGTCCATACTATACCCTCTACAAGATGCCTTGTGCCTTGTCAGTCATTTTGTTCAGCCCTACTGTTCGCTCAAAGTGAGTTCGGTGATCTTTAATGACTTCATGTAAGGGGCATAGTTCTTTCCATCTTACATCATTTCCACCCATGTGGAAGACACTGTAGTGCGCCAAGTAGAAAAAGCTGCACTAGGCGGCCGAACAAGACCAGGCAATGCCATTCGTTCATTTAATTTCGTTCGATATAACTGATTCGGAGAGTTAGAAGACGTATCATGAACCAAGAACTAAATTGGCAGGATGTACATATTCCAGGAGTAGCTAAATTCTCTTTACGAACTTTGAGAACAGGTTCTTTTACGTCAAAACAAGAAAAAAGTCTGGTAAACACGGGCTGTAAAATGCATACCTTAGGAGCTATGAGCATTTGTTTATCTTCCCTCCTGTGAAACACATCTCTTCTTCTGCAATCTCACTGCTTTCCATATTCTGGGAAGAGGTAACAGGGCCAAAAGAAGAAAATAAGTCCAGTAAATATGGGCTCTAAAATGCGTACCTTAAGAACTATGAGCACCTGCTCGTCTTCGCGACTGTGAAACATCTCTCTTATAGAACAAGTATACTCTTTAGAGCCCTTGTTTACTGGACGCTTTTTGCTTGTTTTGGTCCTGTTATTTCCTCCCAGAGTATGAAAAATAAAGATCTTCTAGTATAAGAGATGTGTATCACAGTTTTTAAGATGTTTTGGTGTAAAGAACCTGTCCTCTAAGTCTGCAATTCTAATTTATTTACGCATTATGTATGCAAAGAACATTTTTGTATGGTTACATGATTTGTATGACTATGGATGCCGCTATTTTTGAGATCATGACCTGAAATTACGACCTGATATAATTAAATCCAGAGCATTCAACGAGTCATGAAATAAAGATACATAATATAGACAGGAGGTATTACAATTTATACATCAGTTTTATGAAGTTGACACAGAAAATCAAAAACATAAAAACTGAAATAAAACCAGAACTACTGAGAATGGCCTATTAATGATAATGATCAGCAAAAAGTGCCACAGCTCGTACTCATAGCCGGGAAACAGAAAATAAACAGAATACACCATAAACCATTCGTTCCTCAGTTTTGATTAAGAGTGAGCTGCCATGTGTTCTGCCAAGTTATTGCTTCCATTTCCTGCACAATACTTTGGCACCCGTCTTATTCACGTGCGGCGGGTAACACTGTTGTTGTTGTTGTTGTTGTGGTCTTCAGTCCTGAGACTGGTTTGATGCAGCTCTCCATGCTACTCTATCCTGTGCAAGCTTCTTCATCTCCCAGTACCTACTACAACCTACATCCTTCTGAATCTGCTTAGTGTACTCATCTCTCGGTCTCCCTCTACGATTTTTACCCTCCACACTGCCCTCCAATGCTAAATTTGTGATCCCTTGATGCCTCAAAACATGTCCTACCAACCGATCCCTTCTTCTAGTCAAGTTGTGCCACAAACTTCTCTTCTCCCCAATCCTATTCAATACCTCCTCATTAGTTACGTGATCGATCCACCTTATCTTCAGTATTCTTCTGTAGCACCACATTTCGAAAGCTTCTATTCTCTTCTTGTCCAAACTAGTTATCGTCCATGTTTCACTTCCATACATGGCTACACTCCAAACAAATATTTTCAGAAATGACTTCCTGACACTTAAATCTATATTCGATGTTAACAAATTTCTCTTCTTCAGAAACGCTTTCCTTGCCATTGCCAGTCTACATTTTATATCCTCTCTACTTCGACCATCATCAGTTATTTTACTTCCTAAATAGCAAAACTCCTTTACTACTTTAAGTGTCTCATTTCCTAATCTAATTCCCTCAGCATCACCCGATTTAATTTGACTACATTCCATTATCCTCGTTTTGCTTTTGTTGATGTTCATCTTATATCCTCCTTTCAAGACACTGTCCATTTCGTTCAACTGCTCTTCCAAGTCCTTTGCCGTCTCTGACAGAATTACAATGTCATCGGCGAACCTCAAAGTTTTTACTTCGTCTCCATGAATTTTAATACCTACTCCAAATTTTTCTTCTGTTTCCTTTACTGCTTGCTCAATATACAGATTGAATAACATCGGGGAGAGGCTACAACCCTGTCTCACTCCTTTCCCAACCACTGCTTCCCTTTCATGCCCCTCGACTCTTATGACTGCCATCTGGTTTCTGTACAAATTGTAAATAGCCTTTCGCTCCCTGTATTTTACCCCTGCCACCTTTAGAATTTGAAAAAGAGTATTCCAGTCAACATTGTCAAAAGCTTTCTCTAAGTCTACAAATGCTAGAAACGTAGGTTTGCCTTTTCTTAATCTTTCTTCTAAGATAAGTCGTAAGGTCAGTATTGCCTCACGTGTTCCAACATTTCGACGGAATCCAAACTGATTCTCCCCGAGGTCCGCATCTACCAGTTTTTCCATTCGTCTGTAAAGAATTCGCGTTAGTATTTTGCAGCTGTGACTTATTAAACTGATAGTTCGGTAATTTTCACATCTGTCAGCACCTGCTTTCTTTGGGACTGGAATTATTATATTCTTCTTGAAGTCTGAGGGTATTTGGCCTGTCTCATACATCTTGCTCACCAGCTGGTAGAGTTTTGTCATGACTGGCTCTCCCAAGGCCGTCAGTAGTTCTAATGGAATGTTGTCTACTCCGGGGGCCTTGTTCCGACTCAGGTCTTTCAGTGCTCTGTCAAACTCTTCACGCAATATCGTATCACCCATTTCGTCTTCATCTACATCCTCTTCCATTTCCATAATATTGTCCTCAAGTACATCACCCTTGTATAAACCTTCTATATACTCCTTCCACCTTTCTGCCTTCCCTTCTTTGCTTAGAACTGGGTTGCCATCTGAGCTCTTGATATTCATACACGTGGTTCTCTTCTCTCCAAAGGTCTCTTTAATTTTCCTGTAGGCAGTATCTATCTTACCCCTAGTGAGATAAGCCTCTACATCCTTACATTTATCCTCTAGCCATCCCTGTTTAGCCATTTTGCACTTCCTCTCGATCTCATTTTTGAGACGTTTGTATTCCTTTTTGCCTGCTTCATTTACTGCATTTTTATATTTTCTCCTTTCATCAATTAAATTCAATATTTCTTCTGTTACCCAAGGATTTCTAGCAGCCCTCGTCTTTTTACCTACTTTATCCTCTGCTGCCTTCACTACTTCATCCCTCAGAGCTACCCATTCTTCTTCTACTGTATTTCTTTCCCCTATTCCTGTCAATTGTTCCCTTATGCTCTCCCTGAAACTCTGTACAACCTCTGGGTCTTTCAGTTTATCCAGGTCCCATCTCCTTAATTTCCCACATTTTTGCAGTTTCTTCAGTTTTAATCTACAGGTCATAACCAATAGATTGTGGTCAGAGTCCACATCTGCCCCTGGAAATGTCTTACAACTTAAAACCTGGTTCCTAAATCTCTGTCTTACTATTATACAATCTATCTGATACCTTTTAGTATCTCCAGGGTTCTTCCACGTATACAACCTTCTTTCATGATTCTTAAACCAAGTGTTACCTATGACTAAGTTGTGCTCTGTACAAAATTCTACTAGGCGGCTTCCTCTTTCATTTCTTAGCCCCAATCCATATTCACCTACTATGTTTCCTTCTCTCCCTTTTCCTACACTCGAATTCCAGTCACCCATTACTATTAAATTTTCGTCTCCCTTCACTATCTGAATAATTTCTTTTATTTCATCGTACATTTCTTCAATTTCTTCATCATCTGCAGAGCTAGTTGGCATATAAACTTGTACTACTGTAGTAGGTGTGGGCTTCGTATTTATCTTGGCCACAATAATGCGTTCACTATGCTGTTTGTAGTAGCTTACCCGCATTCCTATTTTCCTATTCATTATTAAACCTACTCCTGCATTACCCCTATTTGATTTTGTGTTTATAACCCTGTAATCACCTGACCAGAAGTCTTGTTCCTCCTGCCACCGAACTTCACTAATTCCCACTATATCTAACTTTAACCTATCCATTTCCCTTTTTAAATTTTCTAACCTACCTGCCCGATTAAGGGATCTGACATTCCACGCTCCGATCCGTAGAACACCATTTTTCTTTCTCCTGATAACGACGGGTAACACTATCTATAGGAAACCTACACACGCGTGACCTGTATCTCCAGACTGCGAGCCATCACCGTCCGTCACACAGCAATTCGATGCTCCGTAGAGCTGCAACACTTTCAAGTAAGGAGAGCCTCAGTGAATGATTGCAGCACCTACAAACAGTGTTGCGAAGAAGTGGGTATAAAGATCGTCTAACCGTACCGGTGTTGCACTCAAAATCAAGAAGGCCTGAGAAAAAGGTTTAGAGTCAGGAAGAGAAGCGAAAAATTTCTAATCTACCTTATCCTTGCACAATACCAGTAAAGTTCGTTAGACTCCTACGGGAACATGGCATCCGTTGTATTTCGTTCCCTTCAAGTAAGATAAACAGCCATCTTCGTAATTTTGAAGACGATCTAGGCCTCCGAAAGCCGGAAGCGTATCGCATTGGATGCAGATGTGGTGTGTCTTACGTGGAGCAGACTACAGTATCAGAATAACCGAGGAGAGATGAAAGGAACGTTATCGACACGCCCGACTAAAAGAACCAAACATGTCAGCTGTCGTCGACCACCGCCTCACATATAATCGGGAAATGAAATACGATGAGACCAGCATAGTGGTGCAAACGCCGAGTTTCTGGGACAGCATAACTAAAGTATCTATGGATAGGCTACGTACAACTTGTACAGAAACCAAGCGGCAGGTGTAAGAGTCAACGACATGAAAGGGAAGCAGAAGTGGAGAAGGGAGTGACACTGGGTTGTAGCCTGTCCCCGTTGTTAATCAATCTGTACACTGAGCAAATACACTCCTGGAAATGGAAAAAAGAACACATTGACACAGGTGTGTCAGACCCACCATACTTGCTCCGGACACTGCGAGAGGGCTGTACAAGCAATGATCACACGCACGGCACAGCGGACACACCAGGAACCGCGGTGTTGGCCGTCGAATGGCGATAGCTGCGCAGCATTTGTGCACCGCCGCCGTCAGCGTCAGCCAGTTTGCCGTGGCATACGGAGCTCCATCGCAGTCTTTAACACTGGTAGCATGCCGCGACAGCGTGGACGTGAACCGTATGTGCAGTTGACGGACTTTGAGCGAGGGCGTATAGTGGGCATGCGGGAGGCCGGGTGGACGTACCGCCGAATTGCTCAACACGTGGGGCGTGAGGTCTCCACAGTACATCGATGTTATCGCCAGTGGTCGGCGGAAGGTGCACGTGCCCGTCGACCTGCGACCGGACCGCAGCGACGCACGGATGCACGCCAAGACCGTAGGATCCTACGCAGTGCCGTAGGGGACCGCACCGCCACTTCCCAGCAAATTAGGGACACTGTTGCTCCTGGGGTATCGGCGAGGACCATTCGCAACCGTCTCCATGAAGCTGGGCTACGGTCCCGCACACCGTTAGGCCGTCTTCCGCTCACGCCCCAACATCGTGCAGTCCGCCTCCAGTGGTGTCGCGACAGGCGTGAATGGAGGGACGAATGGAGACGTGTCGTCTTCAGCGATGAGAATCGCTTCTGCCTTGGTGCCAATGATGGTCGTATGCGTGTTTGGCGCCGTGCAGGTGAGCGCCACATTCAGGACTGCATACGACCGAGGCACACAGGGCCAACACCCGGCATCATGGTGTGGGGAGCGATCTCCTACACTGGCCGTACACCTCTGGTGATCGTCGAGGGGACACTGAATAGTGCACGGTACATCCAAACCGTCATCGAACCCATCGTTCTACCATTCCTAGACCGGCAAGGGAACTTGCTGTTCCAACAGGACAATGCACGTCCGCATGTATCCCGTGCCACCCAACGTGATCTAGAAGGTGTAAGTCAACTACCCTGGCCAGCAAGATCTCTGGATCTGTCCCCCATTGAACATGTTTGGGACTGGATGAAGCGTCGTCTCACGCGGTCTGCACGTCCAGCACGAACGCTGGTCCAACTGAGGCGCCAGGTGGAAATGGCATGGCAAGCCGTTCCACAGGACTATATCCAGCATCTCTACGATCGTCTCCGTGGGAGAATAGCAGCCTGCATTGCTGCGAAAGGTGGATATACACTGTACTAGTGCCGACATTGTGCATGCTCTGTTGCCTGTGTCTATGTGCCTGTGGTTCTGTCAGTGTGATCATGTGATGTATCTGACCCCAGGAATGTGTCAATAAAGTTTCCCCTTCCTGGGACAATGAATTCACTGTGTTCTTATTTCAATTTCCTGGAGTGTAGTAAAGGAGATCAAATAAAAATTTGGAGTAGAAATTAAAGTTCAGGGAGACGAAACAAAAACTTTGAAGTTCGCCTATGACATTGTAATTCCGCCAGAGATAGCAAAGTACTTGGAAGAGCAGTTGAACTGGATGGACAGTGTCTTGAAAGCAGGATAGAAGTTGAACATCAACAAAAGCAAAACAAGGATAATGGAATGTAGTGAAATAAAATCAGATGACCCTGCAGGAATTAGATTAGCAAAAGAGACTCTGAAAATAGTAGATGAGTTTTGCTGTTTGATCAGCAAACTAACTAATGAGCGCCGAAGTAGAGAGGATATACAATGTTAACTGGCAATGATAAGGCAAGCTTTTCTGTAGGAGAGAAACATCTGAAAGAATTTGTGTGGTTATTACGGTATACTGATAATTTTTACCATGGACCGTCTGACAGCAACTGATTAAAACACAATTTTAGTGCTGTTCGTTGCTGTCAGACGGTCCATAAGTAAAAATTATAATATAATGTAATATTAAACGCAACTGAGGAAGACAGGACTACAAAAGTTGAAGATGTCAATTTGTGTGGAGTTTAGCCGTGTATGGAAGTGAGACATGGACTCTAAAGAGTTTAGATAAGAAGAGAATAGAGGGCTTTGAAATGTCGTGCTACACAGAGCAGACAGTAAATAACAATTATGTGGGTAGATGACGTAACTAATGAAGAGTCAATGAATAGAACTGGAAAGAAAAGAAATTTGTGACACAAGTTGACTAGTATACGGAATTGGTTGATAGGAGATATTCTCGGACATAAAGTGATCGTCAATTTAGTATTGAAGGGAAATCAGGTGGGTATGAATCGTTGAGGTAGGCCAAGAGATTAATACAGTAAGCAGATTCAGGAGAAGGTAAGTAGCAGTAGTTATATGGGAAAGAAGAGGCATGCACATGATAGAGTAGCACGGAGAGCTGCATCAAACCAAACATCGGACTGAAGACCACAGCAGAAGAAACGAAATAAAGATGTAGGAAAACCTAAGAAAAAGGAACGGACGTTTCAATTTAAAGAGGACTTGGGGTCTGACATTCAGTTTATTAAGATCTCGCCAGCCATCAAGTCCAGCGGTGCATTTCACGGAATATCGGTGCGAGCTCTGAAAAACAAAAAATGGAATTGAGATAAAATCAGAACGACTTATAAAGCATTGTTAACACTAATAACCAGGAAGAAGTGCCACTGATCGAGCCCGCTGTGGCAGGTGAACAGTCCTACGACGGAGAGGGCATCGGGAATCGAACCCGGCTGCAAATAGCGGCGTAAGACCAACAGCTGTTCACAGTCGGGTTGGAGTCCAGGCAGCGAGTAGATGTAACAGCAAAGCCTACGACACCTCCAGAAGACGACTGTGACGGCCTTGTAAATATTTTACTTAAAATGGAAACAACAATTTGGCAGAACATCCGGGAGCACGCCATTAATCAATCACGCCGAGAAAGCAGAAGAGATCGTATTCAGCACTGATCCAATTTGTAACTCTGGGCTTACAGAGCTTCACATCTGCTACTGTTAATGTAGACGCTGCAGTGTTTTCATGCCTTCTATATTTAATATTGACTGACCTAAGTAAAGTCGAGGAAAAACGTGTTTTTAAAGCTACGTGTTCCTGGTTGTACGTGGAAAGCCTAAGCGACGCCATGCACTGGACTAAATGGAAGTTGGTAAAGGACTGATCCAAGACAGCCTTGTCTCCCTACATTGGTACGTTACTGCAAAGGTATGCCAACTAACCTCCCCCGAATTTTATCACCGTGGCTGCATTACACCCCGTAGAGACCGCGAAGGTACCAACATCTTGTGAGAACAACTTTGCGACTTTTAAATTCCATCCGCCGATCCCTCCTCGTGATCGTACTTACTTACTAGGGCGGCCATAAAACCAGGAGTCTGTCTTTGGCCCTGGCACTCAGCCTCCTCCCTTTTCTCTGTTCCCTGTATTCTTCTCCAATTAGGCACATCTTACTGATATTGTGTCTGATTCCGTCAATTCATCACAGCCGTGGACATTCCCTCGGTTTGTGGCCTCTCATATCTTCTTCCACCACACGCCCAGTGATGTGCCTTCTCGACGCATTACGTGCCCATACAACTTCTGTCTTTAATCAGTCCAGCGATTTGTATAACTCCTGTAATTCGCAGTTTTTCCTGTTTCTCCATCCGTTTCCAACCTTCAGGGATCCAAAAATCTGTCTCAAAAGAACATTCTCCGGTTTAAGGAATTTTATTTCTCTCTTTGGCGTCAGAGTGCAGGTTCACAGGTTGTATTACTGTCCTGCAGATCCTAATCTTCGTGGATCTCTGTTGAAGCTGGGACTTAGGCAGGTTCCCCAGTGCAATCCTTGACCTATTTACAGCTTTAATGGGTCAAATGGTTCAGAGCACTATGGGACTTAACATTTGAGGTCATCAGTCCCCTAGAACTTAGAACTACTTAAACCTAACTAACCTAAGGACATCACACACATCCATGCCCGAGGCAGGATTCGAACCTGCGACCGTAGCAGTCCCGCGGTTCCAGACTGCAGCGCTAGAACCGCACGACCACCGCGGCCGGCTCCAGCTTTACTCCTTGCCATTTCAGTACATTAGCATAAATAAACATACTTACAGCATAGCATGTACTTCAAGTCCACTAGGAGGTGTTTGTCATGTTAACCTGTATGTAAGGACTGCCAGCCGTCACAAGGTGCCCGTAGAATGGTCTTCCAAGGAACTGGAGACGGAAGTCGGCCATTACGCCGAAACAGTATCTATATTGTGCAAGTGAAGGAGGGGAGCAGAGCCTTGGGAGCATAAATCGACCTCCATGCACCAGGATACTGGGCCAGTCCTTTCTTTAGCAACTCCATTACGATCCGTCTGATGAAGCAACAGAAAAACGTTGAGGGTCTCTATTCCGGCAATGTTTTTGTAAATGTTCGAATCTGCCTTGTTGCACGACACCGCCGAACAAGCCGTCTCAGGCCAGAGGAAACGATATTATTTCCCGCCAACAACGTGACAGCCGAACAAACCTAAATTACATAGGTATTATTGAGGATACATTTTAGTAGAATAGCAGATAAGTATTTTTAGAAATCCGTAGACCGTATGTAATTAATTACACTACTGGCCATTAAAATTGCTACACCACGAAGGTGGCGTCTTACAGACGCGAAATTTAACCGACAGGAAGAAGATGCTGTGATATGAAAATGATTAGCATTTCAGAGCATTCGCACAAGGTTGGCGCCGGTGGAGAACCCTACAACATGCTGACATGAGGGAAGTATCCAACCCATTTCTCATACACAAACAGCAGTAGACCGGCGTTACCTGATGACACGTTGTTGTGATGCCTCGTGTAAGAAGGAGAAATGCGTACCATCACGTTTCCGACTTTGATAAAGGTCGGATTGTAGGCTATCGCGATTGCGGTTTATCGTATCGCGACATTACTGCTCGCGTTGGTCGAGAACCAATGACTGTTACCACATTGTGGAATAGGTGGGTTCAGGAGGGTAATACGGAACGCCGTGCTGGATCCCAACGGCCTCGTATCACTAGCAGTCGAGATGAAACGCATCTTATCCGCATGGCTGTAACGGATCGTGCAACCACGTCTCGATCCCTGAGTCAACACATGGGGATGTTTGCAAGACAACAACCATCTGCACTAACAGTTAGACGACGTTTGCAGCAGCATGGACTATCAGCTTGGCGACCATGGCTGCGGTTACCCGTCACAGGCAGGAGCGCCTGCGATGGTGTACTCAACGACGAACCTGAGTGGAGGAATTGTAAAACGTCATTTTTTCGGATTAGTCCAGGTTCTGTTCACAGCATCATGATGGTCGCATCCGTGTTTGGGGACATCGCGGTGAACGCACCTTGCAAGCGTGTGTTCGTCACCTCCATACTGGCGTATCACCCGGCGTGATGGTGTGGGGTGCCTTTGGTTACAAGTCTCGGTCGCCTCTTGATCGCAATGACTGCACTTTGAACATTGTACGTTACATTTCAGATGTGTTACGACCCGTGGCTCTACCCTTCATTCGATCCCTGCGAAACCCTACATTTCAGCAGGATAATGCACGACCGCGTGTTGCAGGTTCTGTACTGGCCTTTCTGGATACAGAAAATGTTCGACTGCTGCCCTGGCCAGCTCATTCTCCAGATCTTTCACCAATTGAAAACGTCTGGTCAATGGTGGCCGAGCAACTGGCTCGTCACAATACGCCAGTCACTACTCTTGATGGTCTGTGGGATCGTGTTGAAGCTGCTTGGGCAGCTGTACATGTACACGCAATCCAAGCTCTGTTCGACTCAATGTCCTGGCGTATCAAGGCCACTAGTACGGCCAGAGGTGGTTGTTCTGGGTACTGATTTCTCAGGATCTATGCACCCAAACTGCGTGAAAATATAATCACATGTCAGTTCTAGTATAATATATTTGTCCAATGAATACCCACTTACCATCTGCATTTCTTTTTGATGTAGCAATTTTAATGGTCAGTAGTGTAAAAGTCTGTATGCCAAGAGGCATGAAACAGTTATAGTTACAGGTACCTAACGAGCAATTCGTGCAGGTTGCGTCAACTAGAAGGTTTTACCAGACAGTTTGAAATTTGAGACGTCTAGTCCTAACTGTAACACCTTCTGTGACTGAATGATACTGACAAAAAAGGCATAACTGCCCTGGACGTTGCGGGCTTTCATATAATAGAAAAATGATGTGATGTGGCCCTCAAATATGTACCCACAGACTCAGAGTTGAAATATTAAAATTTTTGGCTGATTTCGTTGTCTAGGGGCTGGGATACGTAGTCGCCGCATTACAAGCCAAATATTGCTGAGTCTACAGCATGAATGTACCCATGAATCGAATGGTCGAAGGTTCCTATCACTCGGCAATTGCGAATGTAACGTAGAAATTTATAAATGAAAGATTGCAATTAAATAAAATCTGCAGGTACTATCTTAACGACTTCAAATGATGAGTACGATAGTAGAGGTACTTTAGACTATGCGACATAATGACACTTATTGGTGTCGATGGTCCAGCAATTAAATAAAATAAAAGTTGAATAACAGAGAAACAATAGATTTCTACTGAACGTAATTAGTTATGAACGACAACATAGCTCGCGAGATATTCACTTCCAAACGCACACTACGCCTTTACAGTAGAAGCCACGGAAATCTCACATGTGTACAAGTGACCTCACAACATGATAGGCTGGTAGACCAGGATCTTGAAACAATTTTGTACAGAAGTTTTGAAGTGCGCGAAGTGGTATGAGTCGATCTACAGTCCTCGCAAGGGAAGCAGGCCAGTAGTGAGTACTGTAGACAGATGGTGGTGTTTTAACACTGTTGACATCTAATAAAATTGTAAATGGCCCTGTCTTCTAGAAAACGACAAAATGTTCTTGTTTCTCGATTTTCGTCGAATAATCTTATGGTCGTTTCTACTTGATACGATAAAGTTCGAAAATTACGTTTGAATCAAAATAAAATCAGGACATTCAAGAATTCAATGCCCAAACCGACCGACATGAAGATGGAGACAAAAACAAAATAAAATGTGTAGCAACCAGGAGCAGGAGTATTCAGGAGCTCATTGGCTCTCATATGGAATAAAACAGTATTAAACGTGTTTCAGTCCTTTATATTTCTAACCAGTGTTACAAAAAAACGTTCAAATGAAATTGTAAAAATGTTTTGTTTATTTATAGACACAATCACATGTTTATGACACAGTCATAACCGGTTTCGGCTATACAATGACCATCTTCAATGTCATAAACATATGATTGTGTCTATAAATAAACAAAAAAACATTTTACAAGAGAATCAATCACGCACTCCATAGACAAAATGTTTTCCAGATTCAAATGAACTTCATAACCTCATTGCAGAGCCCGTGGCCATACAGCACGGTGTTTTGTATTCTATGGAAAATGTGTCGCGTGGTTTGTATGTGTGTGGCCACTGCGAGAATTCTTGCAGCTATGTTCGCAGGGCTAAACTGTAGTTAAGTTTTCGTACAACCCCAGAGGAAGAAGTCTAATGAGGTGGAGTCTGGGGATTTCGCAGGCCAGTGCTCAGATTCCTCCCAACCGGTCAACTGGCTGCGAGAAGTGGGGCTTCGTGTTGCACTTACTGGGTCTGCAAAGTGCACCGTGGCCCCATTCTGATCGAAACACATCATTCCTCTTATACCTAGGAGTGCCTCCTCCAATGACGTCGACAGCTGCTCTTCCAACAGCAGTCCGTGCATTGGTCACCTGAGAAGATGAAGCACCGTTTAGAGCCCACGCATGTAGTCTACCACAACATTGGCATACAAGTTTACTGCAGATTGCCTCTGATGATCTCACATAACAGTTGTGAATTCCTATGCGGCTAAAAAGACTTAGGTATTCTGCAATTTTCCTAAATCGCTTAAAAAGCTGTTCGGATAGTTCTTTGAAAAGGACACAGGTGATAACTTTCCCCATCCTTCCCCAGTCCCTGTTTATGCTGGATTTCCAAGGACTTCGTCTTTGATGGTTCGGTAAAGTCTAATCCTCCTTCGAATATACCAGAGCTGAAGATAGAAATGCAGCACGAGCCACAAGTTACACAAGCCTAAATTCAAAAGAGCTACAGTGTTTAATAATGTACACATACTTCAACATGTTTCTTCATGTTAACTGCTACTTTTTAGAGGGTCTCTACAATTATGCTGGGTATTTCGTCTTCGATGTTGTCCATCGATTATGGGAGTGTTGTTGTAACGGATGCTACCAAAAAGAAAGAAGTCAGGGGAGATAAATCTGGGACTATAGAGGCCTACAGGTCAACACCGGAAAACTGTTGCGAATAAAATGCAAAAAGAATTAGAATAATGTAGTCTTTTCCTCTATCAGCTTCTCGAAGCTTATGCGCAACGTGAATGCGATATAGACGGAGCTTTATTCCTCGCGACTCCGCAAACACTCCCGTCAGACATCCAGTATGATGACAGTTTTCGTATCGATTGTCATGGTGAACGCAGCAAGGATGCGTAGATATTTTCCAATGAGGCTTCACTTAACAACGTAGGTCGACCGGAACGTCCAGATTCATTCACACTAACTGTTTTTATGAAACGGGTGACTTTGCGTGAAATCGATGATTTGTTAGGCACCTTTGTTTCCGGAAAAGTTACCCCAAAGTTTACGTGGCATTTTAGGGAAGACAGTGATTTAAAGTAACTTTCAAGACTGAACACACATTTAGCCTGGGAAAACCGCATGTCCAGAATAAGATTTTCACTCTGCAGCGGAGTGTGCGCTGATATGAAACTTCCTGGCAGATTAAAACTGTGTACCGGATCGAGACTCGAACTCGGGACCTTTGCCTTTTACAGAAGCTCTCCTGCGAACCTGTAGGAGAGCTTCTGTAAAGTTTGGAAGGTAGGAGACGAGGTACCTGCGAACCTGTAGGAGAGCTTCTGTAAAGTTTGGAAAGTAGGAGACGAGGTACTGGTGAAGTGAAGCTGTGAGGACGAGGGGGGGGGGGGGGGGGGGATGAGTCGTGCTTGGGTCGCTCAGTTGGTAGAGCACTTGCCCGCGAAAGGCAAAAGTTCCGAGTTCGAGTCTCGGTCCGGCACACAGTTTTAATCTGCCAGGAAGTTTCAAAACGCATGTCCGTTCACACACGACTAACTCAACAGCGACATCAAATGGAGGGAAGCTGCTTCGATATCACGTGCTATACGGCTCCCACCAAGTCATAATTTTCCAACACAAACATTCCTGTACGTAAGGAATCAATTTCCCCTCTATTCCATTTGTTTTTAATTTACGGTTGTGTAACTTCTTCCTACCCCTTTCTCAAAATGTAATCTGTACCATATTCTGCTGATCTTTGGACGTAAAAAAATCCTGGAAATGGACCATGTATTCAAAACATTCTGAAGCGCTAGGAAAACATCGTACATGCAGTTCATGAATTACGTCTTGGTATGTGCTAAGATGGAGAACTAGCTCAGCCGGTTATAACAAAAACTAGCGCCTGCCTTGGGTAAGCCGTTGCGCAGCTGCTGTGTATATTTCACAAGCCACTAGCCACAATATCTGGCACAGTCTGTACGTGTGGGAGGGAGGCCGTGGGACAGCCGGGAGCTTCGGATGACGTCCGAAGAGAGCCGCGTCCTGTGACGCCATTCCCATCTTAGGTGTCGTAATGGGATGCCAGACTGGGATGCCCGACTGGTCACGTGACACACGGGCAGCCTGCGGACGTGACCGGCTACACGCACATCCGGGAAGTGGGCCAGTTGCTACGATCACCACCTGACACACCTACGTTCTGGTGAGGCTGTGTACTGACGTTGCTCGGAACACAGTGAAGTCCGATGACTGGACAGTCACTTGACGGTTCCCCTAGATCACTAGCAACTTAGAATGCTTTATCCAGTGCGCAAGAAGGCGGAGAGGTCACCTGCAGACAACAGCTTTCATCTTGACACTGTCTTCCTCGACTTACGGTAGACACTCCAAAACGTTTTGTGCTGTCGTTTAGTGAACAAATCGCCCCAGAATTGTGGCTGAATTCAGATCCTGGTAGTGACTGGATTCAGAACTTGATTGCAGCTAGCACTCAACATATATTCTTCACTGGGATAAAAGCAGCTTCCGGAGTATCCCAGTGGAGTGTTTCACGGCTGTTAGTGTTTACAGTATATGTAGGGTGACCCCAAACCCTCCAGTACTTTAAAAGCGAATAAAAGAAAAAAGTATTGCAGATATAGACTTGTTTATTAAAAGATATAGGATCGTACTGAAAACAGTTTGTAAACTTGACTGCATTACGAGTTGAACCGTCCTGTGAAAATGTGTGATACTGACACAACTAACAATACTATTATTATCATAAAACCCCCTACTCTCTTATAAAACTCCCCACTTTTGCTCAGCTGTTGAGTTGGCAGTGTGAGAGAAAGGGGAGTGGAGGGAGGTAAAAAGTCGTGTTCCGCAAGGTTAGTCACAACTCTTTGGCCGTGTCAAGTGAGAACATTCCGGAAAGTTTTCCAGAAGGAGCTGTACTTCTGTGTAGTGGTGAAACACGTTTCCACTTAAGTGGTTGTATAAACAAAAAAAAAAGGCCGGCCGGAGTGTCAGAGCGGTTCTAGGCGCTTCAGTCTGGAGCCGCGCGACCGCTACTGTCGCAAGTTCGAATCCTGCCTCGGGCATGTGTGTGTGATGTCCTTAGGTTAGTTAGGTTTAAGTAATTTTAAGTTCTAGGGGACTGATGACCTCAGATGTTAAGTCTCACAGTTCTCAGAGCCATTTGAACCATTTTGAAACAAAGAAAATTTCCGATAATTCCAGGCTGAAGCGCCTAGAACCGCTCGGCCACATCTGCCGGCACGAATGCTGCACGGAAGACTATTGCACTTTGATAAAGTGAGTTTTTTTGCAATTTCCAGGTAGGCATTACCGGAGCATGTTTTCTGAAGAGGAGTGTATCACAGTGATGTTCTCGTCCCACCGTTACATTGCCATGCTTCATAATTTGTAACCGATTCAACTTCCAGCCTCTGGATTGAGTAACTGTGATTTATGGTTTCAACAAGATGGCGCTACACGGCCCCGGATCTACCGTATTTCCGAAGCGGGGTAAAAACCTTGTTAGTGGGTCGCCCCCTGCTCCCTCCGTCATCCTCGAGCGTCTGAAACAGGGCGTCAAAAATTTAGAGTCGAATTTTCAAAAATACGTTCATTCTGCAGCGCACATCTTTCTGAAGTGTTTGATATATAAAACATATATTTTCGAGGAAATGTAAGACACGTTATTTGGTCTTAAGTGTGCCAAAGCGCAGTGGCACGCCTCTTCACAGAGCATTCTTGTATCGCACGTCACTGTATTTCGTCATGTGGAATTCAAAGATGTATATTTTGTAGCCATCAAGCCAATACTCAGTACAGTGGATATTAAAATGTCCTGTGATGCCGCGCCTGCTCCCAGTCGGTCGGGTTGACATCCTAACGCCCCTAAAAAAAAAACTCACGATTAATACTGGGTGGCATGATTTGTGACAGGGTGTATAAGAACTCTTCAGAAGATATGCACTCATTATTGCCTGGCGCCGGCCCACCGCCGGTCAGTACATCATCGCACCTGACGATGGCAACGTGGTTGATTGCCGAAATATTGAGTCCTATGCACACTCTTACCAGCCTGTTCACCCGAGATTTATTTCGTCGTAAAATACTCCTGGAGAAATCGAAGAATCACATCACATACCTCTACGGGGAGGAGATGTATCGCAGCATGAAAAGGATCGACAAGTTGTGTCATCTGAGAAGTCGTCTACTGAGTTCTTTTGTGTTTCTTATGAAGTGCCGAGAAGAGCGTGTGGTACCGAATTATGCTAAGGTCAAGCATCACTTAGACTCAGCGGCGGCCAGAAGAATCAAGAAACGTGCCAGCCTAGCTTTGGTACGAGAGAGTTCGCTTCACGCGGTGGCGCTTGGACACTACCAACAAAGAACTCCTACAGTTACATCTACAACTGGCCAACCGGTTCAGTCCCTGGACTTGGGATAGGGTTGATGGTGTCACATGGACCACAGCGGGCTCAACCCAGAGGAACTCAGCCGAACGACAGGCATCCAAGTTTGAACGTACATCGGAGAAACAATATTCTGATGGCAGCGGAAAGACCGTCATCAATCTCACTAACAAGGAACTGGATGAGGACGCTATTTCGGTTCTTAAGAAAGGATTAAATTTCGCTCCGACTCCTAAAGACGTACCCATTGCTGACATCATTAGCACAGTGGAACAAACAGCTGTTCGACTTCCACCTGAAGCTGCTGAAGAAGTTCGCCGCGAAACCTGCAGAGCTCTAACCGAAACAAAGCTGATGAAACCGAACATTTCCTACAAGGAGAGGGCCGCCATACGGGAGCTAGGAGAAGATCCAGACATAGTAATATTACCTGCAGACAAGGGCAACGCAACAGTGATCCTATCCCGACAGGATTATGCTGAGATGATGCGGAGCCTACTTAGTGACAGCGCACACCGCAAGATTGACACCGATCCTACCAAGAGGGTCGAGAGGAAGACTCTGGCGCTTCTCAAGGATTCCGGCTTCCCTCACGAGATTACCAAGAAGCTACGCCCGAGGGCTGCTGTTCCTCCTAGACTTTACGGACTGCCGAAGTTGCACAAGGAATCGATTCCGTTACGTCCCATTGTCAGCAATATCGGTGCCCCAACGTACCTTCTCGCCAAGCACCTCAAACAATTGCTTAGCCCTTACGTTGGAGATGTATACACCATATCCGTAGCTCCGTGGGTTTCCTGGGACACAACAACAATCTTACACTTAAGGAATCTGAGATACCGGTGAGCTTCGACGTGGTTTCTCTGATCACTAAAGTTCCGTTACTAGAATCCTTGGAACTCATCAGCCAGAAATTTGACGAAAGGACCACCAACCTTTTCAGACATGTTCTGACATCAACTTACTTCTTATCTGAAGGTGAATACTACGAGCAGACAGAGGGAGTAGCCATGTTGAGTCCACTTTCATCCGTTGTCGCAAATATGTACAAGGAACATTTCGAGGAGGAAGCTCTTGAATCAGCACATCTGAAACCCATCTGTTTCTTTAGATATGTGGATGATACCTCCGTTATCTGGACCCATGGAAGAGATAAACTGGCAGACTTCCTCACACATCCCAACTCCAGACACGAGGATATTAAGTTCACCATGGAGATCGAAACGGATGGGATGTTCCCTTTCCCAGATGCTTTGATAAGAAGACGAGCTGACGGCACTTTGGGCCACGGCGTGTATAGGAAGAAGACGCACACCGATTTGTACCTACATGCGGATAGCTGCCACCACCCGGCACGAAAGAATGGCGTGCTCAAAACTCTTGTCCACAGAGCTTACACCATCTCCGACAGGGACAGTCTCCAACAAGAACTGGACCATCTGAAGACCGTGTTTCGGAGGAACGGATACAAGGAAGGGCAAATTCGGAAGTCTCTGCATCCCACACCTGCAGCACCGACGGAAACTGAGGATGAACCTCAGGAGGAGGTGGCCTTGGCTATTATTCCGTTTTGTGGGGCCTTATCCGAAAAAATTGGACGCATTTTACATAAACACCAAGTGAAAACCATCTTCCGTCCTCCAAGCAACACCAAGAGCCTTCTTGGTAGTGTCAAGGACAACCTTGGTCTACATAACTCAGGGGTTTATCAGATACCTTGCCAATGCATACCACTGAGGACCGATGCCGAGAACATCAACGGCGGCACACTAGACTGAAACGGCCTAGTAAGTCGGCAATCGCTGAGCATCGCCTGTCGGAACTCCACAGCATAGATTATGACCGAACCAAAGTTCTGACACAGACTTCCAATTACTGGGACTGTGTCATGAAAGAAGCCATAGAGATCAGAGTAAGGGAGCCACAACTAAATTGTGACAGCGGTTACATCCTTAGCAAGGCGTGGGAACCCGGGATCACCCAGATTAAGAAGAAAACGGATATTTCCCAGAGTGTACCGACTTCGGGGGAGGAGGGAAGAATAACGAGAGGGGTGCCGGCAGACCCTCCTGGAAGAGAAGACCTAGGACGCAGCGCCCAGACGGCGGGAGAAAGGACGCTGTATCTGGATCGTGCTCGGGTCGCGTATCGCACCGACTCATAGGAAGCGCCTGAGGGAGGAGCAAGAGAGATTGTCCTATATATACCTGGCGCCGGCCCACCGCCGGTCAGTACATCAGCGCACCTGATGGCAACGTGGTCGATTACCGAAATATTGTGCCCTATGCACAATCATACCAGGCTGTTCACCCGAGAGTTATTTCGTCATAAAATACGCCTGGAGAAATTAAAGAATCACGTTGTCAGAAGAGATGCATGTAATGTTGTGAAGTAAACTGAAAAGTGTAATGAATTCGTAGATAGTATTTTTGAAAATTCGATATAAACTGCTATAAATTATTCGTCTATTTGTCAAGAAAATTATTCAATAATTTAAGTCCTTTTCATTAGTTTTGCTATGTTTCCCTCACGTACAACAATGAAACATCTGTATCTGCAAAAGCTGCAAGTTGGATGCTTGTCGACACTACCGCTGCCTGAAATACACTCCTGGAAATTGAAATAAGAACACCGTGAATTCATTGTCCCAGGAAGGGGAAACTTTATTGACACATTCCTGGGGTCAGATACATCACATGATCACACTGACAGAACCACAGGCACATAGACACAGGCAACAGAGCATGCACAATGTCGGCACTAGTACAGTGTATATCCACCTTTCGCAGCAATGCAGGCTGCTATTCTCCCATGGAGACGATCGTAGAGATGCTGGATGTAGTCCTGTGGAACGGCTTGCCATGCCATTTCCACCTGGCGCCTCAGTTGGACCAGCGTTCGTGCTGGACGTGCAGACCGCGTGAGACGACGCTTCATCCAGTCCCAAACATGCTCAATGGGGGACAGATCCGGAGATCTTGCTGGCCAGGGTAGTTGACTTACACCTTCTAGAGCACGTTGGGTGGCACGGGATACATGCGGACGTGCATTGTCCTGTTGGAACAGCAAGTTCCCTTGCCGGTCTAGGAATGGTAGAACGATGGGTTCGATGACGGTTTGGATGTACCGTGCACTATTCAGTGTCCCCTCGACGATCACCAGAGGTGTACGGCCAGTGTAGGAGATCGCTCCCCACACCATGATGCCGGGTTTTGGCCCTGTATGCCTCGGTCGTATGCAGTCCTGATTGTGGCGCTCACCTGCACGGCGCCATACACGCATACGACCATCATTGGCACCAAGGCAGAAGCGATTCTCATCGCTGAATACGACACGTCTCCATCCGTCCCTCCATTCACGCCTGTCGCGACACCACTGGAGGCGAGCTGCACGATGTTGAAGCGTGAGCGGAAGACGGCCTAACGGTGTGCGGGACCGTAGCCCAGGTTCATGGAGACGGTTGCGAATGGTCCTCGCCGATACCCCAGGAGCAACAGTGTCCCTAATTTATTGGGAAGTGGCGGTGCGGTCCCCTACGGCACTGCGTAGGATCCTACGGTCTTGGCGTGCATCCGTGCGTCGCTGCGGTCCGGTCCCAGGTCGACGGGCACGTGCACCTTCCGCCGACCACTGGCGACAACATCGATGTACTGTGGAAACCTCACGCCCCACGTGTTGAGCAATTCGGCGGTACGTCCACCCGGCCTCCCGCATGCCCACTATACGCCCTCGCTCAAAGTCCGTCAACTGCACATACAGTTCACGTCCACGCTGTCGCGGCATGCGGTTCCTGGTGTGTCCGCTGTGCCGTGCGTGTGATCATTGCTTGTACAGCCCTCTCGCAGTGTCCGGAGCAAGTATGGTGGGTCTGACACACCGGTGTCAATGTGTTCTTTTTTCCATTTCCAGGAGTGTATATCAGCTTTTGCCTGAAGCTCGTTACATGTTGATGCTCTCTAGTATCGTTGGAATCATTTTTTGCTGTTCTTTTGTTTCACACTTCACGTTCGTTAGACTACAATTCACCGAAATCCAATATTGTGTTGGTTTACTGGAGTCAGTTACTAACTCAGCAGGTGCAAGCTGTTGTTGTCAGTATTTCTCGTGTCACGCAGCGCTCAGTCTGGTGTAACACATCGGCGCTGGAAGATCAACCCCTGTCGTATTATGCAAAATTTACGACCTCAAATGCTCGCCTTACGAAGAGTAGGTCCCTTATAATTTAAATAGTATTAATTTTGTAAGTTTTTGTAAGGCAAGTAGATGCGTTTATGGGAGCTAATACCTGTGGTTTTAAAAATATGACGATGCTTTGCCTAAAAATATTATTGTCGAGCGGATAATCGTTTAGGTAATGGTCGGGTTAAGTACCAACCTTCTCAGAGTTTCATAAATGTTGTTTCCATTCTGGACACGATACAACGATAAATTTTTTGTAGCATTTGTCGCTGACGGTTTAGGGGGTTCTTTCGTCAACACCGTCCCTCTCCCCTGACCCCCCCCCCCCCTTCTCACACACTTCTGGAATACATGTCGCGCTTGCATTGAAACAACCACGATAATCATCAAAATGTTTGCGAATCAGGTGCAACCCCACCTGAGAGATCAGAATCTGCAAACGACGTTCTGACGATTAACAATCAAAGCTGCAGGGGAAGATATCATGGGCTCTATCGGCGATGTGAAGAGTCAACAAATGCGTTCTACATAAATACACATTCCATGACAGTTCATAATCTCATGTTAATAAAAACTACATCAGTCTAAAAGTGGATCCCGTTAAAATTTTGTTCGCCGATTATTTTTTAGAAGTGGTATGTCACATATTCTCTCGAGGAAGCCTGTAACCCTTAGAGGGCGCGCTCTCGGGTGGCAGATAGGGGTTGCCTGCCACATTTGTGTGACCAAAGGGAAGTGAAATACCTCCCGTGGACCAACCGACAAGCTACTGTTCTGTATTTAGATGTAGGATCATAAAGTATCAGGCCAGCGGCTTAAAACTACACATCTCCGGAAGACAGGTGTGAAAGGTAGCGTAATTGGATCCTTTTTCACGTCAGTTTGCCTCAGTGTCAACATTTGGGCATATGAACAATGCTAGGGCGTCTTCGTAGGCGATGAGTGCGAAGGTTACCGAATTTTTCCAAACAGTGACGGCTGAACAAATGAGTTCTGGACATATATCTTGCTTCTCTCAGTACTGACAGAATGACGGGAAGAGTACGTGAACTAACTGTGCTCTAAACTGGAAGGAGAATGAAGATCTGCATGCGTCAACTGACAAGGAGAAGGTCAATATCACGTGACATCGTTGATAGCTATAAGATCATAAATCACGGAAGCCCTAAACCAACCGACGGCGTTGTAATCAGTGTTGGTGGAAGGTACCGAGATTCTGTTACTGAAGTAGGACGATTCGACGATAGATTATTGAAGATAGTTCTAGTGACATATGCCTAGACGATATGTATTTTCTCGTGCTTCGGTTCCATACTGCTGGCCTCAAGAAGTTAAAGGGCGATCTTTCGGCGATGTATGATAAATAGTTTCTGGAGGTTTGATAGGAAGACATAGTTTCCAAAAGGTCGTTTTGGGGCAAAGGTACATGGCTGTCGATACCACGCAAGGAAGGCAGCAGGTGTAATTAGTGAAGATCTAAACATTCATGGTGGTGTCTGTTTGTACTATATCGTGTCTCCCTACCACTTTCGCGCAACGACGCCCTGAGCGTGTTTTTTAGGGAATTAACTAGTTTGAACCTGGGACCTGTTGCTGGTAAGGAGACGCCAGACCACACATGACATGTAGAATTCAGAAGAGTTCAGTGAGAATATCGATGATATAACCAAATACTTAATTATCTCAGCGTCAACTCCACTGCACTCCCTGTAAAAGAATATTAATACTAACTAAATTTAGTGGAAAGGGTTCAAGGCTTTCCTATTTTTAGTTAGCTGGTAAAATAACGTCGAAAAAGCAGTTAAGTTTACCATTGGAAATATTATTCTACTCACAAAACATCGTTTATAAATTGCACTATTGATAAAAGGAAATGTTTTAATACAGGATGGTAAAAACCAACTGCGTTCAACAAAAATGTGAACGAATATTCCCTAAATGGGTTTCCAAGTTCTACAACCGATCGAAGGATGACCTATGCCATATCACATCTATAATCTCGGTTTAATTTAAGTTTCACAAAAGAGAAAACTATCAAAATGGTCTACAACTATAAAAATGGTCTACAGTGATCCTCTATTATCTTTAATTACTTATTTAACTTGTCGTAAATTACAGTGGCTGATGTGGCTTCTCAATAACTAAAAATAGAAAAATTATCGCGTTTCAGATTTTTACTTCAAGTGGCAAATGTGAACACCATGAGTTTTAATTAACGATCGACACTAGTATTACGCAAAAACTGGTGTAACAGATGAGTCTTCTGCAGTTCTGAGTGAAGCCTTATGCGCTCAAAAATGCGGCATCGCGTGCGTTCATTACCTTGTCGGTGTTTAAGCAGCGTCAGGGCGGCAGCGGCCGGCGCAGCAGCCATCCAGCTCGCCGTCTCGGAACTAACTCTCTCTAACTTCTCCTTGCTACAATTTACCGAAGTTGGTTTAAAAAACTATCTGGCTGTGTTTTAATCTGACCAATCAGGGTCTCAATGTTAACCTTAAGCTCCGCCTACAAAACTTCTGTCTATCCAATGAGAAACGTTATACTTTTCGTGGTGGGGCAATGTTTTTAAAGTTTGCTACGTAACAGACGCTAAAAAGTCTCACGCTAAAACCTGCAGCTGGTGAGGTCCTTTTAGCGTTATCGTGAGATCTATACTGTTCTTCTGGAGGGCTCTATCTTTTAACATGGGCTGGAGGATTGTCCTAATGTAACAGACACGCGAAAAAGTCTCACGCTAAAACTTGCGGGTGGTAGTGGCCCTTTTTTGTGTTATCGTAAGATCTATACTGCTTTTCTGGAGGGCTCTAGCTTTTAACATGGGCTGGGGGTGGTCCTTGACACACCTGAGACGCGAAAAAGTCTCACGCTAAAACGTGCGGGTGGTAGTCGTACAGGTAGTCTGACCCGTCTCTTATCGTAGGGCCTTCTAGCTTAACACGGTTCTGCTCTCGGCTTCTGTCCTCGTTTCTCCCCTCGGAACTGCGTCTGCCTCACGGTGGGAAGGTACGGCATGCATTTAGGCATTCTTGAGTTAGTCTGTGGTATTCCATTTGCTCACTCGTTACTCGTATTACTTTGGTTAATTTAATGTCACGATTTATTCCGAGCTATGTGACATACTACTGGATTTGCTTATCATGTCAGGGTTTTCATGGAAGGTGTTGGATTTGCCTGACACCTTACAAAGACGCTAAGAGAATACTAGATTTGGTGGAATTTCACGATCTCGTTGTGACAAACACGTTGTTCGAGAAGCTAGAACTGCATCTTTGGCTCACTACGATGGCAGCAAGACAAGCCAGATCGAATTTTTTAGGGGCGAAAACTCGATCAGAAGCTAGTTACAGATCCAAAGGCCATTCCTTATGAAGAAGTGGCTCCTCAACACCGCTAACTTGAGGTCCGAAACCGCGTCAAAATAACGACTCGAAAGAAAAAAAATACGGAGGCTGAGGCTTCCGTACAAACATAATTAAGAATATAAATAATACTACTACTAATAATAATAATTTCGTGTCGCTGAGTATCCTGATTCAACTCTTCCTATTGGACGCCACTTCAGCAACCTGCGTGTCCTAAACCATCCCAATTACCCAATCGAGGGAACGGAACATAGAGTTTAACGTGGAATCCGAAGTACGTGTTATTTCTCACGATTTTCACGTCTTTGAGAGGTGAAAGCCACTTAAAATGACGACTGAAGAACCGTGGTTCGACCGTGATTCGAGTCCCCAACCTTGTGGTTACCACTCTAGCTTTTCCGCTTTGCCAGTCCTGACATGCACATAGATCATTCATTTCTAGATTTTCATGAGAGTGTTTGCGAGTATCAACACGTATGAGATACATGGCCGTTATTCGCTTAGAAACCTAAACTTTTTACACCTTCAATGGACAGTACGCCTTAGTACCTAACACAATTTTCAACTTTATACCTCCACTCCTTCCTGAGGAAAACGTTCTTAACAGACGGACAACCAAACAAATGGACAACAAATAGTAAAAAATTATTTCAAGTGATATAATCAGAAAAAATTCAGTTTTATTGCCTTTACTTGTGTTGTGACACCTAACCCGTATAGTTAGCCGAGGTCGCTAATGCACTGCTTCATGGACTCAGGTAGGCACGCTGCCCCCGGATCGAATCGCCTCAGCGGTTTAACGATGAGGGCTGGCGTGCCGGCCAGCCTGGATGTGGTTTTTAGGCGGTTTTCCATATCCCACTAGGTGAACACTGGGCTGGTCTTCACGTCCCGCCTCAGTTACACGACTCGTAGACAACTGACACACGTTCACACTATTTCATGATTTCCACTAGATGCAGGCAGCTGGGGTAGACTGATTCCAACCAGGGGGACATGGGGTGGCGGCAGGAAGGACATCTGGTCATCCCTTCGAAGTAACCATGCCAAATTCGATTGTAACAGTGTCGACCCTGCGTAAACCGCGGGACACAGGCACAAACAAAGGAAGAAGAAGACATGTTTTGTGACATCTTGCTTCTCGACAAACAAATCGATTCTAAGGCAACAAAGTGATGCTACAATCTTTCCGTTTTTACTGATTGAACTACGAAACCATGAAAACGAAATCGCCCAGCATGGATAAAACTGTGGCGCTTCAAGGAAAGAGAGAAAGCCATCATCTCCTACATGACTCTTCCACTTATTACTGACGTCGAAGCAACATCGAATGCGTTAAAAGATACTGTTAAAGCAGTTGCCTGTAAAAAAATAGGCTTGCTGAAACCTAAACGCCGTAAAATAGACCGACGTTATGGACAATAGATGAGAACAAAGTGTGAACGAAAGAAGAATACTGCCACAAGTTCCTTGCTTCGAAAACATCGTAAAACTGGAACGTCTACTCTGATGCCGGTAATGATGTAAAGAAAATAGTAGCACTCCATTACAGCGAGATACGTAAAAGGCTTGACACATCAGCTGCTGTGCGTGACGTCCATCGCCTAGCAAGGGAGCGGCATAGACGTACAGCAGACATAGACGTCTTCTTTAACATCAATGATGTAGAAGGAAAATACATCATCAACTTGTAGTTCCCTCTTCAGTACAACAGATAACTGTGTGTTTACGTTGTCCTCATCATTTCATCATCATTCTTGCAAGTGGCGAGATTGGACTGAGCAAAGGTTGGGAATTTGTACGGCCGCTGTTAACCGCGCAGTTGAGCGCCCCACACTCCAAACATCATCATCATCATTGGGAAGGGGACAGGGATGGATGAAATTCCAGCAGAGCTGAGGAGCTCAGGGCATTGGGAGGCAGCTGAGAAGATGACAGGTTTTCTCAGCAAGATCACTGAACAGAAAAAATGCTGACCGAGTGGACATTAAACACTACAGCCTCAATCTGCAAACAAGAGGGGAGCCCAGCTGAACGTTCCAACTACCGGCTTGTCGCCTCCTGCCCATTATAGTCAAGATCTTAGAGCACATAACGGGTACCGGAATACACAAGGCTGTCGACGTTACCAGCAATCATTGTGGCTGTGTGAAAGGCTGAGCATTTCGCTTTTTTTGTTGAGAAACACTGTTTCCCATGTAATACAAGCGACAACTCAATAGATCTGAATACGGCCAACATTAATTTTAACATTCATAGTAGAAATCCGTCACGTCTTTTTCTCAGTTTTGAAAAGTTAAGCTTTTCTCTCTTATGTGCAGAGGACACTGCACTCTTGAATTCCATTACTATATTACTCATTCAATTCCTGCAGTACATGTCGCTGTTTGCAGCACACACAGTGGCGAGACGAGCGGCCGATGACTTAATCGGCAGTTACCAAATGTCTAAACGTACCTAAAGGCATGCCTTCTACAGTACTTACCTCATCTGTTGAAGAACTTAGGAATGTGTATTCACATACTGATCAAGACGGTTGAAGAAGAAAGGAAGGTTATATGATGAATCATCTTCAAGATATAACGATAAAGTGCTAGAAATTTACATGTACTTAGGTAGAAAACATGCAAATTGAGAGGCTCAAAATTAATACGGAAACATCAGTAATTAATAAGCGTTCATACTGCATATAAATACCATGTAAGAAGGGAGGGCAACAGAGGAATAATAGCCGGCCGCGGTGGTCTCGCGGTTCTAGGCGCTCAGTCCGGAATCGCTTGATTGGTACGGTCGCAGGTTCGAATTCTGACTCGGGCATGGATGTGTGTGATGTCCTTAGGTTATTTAGGTTTAAGTAGTTCTAAGTTCTAGGGGACTGATGACCACAGATGTTAAGTCCCATAGTGCTCAGAGCCATCTGAAGCAGAGAAATAATAACGGATAATAACACATAGATAGAGAGGTATTTATTCTTAATTCATGTGAGTCAGTCCTTAATTGCATTACAATGTCGCTAATTATCGCCATGATGGAGATTTCCATTAAAACCAAATCTTTGTATGAACTTGAATCTTTTCACGTGCACCACTTGCGTGGTAAATGTCGTGTGTCTAGGACCTGCCGTCGGGTAGACCATTCGCCGCATGCAAGTCTTTCGATTTGACGCCACTTCGGCGACTTGCGCGTCGGTGGGGATGAAATGATGATGATTAGAGCAACACAACACCCATTCCCTGAGCGGAGAAAATGGCGCAGTTGCCCGGTAGAAGACCCTAGGCAACGTAACGTTCCAGAGGGGTCCTTCCAGAACTGGTGCAAAAGACACTTGTTAGGTGCGTCATTAAAAATTGCTCCACTTTGGTTTGTTTGGTAGGAGAGGTTTTAAATGATACCCAAGGCGAGCGGTATGACACGTGGCAGTGATAGATACCCTCACTGACCTTGTTCATTGCCAATATACTTGGTTCTGGAAACATAAGAATAAAGTAACCGGAGAAAGAGGTTGGATGAGAAGGTGTATACGTTCGGTTGTTTATTTAAGTACATTTGGTGAAAACCACACATGGGTCAGAGATATGCGTAATGATACACTTCAGTTTTATTCAAGTACTGAAATAAGAATTTGTGGCAGCGACCGGAGACAGAAGGCAACCACTGTCGCGAGGTGGGGCAACCGAGTGACCAAGTACGGTGAATCGTCACGGCGGGGTTCAGAGACGATCTCGAAGAGTTTTTGGGAAACCGGCATAAGAATACAAAGCGCGAAACCTAAAAGTTAGACGCAATTTGTGAGGGCAGACCCTCTTGGCAACATTTTGAGGGACGAGTTCAGTGCATTAACAACCAGGGAAAGAAAAAGACTTTTCCAAACATTATGTTTTCTGAGATTAAAAATGAAGGGTGAATTATATCAGAATGTTCTGGGAGAGTCTCCACTGGAGAAACTGATATAGACATTACAATTTTGACAGGAAAATTCTTAATAACGTTGCCTGTCTGACGTCACAGAAGTTCAAAAAGTTTTAAGTAGGAATAAGAGCCAATGAGTAGAGGAGAAAGTGTCGGGAATGGGATGAGGTAGGACCAATGTCGAATGGCAATCCACCTTAGTTACATCATAAACTTGGTATTTAATCATTTAATGCTGAGTATGTCTAAATTCTTACAGTAGCGTAGGCAGTGCTTTGAACTGATGGTTCAAAGTATAATATATGAATGCTTCGAGGAAGATGCGTTAATTGAGCAAAGCTTATGGAGCGTCAGACGTTGTACTCAACCAAATGTCGGTAGGTTGGACGATCTTGATTGTTCAGTTGTGTACTGGCTCAGTGTTGGAATATATTGTCGCTGATTCCGTCTGCAATGACCTCAGTGTCGACGGGACTTTAAACCCAATCTTTCTTTCTTTTATTGTCGCTGACGGCTGTCTTGACGCGAATGTGGGGTTACTCTACTTTGTCTTGGAGAAATCGTGCAGTTTATTGCCAGCAGGTCCGAAAGTATCCTAGCAGTATATGCCTTACGTCCCGCATGGGACAGCAACAAAGTGGCTGTAATGGTTTGAGCGAGTAGCTAACTTAGTAAGGTGGAAATGTCTTGCCGATCGGAATTAGTATCAGTCTCGCAAGCTCCCCGAACTTCGATTAGTCCTGTTGTCAACTTTATATAAATGTTGTAACGTATTTACAACAACTTAATTGGAGAAAAATGGGGCTCAATAATATATCTGATTGAACCACATTAGTTTGACCTTACCTTGGCGGTGTACCGACGCTTTCCAGAGTATTGTTGAATACATGCAAAGTTCAGTCAGGTTCACATATGGGAGCCCTGCGTAATGGCAACTGCTTCACAGGTAAGGGCCGATATGTTAACAGGCGCCGCTCGGGATTGGCCGAGCGGTCTGAGGCGCTGCAGTCATGGACTGTGCAGCTGATCCCGGCGTAGGTTCGAGTCCTCCCTTGGGCATGGGTGTGCGTGTTTGTCCTTAGCATAATTTAGGTTAGGTAGTGTGTAAGCTTAGGGACTGATGACCTTAGCACTTAAGTCCCATAAGATTTCACACATTTGAACATTTGTTAACAGGTCGCGGATGTATGGATGTATGGATGGGCTTCAGGCACGCAACATGAGAGGGCAGCTCGTTGCTACAACTATGTCTGGCACCCATGTGAGGCCACTGCTTACCGTCCCAGGCAGGTTGCTCAATACTATGTTGCAGAAGGTAGTTTTTGTCTGGTTCTTCCTAATGGTGTAAACCGATATTCACTATGTGATCAAAAGTATCCGGACACTGTAACCCCCCCCCCCCCTCACTTATCGAACTTAATGAAAGTCAAGAATTAAACAGCGTGCACCTAATGGAAATTTGGGAAAAGTAATCGCCACCGAAGTTAATTTGACGGTAAAGAGGGAGGAAAGGATTACATCTAAATGAAAGGAAAAATGCAAATGAAATTGGTGGAAATTAATTTTGAGAAAAGGGTAAAATTAATAAAGAAAGTAAATGTGCGGTCGTTACGTTAACAATTCATTGGTGTTAATTAGATATTTGAGATTTGGGGAAAATTACGGTCGCCAGTCCTATGGGCAACTACTATAATAACTGAAAATGAAAGATTAATGCACATATAATTAGTAGTAAAAGCGTGGCAACTGAAGGTTGACACGAGTAGTGTGAAAACTGAATGTTTGTCAGAAGTAATAAATTTCGCTACACTCAGACTTAATTTAGCAAAAGAATTAATAAAACCGGAAAACTGAAAGTTCATTTAGTGACTGAAATTAATAGTGAACTTTGTTTCTGAAGCACTACGAAATTCATTAAAATAAGGTTAGTCTTGGGCTTCCTCAGCGATCATTTCAAAAGCTACTTGAATCTACGCAATTAAGAAATAAGAGATTTAACTTTGAACTTGAATTAAATGATTCCAAACAATTAACAATAGTAAAATTTAGTACGTACCAAGCTGAGCTGCAGTCACAGGTAAGCTAAATTACAGTAACAAAACTCGCACTCTGAATTTGTGCTTATGTAATTTAAATATTGTAGCAAGCTATGAATACCTTAACTGAACTTTGAAATTAAAGCAGTGAAATCGAATGATATTATTTTAATGCTGGCGTTTGAATTACAACGACACTTGGGTTCATTCCAGTAGAGGAAGGGACCCTGCTTGTTAATGCATTTGGGACTATGAGCAACAAAGGTTCATGCTAAGTTGCTGTAATTTAGTGAGAAAAATTTAACAGTTCGAAAAGCTAACGTCTGCCATACAGTTCTACAACTTCACGTGCTTTTAGTCTTCCTTGTTGGTTGATTGAAGGTTTGAAGTCGTCGATCGAGGAGGTGGCGACAGTCACTCATTGTCAGCCGTCGCTGTTGCAGAAGCTGGATGTTGGCGCACCTTCTTCTCGATAATGTCACCAGGCGAAACGGGCTCTTGATGTGCGCCAGCTAATGCATTCCGCCCGCGACACCGTGTCAGAAACTATCACAGCAAGTCGAGCGCAATTACATGCTGCCAAACCCCGAAAGCGTGGCAACTAGCGGGAGCGTCACACAACACACCTGCTCCACCGCCCTACTCCAGCCAGACTCCCTCTGCCCGCGCTCCATGCGACAGAGTTAACACTACCAAAGATCCTAAACACTTTGGTTCTCCACACGACCTGTCGATGTAATCGTTCGATAGAACAGTTTTCCCTAGGCCAGACCCAGCGTAAAAATACAAATAATATTTACAAAACAAACCAATTATACATCGACATAAATGAGTAAATAGTAAAACAATTACAATATATAAAGACACAGAAATGTCATATTTTCAGGTAACAAATAAAGGAAAAAATTTATAGTACAATAGATGGAAATAGGAGGATATACATTTCCGGCTTTACAACACCCCTAATAAACACACGTTTTCCATATTAGGTATTGTGCTGCTACCTACTGCCAGGTACTCCAATCAACGACCTCAGTAGTCATTAGACATCGTGAACAGCAGAATGGGGCACTCCGCGAAACTCACGGCCTTCGAATGTGGTGAGGTGACTGCGTGTCCCATGCATCAAGGAACGATATAGTGAGCGGGTTATTGCCACCACACTCGAGTCTCTTTCAAAATGGTTCAAATGGCTCTGCGCACTATGGGAATTAACATCTATGGGCATCAGTCCCCTAGAACTTAGAACTACTTAAAACTAACTAACCTAAGGACATCACACAACACCCAGTCATCACGAGGCAGAGAAAATCAATGACCCCGCCGGGAATCGAACCCGGGAACCCAGGCGCGGGAAGCGAGAACGCTACCGCACGATCACTAGCTGCGGACTGAGTCTCTTTGTTATGAGCATGTGACCTGACACGAGGTTTTGGAGAAACAAATGGGCAGTAACAAAGTATAAATGACACTGAATTTGAGGACAGGAAGTCACTCAATTGAGAGATTTGGTCATCGCTGAGTCACCGCACCACGATGGTGGAAGACCTGCGGACCGCGAGACACCTCCAGTCCGAGACCAAACTGTATCTTCCACCGCACCTGGTGTCACAACCCCGCCAGCCGATTGTCCGTGCCTGGTGCTGCCGACGCCGAGGCCCAAGGACCGACTCGGCGTCAAACCACCAGGCGCCGTCCGCCACCTGCCCGAGTGGCTCTGGTCAAGACTCGCGCACAGCTCTTTTGTCCTCGCGGAGTGAAGAGCAGCAGGGAAGCCGCCTGGCGTGTTGCTCTGCCGGGAAGCGTCGCTGCCGCAACTGGCCGTGTCCTCGCCATCGCCGTCCTAGCAGCCGACGCCAGCTGCCCAGTTCACAGCTCAGGAGGAGAGGTTCAAAATTGTTGAAATGGCTCTGAGCACTATGGGACTTAACTTCTGAGGTCATCAGTCCCCTACAACTTAGAACTGCTTAAACCTAACTAACCTAAGGACATCACACACGTCCATGCCCGAGGCAGGATTCGAACCTGCGACTGTAGCGGTCTCGCGGTTCCAGACTGTAGCGCCTAGAACCGCTCGGCCCTAAAGGCCGGCACGAGGAGAAGGATGCCTGCCTTATGTAGAACTGAAGATACAGTAAAGTTAAGATATATTGTGAGTGTGTAGATTTTATTTTGTCAAGTTGTGCAATGGATTGATCCAACAAGTACCCTTTGGCTCTTGCAAGAAACAATTTCCACCCCACAATACTACAGAAGTCAGACAGACGTTCCTAATGTACCAACAAGAACTGCTTGAAAAACATTCAGTAACAAATATCTCCTGGAGTCGTCTGCTGTAAGGAAAAGACACAAAAATATTCCATATTCTTACATACCTAGTGGGATACTTCGGTAAAGGGGTATTGCTAGGTAGTGTAAGAAAAACATTAAAAGAACAATAAATATTATTTATTCCAAAAAAATCTGAGAAAGCAAGTGAAACTTTTTCTTATAAAATAATAATAAATTTCTGAGTTTTTTTAACAGTAAATTGCCTCTTATGGATTGCTATCATTTTACAAAGTATGAAAAGGTTCTTTTCTTTAAAAATGTTATTTACTTTGCGGAATGGCTGAGAGCCGCGCCAACACAACTTGAATAACTTTTCTAGGTTCAGTCAAGCCTGTTGCGTGAGAACTGTTATGGAGGACAGATGGGACTCTCATACGCTGTAGCGCACAGTACCCTGAGCTGTGACGACTGCCGCCTACGTCGCCCACTGCTGACAAATAACACAACTATCTCTTTCTATCTGGATTGACCTTCGCCAACGAAACTCTCCCTACACCTTGATGAAGTCAAGGACTCCTGAATGCCCAGTCTTAACTATTGGCGTGGTACACTGGTCAGATAACCAGTCCAGCGCGATGCCACTCAATACTCGCTCGCAGGCGGCTAACAACGCTTAATCGCGAGCGACTCAATATAGACTGTCACTCCAATTCGCTAACGACAGAGGTGCTCTCCCAGTGAAGTACTGAGGAGAGACTTTGTTCCTCGCTCTTTGCGTGCACATACGAGTGCACTCGCTCTCGTTATGTATTCCCGCTCCAAGAGCGACAATGGAACGGCCCCTTTTTCTGGAAAAGTTGCAAAGGTATATCATTCACTGTCTTCCCTCACTCGTCTGGCTGTTTGCTTCAGAAATATTAAGCCAGTCAGCATTGCTCTTTTAAGCGGGAGAATGACGTTTCATTTGAGTCGACCAATGCGGAAATCTGTAGCATCTGCGTTAGGCGTATACCGTTCTCCTGTGAGAACTCAGTAACTACGCAGTCGGTCCGTGAAAAAATGCGTCTTCTGGGCGCTCCCACACAATGTAGCGGAATTTCCTTTTAAGTCGAACACAGGGGTCGTTATCCCTTCGCCCCAGCAAAAGCTGTCTTCTCTCTGGGTGGTCACTTCGACCGAAGTAGGTATTTTGTTGACCCAGCCCTCTGTTGTTCACCCAGTCTTCCCAGCGGGCCGGTTTCCTCTTTAGAACGAAAATACCTGTGGCCATCATTTTGTGTACGCCAGCCTCGACGTTTTTCAACCTCGGTGTGCACCTGCGATTTACTTATTAGATTTGCATATCACTTACATCAATTCATATCAAACTGGCTCTACCTTATCGAGTTTGGGTTCCAATGTAGCGTCTTGATGTGCAGAATACGATTGTGAGGACGAAATATGTAAGAAATGATGGTCAGGAGACCACACCACCTTACAATATTATTAAATTGTTCACAGTATTTCTATTGGCTCTCCACCATCAACCACAGAAGTGACACTACAGAGTGTTCCATATAGAGTGGTGTCACGAGGGCCAATATCGACGTCGCACCAATCAACAGTGCAAGGTGTGGGGATGTGCCACCCACGCAGCATGTCGTTCGAGACACAGCCCGCAGTTTCGTCACAGGGGTGAGTGACTTTATTTTGTTCTTGTGTGGTGGTAATCATGGGGTCGAGGTTTGAGGGTGTGATTTTACTAAAGTTACACTTGCGAAACCGGAGGAACCTGCAGATGTGTCGCAATTTAGGAGTAATGGTAAAGATGAATGGTTAGTACCTGTATGTCGCACTCATTGTAATTAATTCTAGCATTCTGCGGCTTGTGTTGAATCAGTAGTGGAACTCATTTACTTAGAACCGTTTTGGGGACATGGCTAGGCAATGTAGAGTGGTCAGATTGCTCTTAATTAGAGAGAAGAAGTAACTTAGTAGAACACTTCGGGACTGTTATGTGCATATTGTTTTGTTGTTGTCTAATATTTATCATGGATAATGGACACAGAGGCAAAGTCAGAGACACGAGGTGGCACCAGTGAAGAATCAGAGCAATCGTTAGTGGATGAGGTGGCTCAGTTGAGAGTGCAATATGTGGTTATGTTTAATGAACCAGCAGGAAAGAATCGCAAGATAGAAGTGTTGAAGTCGCAAGCTCTGGGAGTGGATCTGACTGTGGTGAATCTTGTTTCTCCTTTCTCTGGTAGAGCATCTGAGGCTGTATTGGCTTTTATAGAGAATCTTAAGTCATCAGCTGATACAGGGATTTGGTCAGACAAACAGTTTCACATCTCAAGGTTACGTTTCTCAGGAGAAGCAAAGTTATTCGTAAGATGCACAGAAGCATTGTGAAATACAGAAACTTTTGGCCAGTTGTGATAGGGGTTGGAACAACGATACAGAAAGCATAATAGTACGCGGTTTCTTCGTGAATAATGTGAGGTGCTATCCAGAAGATATTATGAAGCAGTAGAAGACTTTGCGGATATAATTAGCAAATGAAGGTTAAGACGTACGAGTCCTCATTAAAGCAGGAGGTAAATAAAGTGTTACTGCAAGAGGCAGCGCAACGAGCGCTCAATGTTTTTTTAAGAGGTTGGTCACCGGAAATGTCTAGGAGAGTGCACACGGGGACGCCTAAAGATCTTCATGAAGGGGTTAGCTTAGCTTAGGAATACGAAGAGATCGATTTGTCGACAGCGGTAAGAGAGCGGAAACAGGTATATGCATCGAATATTAAGAGTTTTAATTCCGGTCGAATCGGACATGAAACGAACACAATGTTACTAATTACGGAATCCACAGCACAACAGAGTGCCAACAATTTGGTGGAAACGGCAGTAGAGAAGGTTTTGGTCAACGGCAACTTTATAGGAAGAATGGTAGAGGTAGTCCAGGGAATAGGAAGGGTCCGTTAAGCACAGAGGAGAGCCCCAGGGCCGCCGACAGGAGTAACCGGTTGGAATAAGCCCAGTCAGAACGAATACAGATACGGAATATGCCATAGTGGGTGCTGTGGATGCAAGAGAGTAAAAAGTATTGTTGGAGCATATGTGTCAGTAGAATCGAGAGAACTAGTGGGTAGGAAGTAGGGGACCCCACAACGATATGATTTACGTGTGATATGGAATAATGTTATACGACCATTGTGGTCAACAGTGGTGAATTTTTTCGGTTGGGACAACCGAGTTTGTCTAAGGCGCTGCAGTCGTGAACTATGCGGCTGGTCCCGGAGGAGGTTCGAATCCTCCCTCGGACATGGGTGTGTGTATTTGTCCTTAGGATAATTTAGGTTAAATAGTGTGTAAGGTTAGGGATTGATGACCCTAGCAGTTAAGTCCCATAAGATTTCACACACATTTGAACATTTTTTTGAACACAACCGAGTTTAGGCAGTGTGTGGAAGCAGTGTTTCATGTAAACGAGGAGTACAGCATGATCCTAGGGTTATATTTCTACATCAGCATCATGCCAAAACTGACCTTCGACGACATATAGTGGAATTGAGTGGGAAGACATTCCTATTAGGGGAAACTGTTGTCAGGGTTAACCAGCCGCGAGGAGTGTCCAGTGCGCAAGATGGTCCAGCCAAACCGTGAGCAATAGCATTAAGGCTTGATCCCCCTGACTGAGTGTCGAAAGGCACCGGAAAATCTGTGTGTGAGAATGTGGAACCGAATTTACCAGTAAGTGTGATATGTGTAACAGAACCATTGGAGGATAGTGAAGTATTAGACACGACGTGTTGTTTGGTGATACTTAGTATTTTACACAGACAGGAAGGAGATGAAGGAAAAGTGGTACCCGTCAACGTGGAAAATTTTGGAACCAAAGATGTAAAATTTCTGATGGGGAACGTTATTAGCCACATTAGAGATTCTGGATGAGGAAGATTGCCACACAGGTGGTGTGAGCTATACTGGGGCACAGGACGCTGCTAAGACTGCATTTCGTGAGAATTTGAAGCATTTGAAAGGAGAAAGAGCACAGTTGGTGTACCTGTTGCTAGGATTCCAGGATCCGTTTTTCTTTTCTGAGAGGACCGTTGCCTGCCATGCCATTAATACAACACAGGATTCCGACAGGAAATGAAGCACCAGTATATCGAAGGCCATATGAAATACCACAGTCGTTGTAATCAGTTTTAGAAGAGTTCACAGATAAACAATTAGCTGACGGAATAATAGAAGAAATTAAAAGGGCATGGGCGGGGGGAACTGTATGTAGGAAGTCTATCGACAGTTCACAGAAATATTTGTTTTGTTGCGATTATCGCTATTTCAGTAGCAAGACTAGCACAAATGCAGACCCTATTCCTAATATCACCGAAACCATAGATAATCTAGGCAAAAGCAAGTATTTCTTGACACTGGAGTTAAAGGGCAGGTACCGTCATTTAGAACTGGCGTCTGAAGATAAACCAAAAACAGCTTGCCAGCCGGAGCGGCCGTGCGGTTCTAGGCGCTACAGTCTGGAGCCGAGCGACCGCAACTGTCGCAGGTTCGAATCCTGCCTCGGGGATGGATGTGTGTGATGTCCTTAGGTTAGTTAGGTTTAATTAGTTCTAAGTTCTAGGCGACTGATGACCTCAGCAGTTAAGTCCCATAGTGCTCAGAGCCATTTGAACCATTTTTCTTTTTTTTTTTTTTTTTTTTTTGAGCCGGCTACACTCCAAGAGTTGCTGGACGGAGTACTGACAGCATTGAAACCACTGCTCCCTGCCGCCGTTGGATAACCAGCTGCCAGCCACAAGTCGTATACTCTTAGGTCACTTATTTGTTACATAGTTTAATTCTTAATTTCTTTGCGTGTTTTGGGTATTTGCATAGTTTTATTCACAAATTTCGGGTGTATCACAGTATTTGAGAGTTGTAGCATCGCGTTTCAGTGCCTGAATAGTGTAAAATTGCGTAGTCTCCTTCCGCCGCCGAGCAGTGTGTTATCAGTGCGCAAGTAGCAGCATTGCTGCATTTGCTAGGCAATCTTGTAGTTTAATAACCGTTTAAATTTTGTGCCGAATTGTTTTTGCTCTCTGTAGATTAGTTCAGACGTTCTTTGCACAACAGTTTTTAGCATGGATAGGGACTGCAACTGCTGTGTTCGGATGCAGGCTGAGTTGGCATCCCTTAGCTCCCAGCTCCAGGCAGTGTTGGCTTCGGTCACCACCTGTGGTAGAGTGGGAGGTCGTCTCGAGGTGTGGCAGTGGGCGAAAGACATTCCGGAGGGCTGAACGGAAGGCCTCTCCAGTTTGTCTGACGAACCGGTTTCAGGCTCTGTCTCAGGCTGATACTGATCTTCGGCCGGACATGGCTGTTGGTGCTGTTCCAGAGGTCGCCCCTCAGTCCGCAAGATCCAGGCGTTCGCAGTGGGTGGGCTTACTGGTAGTTGGGAGCTCCAACGTCAGGCGCGTAATGGGGCCCCTTAGGGATATGGCAGCAAGAGAGGGGAAGAAAACCAATGTGCATTCCGTGTGCATACCGGGGGGACTCATTCCAGATGTGGAAAGGGTCTTTCCGGATGTCATGAAGGGTACAGCGTGCACCCATTTGCAGGTGGTCGCTCATGTCGACACCAATGATGTGTGTCGCTGTGGATCGGAGGAAATCCTCTCTGGCTTCCGGCGGTTATCTGATTTGGTGAAGACTGCCAGTCTCGCTAGTGGGATGAAAGCAGAGCTCACCATCTGCAGCATCGTCGACAGGACTGACTGCGGACCTTTGGTACAGAGCCGAGTGGAGGGTCTGAATCAGAGGCTGAGACAGTTCTGCGACCGTGTGGGCTGCAGATTCCTCGACTTGCGCCATAGGGTGGTGGGGTTTCGGGTTCCGCTGGATAGGTGAGGAGACCACTACACGCAGCAAGCGGCTACACGGGTAGCAGGGGTTGTGTGGCGTGGACTGGGCGGTTTTTTAGGTTAGATAGCCTCGGGCAAGTACATAAAGGGCAACAGCCTCAAAGGGTGCGGGGCAAAGTCAGGACATGCGGGGGCCAAGCAGCAATCGGTATTGTAATTGTAAACTGTCGAAGCTGCGTTGGGAAAGTACCGGAACTTCAAGCGCTGATAGAAAGCACCGAAGCTGAAATCGTTATAGGTACAGAAAGCTGGTTGAAGCCAGAGATAAATTCTGCCGAAATTTTTACAAACGCACAGACGGTGTTTAGAAAGGGTAGATCGCATGCAACAGGTGGTGGCGTGTTTGTCGCTCTTAGTAGTAGTTTATTCTGTAGTGAAGTAGAAGTGGATACTTCCTGTGAAGTATTATGGGTGGAGGTTACACTCAACAACCGAGCTAGGTTAATAGTTGCTCCTTTTACCGACCTCCCGACTCAGCAGCATTAGTGGCAGAACAACTGAGAGAAAATTTGGAATACATTTCACATAAATTTTCTCAGCATGTTATAGTCTTAGGTGGAGACTTCAATTTACCAGATATAAACTGGGACACTCAGATGTTTAGGATGGGTGGTAGGGACAGAGCATCGAGTGACATTATACTGAGTGCACTATCCGAAAATTACCTCGAGCAATTAAACAGAGAACCGACTCGTGGAGATAACATCTTGGACCTACTGATAACAAACAGATCCGAACTTTTCGACAGGGAATCAGTGACCATAGCGCCGTTGCAGCATCCCTAAATACGGAAGTTAATAGGAATATAAAAAAAGGGAGGAAGGTTTATCTGTTTAGCAAGAGTAATAGAAGGCAGACTTCAGACTACCTAACAGATCAAAACGAAAATTTCTGTTCCGACACTGACAATGTTGAGTGTTTATGGAAAAAGTTCAAGGCAATGGTAAAATGCGTTTTAGATAGGTACGTGCCGAGTAAAACTGTGAGGGACGAGAAAAACCCACCGTGGTTCAGCAACAAAGTTAGGAAACTACTGCGAAAGCAAAGACAGCTTCACTCCAAGTATAAACGCAGCCAAAACCTCTCATACAAACAGAAGATAAACGATGTCAAAGTTAGCGTAAGGAGGGCTATGCGTGAAGTGTTCAGTGAATTCGAAAGTAAAATTCTATGTACCGACTTGACAGAAAATCCTAGGAAGTTCTGGTCTTACGTTAAATCAGTAAGTGGCTCGAAACAGCATATCCAGACACTCCGGAATGATGATGGCATTGAAACAGAGGATGACACGTGTAAAGCTGAAATACTAAACACCTTGTTCCAAAGCTGTTTCACAGAGGAAGACCACACTGCAGTTCCTTCTCTAAATCCTCGCACGAACGAAAAAATGGCTGACATCGAAATAAGCGTCCAAGGAATAGTGTTTGGACTGCGTCTCGCGTGCACACTCTCGCGTTCGTAGCTGGCTCAGCGATCACGAGTATGTCTCACGAAATAATCCCAACGGTAAAACAGAGAAATTCGAGGTCGTATGGAAGCTTCGCGGCTGTGGATAGTACCGCACGCCATTCGCGAAAGGAACGGGTAAGTGCGGAAGCGATAATGGTACACGATCTGCCCTCCACAACACGCCTTAAATTGGCCTGTGGAGTGTGAATGTGTGTGGAAATTAAATCATCGTGCAGGACACAATTTCGAACATGAGTGATCGAAGGTTCCAAGGGTGTACTGTCGTTTCATAGTGGACACCCATGGACTCTTCGGCCAAGTACGCCAGGAGAAACTGAAGAATCACCTGGAGTATGAGTGTTTATCTTTCGTGGACAACTCATTTCAAGAATGAATACTTCAGTCTTATGTAGTTTCCAGACTTTCAGAAAGAATTAATATTGTCACATGATGCGCCAAACTATGCCCTTGGCTGCGTTTTGAGCCAGATGGTCGATGGTCTTGGGCCGTGCCTGGCTGAGCCAGTAAGAGCAAGGAAGACAAAATTCCGGGTTCGAGTCCCGGCCCGGAAGAAAGGATAGTACGGAGTAATGGCTGAGCTGCAGCCTAAGGAATCCCTGCAATAGCTTTTGTTCCAGGAGTGCTAAGCCAGCAAGGTGTGCTGGGTGGGCTGGTTTAATGCCCGAGAGCCACAAGTCCCCCCTTAGCGCCTAGCTGAGTAAAATTTGTAAACAGGTTGTATCATAGCGAATAGCGAAAAGTGACACGGGTGAAAGTGTACGATAAGAGAAGCAAAAATGTTCCAGGAAACTCCGGTTCACAAACGAACCGTTTGTGAGATAACTGTGAATGAGTGCATACGAGCAATTGCTGACTTCATTATACAGTATCTTCCTAGTTAGCAGGAACGGGTTTGCTTCGCGTCACACTCAAATTTGAGTTTTCCTTCACAGTTGTACATATAAGAACTATGACCAGTTTGCCACTTTTCAAATACTTCCATAACAAATTCTGTACAGTTTAAGTACTTACAGGTTAGGTTTCCTCATAAGCAACATACAACTTACGCAGCCGAGCAGTGTCTTACGTTTAAAACCTCGGTATAAAATTATATGATTCTTTCTTGTATTTCTATCCGACTTTTTCCGATGGAAAGTGAAATGATTTATAAAGATAGAGATAGTTGGTTATATTACTAAAATAAAATAAATAAACAGAAATTTTACATTTTCATATTTTTCATTCTTTCCCTTCAGTTTAATAGCTTGCACATTTTTATTAAAGCTAGAACAATACACAAGTTTCGGTCTTCCTATTTTCAATAAAAGTCTTTAACGATCTCACGGATTTTCTGAAATTGGAATGAATTGTCATTTCTATTCATATTTAGCACTTGAATAAGATTCAGAAGTTTAAGTCTGTAGTAGATGAATGTCTGTTTAGTAGTTGTTTTAAAAGAACAGAACCTATTTCCACGACCATTAGATTTAGTTTTATATGATTTTTTATAAGAGACCAAGGAAGAGCAACTAATGTGTGAAGGAGGAGCGAGGGAGGGGTGGGGGGAGGGGGAGGAGTCGCCAAATGATAGGTCATTTATGTGGATAAATATTCTCCAACCAACCTGTTTGCAGAAGTTTGGAAAGTAGGTGCGAGGCGCTGTCAGAAGTAAATACGAGAGGGCCGGTCTTGGGCCGTGACTGGTTGTGCCAGTAAGAGCAAGGAAGACAAGATTCTGGGTTCGAGTCCCGGCCCGTACACAGTTTAACCGGCCACGAAGTTCAGACTGAGTTGATTAGTAAGGATGTTTTAACAACACTGACTATCGGTTACGAGTGCAAGTCTCATTCTGAAGTATGAGGCCTTGGAGTGCACCTATGAGGCCGTAACCGTTAGGCCGTGTGTCTTCGGTTGGGCAGGCCGCGTCGGTTAGTATAAAACCGTTTGGGCCGTTTTGTCCGGCCGCCACCTGTGCAGCCCCGGGTGAGCGGCAAGAAAGACACCGGACGTCGCCAACGTGTCACGGCGGTCGTCCTTCTCCCACGTCGGTCAGATGGCACTGGGGTTAGAGCAACGTGAGGCAACACTCCGAAACTGTTCACAGGGACCAGGAGGAAGAACACGACTCTAAGAGTTTAACGTATCATCGTCGTCGAAGTCATTGGAGACGGAGCACTAGCGCGCTTGGAAAAGAGCGACTGTTCTCTTTGCAAAGGATAGCCCCGCAATTCTCAGAAGTAGCAACATTATTTCCAGTTCTTTTCATACGCGCACAGCTTTTACAAGGCCGTTGGAAACACCTTGGTATAACTATTTCAGAACAGAAAACGTAATTTACATACAGGGTGCGGCGGCTGAGATAGGCCACCCGAAATACATCTGTAACGCGTAAATTTATAATGGTGGGGTTTTCGCCAACTTATAGTGGACAATGTGGGCGATCATCTAACCACTGCAACTAATTTGTAACGTTTTGTAGCGGTCAACGGGTGCAGTGCAGATATATGCTGGGTGGAGGTCATGTGGGCCATAACCTCCCCCCTCCCCCCATAAAAAACGTATTTCATAAGAAGAATTTTAAATTTTTATGTTTATCAGTTTTCAAATTTCACAGTTAATTTTAGGGAATAAATTTGCATTAAAGCTAAGAGTCTCGGAAACGGCAAGGAATTGTGTAGATTACAAGATAGATTTAACAAAAGATAGCTTTCAGATACAGAATAGAAGATTACGAAATGTGGTGCTACAGAAGAATGCTGAAGATTAAATGGGTAGATCACATAACTGATGAGGAGGTATTGAAAGGAATTAGGGAGGAGTTTGTGGCACAACTTGACTAGAAGAAGGGATCGGTTGGTAGGACACGAGGCATCAAGAGATCACCAATTTAGTATTGGAGGGCAGAGCGGAGGGTAAAAATCGTAGAGAGAGACAAGAGATGAATACACTAAGCTGATTCAGAAGGCTGTAGGTTGCAGTAGGTACTGGGAGATGAAGAAGCTTGCACAGGATAGAGTAGCATGGAGAGCTGCATCAAAGCAGTCTCAGGACTGAAGACCACAACAACAACTACTTTTCAGTGGCTTTTAAGAGATCGTGTCCACGTAGATGGGCTTACTGTCTGATCGTTAACTTTCAAGCAATGGCAAGGCGCACATTCTCTACGTGAGCTTACCTGCTACCAACAACAAATGCGATACAGTTCGTAAGTTGACTACTGGAACCGACGAGCCACAGGAAGTTGGATAATTGAAGAAAGAAAGGGAAAGACGTCCTGCCTGCGAAAAAAATACAATAATGAAAAGAATGGTTTTCCGAACGTAGGTGGAAACGACTGAAAGAAACAGCGCACCCCTCAGTTATAAGATCAAGAAGCCATAGCCTACCGACCTGTTTTCATAGTCTACTTCAGTGGAACATTGAAAATAGTGTGTACATACATCGATGCTATGCTCTGAAAATATGACGTTGTCAAAGTTGTGAGATGCTGTTACAATTTATTTCTAAAATTAATTGCATGACAACGTTCTTCTCAAATTTTAGGCCAAATGTAACTCGTCGATGTTACGTTAAATCGACGTTCGTATTAAATACTAAATAAACAAATTATTGTCATGTTAAAACTTTTTTTTATATTTCATTGTTATTACCATTACGACCTGCTCGAAAAGCAGAGGGCGTTAAAGCGCCTGCTTCCGGGACACGGGGACGCGTGCCGGCCTCGGATCGAATGCTTCCGGCGGGTTAATAACAGCAGGCAAGCCGGGATGTTATTTTTAGGCAGTTTCTCACATCCAGCTAGGTGAACACCGGGCTGTTGCGCATCTCCTGTCTGCGGTAAACGATACGGACACTTAGAAAACAATTTCACACGTGAACATGAAAATTTACTCTAGACGCATACAGATGGGGTACCCAGATTCCGTCTCTGGGACAGGGGGCGGGAGGAGGAATGGTGCAGGGAGGGAATCCTACCACTATCACAACCACTCATAATGCCAAGACCCGCAACATCACGAGACAATGCAAAGAAGAGGAAGAAGAGGATTGTTATTACTATTCAAACCGCAGGAATCAATGGCATGTTAAAACAATACGTGGCCGCAAGAAACTGTCTTCTGTCGTACTGGAAAGAGTCTTCGAGGAGGACTTCAGTGGCATAACATGTGTCGAACTTGACCCAACAGCAACAGCATTACGGCGCCACAAACCGCTTTCCCACCGCCAGGAGAAGAGGTCCCACAAAAGTCTTCTCTGCTGTTCTAAATGTAACAAAACATTAAACTTAGGTACGGCTGGTGTGTTCATCATTATGACTGCAGTATTAAATGCTCAAAATGTTGGCCTTGATCGTTTGTGCATGCTATAAAGCAGGGGTTCCCAAAGTTTTCCTCAGACAGAGCACTCCGAGAATCCTGATACTCTGATGGAATACTTTGTTTATTTTGAAGGTTAAATTTTGAAAAATAGAAAAACTTGTTTTATTTAGCGATAGCTTCAATTTTAAATCGTATCAAATGACACGGAAACCATAATAATTTTTTTTAACAATTAAAAAGGAAGATTACGTGTAATGAGCAGTCGACAACGAGGTCATAAGAGACTGAGCACGAACGCAGACAGTGTCAAGTATAGGGGAGGAAATGGCCGTGCCCTTTCTAAGGAAACATCCCGATATTTGCCTGGAGTGGTTTAGGGACTTCACGGAAAAACGGAAAGCTTAAATCCCGAATGCGAGTTCAGTGTGCTAACCGCAGCGCTACCTAGACCGTTAAAAAAAATGCCGAAAAAAGAAAAACTCCATGTTATTAACAGTTTTTCGCGGAGCAATAATTCACTTCTCACGAATGTTCCGTGGAACACAGTTCGGAAAACCCTCCTACAAAGCGATTCCTCACAGACAAAACAGCACGCAGAATGTCATCTGGACTTGCCACAGCACAGATCTTATTCTACGGCATTTAGTGTTTAATGTTTTCGGCAGTCAAGGGTGTTTCCTGATAGACCACTTGTTTTATTTTCCCTACAGACAGTCGTCTGGTGAGCGTGGTGACCACTTTGGGTTTCCCAAGTGACCGATACAATGATCTTTGGTTTTGCAGAGAGAGCATGGAAATGGAAATTTGTGGTAAGGTCTTATGGGACCAAACTGCTGAGGTCATCGGTCCCTACGCCTATACACTACTTAATCTAACTTAAACTAACTTACGCTATGGACAGCACATACACCCATGCCCGAGGCATGACTCAAAACTCGCACGGAAGGAGCCACAGAGAGCAAGCATGCAATTATCTGATCGGAATGGACGAGACATCATCCCCCATGTTGGTACCACATCGAACGCCTTCAGTCATGTGGGATGACTTCGAGTAACTGCTGCAGTGTATGTGTCAGAAACTGTACGCACTTGCAGTTATTCAGAAACCTGTCAGTAAATCAGACACAGATATTATGTAATTTTTGGAAAGACCCCCACACGTTGATAGACCAAGATCGTTGTTTATACATATCTCCCATCCAGCGAGGATTCAGATGACGAGTAATGCGTATTGCCAAGACTGATTTGCCCATGGTTCATAACAAAGTCTCATCTTGCATAGAAACGCAGCGTTTTTATTTCCAGTTTTTGTAGACATCATTCTGATGAGTGTAACCGATTTTCAGAGTCGCTGCACTGAAGCTGTTGATGGGGCGAAATGTGGAAAAGAATGAAATGCTCTGGAATGTAGTACACGTAGAACAGTGCTTTGGATGATCCCATTCGCACATGCGAGGTGCTTCCAAGTTAGATGTGGATCGCATGTTACCGATGCTAAAATGTTAGCTGCATTTCTCTCAGCCGTGGTCATTCTTCTTCACTGGCGTATTTTCTTCATCACACTTCCAGTTTCTTAATTTTTTAAGTAATAGTTGCAAAGATAGATCGTAAGGACCTGGCACGATCAAGAAACCGTCCAGAGTACGACCACACCAATTTCTAACAGTTTGGAGGCATTCGCAGTAAACGAAAACCGTATCCACATTTTTAGCTGTCTTTTACGTCGTGAGAATCTGTCTAACTTAATGAGCAAGTTCTCCACTCATGCCAGCACCAGAGCATACATTAGTAGTGCAACTGTACACAAATGGGAGTCGACCATAGACTCAGTCAAATAGGTGTATTTTCACAAAAAATCCTCAAATATACTAGCAATTAAGCGCACAGAGTGAACAGGATAAAAAGGCAATGAAACAGCTGACAGAAGTGGCGGATACCAGAAAGTTACTACTTAAACGGTACTCCATAATCGGTCGTTCAGGAAATCACAAACATGAGTAATCAGAGTGCAGAAAATAGTGAAATAAAGCACGCAATTGAGGGCGAGCGGGACAGATGCTGTCAATTGATGACACGTGACAGTAGAATGTGACGCATTACTCGGGCGGCGGAAAGGGGGCTTTGGCGTCGCAAATCGATCGTTATTACTAGCTGCCATCGTAATTTACGATAATCTGGGCGTCGCAACCAGCGAGCGACAAAATCTTAAAGTGTTTTTTGTGACTAATTACTATTACCAGGAATTGTGTTGCCTGTGTACTGTAATTAAACTGCCTCGACGAGGTGCCTTAACGGAATGAACAGGAGACGAACTCGAGATTGACTGTATCATCCGAGGAAACGCGTCTTGACGACGGAACAACTCCAGTCCCAATTAGGCAGAGCCTTTCCTGTGGAAGTTATTAAACACTTTGCGTTTCAAAGAAAACGGCCGACTGCGAAGACGGCTTTAATTTTCATAGCCATACTAATTGTGATGATATGAACAGTTTTAGATAAGTTGCATACCCGAGTTGGCTTGCTGGACACTTCCTTCTTCTAAGGGCCAGAACAGCTTCTATGATACCTCGCTTGTGTGATCAAGTAAGAAGGACCGAAGAAACAGCAGAAAGGGCTTCCTTACAACACCGTCTAGGCGAAAACTATCGCCTTTAAATTAACTACATTTACGACCAACAAAAATGTGGCTATATGACTGTCTACTGAGTTCATCTCGTTCGCTTTCACAATAAACATAAAATTACTTATCAAATTGTAGCCAAAATTAAATAAATCATTACTAGCCTCAAACCTTTCTTCGTCTCTAATTACTCTAATTTTCACGTGGTGATAATAGTTTGTCACCCATGGTGAGTTTAACATCACCGTAGCACCCAGAAAGAGTCTCCTACAGAAAGAAAGGCCGTTCTGTCGATTCAGTTCGTGGCTTCGTGCTTTATTGAGATGCTGATTTCTATGCTATCATGCCAGAATGAGACAGAAACAACAGAAACACAAAATAGAATTCGACTAGGCCTCCACTTGCACTCTGTGGTGCGTATTGACATTTTTCGGGGATCTTAGCCATTATACGTTCACATATATCTGGTCTGTTATTGTCACGTAAACAAAAACGAAACCACCACAAAAAGGACCAGTTATACGTTAAGGTGTTCGCGAAAGGAAGTACAACAAGGAAAAAAACACACAGTTATCACGAAACATTAAAAAAAAAGAAAAAAAAGAAGAAGACAAAATCACTCTTAGCGATCTCGGTAGACATTGAGGTACATTTTACACGAACACACACACATACACACATGCACACACACACATACGCATTTTATGTGTGGACAATGCACTTGACAAAGGGGATGGGCGTGGAACAGTTCTCACTGTCGCTGAAGGATAGAGTTGGGGGGAGGGGGGGGGGGAGGAGTGAAGTAGGAGTCAACGCATGCCCTTCCAAGGGAGCCGGCGGTCTGCAGAAGGCGTTGACGTCCCATCATAACTCTGCCGATTGTCGCCGCAGACCAAGTCGGCGTAACCTCTGGTCGGCGATAGGTCTCTCCACCCACCTCAAATCCCTGGAGAAATACAAAACCCTAAGTCACTGAGTAGAATGGACCCACTCTGATAAAGGGGAGCGTCAGATTTCCGCAAATGCAGCTGACTGATGTCAGTCTTACCCGTTTAGGTAGTAGCCAAGGAATCGAACGCACCCCCTTCCTTCCTTCAGATTTCAATAGATTAGAAATTTTGACAGCTGAATTGACAAATTTCACGAAAATATTATATGCAAACAAAACTTACGTTATTATAGCAATCTAGCAACAAATAGACAGTTGACACTTCACTCTCTGGTTGAATATGTTTGCTTGAGATGGTGCTATAGGCGAAACAACCTTGTAGTAAGGAAGAAGCACTACTAAGTAAGCAATATGCAGCTTACAAAATAAACTAGCGTTTCGAGTGAGCACGTGATAAATAGCAGATTGCAGAGAACTGTGCTGGTAAACGGAACTGACCATTTCTACTTGTTGTTGTCTTCAGTCCTGAGACTGGTTTGATGCAGCTCTCCATGCTACTCTATCCTGTGCAAGCTGCTTCATCTCCTAGTACCTACTGCAACCTACATCCTTCTGAATCTGCTTAGTGTACTCATCTCTCGGTCTCCCTCTACGATTTTTACCCTCCACGCTGCCCTCCAATGCTAAATTTGTGATCCCTTGATGCCTCAAAACATGTCCTACCAACCGATCCCTTCTTCTAGTCAAGTTGTGCCACAAACTTCTCTTCTCCCCAATCCTATTCAATACCTCCTCATTAGTTACGTGATCTATCCACCTTATCTTCAGTATTCTTCTGTAGCACCACATTTCGAAAGCTTCTATTCTCTTCTTGTCCAAACTAGTTATCGTCCATGTTTCACTTCCATACATGGCTACACTCCAAACAAATACTTTCAGAAATGACTTCCTGATACATAAATCTATATTCGATGTTAACAAATTTCTCTTCTTCAGAAACGCTTTCCTTGCCATTGCCAGTCTACATTTTATATCCTCTCTACTTCGACCATCATCAGTTATTTTACTTCCTAAATAGCAAAACTCCTTTACTACTTTAAGTGTCTCATTTCCTAATCTAATTCCCTCAGCATCACCCGATTTAATTTGACTACATTCCATTATCCTCGTTTTGCTTTTGTTAATGTTCATCTTATATCCTCCTTTCAAGACACTGTCCATTCCGTTCAACTGCTCTTCCAAGTCCTTTGCCGTCTCTGACAGAATTACAATGTCATCGGCGAACCTCAAAGTTTTTACTTCGTCTCCATGAATTTTAATACCTACTCCAAATTTTTCTTTTGTTTCCTTTACTGCTTGCTCAATATACAGATTGAATAACATCGGGGAGAGGCTACAACCCTGTCTCACTCCTTTCCCAACCACTGCTTCCCTTTCATGCCCCTCGACTCTTATTACTGCCATCTGGTTTCTGTACAAATTATAAATAGCCTTTCGCTCCCTGTATTTTACCCCTGCTACCTTTAGAATTTGAAAAAGAGTATCCAGTCAACATTGTCAAAAGCTTTCTCTAAGTCTACAAATGCTAGAAACGTAGGTTTGCCTTTTCTTAATCTTTCTTCTAAGATAAGTCGTAAGGTCAGTATTGCCTCACGTGTTCCAACATTTCGACGGAATCCAAACTGATCTTCCCCGAGGTCTGCATCTACCAGTTTTTCCATTCGCCTGTAAAGAATTCGCGTTAGTATTTTGCAGCCGTGGCTTATTAAACTGATAGCTCGGTAATTTTCACATCTGTCAGCACCTGCTTTCTTTGGGATTGGAATTATTATATTCTTCTTGAAGTCTGAGGGTATTTCGCCTGTCTCATACATCTTGCTCACCAGCTGGTAGAGTTTTGTCATGACTGGCTCTCCCAAGGCCGTCAGTAGTTCTAATGGAATGTTGTCTACTTCGGGGGCCTTGTTTCGACTCAGGTCTTTCAGTGCTCTGTCAAACTCTTCACGCAGTATCTTACCTCCCATTTCGTCTTCATCTACATCCTCTTCTATTTCCATAATATTGTCCTCAAGTACATCGCCCTTGTATAAACCTTCTATATACTCCTTCCACCTTTCTGCCTTCCCTTCTTTGCTTAGAACTTTGCTGCCATCTGAGCTCTTGATATTCATACACGTGGTTCTCTTCTCTCCAAAGGTCTCTTTAATTTTCCTGTAGGCAGTATCTATCTTACCCCTAGTGAGATAAGCTTCTACATCCTTACATTTGTACTCTAGCCATCCCTGTTTAGCCATTTTGCACTTCCTGTCGATCTCATTTTTGAGACGTTTGTATTCCTTTTTGCCTGCTTCATTTACTGCATTTTTATATTTTCTCCTTTCATCAATTAAATTCAATATTGCTTCTGTTACCCAAGGATTTCTAGCAGCCCTCGTCTTTGTACCTACTTTATCCTCTGCTGCCTTCACTACTACATCCCTCAGAGCTACCCATTCTTCTTCTACTGTATTTCTTTCCCCTATTCCTATCAATTGTTCCCTTACGCTCTCTCTGAAACTCTGTACAACCTCTGGTTCTTTCAGTTTATCCAGGTCCCATCTCCTTAATTTCCCACATTTTTGCAGTTTCTTCAGTTTTAATCTACAGGTCATAACCAATAGATTGTGGTCAGAGTCCACATCTGCCCCTGGAAATGTCTTACAACTTAAAACCTGGTTCCTAAATCTCTGTTTTATCATTATATAATCTATCTGATACCTTTAATATCTCCAGGGTTCTTCCACGTATACAACCTTCTTTCATGATTCTTAAACCAAGTGTTAGCTATGATTAAGTTGTGCTCTGTGCAAAATTCTACTAGGCGGCTTCCTCTTTCATTTCTTAGCCCCAATCCATATTCACCTACTATGTTTCCTTCTCTCCCTTTTCCTACACTCGAATTCCAGTCACCCATTACTATTAAATTTTCGTCTCCCTTCACTATCTGCATCATTTCTTTTGTTTCATCCTACATTTCTTCAATTTCTTCATCATCTGCAGAGCTAGTTGGCATATAAACTTGTACTACTGTAGTAGGTGTGAGCTTCGTATCTATCTTGGCCACAATAATGCGTTCACTATGCTGTTTGTAGTAGCTTACCCGCATTCCTATTTTCCTATTCATTATTAAACCTACTCCTGCATTACCCCTATTTGATTTTGTGTTTATAACCCTGTAGTCACCTGACCAGAAGTCTTGTTCCTCCTGCCACCGAACTTCACTAATTCCCACTATATCTAACTTTAACCTATCCATTTCCCTTTTTAAATTTTCTAACCTACCTGCCCGATTAAGGGATCTGACATTCCACGCTCCGATCCGAAGAACGCCAGTTTTCTTTCTCCTGATAACGACATCCTCCTGAGTAGTCCCCGCCCGGAGATCCGAATGGGGGACTATTTTACCTCCGGAATGTTTTACCCAAGAGGATGCCATCATCATTTAATCATACAGTAAAGCTGCATGTCCTCGGGAAAAATTACGGCTGTAGTTTCCCCTTGCTTTCAGCCGTTCGCAGTACCAGCACAGCAAGGCCGTTTTGGTTAATGTTGCAAGGCCAGATCAGTCAATCATCCAGACTGTTGCCCCTGCAACTACTGAAAAGGCTGCTGCCCCTCTTCAGGAACCACACGTTTGTCTGGCCTCTCAACAGATACCCCTCCGTTGTGGTTGCACCTACGGTACGGCCATCTGTATCGCTGAGGCACGCAAGCCTCCCCACCAACGGCAAGGTCCATGGTTCATGGGGGGGAGGCATTTCTACTTAAACTGCGTAATTTAAACACACTGGTGACCGTTAAAAATTCAGGTAAATACATTTTTAAACCTTAAGAAAATAATATGTACAATTTAATCAAAGAGGAACTCCGTTGACCATATGTGCCTCTCGTATTTGTTAGCAAACCGCTAATCATCAATAATTTAAGAACTAAGGACAGACTACTACAGTTGAAAAAATAATCTCATTAAGTAATTCATGTGTACCTGTTCATCCACAGAAATGTATAGTATTTAGTACTTTCCTGCTCCACTGAATCACGTTTCGCTATTAATGGTTTGTAGAAACCATCACTACTGTAACTATCACGAATTTACCTTCATTTTTGGTTTGATGCCATTTGCAGACTGTAAGGACCTCAAACCATTTTTCTGCATCCGATGAAACGATCACATTCACCCGTATATCAATTTCAGTCAAATTATCCAGGCTAATTAATGTCCTCATCAGTTGTCACAAATTGATACTCCGTTTTAACTTTTCGAAAATAAGCGTTCCCTTTGCTCTGACGAAAGTAAAATAATTTCCTTCTCAGGTTTTTTTGCCACGTTCCATTTCATTTTTCATGCTTTTTTTAACCCAACTACTTTCACTACCTTTTCCCAAGATAGTATTCCAAGTTACTACAACAATAATCGTCTCGTACTTCACAGCTGTATTTCGAAATGCGGAGCGGTCACCAAAACCATCAAAACAGAATTGTTGTCCCACTAAAAGAGAACGAAGAAGTGCGGCTGTAAATTCACATATGCGACCGCTAGCCGAATGAGTACTTCACAGTATGCGGCAAAGTCCCGATTTGTCGCGTTCATGAAGGTGGGGTGTGCAGTATTCTTGTTACTGTTATCTCCAGTCTTAGAACTCGTTTGATGCAACTCTCCTCAACAGTCTATGATGTGAATGACTCTTAAATCAGTATAGACACTTCCACTCACATTCACTTGATCTGCTTATGTTTTCAAGCTTTGGCCTGCCTCTACAGTTTTTCCCTCCTCCGGAACTTCGCTCCATTACGAAATTTAGGATTCCTTAATCCCTCGGAATATATCCAATCAACCTATCTTTTCTTTCAGTCAAACTATACCATAAATTTCTTTTCTCCTCAATTTGATTCAGAACCTCCTGATTAATTACCACATCCATCCGCTGCATTCTTTTCTGGACCAACATTTCAGAAGTTTCTGTTTTTTTCTTGTATTTCTTATGGTCGAGGTTTTACTTAAGGACAGACAGATACTTGCAGAAAAAAATTCGTCAGATCCAAACTTATGTTAGATCCCGGCTGGGGTGGGAGATTTTCTCCCCTCAGGGACTGGGTATTGTGCTGTCCTCATCATCGTTTCATCCCCATTGACGACGCGTAGGTCGCCCAATGTGCCGTCGCACTCAGTAAGACCTGGACTTGGTGGCTGAACTTCCCGCCTAGGAACTCCCGGCCACTGACGCCATACGCTCATTTCCATTTTATGTTAGATAGTAAAATATTTCTCATTTTCAGAAACATTTTTCTTGCTATTGCCGATCAGAATTTTATATACTCTCTATTTCGGCGATTGTTACTTTCCGCCGGCCGGGGTGGCTGAGCGGTTCTAGGCGCTTCAGTCTGGAACCGCGAACCGCGCGACCGCTACGGTCGCAGACTCGAATCCTGCCTAGGGCATGGATGTGTGTGATGACCTTAGGTTAGTTAGGTTTAAGTAGTTCTTAAGTTCTAGGGGACTGATGACCTCAGATGTTAAGTCCCATAGTGCTCAGAGCCATTTTCGTTACTTTCCTTGCCACCCAAATAGGAAAACCCATCTGCTGCTTTTAGCGTCTCATTTTTCAATCTACCTCACTTAGGCTCACTTGATTTACTTGCTCTCAGACTCGCGGACTGGAGTCAGGAAAGGAGCGCCGACAGAAACGTAATTTATTCTGTTGTTAGCAAGTCACTAACAAGCTTAAACGATAGACTAAGGACAGTACGTATTTTGTTTGATTTCATTATGTGGTCCCTGAAATACTTCTGCACAAGTTGGAACATTATGAAATTAAGAAATCCATTACCAGCAAACAGAGAAGAAGTTTGAATCAGACTGGATGTGCCCCGAGGTTGTGTTCTAGGTCCGTTGCTTTTTCGATACGTATCAATTATCTATCACCAGATACTACAAATTTCATCTTAGCAGATGACGCAAGTGTTATTGTGTAGTATTTGCAACGCAGTATAAATGATGTACCTAAAAGTGTGGTCAGTAACACGAGCACATAGCCATCTTTTGCTTGCATGGTTCCAAGGAATCTGATAAATAAATAAAATAAAAATATACACATTGAAAGAAAGAGACAAGCGAAACAATCTATCATTGCCGACGTTTCGACTAAATAAAACAAAACAGTTGTGCGACTGGATTCGTGATTTCCTGTCAGAAAGTTCACAGTTCCTAGTAACAGACGGAAAGTCATCGAGTAAAACAGAAGCAATATCCGGCGTTTCCCAAGGAAGTGTTATAGTCCCTCTATTGTTCCTGATCTATGTTAACGACATAGGACACAATCTGAGTAGCCGTCTCAGATTGTTTGCAGATGATGCTGTCATTTACCGTCTTGTAAAGTCATCAGATGATCAAAACGGCTTGCAAAATGGTTTAGATAAGATATCTGTATGGTGCGAAAAGTGGCAATCGACCCTAAATATAGAAAAGTGTGAGGTTATTCACATGAGTTGTAAAAGAAAGCAGCTAAATTTCGATTACGCGGTAAGTCACACAAATCTGAAGGCTTTAAATTCAACTAAATACTTAGGGATTACAATTACAAATAACCTAAATTGGAACGATCACATAGATAATGTGGTAGGTAGAGCAAACCAAAGACTACGATTCATTGACAGAACACTTAGAAGGTGCAACAGGTCTATTAAAGAAACCGCGTACATCACGCTTGTCCGCCCTATTCTGGAGTATTGCTGTGCGGTGTGGGATCCGCATCAGGTGGGACTGACGGATGACATCGAAAAAGTAGAAAGAAGGGCAGCTCGTTTTGTATTATCGCGAAATAGGGAAGATAGTGTCACAAGCAAGATACGTGAATTGGAGTGGCAATCATTAAAAGAAAGGCGTTTTTCGATGCGACGGGAATTCCTCATTAAATTTCGATCAGCAGTTTTCTCCTCCGAATGCGAAAACATTCGGTTGGCATCCACCTACATAGGGAGAAATAATCATCATGATAAAATAAGAGAAATCAGGGCTCGCACAGAAAAATTTAAGTGCTCGTTTTTCCCGCGTGTCGTTCGAGAGTGGAACGGTAGAGAGACAGCTTGAAGGTGGTTCATTGAAGCCTTTGCCAGGCACTTTATTGTAAATAGCATCGTAATCACGTAGATGTAGATGTATGCTAAAGAAACGAATTTCTGTAGATGTGTGGGTAGCACCGGTATTAATTTACGTCATTCGTACCTTTTCAAGTTTTCCAGAGGCACAGTGTTGACATAACTGCGTTTATGAAAATGTCTTTGGAACGGAGCGTATTAACAGCCTGTCTATAGCACTTCACTGACTCGCAACCCCATTCCTGTCACGCGCCTTCTTGTGAGTTCGATTGCCAATTCGACCAGTGCTTTAGTATAAACAACCATCTGCACGCAGCTGACGCTGAGGTCTGAGCATCCGCGGGAAGACGCAACGGCCAGACGGGGCGCCTCTGGATGAGGCAACGAGCGCGAGGCTTGCGTCAGGTTATCTCCACCGTTCCCCCACCCCCTCTCACCCAGAGACACTCAGAATAGGACCCCCTCGCCGCCCCCCCCCCCCCCCCCCCGCCAACCCATTCCTTGCCCAACGGTGCCGCCTGCGACACGTCTGCTGTTATCGAGTTTCTCAGCCACTCCATCGGCCGCTTTTTTCCCTGTTGCTGCAACCCTTGAAACACAACACCAGCACTGCAAACTAAACCCAGATGAAATCCGCGAGGCTCAGTCGATAATTCTGTCAGAAAAATGGAACAACAACAAATAACTTCACGCATAACCATATTCGCGAACGGCAAATACGTGACTGAACGTGAAACTGTTCGAACAATTAAGCTAATGCATACCCACTTAGTGAAATTTACATTTATGACTCATGGCGCGATGATAACCTTGGACTTCAGTTCGTCAGTATAGCTGTCACATACAAAAAACAGTATGACATTCTCAATTACTATAAAACATAGAATGACATTAAAAAATTATTATAGGAAGAGGTGGCAGGGTTTTTTGAGCAGTTGACGCTCAACGGAAAATGCAATTATTATACGTAGTATAATGGAAGATATCCTGAAGCAATAAGTCGAAGATCCTTATCTTAAGACCTACCTAAGAATTTCCAACAAGTAGTGACTAATAAAGACACATTTTAGTGTTGTTAACTAAGTATCTTTTAACAATAAGTATTTGTTTAAAGTCCCTAATTATTCCTCCACACGGTGCGCTTTGAATAAGACGAGTTCTACTGAGAAACGTCCCACTGTTTTAATGAAACCAAACTAAATTTTCTTGTTTGTGAATCAATGCAGGCAAAATCACGAGAACTGGCTGGAAGAGGAAGTATTTAGTCTGTCGTCTGTGGGATTTTAGTTGTGCTGTTCTAGTGTGACAAAGAGCAGTTTGTAGTATAGCAGTTAACCTCGTTTTTCAAAAGAGCCAGTAAAGAAGCACAGTATGAGCTGTATGTAGTTCTACGTTTGTCCGGGTAATCTGTCAGAACTACAGCATAAGAATCCCAAAAAGCGATTGTCCTCGCCTTTTGACATCCGAAAAAACGGTCTTCCCTTCTTCAGCGAAGTTTCACAAGCCGTTATATATGATGTTGACATTTTCTTGGACTCAGTGGTTCAACTGTGGACCTAGATTTCACCCATGGCCAAGAATGTGCGCAGTTTTGTATGTCAGCGTTCTCCTGTGTCCCGGTTTGGTCAAATCGGAAACGCAATGATTTTTCGTGAAGAATGCACTGTGTTTGTTCGACATGTATCCCAGTGTACCAGCTATTTCGCGCATGTTTGTTTTAATGGTCGTACATCGCGAAGTTCGGAACTTATTAGTTTCGCCTCGATGGCTTCAAAAGCTCTACAAGACAACTATGGATCTGACTCTTTGGTATGGCAACGAAATGTAATTCCCGGAAGCTAACGACTGAAACCGCTTTCAAGCTACAGAAATAAAATTTCTGAAAGGATTAGACATTGTAGCAGATTGAATAACATACGCAGAGAGAACATACAAATAGAGTAGACGATCTTATCAACACTAGGAAAAGTGGAAGAATCAAAAGTGGCTCGAATACATCCTTCAAATGACCAGTCGGTTGAAGACAAACTACAGAGTACCCATGAATAGGTAAAAGATATCTGAGAAGACCAATGACGAGGTGGACTGATGGATCGAAACGGAACTGCACGCCTAACCGTGAAGTTGGTGATGGTAATGACGACTACAACTATCTGCTGGAGCTTCTACGAAAACTTTTAAACTCATTAACCCGTAAACCAATGATTACAAACGCCAGTGCCAAATTCAGTTTGATTTTAATCTGCGCAGCTGTCGAAACCATCCAATCAGAATGTCTTATAGCACTACGAAACTGATTTTCTTTATTTACATCGCCACACATCGGACTGCCCATTTCCACATGGCTACCAACAAACAACCGCACATAGAATGCACTTAAAAATTTCGACAGAAGTTTTACAAAAATTGTTCTTACCAACAAAAACGCTTAATAGAATTCTGCCGTTCTTTCATAAAATTTTTGCATACTAGTCATCCTGTCTTATTATTGCAGTCATAGTTAGGAAAATAAGAAAACACTAACGTCGGTTTAAAACCCAAAAGAAATAGCCATTTTCCTTGTTTTGGAAACGAAAGTCGCACAGATACGCTTTGATACTGTTTTATTTTACAGTATCAAGTCACCATAGTAAAGTGCTGATAGCGGTAGCATTAAGTGTGCTCGATTCCTGGATTTCATCCAAACTGTTCTCAAGCATGGATATGTAATAGTTGTCTCACTTGGACAATATACCGAAAATGTTCCAACCAACATGTCGGAGAATGCTAAAAAATTACATCTGCCGCTTCTGTGTTACTTCATGTGCCAAATACACTATCTGTTCACAAGGAATGGGACACTTATCCGTACTGCGGACTTGGCAGCTATACAGTGTGACTGAGCTGGACCTACCGATGTCGTTTTATGAAGCCCGCAATGTTATGTGTGCCCTTCCATACACCACTCATGAAATGTTCCGATTTTATTACACGCTACAGAAAAAAATGAGAAGGACCTTTTCGTAGAATTTAAAGTAGTTAAACTTTGTATTGGGATACGTTTCCTCTAGAGGCTACAGTTTTCAAGTTTTTCAGGAGAAACATACGAAAATGACCTTCAAACACATCTCCACCCCCACCCTCATACATCACCAGTCATTGTTGTTCGTTGTCTCCCTCTAACCAGTGTACAATAATTTCAGGATACACGAAAATGGTTCAAATGACTCTGAGCACTATCTGCATCTACATCTACATCTACATCCATACTCCGCAAGCCACCTGACGGTGTGTGGCGGAGGGTATCTTGAGTACCTCTATCGGTTCCCCCTTCTATTCCAGTCCCGTATTGTTCGTGGAAAGAAGGATTGTCGGTATGCTTCTGTGTGGGCTCTAATCTCTCTGATTTTATCCTCATGGTCTCTTCGAGAGATATACGTAGGAGGGAGCAATATACTGCTTGACTCTTCGGTGAAGGTATGTTCTCGAAACTTCAACAAAAGCCCGTACCGAGCTACTGAGCGTCTCTCTTGCAGAGTCTTCCACTGGAATTTATTTATCATCTTCGTAACGCTTTCATGATTACTAAATGATCCTGTAACGAAGCGCGCTGCTCTCCGTTGGATCCTCTCTACCTCTTCTATCAACCTCATCTGCTACGGATCCCACACCGCTGAGCAGTATTCAAACAGTGGGCGAACAAGCGTACTGTAACCTACTTCCTTTGTTTTCGCATTGAATTTCCTTAGGATCCTTCCAATGAATCTCAGTCTGGCATCTGCTTTACCAACGATCAACTTTATATGATCATTCGATTTTAAATCACTCCTAATGCGTACTCCCAGATAATTTGTGAAATTAACTGCTTCCAGTTGCTGACCTGCTATTTTGTAGCTAAATGATAAAGGATCTATCTTTCTATGTACTCGCAGCACATTACACTTGCCTTTCCCTGCACCATGCGTCAATTCGCTGCAGATCCTCCTGCATTTCAGTACAATTTTCCATTGTTACAACCTCTCGATATACCACAGCATCATCCGCAAAAAGCCTCAGTGAACTTCCGATGTCATCCACAAGGTCATTTATGTATATTGTGAATAGCAACGGTCCTACGACACTCCCCTGCGGCACATCTGAAATCACTCTTACTTCGGAAGACTTCTCTCCATTGAGAATGACATGCTGCGCTCTGTTATCTAGGAACTCTTCAATCGAATCACACAATTGGTCTGATAGTCCATATGCTCTTACTTTGTTCATTAAACGACTGTGGGGAACTGTATCGAACGCCTTGCGGAAGTCTGGAAACACGGCATCCACCTGTGAACCCGTGTCTAAGGCCCTCTGAGTCTCGTGGACGAATAGCGCGAACTGGGTTTCACACGACCGTCTTTTTTGAAACCCAGAGTAGATTTCTAATCTCCAGAAAAGTCATTATACTCGAACAAAATACGTGTTCCAAAATTCTACAATTGATCGACGTTAGAGATATAGGACTATGGGACTTATCATGTGAGGTCATCAGTTCCCTAGAACTTAGAACTACTTAAAGCTAACTAATGTAAGGACATCACATACATCCATGCCCGAGGCAGGATTCGAACGTGAGACCGTAACGGTCGCGCGGTTCCGGACTGAAGCGCCCAGAACCGCTGGGCGACCACGCCGGCGGCCGATCGCAAACAAGGGACTGAATGCGACAGATTGCTGACTGCTCAAATTTATCGGCCAACAGGACACCTGAATCTTACTGATTTAGTACTTGCACTAGCTGCTGAAATGATGGATTGGACTGTTTCAAAATCTGTTCTCTGAGTATGACATCTGGTACCTTGTACACAACAGCATCACGCAACATAACGTCTGAATGTAACGCACCACAAGCACATTTGAATTTTCGTGTCCTCGTCATACCCTGCTAAACTGTTACCCACTCGCGATAAGTTTGTTCTGACCGTTTTTTACAATTGAAGAATTGATACCTAGCTGCTACCACATTCACCTGTCGGTCATAATGGTTAGTTACCGAAGTTACAACCCGTTGATACGGAAGTTCGCTCACAGTGGTGCTAAGGAACAGTTTGTTGACGAGGCGGAACACTGCACTGCCTTCCATTGACAGAAAGTAAGGGCTTTTCACAGTACCTGGTACTATGTGAGTAAGTACGTGGACCTCAAATTGTTGCAAACACTCGAGCCATGCCTCTTCCTGTTCACAAAACTAGCGAAAAGGCGGTATAGCTGTAGGGGGTGCTTGTTCTGGGGCACGCAGCGTCGGCCAGTAGCTGCTCCACCGTGTTGAGTGGCGTAGATATTTGCTGAGTCTGGAACTGAAACCTGTGCATGAGCTGTGTTGCATCTAACACTGGCGGTTGTGGCACTAGAGCAGGGAGTGTCATAGGTGGGGTGGGCAATTTGGAAGAGACAAATGCAAGAAACAGACAAGGCAAGCAAGAAAAATAAGTACAAAAACAAGGAAATTTCTGCAATGCCCACCCGAAAACACCGATCAGCAAAAAAGACTGTTGAAGCAAGTAAACAACCCTGCAAAGTAAGGACAAGAGAGAATTAAGCCGCCAGCAAAACACAAAAGAAAATTCCGTGGCCGCCAGGCACTGGGTTCTTCATATAACTCGTCGTCAATGTGGGATCCTGCCCACTCGTGTAATATAGGGTGCATAGGAAGCTGTTTTCGTGGATAACTAGATAACAATTCAAGCAAATCTTATTAATGCAATTTATTACAATAAATTGAATTGACAACACTTAACTTAGCGGTTTTACAGTGAGGTGTCGCAAGCAAATGACGACATGCGGATAATCAATGTCCTTCGATACATACAATTTCCATGCAAGCAGTTAATATAGATCACAAGTCACGGCTACAGAGTTTATATCACAGCTCGTCGTCTTGTGTGGTTCTGCTGGTGCGGCTCTTCTAGTGCGGCCGAGACTACCTGGATCGGGGCTTATATTCTCTTCGTATAGGTGCCGCTCCTGTCGTGGTCTCGTCCTAGCCAGCCTTCTATTGGCTGACGTCGTCCCAAAGCCTTCCCCGCTGTTACATTCCATGCCGACGTGCCGGCTCTTGATGTTACGCCATAACAGAAACAATGTCGCCAAACGTATTATACGTTTGGTTTTCTGAAACCGAACAGGAAAGCGATACAAAAATTGGACGTGGGACGGAAATCAGAATCTAACTCGAGCCAAAGGCTGAACAGTCTCGTGCGCTATCGTTTACGCTATAAGAAGGACTGGCACTATTATTGTATCTGGCGTGCCGCTTGAATCTGCGCGCTTATTGGCTGAATTCAATCCTAATTAACACAGAATCGGAGCAACGTATTGAATTTTTTCTTAACAATTATTTCTCAGCAAAATCCACCCAGCTACACCGTTACGGACTGTTCCTGACCACCCTGTATGGGGAAAGATTATGCAGCATGTTTCTCATTGAGAAATCGGTTTTAAATGTTTGTTCTTTGGGAGATGATGGTGTTACAGCCCTTGTAAACAGCGGAAACGTCTACCAACACGTGTCGGAATTCTACACTGACAGGATCGTGGCCTACTGGATCTATGGTATATCGTTTCACGATATTGTTGCTCGCTGTGGTTGGATCTGTAATTCGAATATGGAATCGATGGATCCTGGGAGGGCACTACTGATCGCCGTGCAAGTTCCTGTCGGTAAATACATCTAGCTCCCGAGAGAAATAACGGATTGTTCGCTTAGACTTGCAGCTTCGATAAGCCAAGTCACTTAACTTGAGGCAGGAAATGGGCCCGTTTCCAGTAAGAGATATATCCACGGGGACAGTGCGACTTGTTGCGGTTTCCCTTGACGAGAGAGCAGAGAGAGAGAGGTGTGCCGACTGTGAAGGGCCCAGCGCCAACAGGACACAAGAGTCGCAGATCTGCATACATCGTCACGAAAGAGTATAACAACGTGGAAACTGGAATGAGGATGAGTGTTAGCCAGTTGCATGATTTACTGCCATACGCACCCAGCCCCTCTCGTGACAGTATGGGATGCCATCGGGTAAACAGAACAACCATTTCAGGTTAGCATAGTCGGTAATTTCAAAGTAATTGTTAGATTTCTTGAGATATTAAGGGAAGTGGCTGCTGCCTGTCTTTGAGATTTCCGTGATTTCATCTTCCAACAATATAACGCAATGTAAGTAGGCTGTTTACGTTTTTGTATTGGTAACGCCACGTAGCGCTCTGAAAATAACTGGCTGTGCCGTGTGCAGTCTGTGGCTGGTTCGCATTGTTGTCTGCCATTGTAGTGTTGAGCAGCGGCAGCTGGATGCTAACAGCGCGTAGCGTTGCGCAGTTGGAGGTGAGCCTCCAGCAGTGGTGGACGTGGGGAGAGAGATGGCGGAGTTTTGAAATTTGTAAGAATTGGTGTCATGAACTGCTATATATATTATGACTATTAAGGTAAATACATTGTTTGTTCTCTATTAAAATCTTTCATTTGCTAACTGTGCCTATCAGTAGTTAGTGAATTCCGTAGTTTGAATCTTTTAGTTAGCTGGCAGTAGTGGCGCTCGCTGTATTGCAGTAGTTCGAGTAACGAAGATTTTTGTGAGGTAAGTGATTTGTGAAACATATAGATTAATGTTAGTCAGGGCCATTCTCTTGTAGGGATTACTGAAAGTCAGATTGCGTTGCCCTAAAAATATTGTGTGTCAGTTTAAGCACAGTCGTGTATAAATTGTTCTAAGGGGACGTTTCAGCAAGACCACTTGTTGCCTCTGCTTTCCTGAGCTACTTCTATACTGAAGGTGATCGACTATTACCTTACTAGCACGTTCTACATATCTATTAGCCACTGGAAACATCTCGTCGTTAAATTATGTACTCAGTTCCACTCCATTGTTGCTGCTAGTGCTGGCACCTCTGTACACTTAATTTTGTACCCCGTATGCCCCAGATCACGTACAAATTTTAAAAAAGTGTTCTCCATGCCATATGGTATACCAAATCAGGTAAAATTTCGTTATTTGGTATCCTTCATTGTGTTCTTATTTTGATGAACATTAGTGTACGTTAGTGCTATTACAGTAACCAGAGACTTAATCATAAACGGACAATGAAAGTATTTCGAAAGTTCTAAGACGCCTTAGCTGTAGTCGAAGTGTTAGTAAATAAAGCATGGAGTAAAAGATAAATATTTTGAAGCAAGAACAGCAGGCCATGTAATTAAATTTGTGTGGCTCAAGCCACATACTGATATTACACTCAATAAAAAGAGATATCAATTACAAACAGAAGTAGCACACACTAACAAATCAGTGGCATAGAAAATACCCACTATGAATTTCAACATCTAAATCTGAAATGGTGCATTGTATCCAAGACAAGGCGAATGGAACACTGTGAGTACCACGTGAGAATTATTTTACACCTGCATAAAGACCTTGAATAATGAAACGAGATCCCAAATGTACGATGTTTAGACGAACTGTTAAGTCCACTGTCCGCTTACGGTTTAATCACGGCTGCTTCTCGAACCATCTCTACAGAACAGGAATGTCCGCGACCACAGTATGTCAGTATGATGTCAGTAGGCAACTGCAATCATACATTACAAGGGCTATCAATTTTCAATTTTCAGTAGGTCAAGAAGTTAAAACCGCAGTGAGAATATGGTGAAGCTTTGCACATAACAGCTGTCCAGTGTCTGTAGTACGTACGCCTATGGCGTCACGTTGCAATTTTCAGTTTTGAACAAACTCGTGTAGCACGTAAAGATGCCTAGAACAATATGCAAGCTGTCGCTTGCTTTAATCATAAATTATGTTTGAGTGATGCTAAATGTTATTATTTTTACACAGAGAAACGTATTATCTTCTCAATAACCTTCAAATCGTGAGCGAAACCCTTAATTATTATATATGAATTAGTGAATTTATTCTTGGTACTTTTGTAGCCTATCCCTGCAGTCTGTTTGAGAACGCAAAATAAATAATCAAATTAACTAATTTCATAAGACTGAACCTTAAACAACTGGTGTACCGATGTACCAACACAATAAAATAAAAATTGTGAATATTAGAGTGGGTATGAATGAGAACAGTGGCGTATTTAAGTTTACAAAATGAAGACAACTTTTACAAATCTTTTTGTAACTACAACTAGCTGATAAATCTTACACAAAAATGTCAGATACTAATCAGAAAAGGAATCGTGTTTGCTTGACAAAGCATACACTGGGGAAATTCTCCCCTGAATTAACCCCCTTTTACGACGCACTCTCACTTTGTTCACACGAATCCACTGTGAGGCCCGACTTTATTCAAATGGGATGAACTACGACCAACTATACCACAAACAATGGTTCATCTGAAAACAGGTAGCTGTGAATATCATTCAACAGTCCTACGCTGGTGCGCCGTATTCTATCCTTTCACCTTGACACAGGCGGCAGTGGTAAACGGCGCGCTGTGGGCAAGAAGCGGTGCGCTGCGCCAGCTGTAGTGTTTTGAAGCGTCGACGAGAATTTGCAGATCACGAGGTCTGGCCTTCTAATTATCGGAATGCAAGAAACTTCCATATCAGAGCCCTGAAATCCCGGCAGAGTTCAGGGTGAGGTACACTTCTTCACTGGTCTGGCCAGGCCACTTTAACTCGCTGGAACGATAGTGCGTGCTGGAATTGTCAAGCGTCAGACAGCTGGCTCAGGACGAATAAGTTTACTCTTGTGACACACGATATGTCAGAGATGATATGCGTTTGCAGTGTCGGCGAAGTTGAAAATTGCCACTGGCTCTTAGTCCACTGCAAGGTAAAACTACAAGTCTCACCCACTAGAAAAGACCTGAAGTTCGCCACCAGGGGAGGACCAGAAGACCAAGAAGGCAAAGAAACACAACCTCTTTTCTCCAAGCCTTGACATGAGAGCCAAATTAGCAAAAACGAAACAGTTACAATATTGCACAAACCATCAAACTATCCTCTACTCACTGAATCTTCCCTCTTGGCTGGTAGCTAATCCAGACACAGCACTGGAGTTCCCACACTGAAAGAGCAAGCCTCCACATTGTATATCCTGAGAGGATCCAATCAGTGACTACAAATCTTTCTTGTCTAAAAAAGCCGGCCGCGGTGGTCTCGCGGTTCTAGGCGCGCAGTCCGGAACCGTGCGACTGCTACGGTCGCAGGTTCGAATCCTGCCTCGGGCATGGATGTGTGTGATGTCCTTAGGTTAGTTAGGTTTAAGTAGTTCTAAGTTCTAGGGGACTGATGACCACAGCTGTTAAGTCCCATAGTGCTCAGAGCCATTTGAACCATTTTTGTCTAAAAAAATAAGATTTTAGATTAGAGAGACGCCGTTCTCATGGTAAGCATGTCCATATTTTGACAAGAAACATCTGCTTAGATGGGACCACAGTCTCTCATTACAGAGAGATCTAATCTTTCTGGGCTGACAATTTCCAATTTCTGAAAGAACGCTGTTAAGCTTCCCAGACAGTCGTACCCATGAAATGTATGTTTTTGCCGCTCGCTAAAAGAACCTGGCAACTTCCTGGCGTCAGAGGCGGGTTACGCTCTTGCCTCCACTAAACAAGTACACCAGCTACTCTCTCCGTATTGTCCCAGCTTCTAACATGAGAATGTATGGAGTTTTATGACCTTCCTACCATTTGCGCAAAAGCTCAGTTTACAGCAGTCTCTCTTAAATGGCTTCCTCCATCAATTTTCTGCCAACTGGCTGCGTTCATGACGGACTGCCTCCTGGCCCAGGTAAAATGTTTTCTGAACTGGCACCCTTCTGTCCGTCTCTGAGCAGAAGGCGAGGGCTTTGACAAGAAGTCCCTCAGCAGGTACGAGCTGCTGAGTGCTGCTCCCCAGAATCACTCACACAGACAAGTCGCTGCATTCAGCATTTAAGGTCCCCAATTAATCTCTCTCCTTTTTCTCCATTGCCTCCGTTATGGCGTCTCCAGTAAAAGTTCTCCACAGGTTACACATGCAGTTATAAGAACATTGGCTCAAAATGGTTCAAATGGCTCTGAGCACTATGCATCTTAACTTCTGTGGTCATCAGTATCCTAGAACTTAGAACTAATTAAACCCAACTAACCTAAGGACATCACACGCATCCATGCCCGAGGCAGGATTCGAACCTGCGACCGTAGCGGTCGCTCGGCTCCAAACTGTAGCGCCTAGAATCGCACTGCCACTACGGCCGGCTATAAGAACATCGTGCCAACAATTTCCCCACATAAAAAAGTCATAAACCAGACATACCAAATATAGTACTGGGAATCATGACCTAAAATATGAACATTAATCTGACTGACAATGTTGTGAAAGTGAGACAGTGTTGTGTCATCTCTCAAACAGTGTCCCCCGACAAGAGTTAAGTTCCAACCAAGGAGTTTTGCCTGATTTCATCAGTCCACCTAACGTAACTGTCATGCGCTTCATTCTTTATGAATTGTTGGCCACACACTGCAGGTGTAACAAAGACTCTCCTGCAGCGTTTTCGATGAAAAATGTTTTATCACCCATTACACAACTGTCATTGCTATCATATTTTTCCGCTGTTTTATGTAGAGTGTCCCAGAAATGTTACGGCAAACTTCGAGGGTTTGTAGAGAATGTCTGGAGGAACAAATCGAAGACAGAACCCCATGTCCAGGAACTTCATACAACGACGCCACAGAGTGACGAAGTGATAGGCACTGGCGCCTGTTATTAGGCCATAGGCGGAAGGTCTTGCAAAGTTGTTTGTTCTTCAGTGATCGCGGCAAATTGGCATGAAAAGCAACGGAGATTTCTAGAGTTCCAGTGGAAAAATAAAACTCCTGATGGAAACCCATCTGAACGTGTCATCCACGAAAGAATTGGGCATCATATTCATAGGAGACCAAGGCTTTCTATGCAACTTCTAGCTCCACTTTCTCCACTCGTGATGGTGACAAACAGTCGCGATCGTTGAATAACAAATAACATTGCGAATCGTTCCACCTATGGTCCTTCAGCGTACAAAATCACGTTTGCTGCCGAAGGCCGCCTGTAACTTCGACATTCTGTAGCGTCGTTGTATGACGTTTCCAGACACGGATTCCAGTCCTCGATTTGTTCCTCAAGACACTCTGTACACCCCCTATCACTTTGTCGCGACATTTCTGGAACACCTTGTATAGTTATATATTTTATATTAATAATGAGTGCATTTTCATCTGATGTTTGTATGGACAAAGATTCTTCACTAAACTTCTATTGATAAAAAAATTAATATTGTGAACAGATCTTTATAGAGGTGAAAATAACGCAGTCAGTGATCTGTGCAGCAGCACAAGAAGATTTTACTGACTCTGGAGTTTCTACGCTTGGAAAATATATGGTGAGCAGTACTTTTCTGATTGAATTGCGGTGACAATGGAAGTGGGAATCGATGATATGATGGAGCATTTATTTCCGGTAGTCTCCTTTCAGACCATTGACATTGCTGTATGGTATGGCGGTGTGAAAACACTTAAAACAATATCATGCTTCCCACAGAGATTTAAACGTTTAGAACTGAACCTTTGCTACATCAGCGTTTTTGTTTTCTTGTAGCGAAAAATGTTCAAAGAAAATCAAAGGAACTTCCTAGACTGTTCGGCTGAGAACGGTGATCACTGCACAGAGGTGATACACATCTGGGACAAACTAGAGTGTCGGATGTCTGCCATCCGTTCCAAAGTAACGAATAGCTATGACTTTGAATTTCAGTGTGGAAAGTTGGGTTTGGAAAGTAAACTAGCTCATCACTGTGTGTATTGTGGGAACAACGCCCATCCAAAAAAAAAAAAAAAAGGGCAGAGAAACATTCATTCCCAGATACAGCATTAACCGCCTGAATGGTATCGCACTCACCGCCCTATTTGATCTTCTCTGAGCGAGAGAATGAAACTAGGTCACGTCAGTCTTCTCGTTTACGGAAAACCTGCCAGAGAACCCTATTTGGGAGAATACGGATTCATTATTACCCACGCAATATCTTTCTGCTCTGAGGCTGCGTGATTACTTTAAAACCTTTACCGAATGTCCTTACGGTACGTTAACACAGAAACAGCCCCTTCCCTCTGAGTTTTTAATGAAAAAATTCGAATACTGCAGGCTACACATTGATTATGTCTCACATTTGTATGTCCCTCAGTGGTACCATTTAGAAAACTCCACTGATCATTCGTCCTTTATTTGCGTCTGCAACAGTGTTGGAAATCTTTACGGTGTGCATTTTACGATACCTTTATTCATCTCTTCTTTTGAAGTGCAGTATGGGAAATATCTCTCAAGCGAAACGACTAGTTTTTATTTCCCTCATATACAGTTATTTCTGCAGCCTTCCTGTAGAATCAAACTGTTGATATGTGTAGCTTTTTAACAGTTCTGAAACGAAATTGGAAAGCTCATCTGTAAGTCTTCTGTTTGTTTATTGAAGCACACGTTCACGTTTTCACAGAGTATCTTATTTTCGAGAATATTTCTCGTATACGACAGAGTGCGAGATAGTTCCGAAAGCTTCCGGCGGTCCCTAATGAAGACACCGTAGGCAAAACACATGAAATACAGTACTTTTCTTACCGCCTACGACTCATCAGTTCTGATAGTGATCATTGCAGAGCAACATAAGGTAAAAATTTAACTGTATAAAATTCCTGTAAAGACTGAAATTCCATACTCAGTTATTTATTTAACATTAACATGACAAACGGCGTCTTTAGACAATTGAACATCAAGCGATTTACATCAGTCTACACGAATGATTTCGTCCTATCACAGTTCATCTCCGGGCAGTACCATTACAGATGCTGTTGACTGATTGAAATTATTATCAAAGAAATACCATTTACTCCCCGACTGAAAGCGTAAATCATTGAGCATTATTATCCTGTGTGAAAGTTTCGGAGAAGGCTATTAAGTAAGACAAATATCTATTGAAGCGACATATTTTAGTAAACTGCGCAGATGAGTGTGGACGGATGGTTCCACTAATTCTTTGCACAGACCAAGCAACAATGAAAAAAGTAGAGTGGTTCGTGTGAGTTCAGCGAAGAATATTGAAAGTTTTGCTGAATCGGAAAATGAAAGTTACTTTGTTCGTAACCACCAGGTTCAGTCCTACAGACGATTTACACAATCATAACTGAGTCCAATTATGTTTCGTTAGTGGATTTTTTGAAGCAGAAGTTGATTGGAAGGCGACTGATAGTAAGATTATCATAAAAAGAAGAGTCCTTTCATTAGGACAACAGCCCAGCCTGTACATTAGCAGACAGAAACGGTAAAAGTGCAACATTTACAATTATAATTGGTTCATGTCTGAGTTTATACAGTGTCTTCATCGTCACACTACAATTTCATTCAGATATTCATGCATGTCTGAAGGGTACTGTGATGCGCAGCTACAGACACTGTATACACACAGACAGTATAACCATCAGTAATGTATCCGTGCCCCGACCGGCTAAAATGAAAATAAAATATTTCTCTCCCAGTGCGATCATCATGAAATGTGCGAGCGTAAGGGCTGTGGACTCCATGACATTTGGATGTTTGGATCGATCCTGGAAGCATGCTCGAATAGCGTGGGTAAAGCGACCGCTCACGATAAGTGGGAAATCTGGGTTCGAGTCCTGGCTAGCGCAAATTTTCATACGTCACAAACAGCTGATGCCAATCCAGATTCACATAGCACAAATCAACTTCGCAATCTTTGATTTTGCTTTAAGTTATTTCTTCTTGTTACAGGACTAGCCTTCTCCCCACAGATCCGCCCATGTATTTGTATTTTACATATAACTCATCTCTTCTCCCCCCTCTCTGCCCATCACCTCCTCACCCTCTTCTCCCAACCTATTCCCCATTCCTCTCTGCTCATCGCCCCCTCTCCTTCTTTCTGTCGATCTCCTCTTCCCCTTCTTTCTGCTCATCTACTCCTCCTCCTCCATCTCTGACCATTTCCTTCTTACTCATCTTTCTCTGTCCTTCTTGTCCTCACCCTCTCTCTCCGTCCCTCTTCTCCTCCCCTAGTCTCTCCATCCATTCTCTCCTCTCCGCTCTCTTGCTTACCATCCCATCCTGCCCTCTCTTTCAGCCTATCCACTCTTCTATCCATGTAAACCTTCCCCATCAGTGCCAGTCTGCACATGTAGCCCCTGCAAAACAAGTCTTTAAACTACATCAGTGCAACTACTGCAACACAACACACCTATCGTGTGCAAAGCTTACATGTGAGAGAGTGGAAAACTATTTCTTACCCCTGACATGTAGGCTGCACTGAAAAGCAGGTCGATAAGGCAGGCTGTTACTGTTCCCACACCATACACCTGTTGTGCGAGGCAACCTACACAGCATGGGCAGCAGAAAACTCATTTTTGCCCATGTTTCTGGTGATATTCACAAAGATTGCTGTTTGTGTGGCAAATTTGGTTAATATCGATCTGGGTATTTGGGAGTGCACACTGGGTATATGTACATACTTCTGTATATATAAGAACAGAGCATAAGTATGTACATATATTTATCACTATTTCGTGAGACTTTACTGATTACATAAGTTACCAACACTTACATTTTTTTTTAAACATTAGCATTAACAAGTGACACAATGTGGTGAAGTTACAGTCTGTGATAGGAATGTATGAACAACATCTCCCTCACATGCTCCACCCACGACACACATCCTTTTCATATATGCCATTAAAACTGAAACACATACATCACATACATTTAAAAATCTCATGGAAATGCTTTCTGCGTGTCGTAGGTATTTCCCACAATAGGCGAGAAATGGCTTCATTATTTACTTCCCAATAATAAACAAACTGATTGACAGTACAACCCAACAGTAACTATTAGTCTTGTGAGTAAGCTCGTAGCGTTTTTTCGTAAGTTCAGTAAACATAACAGATACACAAAACAGAGACTTTATAATACACTCCTGGAAATGGAAAAAAGAACGCATTGACACCGGTGTGTCAGACCCACCATACTTGCTCCAGACACTGCGAGAGGGCTGTACAAGCAATGATCACACGCACGGCACAGCGGACACACCAGGAACCGCGGTGTTGGCCGTCGAATGGCGCTAGCTGCGCAGCATTTGTGCACCGCCGCCGTCAGTGTCAGCCAGTTTGCCGTGGCATACGGAGCTCCATCGCAGTCTTTAACACTGGTAGCATGCCGCGACAGCGTGGACATGAACCGTATGTGCAGTTGACGGACTTTGAGCGAGGGCGTATAGTGGGCATGAGGGAGGCCGGGTGGATGTACCGCCGAATTGCTCAATACGTGGAGCGTGAGGTTTCCACAGTACATCGATGTTGTTGCCAGTCGTCGGTGGAAGGTGCACGTGCCCGTCGACCTGGGACCAGACCGCAGCGACGCACGGATGCACGCCAAGACCGTAGGATCCTACGCAGTGCCGTAGGGGACCGCACCGCCACTTCCCAGCAAATTAGGGACACTGTTCCCCCTGGGGTATCGGCGGGGACCATTCGCAACCGTCTCCATGAAGCTGGGCTACGGTCCCGCACACCGTTAGGCCGTCTTCCGCTCACGCCCCAACATAGTGCAGCCCACCTCCAGTGGTGTCGCGACAGGCGTGAATGGAGGGACGAATGGAGACGTGTCGTCTTCAGCGATGAGAGTCGCTTCTGCCTTGGTGCCAATGATGGTCGTATGCGTGTTTGGCGCCGTGCAGGTGAGCGCCACAATGAGGACTGCATACGACCGAGGCACACAGGGCCAACACCCGGCATCATGGTGTGGGGAGCGATCTCCTACACTGGCCGTACACCTCTGGTGATCGTCGAGGGGACACTGAATAGTGCACGGTACATTCAAACCGTCATCGAACCCATCGTTCTACCATTCTTAGACTGGTAAGGGAACTTGCTGCTCCAACAGGACAATGCACGTCCGCATGTATCCCGTGCCACCCAACGTGCTCTAGAAGGTGTAAGTCAACTACCCTGGCCAGCAAGATCTCCGGATCTGTCCCCCATTGAGCATGTTTGGGACTGGATGAAGCGTCGTCTCACGCGGTCTGCACGTCTAGCACGAACGCTGGTCCAACTGAGGCGCCAGGTGGAAATGGCATGGCAAGCCGTTCCACAGGACTACATCCAGCATCTCTACGATCGTCTCCATGGGAGAATAGCAGCCTGCATTGCTGCGAAAGGTGGATATTCACTGTACTAGTGCCGACATTGTGCATGATCTGTTGCCTGTGTCTATGTGCCTGTGGTTCTGTCAGTGTGATCATGTGATGTGTCTGACACCAGGAATGTGTCAATAAAGTTTCCCCTTCCTGGGACAATGAATTCAAGGTGTTCTTATTTCAATTTCCAGGAGTGTATATTCTCCTTCAGTATTTACAACAATCTGCCAACACTGGGTTAGCTTTTCGGTTCCGTGACTGTAGTAATCGCATGATTTTGAGGCGAACAACTCGTCGAGCAATGTTTAGAGCGCATTTTAATCCGAAAAGGAGGTTCCTTCAAGGTTGTTCGACAGAGAGAGGAAAAGGTGAAAATACTTCCCAACCCAACTCCGCATAGTGGTTTTTTTTTCTAACAAAATGCGGGCTAGCGTTTTTGTGGAGTAGCGTCACTTATTGCAGCCTTCCTGGTCGTAGTTCTTGGACTGCGTCTGTAAGACGTCTCAGTTGTTGACAATAAACGTCTGTAGTCATGGTTACACTTCAGGGAAGCAACTCGTTGTACACCACACCGTCGCTGCTCCACCAGATGCATAACATTATCATTTGTGGATGCAAGCAGGTTTTTGTATCGGGAGGTGCTGCTTTATTTTCCTTATGTTATCATCAAACAGTTTCTCGTTCCCAGAAACGATACAGGACAAGAATGGTCGGTTTCGTTCACAAGCCAGTTGATGACGAGCAAGCAGAGAGACACATATGGCCGCCAACTGATTTGTGTGATTTTGGCTTAGAGCATGCAGTACCCACACATTCGATTTTTGAATCTTCCCATTACATGCAAACGTCGCACGATGTTCGAATGATCACAGCTCATCACATTTAACAGTTCCCGAATGCACTGACGTGAATCTTTGTGGATTAATGAATTTAAACGATCTTCATCAAGCCCCGAAGCACTACCAGAATTTGAAGAGTCACTAATGTCAAAACGATCCTCCTTAAAACGAAAAAGCCATTTTCTTGCTGCGTTCTGTCCAGTAGCATTATCCCTATAGACTGTGCAAATGTTTCTGGCTGCCTCCGCTGCTGTCACCCCTCTACTGAATTCAAACAGAAGAATATGTCTAAAACGATCCGATTTCTTCCCTCTGCACTCCATTTTCTAGCGTTCACAGTTCCATTCACTTTCTCGAAATGATAAAATGACAATATGTAAACTCAAATAGCAACAGTGAACTACAAATAAAAAATAACAGTCCACAAAGAACACATATCTAACGACGTACCAAAACGAAAAATCAAAACGCTATGAACTTATCACCAAAGGAATATATCATGTCCACTGCACTGTATTATTATTATTATCGTGGTTATTAGTGGCCGTGCTCGGACACAAAGCAGTGGCTGTCTGAAATTTCTGTCAGTTCAGACGAAAGGAGTCCAGCATTCAGTTGGTATACAAACAGTAGATCTATGTGTAGTGTATACATTGTAATTTGGTTGATTTTAAGTTGGATGCATAGTGTGGATGAAGTAAGTGTACACAAGGGAGAGGAGAGGTGTGGAGGAAGCATGTTTTGTAACAAGTCTCTACCCTAAGACTTAGTAGTTAGATTTCTTTCCTGAGGAAGAGCTGCAGGTAGCACTTGCGACGCACCAAGGACTGCTTCATCATTCTACAAAAAAATGTTGTTAGAAATAAGAGCTTCCAACTGTCTCAGTGATTCACTAGCTCCTGGTTTAATAAAACAGCTACAAACCTAAACGACATTTATCTTTCGTCATTTTAAAAATAACTGTGTCAAATAAAATACCTTTCATTTTCAAATTTACGTAGGCGCTAATGTTGATGTTGGTGGTTGGGTGGGTGGAAAGTGTTGCTGTACTACCCAATACCTGATTGCATTCAGGGGCAATTGTCTCACAAAAAGATTGGAAACCACTGATTAGGAAGATATAGTCTTCTGGAATCCGATGAATATTTCTGGAACAGCCAGTATATCATCTTTCCACTAACTTAAACTCTGTGATTCTCTAATCGTTACTTGTGCGTTTGCAACCTTCACTTTGCTGCACTTTTTCTTGTTAGACCCAGCAGGCACGTAATTTCATCAACTGTTTATCGGATATTATTTGTTTTTTATCAAATCTTTTATCATAGACAATACATGGGCCGTCTTTTTATTTTTGCATGCTGAGTGAAACATTGCAGCCTATTCCGTAATTCTCTGTTTACTCTGACCATGTTATGACACAGCATCTCATACAACAACTCAAAAACTATTTTGGTAATATCTTTCACTGAGGGTTTCGGAATATGTAAGCGTTTAATTCTGCCTAGTGGAATTTCATAATCGATAGATGCGAAAGTAACAAAGGTGGTTATGTGGCAACGATATGAGTTATCAGCGGATAACATTCCAGATGAGGAATTCAACTGTGAACACAATTACCACGAAACATTTCGGCTGCTGTAAGTCAGTTGTAGCATCGCTACCTTCCGACGACTTCATCGTGTCGGAAATTTTTCGTCGTGTTGTGTTACTTCCTTTCGTGATACTTGTCTTCGAAACTGTATTCCTCATCTGGAGTGCTGTTCCTTTTACGCGTATAGACTGCTGACACTCTGTAAGGATTTACAAATAAGAAACTCCAGAAGAAATGTGAAACCTGTTTGATGTCCATTTTCGACAATGACTGTACCGTCACTGAGTATAAAGGAGGGAGGCTGACATTCTTAGAGCCGTATGTGCCACATGCAGAACGATTCTGGGAATCCAAACGTTATATGGTGCCTGATTGCTCGTCAGTACTTCACCTATATCATTTAATTTCATTTAACCTTATTGGGCCCAACTTTAGACGTACAGTTTCGAAGATGCTACTCCAGGAGGGGGCCAAATGAATGTGCGAAACGGAAATACTGAACGCGAAAATGAGATGATGCAGCTCTCCATGCTACTCTATCCTGTGCAAGATGCTTTATCTCCCAGTACGTACTGGAGCCTACATCCTTCTGAATCTATTTAGTGTATTCATCTCTTGGTCTCCCCCTACGACTTTTACCCTCCACACTGCCCTCCAGTACTAAATTGGTGATCCCTTGATGCCTCAGAACATGTCCTACCAACCGATCCCTTCTTCTAGTCAAGTTGTGCCACAAACTCCTCTTCTCCATAATTCTATTCAATATCTCCTCATTATTTATGTGATCTACCCATCTAATATTGAGCTTTCTTCTGTAGCGCCACATTTCGAAAGCTTCTGTAACTGGCCGTTCTCGTTTTTGATGCTAGTCAGTTGTCAAGTTGAACATGACTGCAAAGGGCATTTGATTCTAAAGCAGTATGTCAGTGTGAAAATATTAAATAAACTAATTTTTCTCTCTTAACAACATGTGGGCAGGGTGGGTTCTCCCTTGGCTCGGGTATGAGGTAGATGAAACAGCATTTTTACATAAGATAACTTTTATTGAAAGCTTTGTACAACTGTTTCCTTACTGGATGTTCTGGCTCGAAGAGCGGCAGCTGTGTCGTTTGCGAAGCCTTCAGGCTGCGGCAGCGGCGGCATCTGATTACGCGTGGCGGTGTGTATCTCGTGTCGCCGTCTCGCCCAGTTACCTGGAGACGCGCCTCGTGCCGTGGCCCGTTTAATTATTGAGAACGAAGTTGTGAATCGGATGGTGATACCTTGGATGTGGCGTCCCAGTGTTTTGCTTCTCTAAGCGGCCGCGTATGTCAGTGTTGTGTGTCGGCCAGCGGAGTGGCGCGGCGGGGGAAGGCCAGTGTCCCGGACTCGAACAACGGACTCCCGCTTGCCAGTCTTCGGCTGTCAGATCTTCATCCCAGCTCACAGGTGACTGCTGATGTGAGGCCGTCTCCTTCCCGTCCTCACGAGTCACCCGGGTATGTAAAAATCGGTCTTCAAATACCTTTTACTTCTGTCTTCTGGTGGCGAAGCTGCGGCTTGCTATTCCATCACAGCTTCTGTGTACGATGTAGTCTCTTCTTGCATGACGGTCTTCAGCACCGAAACTAATTGAAAACTACTGCTACTCTCTTGTCGGGCCCAATGCGTCGCGCGTATTTATTCACTTCAGTTCACTGGAGGTGAACGACTTCACGGTCATTGTCTCTTCTGCCTCGTTGAAAAGTTTCTCGAAGAATCTTCCTAACGTCGGTCATTGGCTCTTGGAATGTAGGCGAAGGCCTTTGATCACATGTGACAATTGAGAAACACGTGAGCCGGTCGGGCGATGCCCTGACGGCTGAATCGACAGCGTCCGCTTATGTGGGGAGGGCGATGGCTTCTTCTGTCACGTTGAAAAGCTTCTCGGAGAATCTTCTTGACGTTAGCTGGTCGGGCGATGCCCTGTCAGCTGAGTCGACAGTTTCCGCTTCTCTCCTGAACGTGCTGACTTCAAGCGCCGGCCGTTGCCACTGCTGCTTTGTCCGCTGTTTCCCAGTGTGTAATTCTTCTAAACTAAACTAAGTTTTTCACTTATTTTCTAATTTCTACTTCACTTCACATTGCCTTCACTAATTCATCTACCTATCTTTAGTACCACTCAACACTTCTATTCTCTTCTTGTCCAAACTATTTATCGTCCATGTTTCACTTCCATAGATGACTACACTCCATACAAATACTTTCAGAAATGACTTCCTGACACTTAAATCTATACTAGATGTTAACACATTTCTCTTTTTCAGAAACGCTTTCCTTGCCATTGCCAGTCTACATTTTATATCCTCTCTACTTCGACCATCATCAGTTATTTTGCTCCCAAATAGCAAAACTCCTTTACTACTTTAAGTGTCTCATTTCGTAATCTAATTTCCTCAGCATCATCTGACTTAATTCGACTACATTCCATTATCCCCGTTTTGCTTTTGTTGATGTTCATGTTATATCCTCCATTCAAGACACTGTCCATTCTAAAAAAAAATGGCTCTGAGCACTATGCGACTTAAATTCTGAGGTCAGCAGTCACCTAGAACTTAGAACTAATTAAACCTAACTAACCTAAGGACGTCACACACATCCATGCCCGAGGCAAGATTCGAACCTGCGACCGTAGCGGTCGCTCGGTTCCAGACTGTAGTGCCTAGAAACGCACGGCCACACCGGCAAGCATTGTCCATTCTGTTCAACAGCTCTTCCAACTCCTTTGCTGTCTCTGACAGAATTAAAATGTCATCGGCGAACCTTAAAGTTTTTATTCTTCTCCATGGATTTTAATACCATCTCCGAATTAAGGCGTACGTGACAATGTCAGTCTTCTTTAAATATTCATATATACGATGTACAAGCTACCAAATGATACCTAATTCCGGTTGTAAATCACGGGAAAGTATGTAGATGAGTGCTTGTAAAGTGCGAAATTATAGACACCTTACAAGTTGTTCGAGTATGACGCAGTAAAATTATGCATTTTCACATTCGTGTAAGTCACAAGGAGAAATACAGAATACTGTTTCTTAGAGAAACAATGACGACTTCAGAAGACACGTTCTAACAGTTCGTATAAACTCCCTAAATCACTTCAAGTGAATACCAGAATGGTTTCTTCTGTTATCAGGACCAATTTTTCTACCATAACTACCAAACTAAGCTACTGATCTTGACGTCGACTAGATGTATTACTCTTACTTTTAGGCTACTCCTTCCTCCTGTTTCCCTTTCATTGTCTTGTTAGCTTATAAAGTCTTTTATGTACTAAAGCTGCGTCCTCGTAACAACTAGATTTTGCAGACACCGGGGAAACTATCTTCCTCTCTTTTGCACAATATTAAATGATCGAATGATTTACTTCCTGCACTGTTGCACTCATTTACACTGCCTGGCTAAAAAAGGGAATCATTGGTTGGATATCAGTGTAACGTCGTACACATGCACATTGCCGACAGATACGTAAACTATCAGAGTTCAATCTCTGTGACCCATAGAACGGCCACTACAGTGAGTTAGCGTTGTTATCAGGCCTGGTAGGTTATATAAGGGCCATAAACACCGTCAGGTGCTGAGTGGTCATTGTGAAAGACTAAAAGATGGTGCATACTCGTGTGAGGCTGCGTTATCAACATCCGATACAGTTTGAGGGAGGCCTTCTTGCTCGTCGCTATTAGGTTGGCTGGTCCAACCGTGCAGTATCCAGATTTCTGGAGCATTTGGATGTGGCAGTGGCCAGACGTTGGAATGCATGGGAACCTGAGGACACGCATCCTCGTCGTCAGCGACCCGGTTGACCACGTCTGACCATTACAAGGGAGGATCGCAGCGATGCGCACCAAGCACCTCGTAGCCTCTTCACATCTACGCATGCCAGCCGAGAACAAGTAATGAACATCCTGCACCCTTGATTGCAGACTGGGAACAGCCGGACTAGGAAAATACCGTCCCACGTATAGCCTGTGATTAACACCACAACAGAAACTGCAGGGCAGCATGGATTTTTGATGAATGGCTTGACATCGTGTTCAGAGATGAACTGGAAGTTCTGCGCTGCCAAGAATGCCCACCCCCGTCGAGTACAGGGTGACCTAGGAAGAGGTCCCGTTCTTCCAAAGTTTTGGAGAGGCACAGTGGTATTATTACTTATGGCGTCATGGTGTTCGAAGCCATAGCATATGACTTCAGGTCAAGGCTGTTAGTGATTGAGGCAACTTTGACGGCACAACGGTACATCAGAAACGTACTGCATCCTCGTCTTTATCTTTCATGTGGCAATACCGTATGTCATTTTTAAACACAACAGCGCTCGTCCGCACAATTTATGTATCTTTATGAAGTATGCGCATGATGCCGAGGTTCTCCGGTGCCCAGAAAGTTCCCCAGACCTGACCCAGTACAGTATGTGTAAGACTCGTCTAGGGCGCCAACTCCACCCCAGTGTCCGTCTCCATGGCGTCAAGGACCAGTTACAGAAGTTGCGGGCCAACTTGCCTCAGGAGAGGACACTACGTCTTTATGACACTCTTGCTAAACAAATCGGTGTATCCATACACGCCAGAGCAGAGAGGGTGCGACGTCATCCTCACAATTAGGACCATACTTTTCTTTCTTTCGATTTTGTAATCAGTGAAACAATATCACACATCCCCTCAGTCTGTAAAATTTCACTTCGCTTCCTTCTCCCCTTCTTGGTGCTTCGCTCTTCTTTTCGGGCAGTGTACGTGCAACTGTTATTCATTAAAACTATACTACGTACATTATTTTGTTTCCAATATTGCCCTTCTAGTATAGAATCTTTCCATGGCTCAGCAACCTCTCGATTCTCCTCACTATCACAACAACGCCTCTTACCGAAAGAGAGGTATTAAACGAATCCTGTGACGTGGTTGACGATTTCTTCGTTGGGAGGGCGCAGCATGTTACCTTAAATTGATAATCATCAAGAACTATAAAAGCAGCATTCGGCGTGAACCTGGAGTCAGTGTTGGGATGACTGGTTGTCATGTTGTATATTAATGACCTGTCGTAATATTAAGAGTCACCTCAAACTTTTTATAGTTGATGTCATCTGTAATTAAGAAATTTATGTCGCAGCAATGCCCGGTGTCTTACGGAGTGAGGGTGAGCCTTTGGCCCCTGAAGAAAAGGCATGAAGTTAGCATGCGAGGTCGGCTCTTGGTGTAGACAACTACGAGTGGATGCGCAATACACAAATCACTTACCGTCTGGAAAGAAATGCTGTGGGGTAAGAACCACCTATCAAATGATGGGTGCGGGGTGAAAAAGGAGTGTAGGAAACGACGCGTGAATACACAGACATTACTCGTCCAGTATTTCGGAATGAGAGTACTTCCTGACTTCCAACAAATTTTACACATAATTTCAAATGTTTAATGACCTTTTTCTCGCTGACAGCCCCTGCAAAATAAAGAATGGAGGGAAGTTTACAGTGTACAAAATTTTCGCTCTTCATGCAGTAATACTATCGTATCAGGCATGACGTTTTATGTATCACTTTTTTAGTACTAGCACACTGTGCAGACAGTATTCACATACACCACGGAATGTACTTGCAAAATTATATCCTTTTGTGACACACAGTTGAGGAGATACGACGTCAGAAACCTTTAGCAACGAAGAACCAAACTGCAGGACAAAATTCGCTAGAGATACATACGTGTACAAATATGTCTGAAATGTAGACATACATGTGAAATGCATGTAACATGTGTGTATGCGAGCAAAGGTGCACCTAGAAATTCTTCGAAGCCTCTGGATCTATTTCGACCCATCTCGGTACACATATTACTTACGCTCCAGAAAGAAATACTATGAAGGTAAGAAACAGCAAACTTCTATTGCGTTGGAGGTGAGTGGGGTGAGAAGGGGGTAGGAAGGGATGGACAGACAGAAAGGATGAAAGAGAACATGGACACGGATGGGGGAGGAGGAGATGTACAGACAAAGGGAAAAGAAGGTGATAGACAGAGAGAGGGGAGGACGAGGATACGGACAGAGAGAGAGAAAGGAGATGTACAGGGAGAGGGGGAGGAGGAGATGGATAGAGGGACCAGGAAGAGATGCACTCAGAGTGGGAGGAGGGGACGGACAGAGGGAGGACGCACCGTTTGGACACTGAGAGGTAGGAGTGGCAGATGGACAGGGAGAGCGGCAGGACGAGGTGGACAGAGAGTGTGGGTCGAGGTGGAAGAGGTGAACAGAGAGAGGGAAGAGAAAGAGATGCTCAGAGCAGGCCGGAGGAGACAGACAGAAGGAGGAAACGGAAATGGACTAATAGATTTGGAAGAAATACATACCTGGGCAACACCAGGTTCTCAGCTCGTAGGTTAGTAAAACCGTCCAAGCGGCTGGGGAACTTACAAAATACCCAGTCTTTATCATGAATAATTCATTCATTTTTTTCTGAAACTGTAATCATTTGTTTGTCTGTACAAGTACATCACTTTTTTCTGTTTTCATTTCCCTTTTTAATCTTTTTTCTTAGACTGTATGTATCGTTGGTTAACGGCTTATCGTATTTGGTGCTTTTAGTGTTATAATTTGCGTGCTATGAAAGTATGACTTTTCATTGCTACAGCGTAATGATGATCTATCAAAAGTGCGTCGTTTTCGGTACAATTTGTCGTAGTTAAATATCAGATAAGGGCATTTGCATATAGAGCCGTTGCACAGTATGTAACGGACAACGAGTGACGAAAGTCGTGGGATACCTCCTAATATCGTGTCGGACTTCCTTTTCCTAGAGTAGTGCAGCATCTCGACGTGGTATGGGCTCAACTGATCGTTGGAAGTCCCCTGCAGAAATACTAAGCCATGCTACCTCTACAGCCGTCCATAATTGCAAACGTGTTATAAGTGCAGAATCTTGTGCAGGAACTGACCTCTCGATTATGTTACAGCCGTCCATAATTGCGAACGTGTTATAAGTGCAGAATCTTGTGCAGGAACTGACCTCTCGATTATGTAGGGCGATCTGGTTAGCTCAATCATTCGCTCGAAATGTCCAGAATGTTCTTCAAAGCAATTGCGAACAGTTGTAACCCAGTGACATGGTTCATTGTCATACATAAAAATTCCATCGCTGTTTGAGTTATGATGCCCATGAATGGCTGTAAATGGTCTCCAAGTAGCCAAACATAACGGTTTACAGTCAATGATCGGTTCAGATGGCCCACACCATTATGGAGCCATCACCAGCTTGCACAGTGCCTTGTTGACAGTTTGGGTCCATGGCATCTTTGGATCTACACGACAGTCGAATCCTACCATCAACTCTTACCAACTGTAATCGGGACTCATCTGTCCAGGCCATGGTTTTCCAGTCGTCTAGGTCCAATAAATCTGGTCACAAGTCCAGGAGAGGCGCTTCAGAACAACCGATATGGTCACAAGTCCAGGAGAGGCGCTTCAGAACAACCGATATGGTCACAAGTCCAGGAGAGGTGCTGCAGAAGATGTGCTCTTAGCAGAGGCACTGCTGTCGGTCGTCTGCTGCCATAGCTCATTAACACCAGATTTCACCACACTGTCCTAACGAATACGTTCGTCGTACGGCGAACATTGATTTATGCGACTTTCATGCGCTGTTGCTTGTCTGTTAGCACTGTCAACTCTACGCAAAAGCCGCTGCTCTCAGTCGTTAAGCGAAGGTCAAAAATGGTTCAAATGGCTCTGAGCACTATGGGACTTAACATGTATGGTCATCAGTCCCCTAGAACTTAGAACTACTTAAACCTAACTAACCTAAGGACATCACACAACACCCAGTCATCATGAGGCAGAGAAAATCCCTGACCCCACCGGGAATCGAACCCGGGAACACGGGCGCGGGAAGCGAGAACGTTACCGCACGACCACGAGCTGCGGACATTAAGCGAAGGCCGTCGGTCAATAAGTGGACTGTGGTGAAAGGTAACGCCAGAAATTTGGTATTATCGGAACACTCTTGACACTGTGGATCTCGGAATACTGAATTCCCTAACGATTTCCGAAATGTAATGTCCCTTGCGTGTAGTTACAACTACCGTTCTGCATTCAAACCCTGTTAACTTCCGTCGTGTGGCTATAACCACGTCGGAAACCGTTTCAATCGAATTACCTGAGTACAAATAACAGTTCTGCCAGTGCACTGCCCTTTAATACCTTGTGTATGTAATACTACCATCATCTAAATGCGTGCATATCGCCTTACCATGACTTCTGTCGCCTCAGTGTGCAACTGAGGCGCTGCATCCACGTTGAAGCCGTACCTAGTTGATAGCATAGTGAATATTGAAGCTCGAAGTAGCAGATTTCCTTCTAACTAGTTTCATTAAAATATTCTGCTTCTGTCTTATTATTTTAGTAGGAGTATGATTTGCAATAGTCGATATTATTTACGAGGGTTGTCCAAAAAATAAGTTCCGATCGGTCGTGAAATGGACACCACAGAGAAAACTCGATGAAGCTTTACACATATGTGTTGGGTAGTGTCTCTAGTATGACTGTCGATCGCAGTAAGATGCTCTTTTCAGTTGCGAGCGCACTGTGAGCGAGTAATGGGGGCCTAGAACAACGATGTCTGCCACTAAGTAGGAGGACCCGCTGAGAGGTTTCGCCTTAATGAATGCAGCCCACCTAACACAACTGCCACGCACTTCCTTCTTAACGTTAATTCTCAGCGACACTCTACTGGGGCAGTGAAGAGGCTCCTGCAGCCTTTTGGATGGGGAGTGTTTGATCACCAACAACACAGCCTTAATTGGCTCATCCTGAGTATCATCTCTGTTCACATGAAATGCTGGATACGAAGACAACTCTTGGGCGCAGGCTACGCACTATAGACCAGCATAGAGAATTGTCAAAAAGCACAGGCGGTTTCCTATTATGACGATGGTTTTGGAAATTTGATTAACACTCTGACAATGTCTAAGTCGGGGTGGCGACTATGTTCCTGGAAAGTGTAGTTATCTCTTGCAAATAAAATGTTTCTGATTTTCACTGTGCTTTCCATTCAGCAACCGATCGGAACTTACTTTCTGGACAACCCTCGTATTATAAATAACATATTTTCTGCAACTCTTGTTGCATAAGCCAACGACTGGAATGTTTCCCCAAACGCCAGAAATCATAATATGACTGCCAGTCTACGTCAGAAAGCAAGCACAAAGTATGCACTTTAAGTTTTTGCTATTACGAAACTTTGTGTAAAATATACATAGGTATACCTTCCCATTAAATATCGTTTCTAATTGTTGTTGTTGTCTTCAGTCCTGAGACTGGTTTGATGCAGCTCTCCATGCTACTCTATCCTGTGCAAGCTGCTTCATCTCCCAGTACCTACTGCAACCTACATCCTTCTGAATCTGCTTAGTGTATTCATCTCTTGGTCTCCCTCTACGATTTTTACCTTCCACACTGCCCTCCAATGTTAAATTTGTGATCCCTTGATGCCTCAAAACATATCCTACCAACCGATCCCTTCTTCTAGTCAAGTTGTGCCACAAACTTCTCTTCTCCCCAATCCTATTCAATACCTCCTCATTAGTTACGTGATCTACCCATCTAATCTTCAGCATTCTTCTGTAGCACCACATTTCGAAAGCTTCTATTCTCTTCTTGTCCAAACTAGTTATTGTCCATGTTTCACTTCCATACATGGCTACACTCCAAACAAATACTTTCATAAACGACTTCCTGATACATAAATCTATATTCGATGTTAACAAATTTCTCTTATCGAGAAACGCTTTCCTTGCCATTGCCAGTCTACATTTTATATCCTCTCTACTTCGACCATCATCAGTTACTTTACTTCCTAAATAGCAAAACTCCTTTACTACTTTAAGTGTCTCATTTCCTAATCTAATTCCCCCAGCATCACCCGATTTAATTTGACTACATTCCATTATCCTCGTTTTGCTTTTGTTGATGTTCATCTTATATCCTCTTTTCAAGACACTGTCCATTCCGTTCAACTGCTCTTCCAAGTCCTTTGCCGTCTCTGACAGAATTACAATGTCATCGGCGAACCTCAAAGTTTTTATTTCTTCTCCATGAATTTTAATACCTACTCCAAATTTTTCTTTTGTTTCCTTTACTGCTTGCTCAATATACAGATTGAATAACATTGGGGAGAGGCTACAACCCTGTCTCACTCCTTTCCCAACCACTGCTTCCCTTTCATGCCCCTCGACTCTTATGACTGCCATCTGGTTTCTGTACAAATTGTAAATAGCCTTTCGCTCCCTGTATTTTATCCCTGCCACCTTCAGAATTTAAAAGAGAGTATTCCAGTCAACATTGTCAAAAGCTTTCTCTAAGTCTACAAATGCTAGAAACGTAGGTTTGCCTTTTCTTAATCTTTCTTCTAAGATAAGTCGTAAGGTCAGTATTGCCTCACGTGTTCCAACATTTGACGGAATCCAAACGGATCCTCCCCGAGGTCCGCATCTACCAGTTTTTCCATTCGTCTGTAAAGAATTCGCGTTAGTATTTTGCAGCTGTGACTTATTAAACTGATAGTTCGGTAATTTTCACATCTGTCAGCACCTGCTTTCTTTGGGATTGGAATTATTATATTCTTCTTGAAGTCTGAGGGTATTTCACCTGTCTCATACATCTTGCTCACTAGGTGGTAGAGTTTTGTCATGACTGGCTCTCCCAAGGCCGTCAGTAGTTCTAATGGATGTTGTCTACTCCGGGGGCCTTGTTTCGACTCAGGTCTTTCAGTGCTCTGTCAAACTCTTCACGCAGTATCTTACCTCCCATTTCGTCTTCATCTACATCCTCTTCCATTTCCATAATATTGTCCTCAAGTACATCGCCCTTGTATAAACCTTCTATATACTCCTTCCACCTTTCTGCCTTCCCTTCTTTGCTTGGAACTGGATTGCCATCTGAGCTCTTGATATTCATACACATGGTTCTCTTCTCTCCAAAGGTCTCTTTAATTTTCCTGTAGGCAGTATCTATCTTACCCCTAGTGAGATAAGCTTCTACATCCTTACATTTGTCCTCTAGCCATCCCTGCTTAGCCATTTTGCACTTCCTGTCGATCTCATTTTTGAGACGTTTGTATTCCTTTTTGCCTGCTTCATTTACTGCATTTTTATATTTTCTCCTTTCATCAATTAAATTCAATATTTCTTCTGTTACCCCAGGATTTCTAGCAACCCTCGTCTTTTTACCTACTTTATCCTCTGCTGACTTCACTACTTCATCCCTCAGAGCTACCCATTCTTCTTCTACTGTGTTTCTTTCCCCCATTGCTGCCAATTGTTCCCTTATGCTCTCCTTGAAACTCTGTACAACCTCTGGTTCTTTCAGCTTATCCAGATCCCATGTCCTTAAATTCCCACCTTTTTGCAGCTTCTTCAGTTTTAATCTACAGGTCATAACCAATAGATTGTGGTCAGAGTCCACATCTGCCCCTGGAAATGTCCTACAATTTAAAACCTGGTTCCTAAATCTCTGTCTTACCATTATATAATCTATCTGATACCTTTTAGTATCTCCAGGATTCTTCCATGTATACAACCTTCTTTTATGATTCTTGAACCAAGTGTTAGCTATGATTAAGTTATGCTCTGTGCAAAATTCTACCAGGCGGCTTCCTCTTTCATTTCTTTGACCCAGTCCATATTCACCTAATACGTTTCCTTCTCCCCTTGTCCTACTGACGAATTCCAGTCACCCATGACTATTAAATTTTCGTCTCCCTTCACTACCTGAATAATTTCTTTTATCTCACCATACATTTCATCAATTTCTTCATCATCTGCAGAGCTAGTTGGCATATAAACTTGTACTACTGTCGTATGCATGGGCTTTGTGTCTATCTTGGCCACAATAATGCGTTCACTATGCTGTTTGTAGTATCTTACCCGCATTCCTATTTTCCTATTCATTATTAAACCTACTCCTGCATTACCCCTATTTGATTTTGTATTTATAACCCTAATTATGAGTAATTTCGAAAAAATCTCCTCTTCAATTCGAATGAAATTACGGAACTGTATTCGCAAACTGACAGACACTATACTTTAACTGTACTCAATTTAAAATCGAAAATGAGATGAAGATTGAATTAAGTTAACGAATAACATCCACCGGTACGTGTCTCTGATCGTTGTACACCAATATGTATGCTCCTCTATAAGCAGTTTGCTGTTTAAGCTATCGAGTACAGAGTCCTCGCAGCGACATTCTCCATCCTTCTTCGACGATCGATAACGAGTTAACACATCTACTTCGCGCGTGTGTGTTTTCGTAAAGCAGCTGGGAACTGCCGGTGGAGAGCGCTGCGGTCGCAAATCACGACGAGGGGCACGTTATGCTCCGTGAGATGTAGCGCACCGTTTCAGAGCGTGCAGCAACCACCAGGAACGGGGTCTATCGTGCTTCACGATGACAAATACGTCTCGTATGTGGACGGCTTAAGACACGTTCAACCGTGAAGGCTATCATGTCTTGATTTTCCTTTCTCCTTTCTGTATCGGCGTTTACTGCATTTGCATGGGCATCGACAAACACCTGTACTTCGGCTGACAGCAAGCTGAAATACGACAGACGCGCCTCGTTCCTCAGTTTTCGCGGTCTCGTGCTGACAATGGCCCTCGCCGGCACACTGGGGAGTAAGGCCGGTGCCCCGCGGTTCTGAACTTTCTCCTCGCACAATTCCGTCTTTCTGCGGAGGGTGCTTTCTCTTCCACAACAAAGGATGCTTTTATGTGGACACCGTTACCGCCGATATCTTTCCACCGCTGTGGCGTCCAACAGCACACTTCACAGGCAGGAAATACGGAATTCTGTAAATGCCTAACGTCGCGATTTCTTCACCGCCACCTTTTATTTCTTGAGCAGTTCTCAGTAGCAGGGGTGGACAATAGTATTAGGGTAGTACGTGAGATATCAAGACAGCCTATATCATTTATTTTCTCCAAGTATGGAATAGAAAATATTGAACCTCTTTTTCACTCTGATAATCTCTAAGTGTTTTTTTGAAAAGTGGTATTTCTGTTTTTTCTGAAACCATATTTCGCATGAGAATGTGTGGCTTTAGGCTCTCGGTTATATGCAGCCATACATCCATGAGACATACTCTTCAAAACAATCATTGTATACTACCCGTGAACTGTAACTTGGCACCTCGTTAGCGGGGAGTGTGGATAGGTTTTGCTGTGGAGGAGGTGAGGTGCGCGGGGTAGAGGGGGGGGGGGGGGGGGGAGGGGTACCAAGGTCCGCCTATATGTATTATAAGTACGCAGTGCAGCTAACACCTGTGATCTGAGCTTCTACGAACTGTTTGTTACCAGCTCCCTTTACCGAACGGGAAGAGAAGATAACCCCTGCAAAACGCCAACAACCGCATCATCACTTATGTTCGAAAATATCACAATGGAAATGTGTGACTACGGCCTCCCGCCGGGCAGACCGTTCGTCGGGTGCAAGTCTTTCGCTCTGACACCATTTCGCCGACTTGCGCGTCGATGGGGACGAAATTATGATAATTAGGACAACGCAACACCCAGTCTCTGAAGGGTAAAAAATCTCCGACCCAGCCGGGCATCGAACCCGGGCCCTTAAGATTCACATTCTGTCGCGTTAACACTTTTTTTTTTTGTTCGGTTCATGTGCTCGGTGGGGACGTCGCAAGACACCCGTTTCAATTCGACGTTCATCCATTAACTCAGTTTTTTTTATTACAGAGGGCAGCTAACCCTCTGGCCGAAAACGCTGAGTTACCGTGCCGGCAACCACTCAGCTACCGGGGACGGACATCACAACGAAAATAGCGTAAAGAAACACAAAGTAGGCGACAGTGCAGCCAGTACAAGCTAACAGCACTCTGCACAGTTGCCAGCGAACATCTGCAAATCGCTGCGTCATGAACTCTTCCGACTACTGCCGAGTGCTACCGATTACAACTGAGAAGTCGATGGGCCGAGTTGCAGTCCCCACATGCTAGTAATAGCTTCCACTGTTTACACCGAATAATAATAATTACAGCAGTCTCGATTCTGTTGACACTGCGTTAAGTGTATTTCTCATAAACTGACGTTTCTGACAGATGGGAGTGAGAACGTGCTGACGGAAAGCCACGGTACCAGCAACGAAGAATTCAAATCTGGAGGAGAAGTCTGGGAAATAACAGGGAGAAGTTAGCAGGGATACGGAGAAATGCGGAAGAGTGTAGACGATGTGACAAAGACACTGTTGGACAGGATGAAGACGACAAGGATATATAAGCTCAACCGCTGTAAGCGCTGCGAGGTATCTCATCTGGTGACGTCACATGTTCAACATTTGTCATCCATTTATGGGATACTTCCGGACGTTTGTGACCCCGTGTCTTGTCTCACTGGCATCTACATCTGACATAAAAATCACATTGTATTTTATATATAAATTAAAAAATATATAGCATAAAAGCTATTCATTCTGCCAATTTCTATTAGAAACGGAAACAGCAAATGAACTGTATTGTAGTGTAGTATTGAAAAAATTTCATTCCCTGTATTCGTGAAAACATCTGTGAAATTATGAAACAGCTGTAAAAAGAAATACGTATAACACAGAAATCTATAACTACCGTTGCTTCGCGTGTCTACAATGTGATTTTGTAAACGACTCTTCATAGCTCTATATTCGGCTATTGTTTTCTCCTATAGAGCAGTTGAATGCTGTAAGAGCGCTGCAACATTTCAGGGATTTCCTTAAACTGACTCGATTGTAGGAGTGTCCTTGTTGTAAAAAATCAATGTGTTAAAATGTCATGCAACAGTGCGGAAGTTTTTCACGCATCTCATTGCTTATGACGCTGTTAACTCATGAACTACAATAGGTAGGTGGTTCTTACTCAGACGACGACCGTTGCCTGACAGTAAAGGATGTGTGGACTAGATTTGGTTGAAATCGGTCCAGTGGTTTAGGAGGAGATTCGGAACATATAAACAGGCACACACGCATGCGCGCACACACGCATGCGCGCACACACGCACGAACTCACACACACACGCACACACACACACACACACTTCAGTTTTTAAGGTATATATGAATGTCCGTCCCAATCTTTATTAGAGAGTGGCCGAGCGGTTCTAGGCGCTTCAGTCCGGAACCACGCTGCTGCTACGGTCGCAGGTTCGAATCCTGCCTCAGGCATGGATGTGTGTGATGTCCTTAGATTAGTTAGGTTTAAGTAGTTCTCAATCAAGGGGACTGATGACCTCAGCTACAGCATAAAAATCAGAATTGAATTGGTTAAGAACTTTTCCAGGTTTTTGGTAACAACTTCAAACGAAGTCTCGTGTTCATACAGGGTGTCCATTCTAAATGAAGTCACTGAAACTTCTCAAGAACTTCACATCGGATCAAGAAAAGTATTGATACCGCACTCGACTCGGCACACCACCCCGTGGTTGGGCGCCGGAAGAGAGGGGGGGGGGGGGGGCACCTTTGAAATCTTCAATGGGAACTCCTGTTTTTATTACAGATTACGATTCTAAGGAAAAATCTACATACATCTTGTCTGAAGCATTTTCTTCGTTTCGTGCTGTAATCGTGGGAATAGAAATGGGTACAAAATCGTAATTTACGATGCTCAATGGCCCTTGAATATCCAATGGCACACGAGATCCCACATCCATTCTGCAAGGGGAGAACAGTTCACTATTTCATAATTCCTAACTGGAGTTGACGCTTTCGACGAAACATATGTAGAATTTGCCGTAGAATTGTAATCTTCGATGAAAACAGGGGGTTCCCATCGAAGATTTCAAAGTTCTCCAATCCTCCAATCCTCCACCCCCCCCCCCCCCCCCCGTCCCAACCGCGACGCACGCATGGGTTGGGATGGTGGGTCGAGTGTGGTATCATTGGATGCCCCCTCCGAGACAAATGACTTTTTTGATCCGACGTGTAGTTTTCGCGATATTTTAATGGCTTCCGTTAAAATTAACACCCTGTATAGTAGTACAGATATAGTTCTGATTCTTTATCAGGGCTAATTATTTAGTGCTAAAGGCACCGAATTGTATTGATTGTCACGTTAGTTTCCTAAATTAGTTACTCTTCTTGCATTACCTTAGGCAAGAAAATCCAGTCGGTTTCCACAAGGTACACATAAAATGTCACGACACAACTCTCATTCACGTCGTGGAGAGCGTCAGCTGTACGCGGAGGAAGAAAACACTTTTTTCGACTAGGCTGCTGAACGGCCGCGGAAATCAGACAGCTTACAGTAGATACGATTCCCTCATTCATTCTCTGCCTTAAGATCGGATTAATTCGCGACACTTTTCAGCCATTCCTTTACTCTTTGATAAGCGTTCGATGGCCTCAAATAGCGGAATAGTTCAATCACTTGCTTCGTCCATACTTTTCGGGTCTTCTTTGTTTGAAACCGATTCTTCGTAATAAGCACGCCTGCTCTTATAGCGAGTTCCCATCACAAAACCAGCTTCAAAAAGGTTATACGCTTAATGTAACGTGTCTCTGTCGCGCAGCTTCCACTGAATATTTTCGCCATAAACACCAAAGACAGAACTAAACACGAAGAAGTCGTAAAACAGTGTACTCGTTTATTTAGCTGGGACGCGTAAGATTTATACGAGCCATAATGTACGGAGCAACCACGTCAGGCACCATTAAAAGTGAGGGAAATTGAGGGAAGAGTGTGGAACAACAGATTATGGACGCCGCTGGCAGGTCTGAGATGCATCGCACTAGTCTAGCGTGGGGTGCATGCCGGCTGCCCGCCTGCGATAAGGCGTCGCGCCGCCTGCTCGGATAAAGATGGCGCCGAGTCGGTAAACACGCCACCGGCCAGTGTCTGCCGTCTAACCGCCCATCCGGTTTCTGCGCCATAAAATCCCGACTTATCGGCGTCCTCTAACCGGAATTTATTAGCAGCAGATAGTGCTCTCTCTCTGTATCTCTGTCATATCGCTCTTACAATTCCTGACTTCCTATAGCCATTTCTGTTCGAATGTGTGGAGGGAGAGGTGGTGATGTTCGAAAATGTGAGAAGGACATTGTACTCATAGTTGCAGAGCTCCAAACTACGCAAAATTTCAACCCATTTGTACGAGGAACATTCAATAATTAGAGAGACAAATTGATGTCGAGATGATGTACAAGTTTTGGACTTTCATAATTTGTGTTAACATCACTGCGATGAGCTAAGAACAGGTGACGGATAAAAACTGTTTTGCTTGTAACCTCAATATCGAATTTCGCGATGCCATCTCCGCTTGAAGTTTCCACATTAACTGCACAGCGATTAGTGATTTGGTTTTTGCTTTCCGAGGATGATAAAAAAAATGGTTCAAATGGCTCTGAGCACTATGGGACTTAACTGCTGAGGTCAGCAGTCCCCTAGAACTTAGATCGACTTAAACCTAACTTACCTAAGGACAGCACACACATCCATGCCCGTAGCGGTCGCGCGGTTCCAGACTGTAGCGCCTGGAACCGCTCGGCCACTCCGGCCGGCGAAGATGAAAAGCTGACTAAAATCTTTTCTATAATGATTTTACAGTATGAGTAAAGTAGTATGAACCCCGGAAATTTTTATGAGTTGCTAAAACAATTCAAAAATGGTCGAACCCCAGTAACTGACGAGCAATGTCCTGGCCGTCGAGTTGAAGTGTCAACTCCTTCACTTCAAACCTGCCTTGCCCACACTTTTCTTGAAGAGCGATGTGTTACAGTTGAACACATAGCGAAAACAGTAGTAGTAATTCTTGGCGCAGTACGTAATGTTACCGGTGACAAGCTCAAGTACAGCAGAACAAGTGCCACGTGGGTCCCGAAAGAATTAACGCAGCAACACAGCGATACAAGACTCAATCTGTGTACAGACTTGAAAGAACGCTATGAAAGGGAACGCAACCAACCGTTCTCCAAACAGGATTTTAACATGTGATGAAACTTGGGTTCACCATTCTAAAGTGTCCAAAAGACACAGCATGGAAAGGAGCTTACCTGTGCGCAAGAAATTCAGAACGCAGGCAACAGCGGGGTGCCCAAGGTTTCGTCTTTCGTGATGATTTGGAAGGTCAGCGTACGATAAACGGTGCCTACTACTCGGGACATGCTGCTGAACAAAGTAAAGCCACGAATGAGAGAAAAATGTCGCGGATCCCAAAGAGAAGGTGAGACACGACAGTTATCGCCCTCACACCGCTCAGCTGACCGAAAAAACCGTTGAAAAAACTGCTTGGGCCAAACTAGCTCATCGTTCCTGCAGTCCAGATTAGGCTCCCTCAGATTTTCATTTGATTGTTCGACTCAAGGAGACATTACTCGGAAAAAAGGTAAGGAGCAACATGGAGAGCAAAGAATTTTTGGGATAGAGACAAAGACTTCTTTACGACAAGACAAAGACTTCCTTGCATCAGGTATAAAAAGTAGTTCATCACTGGGTCAAGTGTATTTGCACTGTCTGGGAGTACGTTCAGAACTAGTGAAAGTCTTATTTTGTAAAAATGCATAGTTTGAAACGTCCCCTTAGAAAAATTTATTGAATTACTGTGCTGGTAAACCTCTTAAATTATTTGATTTTCAAACAGCTGAGCAGAACTGAACGTACTCAGACATTTCACTCTTTACTTATTCTGATCATCAATAAAATGACACACAATATTTTTAGCGCAACGCAATCTGATTTTCAAAAATCCCTACAAAAGAAAGGCCCTGACTAACAATAACCTATACCTTTCATGAATCACCTACCTCACAAAAATCTTCGTTACTCGAACTACTGCAATACAGCGAGCGCCACTACAATAGCAGATTCAAACAATGCAAACCAGCCACAGACTGCACCCAGCACAGTCAGTGATTTTTCGTATAGAGCGCTACATGGCGTTACCAACATAAAAACCTAAACAGCCTAGTTACATGTTTTCTTTCTACATCAATTTGTATCTTTAATTACTGAATGTCCTTCGTATCCTAGATATTCCAGTTGTCTATCACTCTAGGAATTTTGACATTTGGTCCGATGCTGCTTCAGAATCTTTAGGGAGCAAATACATCTACACATGCGTCCAGGAAGCGGCCTGTCGCATCAGTACCTAGGTTAATTTTACAGAGAATACTGTCGAAGATGGAAGTAATCGACTGCAGGTCAATTTTGCTCTGTATAACGGTGCAGGAGGATGGTTACGAAGTCACGTATCAGTGATTTGAATGTGAATGATTGTAGTGACAAAAAGTATAAGTTCACGCTTAAGGGGAGGTTTACTATCTTTTGGTTTAAAATATAGATTTTTTTAAAAAAATTTGCATTTTTGGATCCATAAAAGTGTTAAGAATTCACCCCTGAATCGGTTTATCCGAATATGGAACGGAAATGTTTGTTACTCGCGGTTGAACAAAAAAAATGCACCTGCCTAAAATCGGCCTTTTTTATGCACCAGTTTTTTTTTTTCTTTCGGAGGACGAGTTATAATACCGACGCTTGGGAGGAAACACACAAAATGCAAATGAAAGTTTGAACGCGTGTGTTTGGAAGTTAGCCCCCAAGCATTTGCATTCTGGCGCGAAGACTGTGAAGATTGCGACTTTTCTAGCAGTGAGCAGCTTCAACGAAGGGTATTCAGCAATTCTGAAGACCATGACAACGATGGATGTCACCCTGGGACTCTGTTCGACGCAGTTCACCAAGCATTAGGACGACCACCGGATTCAAGCGGCCGAAAACCGCTTGTCACCGGCCGTACGAGCGGCTCTGGAGCAGCGCAGGATAGCCCAGATCGAGCAGAACGCCCTCTATGAGGAAGAGGAAGGACTAGTTTATGGACCCGGAACAGCAGATTGAACGTAAGTTGCATAATATTGCATTTATATGTATCCAAAACCTCAAACGCGTTTTTCCCGAAACGCCTTTTTTTTTTTTTTTTTTTTTTTTTTTTTTTTTTTTTTTTTTTTTTTTTTTTTTGTCGCGCGGTGTGGTAACTGCAAATCTACTGAACCGATTGGCATAATTCTTTGTTTCTGACGAAGCTAACTAAATTGTCTAGGAGTTGTACCTATTTTATTCCCACCCACCAACTATAAATATTTTTACTTTGCCGAAGAAGTCGAAAAATCGCTGGAAAAATCCCCTATTTTTTTCATATGGCCGCCATTTTGTTTTCTATGCTCCAAATAACTTAAGCGAGGTACAACTCCTAAAGAATCTTATATACTTCGCTAATGTCAACTCAATTTTGGTTTCAAACGAGCCGGCTGACCTGTGACATACCACGCGTGGAGGTCTACATCCAAATTTTGTTTCGTTCCGACGGCACTTCCACCTTTGCTCTTCGACATTTCCGGTCGAAAAAATTTCAGTTTGTAGTGGAAATGTCTGTAAACACTTTGACGAAATTTGACATTGATATCTATAACACATCCCGATAAAAAATTCTCAAAGAACATGCTTTTTTCGGGCCAAAGAAACAAATCAACTGCTATTTATGCATCGCGAAGACCATGGAAGTTGTACGTTAGAGAGCACAGTTGCCTAACTAACGGAAAGCACTGCACGAGCAAGGTAACCATAAAAAGAGGTTGGTTTAATTCAGAAAATTCCCTTCATAAGTAATGGGAACTGCTGGAGAAACAGATACTGAGGTGACAAAAGTCATGGTATACCTTCTAACATCGTGTTGGACCTCGTTTTGTCCGGCGCAGAACAGCAACTCGACGCGGCACGTCACTGGAATGAAACTTCCTCGCAGAATAAAAGACTGTGTGCCGGACCGAGACTCGAACTCGGGAACTTTGCCTTTCGCGGTCAAGTGCTATAACATCTGAGCTACCCAAGCACGACTCAGGACCCGTCCTCACAGCTTCAGTTCTACCAGTACCTCGTCTCCTACCTTCCAAACTTCACAGAAGTTATTCTGGGAATCTTGCTGAACTAGCACTGCTGGAAGAAGGATATTGCGGAGACATGGCTTAGCCACAGCCTGGGGGATGTTTCCAGAATTAAATTTTCACTATGCAGCGGAGTGTGCGCTGATATGAAGCTTCCTGGCAGATTTAAACTGTGTGCCGGACCGAGACTCGAACTCGGGACCTCCGCAATATCCTTTCTTCCAGGAGAGCTAGTTCTTCGAGGGTCGCAGAAGAACCTCTGCGAAGTTTGGAAGGAAGGAGACGAGGTACTGGTAGAATTTAAGCTGTGAGGACGGGTCCTGAGTCGTGCTTGGGTAGCTCAGATAGTAGAGCACTTGCCCGCGAAAGGTAAAGGTCCCGAGTTCAAGTCTCGGACCGGCACACAGTTTTAATCTGCAGGAAGTTTCATATCAACGCACACTCCGCTGCAGAGTGAAAATTTCATTCTGAAGTCATTGGAAGTCCCCTGCAGAAGTACTGTGTCATGCTGCCTCCATAGCCGTCCATAATAGCAAAACTACCGCCGATGCAGTATTTTGTGGCGCAACAGACCTCTCGATTATGTCCCATAAATGTTCGATGGGGTTAATGTCGGACGATCTAGGTGGCCAGGTCACTAGCTCGAGTTGTCTAGAATGTTTTTCAAATTCATCACGAACAACTGTGGCCCGGTGACATGTCACATTTTCATCCACAAAAATTCCATAGTTTTTTGGGAACATGAATCCATAAATGGTTGCAAAGGATCGCCATGTAGCCGACTACAACCATTTCCAGTCAGTGATCGATCCAGTTGGACCAGATAACCCAGTCCATTCCATGTAAAGACAGGTCATACCATTATGGAGCCACCATCACCTTGCACAGTGTCTTGTTGACAACCATGGTTTATAGGTTCTTGGGGTCTGCGCCACACTCTAACTCTACCATCTGCCCTTACCAACTGAAATCGAGACTCATCTGACCACGCCACCGTTTTCCTGTCGTCTAGGGTCCAATCGATATGGTCATGAGCCCAGGAGAGGCGCTGCATGCGATGTCATGCTATTAGCAAAGGCATTCGGGTTGGTCGTCTACTGTCACAGCCTATTAATGCCCAATTTCGCCACGTTGTCCTAACGGATACGTTCGCCACAGTCTGATACTGATTTCTACGATTATTTCGCACAATGTTGCTTGTTGTCAGCACTGATAGATCTTCGCAAACGCCGCTGCTCTCGATCGTTAGTTGGTGGCCGTCGGCCAGTGTGCTGTCCGTGGTGAGAGGTAATGCCTGGAATGTGGTGTTCTCGGCACACTCTCGACTCTATGGATTTCCGAATATTGAATTCCCCAATGATTTCCAAAATGGCATGTTCCATGCGTCTGGCTCCAACTACAATTCCGCGTTCAAAGTCTGTTAATCCCAATCGTGTGGTCATAATGACGTCGGAAACCTTTTCATATGAATTACCTAAGCACAAATGACAGCTCCGCCAACGCACGCGATACTTGCGTCGTCTGTATATGTGCATGTCGCTCTCCCATGACTTTTGTCACCTCACTGTAAAGCACTATTTAAACGAGCTGATCTCAAAAGGTGTAAGGACATGGGCACTTACACGTTAGCTTACCAACGTTAGTATTAATAATAAAGGGACAGTCAAAGGCATCAGATCATCCCTCTATTGAATTATGATAAATATGAGGCAATCTCGAGCAGTACTCCGTCCATGTGTGCAGGATTGAGCCACGAACTTCAAGCGTTGGTAAAAAGCGTCGGAAGTTGAGAATTGTGGAATATAAAGTCTGCAGATGGCCGTAGCTCGGCGGGCCGCCGTGGGCGCCTGGTAGCGGTCACCGGAAACGTGGCACAATACGGCGCTTCTGGGGTAGCGCGGCATCCGGAGCCACCTGTGCTGGGCAACATGTAGCGAAGACGGGAATTTCCTTTGCCTAGGGGCGTTATGACCTACTCAATCATTGGGTAGATCTCAGTGGAGGAATTTCGGCGATGATAGAGCGTTCGACATTGGCCGAAACAGAGTATTCTTGCGCCGCGTTTTCGTTATCGTGGGAGACGAGAGAATTGTGGAGACAGGGGAATTCGCCTTCAGCCATCGAGCGGTACGGACTTGGAAACGGCGTCTTGGCGATCGTCTTCGAAGGGAGATATACGGTCTGTATCGCAGCATTGCACTATCGCGTGTTCCGTGCAGAGTTCTGCGATTAGAGCTCTTTGTGTGCTCAGAAGCGAGATTTTCACCAATGCCTAACCATTTCCAACAACTTACCTAATATTCTCGATCTAGAAGTTATCCTTGCGAGGTGCCGAGTATTTATCAACGAAGCTGTCGGTAACAGGGGCGCATAATTGCAAATTGTTAATGTGCCATTCTCAGGAGTCTGTGGATGGACAAAGACATTCACATTTTTTTTTCTTTTTGTAAATTTTGTCAGTTGTGGGGAATATCAAAAGAAAATGCCAATATTACGATCGAATTGTCGACTTCATTGTAGCTAGCATTTACCCTGTCCCAGTAAGCTTTACATGTACTCTAGTCACTGCTCAGCTTGCCCAGACGGGAAGCAAAGATGGTTTGCAGTCTTCTATGTCAGCGACGGACTGATAAGCTTACAAAGGGACTGGAAAACTTCAATTACACCCAACTAGCCTCTATATTCTAACAGCCCGAAATCCAAATGATCTCTTACAGCGCAGCAAACAAAAACATATCCAGGCAGTCTTTCTCCCAACGACTCTAATACGAGTGTATCCGCTCTTTTTCTAATGGTACCTCTATCCTTCATACTCGTCCCCCATCAAAACCCAAAGGCCATTGTAAGACACGTGGTCCAATGGCATCTTCTGCAACTAAATTCGCTTGACCTCTCTGAGCCAGTCGAGGTGGCCCAGCGGTTCTAGGCGCTACAGTCTCGAACCGCGCGACCGCTACGGTCACAGGTTTGAATCCTGCCTCGGGCATGGATGTGTGTGATGCCCTTAGCATACTTAGGTATAGGTATTTCTAAGTTCTAGGGAACTGATGACCTTAGAAGTTAAGTCCCATAGTGCTCAGGGCCATTTGAACCATTTTTGAATATCTCTGACTACCTACCTACCTCTCCATTCACAGAGGCAAAGATGTTGAGTTTACGTCCCTGCAAACAGGAAGAATTATGAAAGCTGCTATCAAATTGCTACTGTTACTACAGGTGTCGGTCTCACTGTTTCTCGCATGTTATTCTATTTAAGCACAGGTATTTTTAATATCTCTCGTTTTGTGAAACGAGTCGGCCCCAAAGTTCAGCTTACGGGTTTCAGCTTCCCTAGCATCAGGCTCGTAAATTAAGGATAATTGCACAATGTGGTGCCACACAGCGTGGCACTACACAAAACTGGCGCTGATAGCATAGGCACATAGGGAACACACACGACACAGATCTATAAGTCCACGGTCTTGGTGATAAGTTGAAAAAACCGTCCCGAAACACATGTGCTACAAAACGCTACTGTTTACTGCGCATATACCCCGACATCAATATGGAATATGATCACCAAGCACACGTACACAGGCCGCACAACGGGTTCGCATACTCTGGCTATGTTTGACCAGCCTTCAGTCGCCCTAGTATTCTACCCCTCATAACATCATCAATATGTGTTCTTTGAGCCATTAGCACTTCTGAAAACGTCTGCACAGTTACTCGCTGCACCATACACTGACATGAACCAACACAGCTCTGCGTATGTGGACTGCGGCCAGCGCCACCGTGGGACGACCGCAGATCAAATGCACCGCATGGTCATACCCAGAGGTGATTTAAACCCGCAAACCGCCTACCAGAGCGTTGTTTCACTATGTATCAGCATTATCCTTAATTTATGAGCATGAGCGTGGAAAGTCTTTGAGTCACGCGACGGAATAACGACGACAACGAAATTTTGCAAATTAACAGTAAAAAGTATCTTCTAAAGGTTGTATGTAGGCTGTTTAGGTTTTTATGTTTGTAACGCCACGTAGCGCTCTGTATGAAAATCACTGGCTGTGTTGTGTGCAGTCTGTGGCTTGTTTGCATTGTTGGAATATTTGCTATTGTAGTGTTGGGCAGTTGGATGTGAACACCGCGTAGCGTTGCGCAATTGGAGGTGAGCCGCCAGCAGTGGTGGATGTGGGAAGAGAGATGACAGAATATTGAGAGCGGACGATCTGGACGTGTGTTCATCAGATACACACACACATATATATATATATATATATATATATATATATATATATATATATATATATATATATATATATATCGTGAATTTTGAACATTGTTAAGGTAAATACATTGTTTGTTCTCTATCAAAATCTTTCATTTGCTAACTATGCCTATCAGTAGTTAGTGCCTTCAGTAGTTAGAATCCTTTATTTAGCTGGCAGTATTGGCGCTCGCTGCATTGCAGTAGTTCGAGTAAAGAAGATTTTTGTGAGGTAAGTGATTCATGAAAGGCATAGGTTATTGTTAGTCAGGGCCATTCTTTTGTAGGGATTATTGAAAGTGAGACTGCGTTGCGCTAAAAATATTGTGTGTCAGTTTAGTGTTGATCAGAATAAGTAAAGCGACAAATGTCTGAGTACGTTCAGTTCTACTCAGCTGTTTGAAAATCAAATAACGTAGGGAGTTTAACAGCAAAGTAATTCATAATTTTTCCAAAGGGGACGTTTCAACGTGACCGATCATCGGACGAAGCAACTCAACGCAACGGGTTAGGCCTTTACAAAAATCGTAGAAAATCATCCGAAGGAAACCTTCAGGTGAAATTTCCATTCATTTACGACACTGTTTCTTCAAATGCTCACTATAAAGAATCTGCTCAACCAATTTTTTAAGTCGGCCGCTGTGACCGAGCGATTCTAGGCACTTCAGTCCGGAACTGCGCTGCTGCTACGGTTGCAGGTTCGAATCCTGCCTCGGGCATGGATGTCTGTGATGTCTTTAGGTTAGTTAGGTATAAGTAGTTATAAATCTAAGGGGACTGATGACCTCAGATGTTAAGTTCCATAGTGCTTAGAGCCATTGGGCAAATTTTTGAGATACATTTTAGTTTCGTCAGTATGTTCTTCCACCTACGCTCAATGGAGCGCGTTATCATGATTTCATACGGGATACTCTACCTGTGCTGCTAGAACATGTGCCTTTACAAGTACGACACAACATCTGGTTCATGCACGATGGAGCTCCTGCACATTTCAGTCGAAGTGTTCGTACGCTTCTCAACAACAGATTCGGCGACCGATGGATTGGTAGAGGCACACCAATTCCATGGCCTCCACGCTCTCCTGACCTCAACCCTCTTGACTTTCGTTTAAGGGGGCATTTGAAAGCTCTTGTCTACGCAACCCCGGTACCAAATGTAGAGTCACTCTTCGTGCTCCTGTTGTGGACTGCTGTGATACAATACGCCATTCTCCAGGGCTGCATCAGCGCATCAGGGATTCCATGCGACTGAGGGTGAATGCATGTATCCTCGCTAACGGAGGACGTTTTGAACATTTCCTGTAACAAAGTGTTTGAAGTCACGCTGGTACGTTCTGTTGCTGTGTGTTTTCATTCCATGATTAATGTCATTTGAAGAGATGTAATAAAGAGAGCTCAAACATGGAAAGTAAGCGTTTCCGGACACATGTCCACATAACATCTTTTCTTTCTTTGTGTGTGAGGAAAGTTTCCTGAAAGTTTGGGCGTACCTTTTTGTAACACCCTGTATATTTAAAACAATTTTAATGCCTCATCTCAGCATCGCCATCTTTTGGTCGTTTAAAGGCGATCCCTGTGCGGATTCGTGTCGAAACACGGAGCGGAATCATTGAGTAAATTTTTTATGATTCCTTGTTTCAGTAGTAGATAATAGAGGTGTCTTTTACGGAATTGTGGAAAACAATTTCGAGGATATTTCATCGTTTCTGATGTTTCCTCTGGACAAACGTAAATTGAGAAGTCGCGAGTGACACGAATCGTTAGGGACGCGCTGTGCAGCCCTGGAGCACCACGTGTGGGAAAACACGGCCCGCGCCGACGGATATTCTCGTTTTCTGCGCCAAGTTTTCCCGCTCCTTACGCACGGCTCCCCTGCATCTCAGCACTCCCCTTCTGCAGTCGCCGAGGGGTGCGGGTCCCTCTGCAACTTCTGCACTGCAAGTCATACCTCACTATCGAGAGGGCGCACAAACTGTAAAGTTGTCCTGAGGGGACGGGAAAAAAATCACGTCCCGCCACCCCAGTGCGGCTTTTTCTACGCTCTCGGCTGTACTTAGTCTTGGCGAAAGAATAAAGCGAATAGCAGAGAATATTCTCCAGCACACTACATATTAGAGTATCCTCTACTTCCATTTACAGATGTAGCGTAGATGAAAGGTGCCTTATACACCTCTTTGTAGTCTGTTATTAATCAAATTGTATCTTCACAGTCTTGACGGATATAGGGGGTTGAAAGAAATTATTCATAGCTTCCACGCTAAAAGCCAGTTCCCTGAGTTTTCGTTATGTTTTCCACGCCTTTATTCAAACGTGCACTAGCTGAGATTTTTCAAAATTTCCTTTACATTACTTCATGAAAAAAAGGTCTCTTGACCAATAAATTGCAGTTTCTTGGTGCGATTCATAAAATGTACAACTTTAATTTTCTGTTAATTAAAAAGCTAGTTACCAGCCTTTGCAGCAAGTTGACTTTTGCCCTTGTCAGGCAAGATATTGCTACGCTCTTGATGGGTTAACAATTCCTCACAGTTAACTGTCTCATCTGCGAAAACTCCAGCAATGTGACCGCTCCTGCACACCATCATCGATTTCTCCAAAATTTATGGTATATGCAGGGCTGTGCCAAGAATGAACGTGACAGAACTAGGAGCTCCAAATGGGCAAGCACTTAGAAAAAATAGCGGTTTTGGTGTGTGTCGGTTGACGCATGAGCGATTTAAGTTTGCGTATTTTGCGGTCAGCAGTGCACGCAGAGGTAAGACAGCAGAACGGTAATGCAAGGAACATGGGGTCGAGTGCCTGTGTGAGAACTTTCTTTCACTGTTATTTTTTACGATACGTACACTGCAAATAAACCGAAAGTCGTATACACCGTAATATACTACAAACCTTTCAGGAAAATTAATGCGAACAATCTACGTCTGCCTGCAAGAGCGTACTGACTCTTTTGGATCGAGGATTCAAAAGAAGATGAATGAGTTTGAGCCAAAAAACAGGATGTTTCCGTTACTTCGTCAAAATCTGGGAAACTTACTACAAACTTGCACAAGATTTTTTGACTGTTGTGACGTGTGGCTTAACTGATTCGTGGGGAAGACGAACAAATCCAAATTTAAACGACGAGGTTTTTCAGGCTGAAGGAGAAATGTCATCCTTCAGTATTAAAGTGATTCACTCAAACGCACTCTGCTGTTGTAATCCTGGAACGTGTATTTTTATGGATTAGAAAAAAACTTGACCAAAAAGAATCAAAACCGCTCTTGCCTCATCAAGACAGAAAAGGAAATCACATCCCGAGAAGACTGCATCACAATACAATACATTGTACATCACCAGATATGATGCGTTACGTATGGTTTGCTGACAAACTGTGCCATGAGAGCGAATCTTTCATGAATGTAGACTAAATTTGTTTTTCTGTAGAAACTTAAAAAAACATGTACACCTTACAATCCCTCCCTCGAAATTTATTTCCGATCCCAAATTTTTCTTTGTCTTTTATGAACGTATTAATTAATACAATACAACGAACATACTTTCGGTTCACTTGAAGTGTAAATAACTTAAAATTGAAAAATAAAGTTTCCTCATAGGCACTCGACCTCACGACCATGAGTCGATGGTAAGTGTTCATCGGAGGTGAGTGAATCATCTGGAGTGCCCCAGGGAAGTGTGGTAGGTCCTCTGTTGTTTTCTATCTACATAAATGATCTTTTGGATAGGGTGGATAGCAATGTGCGGCTGTTTGCTGATGATGCTGTGTTGTACGGGAACTAGTCGTCATTGAGCGACTGTAGGAGGATACAAGATGACTTGGACAGGATTTGTGATTGGAGTAAAGAATGGCAGGTAACTTCATGCAAATGAATAGGAAAAAGGATCCTGTCATGTTAGAATACTCCATTAGTAGTGTAGTGCTTGACACAGTCACGTCGATTAAATATTTGGGCGTAACATTGCAGAGCGATATCAAGTGGGACAAACATGTAATGGCAGTTGTGGGGAAGGCGGATAGTTCTCTTCGGTTCATTGGTAGAATTTTGGGAAGATGTGGTTCATCTGTAAAGGAGACCGCTTATAAAACACTAATACGACCTATTCTTGAGTACTGCTCGAGCGTTTGGGATCCCTATCGGGTCGGATTGAGGGAGGACATAGAAGCAATTCAGAGGCGGGCTGCTAGATTTGTTACTGGTAGGTTTGATCATCACACGAGTGTTACGGAAATGCTTCAGGAACTCGGGTGGGAGTCTCTAGAGGAAAGGAGGCGTTCTTTTCGTGAATCGCTACTGAGGAAATTTAGAGAACCAGCATTTGAGGCTGACTGCAGTACAATTTTACTGCCGCCAACTTACATTTCGCGAAAAAACCACAAAGATAAGATAAGAGAGATTAGGGCTCGTACAGAGGCATATAGGCAGTCATTTTTCCCTCGTTCTGTTTGGTAGTGGAACAGGGAGAGAAGATGCTAGTTGTGGTACGACGTACCTTCTGCCACGCACCGCATGGTGGATTGCGGAGTATGTATGTAGATATAGATTTAGATTACCGTTTTGCACTCTTTCCGTTCCCCAAACAACTGCCTGGAACGTATACTATAAGAGCGGTGGTTAAGGCTAAAACAACCGGTTTTTCGGTTACACCGGTTCTTTACGTCTCCAGTTTAACCTTACTGTTAAAACCGCTGAAAGCAACCCGTTTCTGAAATAACAGATTTTGGTTTTTTTTATTATTATTACTTCTAGTAATAAGTGTCGACTTCGAACAAGATAGAAAAATTCTAATGAAAGTGATGGAGTAGAGAATACTACTGGTACGTGGTTGAGCCTGCTACAGAATTCGTCGGTCTGATTGTCTCCAGCAAAGGTTGCGAAGGCGAAGGGCGCGGCTACACCGGGAGCGAAAGGTCACAAGCTGATGACTTTCCTCTGTCGCCACTTTTGGATGTTATCAATTTTTCACCCTTCTAAACCACAAAATTACGGCCTCAGATATTATCCCAATTTTATAGAACATCAGTGAAACTATAGGTATACCAAGCAAATTTACCTTCTCTTCCAAGGAACATCGTGGATGTTTTCTCCGCACATGGCGTTACAAGTTTGTTGTGCCTTCTGCCGTTTTTAAGTGGAGCGTTGTACTTCATTGCTACCGGACTTAAAGACTAAGGATGGTGTCATTCTGCAATACAACCGATGCCCGAGGATGACAGCAAAAAACTATCCCACAGACCAGGTTGGGGAAAGTTGTGTACACTAAGCGTACACGCGTACTTTCTTATTGGTCAAGCCACATGGCGAGAGGTACTTTACTGTCTCTGCTGTGTTGAAGTGATTCTTATATGGTGTGTTTGTTGCTAGTTTCGAATTGTAAGTTTTTTACTAAATTGGGGCTAATCGCTTTTCCCTATTTCCATAATAATCAAATATTTTTACAAATAAAAATAACTCGTTTTTTTAAAAATAGTGTTATTTAAAAAGCAAACATTTTAGCAATGCTGCTATGTCAAATTGGTGTACCGGTTCTTTTATCGATTATTTGTAAAAAATAAAAACACCTGGTAAAACTGAGATCAAACGAACACCGAAAAATACCGATTATTTAGAACTGAAATACCTGTATCCGTTTTAACCGGTTGGTTTTTCCCATCCCTACTATGCTGAGATAAATGTCTCAAGTCTAGCCCGACTTTTCTCAAAACGCTTGTCCATCTCTTCTGTCACGTTCTTTGCTGGCCAAGCCTTGCGTACACAGTAAATTAGGACGAGTAGGTGCGGTCTCCTTATGAGATTGCAAAGAAATCAAGTTTTTAACGTTTAACGTAAACGGCAGTGCTCCTCTCACAGGTCCCTGGAGGAAACCTCGCGCTACTTGCGTGTCTAGGATCGTATCTCGACCGAAAGAAAGAAAAAAGGAAGGAAGGAAGTTTCAGGTTTCCTGGTCTGTTCACAACGTTGTTATTTAGAAACGGAACACAAGCTCGGATGGAGAAAGAAATAGTCTCTGCCCTTTCACTGGAACCACCCCCGGCCTTCTCTTTAAGCGATTTCGGAAAAATAATGGAAAACATAAATCTGTATGGCCGTACAGGAATCTGGGTCCGAACCTCCATCCAGGGTAACACACTGCGATCTGTTTGTCAGGTTGTTTAATACGATTCGTAGTACTTGCTAGGTATCATCTCATGTCAATATTTTGTTTTAGTGTGTGACTGTATGTACATATAGGGTGGTAAGAAACAGTCCGAATCGCAAAATGGCATTTTTTTCACTCTGCCGTCCACCGAGCCAACTCTATACCACTTTCAACAGAAAAGCTTAATGAAGAGATTAATTTACTTAAAACCATAGCAGTCAATAATGAATATACACCTAACATAGTGAACGATATCCTCGGAAAAAAACTGTAAGAACTACTACGCTCAACATCTCACGCGCTGAAGTTAACCCCAAAAAACATTTTTCTATTCCTTTCGTAGGACCAATTTCCTATCAGATTCAGCCCATGCTTCGCAACAAATACAACTGCAATGTTGCCTTCTCTACTAATAACATTCTGAAGAGAAACTTCATCCATAATTTGAAATCCATTCGCTCCCCTACAGAAAGTTCTGGCGTTTATAAGATCACCTGTGATACCTGCTCCTCCTATTATATGGGGCAAACTGGACGTGCATTCACCATCATATATAGAGAACATCTTTTGAGAAAGGACGGCACCAGTCCCCTAAATTCATCCTTTGCCAATCATCTCCTAATTACTGGACACGAGCCTAAAGCTATAGGCGATAACAATATTCTGCATACCGAAAAGAAGGGGCGTAGGTTAGATGTTTTAGAGGAATTGGAGATTTTCAAACATCTCTCTCGTCATCATGGCCTCATTCTCAGCTGCGAAATAAAAACTTTTTCGACTGTATAAAGCAATTGCTTGATCTTTGATACAGATTTCCTCATGCAGTTTACCGAAACGTTGTTTTCCTGTTACATCGTTGCTCTTTTCTTGTATGTCATAACCGACGTTTCTTTTTACGTTACAAAATGTATCTCTGTTTAAAACACATAAATATGTAACTTCGTGTTATTATTATTAGTGCTTACGTTACGCCTGAATCAGCTTCATTACAATTTCATGTGTCTAATTTTGAATGTACAGTGGCCTAGTTGCTTCTGCAGCTACTAGATGGCTTGTAAGTTCTGCATCTCTTTCCAGTCACTACACACTTTACTTTATTAATGTCTTATATACCTATTATGTTTTAGAACAGTTAATTGTTAATTCTGAAGACGACGCTCGTAGTAGCGTCGAAACCCGGTCAGTTTTGACTCAATATTTGTGACCGAGGGCTTATTTGTTCTAATACAATTCTGACACGGTCACTGAACCTTAGTAGCTATGTTCAAAGTTTTAGTCTGAAAAGCTTTTAAGGGTGTTGCAGGATAGATTGTGCTGAAAAAAATTGTTGAAAAAAAATTCGGTCCCTTGCGCTTGTTCCGAGTTAATTAACATTGAATTTAGACAGGCAGCACGTCAGGGATGGTGTTGTCAAATGCGTGTTCTACGTTTGCTTTCCTCAAACCGAACAAGAGACCGCCGGCCGGAGTGGCCGAGCGGTTCTAGGCGCTACAGTTTGGAACCGCGCGACCGATAGGGTCGCAGGTTCGAATCCTGCCTCGGGCATGGATGTGTGTGATGTCCTTAGGTTGGTTAGGTTTAAGTAGTTCTACATTGTAGGGGACTGCTGACCTCAGAAGTTAAGTCCCATAGTGCTCAGAGCCATTTGAACCATTTTTTTTTTCATCCTCGGAAAGCAAAAACCAGATCACTAATCGCTGTGCAATTAATGTTAAAACTTCAAGCGGAGATGGCATCGCTAAATTCAATACCGAACAAGAGACGGATTCAAAAACTGAATATGGGTCGGTAGCAAGGATCGACCCCGAAACAGAGGCGAACGGTCTCGTGCACTACCACCAACGCTAAGTGAACAGCTGACACTAATTGTATCTGACGGGTCGCTTGAATTAGCACACTCAACGCCCTGATTGGCTAACTTCGATGCTAATAAACTCGGAAACGCCGAAACGTATCGAATTTTTTTCTTAACAATTATTTCTCAGCACAACCCGTCCTGTACCGTCTTTACAAGCTTTTCAAACTGTTTCTGACCATCCTGTTGTTGTTGTTGTTGTTGTTGTGGACTTCAGCCCAGAGACTGCTATGATGCAGCTCTCCACGCTACTCTATCCTGAGCAAGCTTCTTCATCTCCCAGTACTTACTGCAATCTACATCCTTCTGAATCTGCTTACTGTATTCATCTCTTGGGCTCCGTCTACGATTTTTACCCTCCACGCCGCTCTCCAATATTAAATTGGTGATACCTTCATGCCTCAGAACATGTCCTACCAAACGATCCCTTCTTCTATATCACAAATTTCTCTTCTCCCCAATTCTATTCAATACCTCCTCATTAGTTATGTGATCTACCCATCTAATCTTCAGCATTCTTCTGTAGCACCACATTTCGAAAGCTTCTGTTCTCTTCTTGTGTAAACTATTTATCGTCCATGTTTCACTTCCATACATGACTACACTCCATACAAATATTTTCAGAAACGACTTCCTGACACTTAAATCTATACAAATCTATACAAATTTCTCTTCTTCAGAAACGCTTTCCTTCCTATTGCCAGACTACATTTTATATCCTCTCTACTTCGACCATCATCAGTTATTTTGCTTCCAAAATTCCAAAACTCATTTACTACTTTTAGCGCCTCAGTTCCTAATCTAATTCCCTCAGCATCATCCGACTTAATTCGACCACATTCCATTATCCTCGTTTTGCTTTTGTTGACGTTCATCTTACATCCTCCTTTCTAGACACTGTCCATTCCGTTCAGCTGTATATAAGAAAATTTTAAGGGAATCCCTTAGCATAAAATGGTCTTCATTACCTTCATCATGTGTTGATGATGATGATCATGATGTTTGGTTTGTGGGACGCTCAACTGTGCCGTCATCAGCGTCCGTAAAAAAAAAAAAAACCGATTTTAACACACTCCAGTTTTTACACAGTACAACCGAGCCACTGTCGTGAACGATGATGATGCTGAAATGATGAGGAAAACACAAACACCCAGTTCCCGGGCAGGGAAAATCCTCAAGCCGATCGAGAATCGAACACGTGATCCCGTGGTCCAGAGAGAGCAACGCTAGCCATTAGATCAAGAGCTGCAGACTTCATCATGTCTGAAGAGTACACGACAAATTTCGTCATTCGATTCTGAGTCCTTTGCCACTGACGACACACGATAAAATCTGTCTCAAACCATACTGTGTTACAGTAGTCTGAATTTACACGAATCAGTTCTGCTGCATTTTTTGTTCCAAATTATAGATAGGAGTGACCTAGCCAACACTATCACGCTTTTTAAGTTCAAAAGGTGTGTGGTGAACTGTTGCGACTACATCTTCAAGGCCCAAGGGATGACTACCAGCCGTCGTGTCATCCTCTGCCTTGCGGCGTCATTTGGATGCGGTATGGAGGCGCATGTGGTCAGCACACCGCTCTCCCGGCCGTTTTGCCAACTTTCCAGTCCTTGGAGGCCCTACTTGTCATTCGAGTAGCTCCTCAGTTGGCATCACTGGGCCGAGACCCCGTTCCATTCCTCTCACGAAAGAAAAATCTTTGGCAGTACGGAGCATCGAACCAGAGTTCTTACACTTGGCAGCCTTCTATGCCAGCCACTCAGCTGCTTTTTTCTGTTTACCAATTTTTTTATTTTTATTTTTCATTATAGTAAAGAAATTCAGCCGAGAAATCAGCTACAGTTGGTCGGGTAAGCAAAACCAGTTATCGGCGAATTCATTGCCAGCGTCCTCTTCAGCAAGAGACAAGTCCGTCTGATAATGTATCAGGATGTCAGCCAGACTAAGACGAATGCGTGGGAGGTGTTCGTTTGTTTGCAACAGACTGTGAATGATCCTATGCCTCGATGAGGCGACTTCCACCGGTAGGATAGGAAGACTAACTTGAAACCACACTGTTTTTCAGTTTATCAATGGCGCAGTGATTTCAACAGGAGAGAAAAAATGGCTCTGAGCACTATGGGACTCAACTGCTGTGGTCATTAGTCCCCTAGAACTTTGAACTACTTAAACCTAACTAACCTAAGGACATCACACACATCCATGCCCGAGGCAGGATTCGAACCTGCGACCGTAGCAGTCTCGCGGTTCCGGACTGAGCGCCTGAACCGCTAGACCACCGCGACCGGCCCAACAGGGGAGAAGTATGATTATACTCACCAACAGCAAAGCAAAGATCTGTGGGTAAGGTATGTCAACGATAAAATTTCGGCTCTCAGAAAACTTATTACATTGTAAAATTCACGTATGTGCCGCAATCTAGAGTTGATCCGGCCAGCATCTGCAGGGTGAGTCACACTGGGGGCTCGAAGACAGGTAAATAAGCAAGTTGTTATGGAATGAGTAGCTCGAGTACATATTACAACGTTACACCACGTAAACAACATTGAAGCCTTTACTTTGATACTAGGAAGTCCTAAGCCACTAAAGGGACGGGGCATCGCTACCACTTCATATGTGAGACGAAAAATGTGACTTTTCCATGGGGAGCGACGGTTAGTTACATCAATTTGCGCGCCGTCATCGCGGAGAGCAGGAATATTTGTGCAACCTAATGCACTTCACTGAAAATATAGGAATCTAAAATTCGTACTTTATGGAGAAGGTTAAGGGAACGGCATTCGTGTCTACGAATTGCCCCTTGAATTCGATCCGGCACATCCCACCAACTGAGTTCAGCCATTTTAATGGGGCAGCGATCCATGCTAATTCGCAATGATTTGTGGCGAGCGACCACAGTTACACAGTTACACAGCTTGATGAAAACTCCACAGTGGTTACAGAGTGTGTTTGCGTTCATTAATGCGTACCGCAGAGAGAGAAAGAAAGGAATCCAACATGTCTTTTGAGTATCAATTTGTCATCGATATGACGTATCAGTACAATAACATCATCCGCTTACGCTCGCAGGGAGAAAGCTACTCCCAATATCTTCCAGCAACATCATTGATCAGCTATAAAGCAAAACGGAGATTCTACGAACAAGACAAAAAGCGACGTGGAGAGTGGCTCCCCTGCTGTAAGACCAATTGGATTATAATCTGGGGAGTAAGTTGTCCATTTACCACGACAGACGCTTGAATATCAGTGAAAAGATTGGCTATTACCTGACATGCAGTATGATTGAGACCGATCGCCTCGAGCGCCTGCGTTAAGAAACTGTGACTGCCCTGTTCAAATGCCTTGTTAAAGTCAATAAAGAGTAAGGCTCTAGAAACATAAGTAGCTGCAACCACTGAGACGACGTCCCAGCATTCGACTACAGAAGTCAGGATCGTGAGCCCCGGCACACAGCTTCGGTGAACAGCAAAGTTTTTGTCTATGAATGTCGACAAATGACATTTAACCGCCCAGGCGACAGTTAGTCGAAATTAAGGAATCTGATCGAGTTGAACTTACCCATGTATGAACATCCGGTTGTCTTCGGAATTAGAATGATTTTCCAAAAAAAAAAAAAATGGTTCAAATGACTCTGAGCACTATGGGGCTCAACTGCTGTGGTCATCAGTCCCCTAGAAATTAGAACTACTTAAACTTAACTAACCAAAGGACATCACACATATCCATGCCCGAGGCAGGATTCGAACCTGGGACCGTAGCAGTCGCACGGTTCCGGACTGCGCATCTAGAACCGCGAGACCATCCTTTCTTGTTGGAGTACAAATTTTGGTTTTGTCATATTTTTGTTTTCTAAAAGAATTTTTTGGCGTTTGTTTTCTTGAAATTTCTTATCCTGGTTGATAGTCTTGGTTATGAAGTTAATTGCTTTTTCCTGTTGATTATCCTGGAACTATTCCTTTGGGTACTTTATATTTGTGCCATGGTTGGGGTACTATTGTATCGACGGTTCTGAGCTGAGGGATTTGTTGTCTGGATGTATCGATTTTTTGGAATATTTTTTTACCATGATCTTGAATTTTTTCCATAATTGTCTTCTCATGTAGTTGTTCATGCATTTCAGTTACCCTCGTCCAGCGAGGTACAATCTCAGGCATGTGTTTTGTAGTATCTGCAGCTGTTTGATATTAGTTTTGCATGTAGTGCCCCATGCTGGCGCTCCGTATAATATTCCTGGTTGGATCGTGGATTTGTATAGTTGGAGTTTTGTTTTGGTATTTAATTCTTTGCTTTTGAAGAAGGGAGTTAAAATGTTCATCATTTTTTGTGCTGTTCTTTTTAGTTCTATGGTGATGTCTTTGAAGGTTAGAGGTTGGTCAAGTTGTATTCCCAGGAATTTTGTGTTCGAGCTGCACGGTATAGTTTGATCTGCTACTTGAAGTTGAGTTCTTAGCCTCGGGTGTTTCTTTTTCGTGAAAAATACTGCTGCTGCTTTGGTTGCATTAAAAGTGATCTTGTGCTGATGTGCCCATTCTTCAATGATATCGATTTGTCGTAGGACTCTTGCTGTTATTACGTCAATATTTCGTCCGGTTGTCAGAAAGGCCGTGTCGTGTGCATAAAGGCTCAGGTTACGTGCGGTACAGTGGGTAAATCGCAAATGTAATGACTGAAGGGTATCAGTGATATGACTGATCCTTGCAGGATTTCGGCTTTGAGAGATTTGGTAGGTGCTTTTTGAACTTACATCGAAACGTAAAACTTCTGGCGTTGCGGCGAATTATTAATGCCGAGAATAGTATAAACTACATGCGACAATTGGACGTTCCGGGCTACGAACGCATCTTTCTGGAATAAGTAACCAAAGATGTATACTTGAGGACTCTGTGTGAAGCGATTACAGAGATCCGACGCGTTTTATGTTGGAGAGATTTTGCTATTGTCGTCCGACGTTATTAAGCTCCATTGTGAATGTTTAGTTAGTCGATGGCACAATAAACAAATTCAAGAAAATAATAAGCATTCAAGGTGCGTATTTATCAATTTATAAAAGACTTGACAAACATTCTTCAGATATCTCGTGACGTAGATCGATTGGAGGTGCAGTGTGGAATCATAGTGCGAGCCTGCATCGTTTCACGGTCAATATTTTTCGAGAGAATATCTCAGAAGCAATAAAGTTTTCGTTGATAAAAAAGTTGGACACATCAATCCACACGCATCGTACAACATAGCATCTAGTTATGCCGAACGATCTTCGTAACGAAATAAACATTTTAGAGATTTCAGGTGGAGCAGTTCCGACGAGGAGTATCAGTGAGGTTCGACGTTGTGGGACATATATCTAGTTGTCCTGTGGTATTTAAAACCAAAGACTTATATTCTTTAGCTTTTAAAAGACTGAAGCTAAAACCTAAATAAAAAACTGCAAATCATAACTAACAATACCAAAAACAAATAAGAAGCAGAGAATTTTCTTAAACATAATTTCTTAAGCAAATAAATAAATTAATAAACATATAATAAATCCTCCACAACTGGGAGGTGCAGCTTCTGAGAATCAATAGAAACGAAAACGGACGGTATGTTTTTTATCGTCACCACGTGTTCCACTGGCGCAATTTTTCCGAAGTGGGTCTGATCAGCAGTGGCCTGTGGCATGCTTTCCTCATCTGGGGGAGCAGAAGAAGGGTAGGAATAAGTTACATAGACAGGTATACAGGGCAGGTCCGTCGATATAGTATAGAGCTTCGGGGAAGGTTCATCTTCAAGCGATCCCGAAAAGACAGTCTCTGTTTCAGTAGATACATCAGAAGGAGTGCTGCATGCTTTCGAATCTTGGACAGCAGCTGACATGTTATCATTCAGTGAGGGAGGAGACGGGAAGTGGAATCGTCTGACTCCTCACCATCTTGAGTCCCTCTAAGCATGTTTTGAAATGGAGGTGGTGGAGACGCAGAAGCTACCGTGGCAGAGTCCCTATGCGAAAGTAACGGCGGAAATTTACTAGTGACATCAAGCAAAGGCTAGCGTTGCCCCTCACGAACTTGGCTGATCACGATGGCTGTCACTTGGAGACATTAAAGTTAACCTTGTACGATGTTCATATGTGGGTTTCAAAACCGTGACACGACGCACGAGGTGTCCATTCTCATTACATATAAAACAGGCGCCGACTTGACCTGTGTAAATTACATGTGCTCGATACCCACAAGCCTGCAAATGGGAGGGGATATTCGTTTTACTTCCATGTCCATGGATCGAACACCGCTATAAACTTGTGTACGGGTGTAATATTCTTATATTCCACCTCTACGTTCGCCATAATAATCATACTATGAGAACCATCGCAATGGGTGAAAGAGACTTGTCGTTCGTGCCGCAAAATGAGCCTGTGAAGCCGGAGATGGGACTAGAAACTTGACATAAAAAACACACAGTTCGCAATCGAAATAAGCAGAATGAACCTGCTGTAGTTACCTTGATCGTGCCTACAAGCCAATCATCAATTTCTAACTAACCTGGGTGCACTTGCTGCGTGGGCTTGTACGTGCATGTGGAACGTTCCTGGGCGCCATGGATGACATCACAGCGCAAGACAACGCCGCGTCAAAATTGATTCACAAACACGAGATGCTGAGAGGGAAACAACGATGCGACGCACAGAAGGACTCCAACGACACTGAAGGGTGGTGGTGGTGGTAAGTTGCTATGGGACCAAACTGCTGAGGCCATCGGCCCCTAGGTTTACACACTACTTAATCTAACTTAAAGTAAATTAGGCCAAGGACAACACACACCCCCATGCCCGATGGAGGACTCGAACCTCCGACGGAGAGAGCAGCGCGAACCGTGGCAAGGCGCCCAAGACGGCGAGGCTACGCCGCGCGGCTACACTGAAAGGAGACAAGGAAGTTCTCACGGCGCTGTGGTAGAGGCGTGAACAGGTGGAACCTTTCTCGCCCAAATCGTGATGCGGGAATGCTACGGAGGCGGACCAATTGCTGCTAAGATTGGAGTTAATTCACCTCCGAATACTGTATGGTGCGCAGTAGCGAATCCATCAGGCTCTGGAGACTGGTCCAGTTTTAATAGACTGCAGCAGCTCATCAACACCTTCAAAATTAAGTACAACATCACTCATTTTATCAGTGGTGAAGCAGTTGAGAAGATATTTTGTGTTTTCTTTGTGAAGAAACATTTGAGAACAGAGTCATGAACTGAACTTCCTTTATTTTGTTCCTCACTTTACTTTTGATGTCTCTCATATCCTTCAAATTACTAGACCAGTATTTATATTCGTCTCTGAAAATGGCAGCTTCTAGAACAGTGGCTTGTCTTCTCCGCTACGACGTGGTAGGAGCTTGATCACACTGCCAAGCACAATCTGTATTATCGTTTCTGAGCGCTCGGCGCAACTGCATTGAAGCTTTTAAGTCAATGTAGTCAAAAGATACGGCCATTAATGTCACATGTTTCGAAACTCAACAAGTCCCTATAGGGTACTTCCCGTTGGCTGAGGGTCATGAAATTCGATAAGAAGTAAGGTTTCACAGTACTAGTGAACGAAAAAAACCGGGAAATTTTTGATTTGTAAATTTCCATTTGTTTTCTGTCGTGTCTGTCCGTGAAGACCCTTTTTTCCAGGAGGGGGAGGTATCAAGTCGAAATTCACATAAAATTCAGAGGTCTATGGTTTCTTTGCGGTGTAATAACTTAAGTTCCTAGGTCCATGCAGTCAAAAGATACAGCCAAATACGTCACAAAGTTTGATACTCACAATCTCAGTAATCAAAACTGATAGCCAAATTATGAGACTTGGTGGTTTAGCGGTAAAGCGCCCGTGTGGAAACCAAGCTGTCCCAGGGTCGAATCTGGATGTGGTCACCGACTTTCCAGTCTCGTTTTAACCTTTGCCTGACCTTTCAACGTTGCGCGGAGTCGCCAGAAACAACTTATTGTTCTGGTCCTTCGTTAAACTATAGCACACGCAAATCTCCGAAATCGCGTCCGATAGAAAGACTTGCACGAGATTATTAAGCCACGCGAAATATTTAACAGCGCCTGTACAGAACCCTCAAAACGTAAATACTACCTGCACTTGTCCGTTACTTTAGGGGACGTTAAGGTGAGAATAATGACCAATAGTATTACGGCTTTATTCTTGAACCTCCCATCGTTTCTCTCTCTCTCTCTCTCTCTCTCTGTGTCTCTCTCTCTCTCTCTCTCTCTCTAATATTACGAGCGAGCCAGACTTTTTGGAAATAATGCAGATATATGTAATGAAGTATATCTCAAGAAAGCTGTACTCATTTACTGCCAGCGGTGCAATCACTGGCAACTTGCTTTAAATGTTCAAAAGGTAAAATTGTACAAAAAAATTTAGTGTCCTCTGACGATGACAGTTCCAATGACTCGCAACTGGGATCAGACACTTCATAAAAATACCTGCTCAAACATTTTGTGCAGATATAAAACTGAATGCTAAGGTACGCTCAGTCGCAGGTGAAGCAGTTGACAAATTCGGTCCATTCATAGGAGACGGAAAATGCAGTCTGCGGACAGGATTGCTTACAAAACACTCATGTTCAGGTAGGTGGGACCGTTACCAAATAACACAGGGGATAATAAAAGTGTATAAAGGAGAGAAACGCGAATGGGGACAGTTTTGTTTGACTCACGACACAGGGTCACGGAAATGCTGAGGAACCTGAACAGCCAACTCTTGAAGACGGACGCTAACTGATCTCAGGTTTACTCGGTGTTTTTGATTAATGGTATGCTGTTTAGCGTTCAGACGAGTTGTTGACTCTCTTTCTCTGTACAACAGTGCAACGACCGACTCAGTGGTCTTCTCTAGGTGCTACGAGCTGTGTTATTACGTGTACTCTTCCCGTGGTTTCCCACCAGATGGAGATTTATAGTTGGCGTCTTGCCGCTGTTTATAGAGGAGTTCGCCCTTTGGAGTTCAATTGTTATTCGGAGCCCGCACCGGTACTCAAAAGTCAGTGAAACACACTTTCTCCCGTCGCTCTACAGTTCTGATGGATGTGATAAACAGTGAGATTTTAACAAACTTAGTGTCAGATACCATGCCTTGCGTAATTTGAAACCTCCGTCAAGTTTATTAGGTTTAGTTAGATTAACAGACTCCTAGATCACGCTGTCCCAGAAAATTGCAGTTTGCACTGCGGTACTGGTCTCGTCGTATTTCATTTCGTGACTATATTCGAGGCGCTGCTCCCCGTAGTGGCCGCGTGGTCTCAGGTGCCATGCCACGGATTGTGCGGCCCCTCCCGCCGGTGGTTCGAGTCCTCCCTCGGGCATGGGTGTGTGTGTTGTTGTTAGCATAAGTTGTTTTAGTAGTGTGTAAGTCTAGGGACCGATGACCTCAGCAGTTTGGTTCCTTAGGAATCAACACACATTTGAACAGTTTCGAGGCAATGCTCGGGGACAGGTTATCTGCCGTTTTTAGTTCGTTAAGTGTGGGTAACTGAAGCATCAGCTTCATGATCAGTTATAAATGTGCCACAGTTTTCCAGCTTCGTAATGACGTACTTAAACTGGCGAAGAAATAGGTGGCTGGCATAGGGGTGCAAGTCGGCCGGTTTTGGTCGTCGAAAAATGTGAAATTATGCACAATGACAATTTGGCCTACTCTGTACATCCATTATCAAGCAAAACCATTTTTATTATTCTGTTGTTTGTTGAGTTAGAGCTTCAAAAGACGTGCCACCGAGAGGAAACGATACATATGTTTCTGTCTCTTGATATTCATTACTATTTATAAATACAGATTTCTTAAAGGAGCTACGTTTTGCCAATTTCATACCAATAGGAGTTGTAATAATGTAGAGCATTAGTTGTGTCCAAAGAACCGGCAATTTTGATCTTTTTGGAAACTTTTTTATTTATTCGTCTATATCAATATTATTACCTTGAAAACGGTTCGTATAAGGTATTATGCACTCAGTCCAGTGCCTTTTCGTAACCCCAAATCATTTCTGGGACTCCAACACCATCAGCGACTGCAGTAATTGTGATTCGGCGATCGTTTACAAGCATTTCTTTCCTTCTCCCACTTTTTCACCGAGCAATGTGGTGCAGTGGTTAGCCCACTGGATTCGCATTCGGGAAGACAACGGTTCAAATCCGCGTCCGGCCATCCTGATTCAGGTTTTCCGTGATTTTTCTTACTCGCTTCAGGCAAATGCCGGGACGGTCCCTCTGAAAGGGCGAGGCCGACTTATTTCCCCATCCTTCCCTAATCCGATGGGAATGGTGACCTTGGTGTTTGGTCCCCTTCCTCTGAATCAGCCAAACAACCAACCACTTTTTCATCTGTTGATCATGTGCTGCGGCAGCCAGAGAGCTCGATCTTCAGCGTCTTCATGAAATTCTTTGAAACGCTTGTAGCGTTCGTAGAATCTTGTTTCACTCATAGTAGATCCACCAAGAGCAATTTTTAATATGTCTAAAATTTTACTGCACTTTATTCCGATCTTCTAGCGAAATTTAATAAAAAAATTCCGATCCATTTTATACGAACAAAATATTTGCCGATACTACCAAAACACGTATAACATTTTTGACTGCTGGCAACAGACTAAACTTCCGATATCGCTAGCAGTATACAGATATTTTACTAACACAACAACGAAAAAAGCTCGCGAATCGTAGTAGTAAAACACGTAAAATTACAAAATTTTCAATGTTTTTGAACATAAAACACTTCGTATGCACCATTCACAAGAAACAACGCGATTTCTTCTCTGTTGGCCAACTGAAGATACGTGGATCTTTGGTAGCCGACAGCAGTAGACAGCTACTGTTTTACCACTGGGAATAAACAGTACAATGACTCATGCTGTCTACATGGAGCGAGGTAGGAGATGAATTCTAAACAGTTTCAGAGGTTATTACCGAACGAGGTTGCACAATGCTTAGCTGCTTGGACTCTCCTGTGGAAAAGTGGTCGTTCAAATCTTAGTCCGGTCATCTTGATTTAAGCTTTTCGTTGTTCCAATAAAATCGCTTAAGGCAAATGTCGAGATGTACCCTTTGAAAAGTACGTGGCCGATTTCCTTTCCTAACGCTCCGCATTCCCGTCTTGTGCTCCATCTCCAATCGCCTAGTCGTCGAAGAAGCGTTAAAACATAATATTTCTTTCTTTTTTAGAGGTTATTAATGGGTATGTGTTGAGCTGTTAGCTATAAGGAACCCCTAGCTTGCCGGCCGCGGTGGTCTCGCGGTCCTAGGCGCGTAGTCCGGAACCGTGCGACTGCTACGGTGGCAGGTTCGAATCCTGCCTCGGGCATGGATGTGTGTGATGTCCTTAGGTTAGTTAGGTTTAAGTAGTTCTAAGTTCTAGGGGACTAATGACCTCAGCAGTTGAGTCCCATAGTGCTCAGAGCCAATTGAACCATTTTTTTGAACCCCTAGCTTGTAGCTGCTAAATAACCTGAAATCATAACACGCGAGTGACTGTAGGGAGACGTCCTTCCCTAAAAGACGGGACCTTTGTGGCTCTCGCGGTTTCACGACGACGGGTCGCCAACACGCTTTGCACCCGGTGTTTGGTACCGCCTTCACTTACAGTTAACTATCATTGTCACGTACGAACCGAGTGTGTACCGACAGCACTCACCTGTGTGACAGGGGCGGTCGCTTTGGAGCGCTCGCAGCTGCAGGGGCCACAGAGGGGTGCTCCGCCGGAAGCGCGATAAGGGCAGAATGCGGCGACGAGCCGTTGCCTAGCAACGCCACAGCCATCTGATTCGTTACTCGGCTCCGGCACGTGTTGCGTTGACCCCTGCAGAGCCCTGGCTGCTTCTGACAGACGCTGGCGGTATTACGAACGCGGAACCCAAGATCTACGGTTATTATGTTGAGGCCTACTCATTGTTTATTATAATTGCCGTTTTATTTTTCGAGCCCCCAGTAAGAACGACTATCCGTAAATACACATATCCCATGGATACACTCATCTCCTTTTGTCTAGAATTGCAGGGCTACGGCTTCATGGGTATATTTTACCTTCAGGTGCTCTTTCATTGTTAAAAATAATAAAGAAAGGGTTTGAATAATCTTTGTTTATAATTTTTTTGTTCATAAGAAAATGAGATCGATACACTCAACGCCTCACGCATTTTTTGCTGTCTCTCAAGGAGACCTCACGGGAATCGGTTTTTTATATTTTTTTATCTTAATGGTACGTGAGGTTCAGAACTCAAATGACAATCTGCCAAAGCAATTTCATACAACTCGCAAAAATTCTCGAGAAAAGCGATTTCGTAGTTTTCTTAGCGCTATTAATGGCCTAAAGTAAGGTAAATATATTTCGCCAAACCGTGTGGCTGTGTGGTGGAATCGCGTCTGTAACTTGTCGGCATGGTAGCTCAGGTATTCGGTTAGAGGACTGGATGCTCTCTGTTGTTGTTCTTGTTGTGGTCTTCAGTCCTGAGACTGGTCTGATGCAGCTCTCCATGCTGCTCTATCCTGTGCAAGCTTCTTCATCTCCCAGTACCTACTGCAACCTACATCCTTCTGAATCTGCTCTCGGGAAAAAAAATAAATTGAGTACAGTATTAAACGATCAACTTGCAAAGGTGTCATGTGGCATCCGCCCAGAGCAAATGACTAGAACAATGACGAAGAAAACGAAGGGAAAAAAAGAAAAAAGAAAGATACGTGGCCAGTTTGGTTTCAATTCCCGGCCCATGCAATTTTTTAAAACAGGTGTGTATTCTACGAAACAAAAATCGGTAGCGCTGGTTCGAGTCACCATTATGACATTTTTTTATTCAGTCCCAATACCTACGCCACAAATTCATCAAACGTATACTAATTAACGTATATTAATCGCCATTTTTATGAAAAATGTACCTCTTATCATTTCTAATTACATATCGCTCACAAAATATCAGTTTTCATTGCAAATATAAATTATTAATTACCAATCTTTATAAATGATCATCAATATACATTTTTGAATTAAAAAACTATTAATTATTTTTCGCCTTTATATGTTATATGCTTCACAGAAAAAAGAAAAAGCCTCCACAGCTCGTCCTTGTTATAATACATTAAGGACGCTCAAGAAACTTCAAAGTCGATTTCCCCGAGAAGTGCCATCTTGGAAGCACATGCACACCTGCTGTCAGCTAAAGCACCATCCAAGATTCTCACAACTGCCCTCACAAGTGCTGCTGCCAAAGAACATATTTCACCCCCGTTCCTTTCATTTGAGGCTGATGTTTTTATTCCAGTAGTCAGCGACGTCATTTCTGTAGCTTCAGACAAATTCTAAGTCAGAATTACGACGTCTTTTATGACAGGAAATTAAGTATATTGTAGACTTATGTGGAGGGCTACTAATACACACAGTTCAGTGCACCCAAATGACTTTGACAATCCCTCAAAACGGCAAGCTCTGGTCACATGCAGTTCGTGTTTACAACATACTGATTGAATTGGCCTGAAAGGAGACGCCCGGATAGCCGTGCGCAACCCAGACACGTCATTTCATGCGCCTTTTATCCTACTGGCACTTCCAGTCAGGAACGATGGTGTGGACGAGACCTCACTGGCACCATCTTCCCTGATCGCGACGAGACCCACACCTTCCCACAGCTCGGCGAAAGGCTCCCGCTCTGCAATGGACATCGAACCGAGTGCGGTGCTTACCTCTGCTTTCCTCTAGAGAGCCACGACGTCGGACGATGAACGGCCACATTCCGACACGGAACAGTCCTCTGAAAGCAGCAGTCGCCCTGAAAACGAAAGAAGCAAAATCGAACGCCCTCCTTCATGTGGCATCACATGTAGTGGACCAAATGCCATATAGTGATCTCCCTTCGAGCGCTCTGACGAGATGAGTGGGAATTCCCGATGCCCCATCTGGGGAGCGACCTTTCCACCGTCGTAATCCCACCCGATAGCGACGAATCGCGTAGAGGCAGGTTTTCCGAATCTCACCATGGCAGCTTCACCACCCCTAGACCTCTACATTTACATACATACTTCGCAATCCACCATGAGGTGTGTGGCGGAGGGTACCTCGTACTACAACTAGCATCTTCTCTCCCTGTTCCACTCCCAAACAAAACGAGGGAAAAATGACTGCCTATATGCCTCTGTACGAGCCCTAATCTCTCTTTCCTTGTCTTTGTGGTCTTTCCTCGAAATGTAAGTTGGCGGCAGTAAAATTGTACTGCAGTCAGCCTCAAATGCTGGTTCCCTAAATTTCCTCAATAGTGATTCACGAAAAGAATGCCTCCTTTCCTCCAGAGACTCCCACCAGAGTTCCTGAAGCAATTCCGTAATACTCGTATGGTGATCAAATAAATCTAGCACCCCGCCTCTGAATTGTTTCTATGTCCTCCATCAATCCCACCTGATAGGGATTCCAAACGCTCGAGCAGTACTCGAGAATAGGTCGTACTAGTGTTTTATAAGCGGTCTCCTTTACAGATGAACCACATTTTCCCAAAATTCTACCAATGAACCGAAGACGACTATGCTGTAAGTAGGCTGTTTAGGTTTTCTTATTGGTAACGCCGCCACCACGTAGCGCTCTGTATGAAAATCACTGGCTGTGCCGTGTGCAGTCTGTGGCTGGTTGGCATTGTTGTAATACTCGCCATTGTAGTGTTGGGCGGCTGGATGCTAACAGCGCGTAGCGTTGCGCAGTTGGAGGTGAGCCGCCAGCAGTGGTGGACGTGGGGAGAGAGATGGCGGAGTTTTGAAATTTGTAAGAATTGGTGTCATGAACTGATATATATATATTGTGACTATAAAGGTAAATACATTGTTTGTTCTCTATTAAAATCTTTCATTTACTAACTGTGCCTATCATTAGTTAGTGACTTACGTAGTTTGAAACTTTTAGTTAGCTGGCAGTAGTGGCGCTCGCTGTATTGCAGTAGTTCGAGTAACGAAGATTTTTGTGAGGTAAGTGATTTGTGAAACGTATAGGTTAATGTTAGTCGGGGCCATTCTTTCGTAGGGATTTTTGTAAGTCAGACTGCGTTGCGCTAAAAACTATTGTGTGTCAGTTTAAGCACAGTCGTGTACAATTGTTCAAAGAGGACGTTTCACATAGAATAGTCTTGTATAATTGTTTTAAGGGGACGTTTCATATGTCGACCCTTAGCCACGGATACCTCACTGGAATCTTCTGATTTTTTCTTGTAGTTTGTGTAGTTAGTGTAGCCTTTGTTTATTGCTAGCGCGTAATCATAGAGAGAATTATCTTTGTAGTTGCAGTCTTTCATTGTTGTACAGTAAAACAGTTGTGGCATGCATGTAGATTTGCACCAAGTATTTCGCAGCTTCGCTTGTAATTAACTAGATATTATTTTGAGTGCTATGTTAATGTGTTCTCTTATTTTTGTTCTTCAAATTGTGTTTTTCTGTGTTGTCGTGTGAAAAATACTGACAATAATGGCGTGTGAAAAACGTAATACTAGGCTCCAAAGTAAACTGAGAAATGACAGTGAAGACGAAAGCAGTGTGTTAGCGCCTCCATGTAATGAATTAACTAATGTTCAAAGTAGTAATTTGGTAATTGTGCATAGGGAAATGGAGCGGGCTGCAGATAATGGTGTAGGCAGTGAAACAATTAGTGAACAGGGAAGCGTTATCGATCGATCGGTCGGCAACAGCTCGCCTCAGGATTCCGAAATGACAGGACACAATCTTGCAAATACTGTAGATTCAGATTTTGCGTCCTCACCGTTTTCTCAAATAAATCAAGACACATTTTCTGCTTTTCAAAATGCGAATATTGCCGGTTCAAGTGCACTGCCGAAAAGCACTGAGGAACATGTTTCAGACACCAGTGCACTGTTATTACAGTTAATGCAACAAATGGGACAAAGGCTGCAAAAGTTAGACACAACGCTTGAACAAAATCAGAAAAAAATGGAACAAAATCTTCAAAAGTTAGACACAATGGAACAAAATCAGAGACAAACACAACAAAAGCTTCCAAAGTTAGACACAATGGAACAAAATCTTCGGAAGTTAGACACCACACTTGAACAAACACGTGAAGATTTAACTACTGAGTTACATAACATTGAATCGAAATGTCAAAAAATCTGTAATGACGTAAAAACACAAATTTGTGAGCATTTTCAACCTATTTTTTCGCGGCATGAAAACGCATTACAGAATCACGAAGCAGCCATAAAAGAATTGCAAACTGTTGTTCGTGAAAATCACGACACCTTGCAAGCTAAAATGGACTCAGTTGCATCCACCGATTCGGTTACGCAACTTGCAAGAACTCAGGAAAAAGTCACAGTAGATTCGATTTCAACACAAATGGACACTCTGAAACTTGGTTCAGAAAAACACACTGAGGAAATGTGTTCACTATCGGAGAAAGTAGCCGAACTTTCAGATCAGTTCACTAACTTAACTACAAAGGTAGATGATGATCTGAATGATACAGAAGAGTGCGAATAAATTAGGAAATTCAAACAAAATCAGAATCAAATTAATACACAACACCAAAGAGAAATCCGGGAAGTGCAAGATCAGCTGACACAGGTAATACAAGAATTACGTATTTCAGAGGACAGTCGCGCTCCAACACGGGAAGAGGGACTTATAAATACGGAAAAGCCACAAAATAATAACACAGGGCATTTCGGAAATTGTGAAAGAAATTGGCAAGGTGCACCGAATTTTGAGATGGAACTGCCGACACGACGTAACAATGAACGATATGCTACCCGCCGACACGATGATTTTGACTATAAGCTGTTCATTACTGCACGTAAATTCAAAACATTTAAGAATTCTGGCAACGACATTCATCCACAAGCGTGGCTCCATCAATTCTCTCATTGTTTTCCTCCCAACTGGTCATTAGAGCACAGATTAGAATTTATGTGTGGCTACTTGGAGAATGAACCAGCTGTAAGAATGCGATCGGTCATTCACGATTGCCACAGTGAAGGAGAATTTTATCATGCCTTCCTCTCATCATATTGGTCTCAAGCCACGCAAGACCGAGTAAAACATAGCATCATGATGATGAAACACTTTGAACAATCTGAATTTTCAAGTCTTGTCAAATATTTTGAAGACATGTTGCATAAGAATCAATATCTTTCAAACCCATACAGCCCTTCAGAACTCATTCGCATTTGCTTAATGAAATTGCCGGAACATTTAAGGAATATTATTTTGGCAGGACGCTGCAAAGATGACATTGAAGCTTTTCAGGGACTGTTACAAGAATTGGAAATTGTCACTGAAAATCGCGGAACGCGAAAACAGGGACACTACAATTACAGGTCACAGCTGTCACAATTCCGCGATGACAGAAATAATAACTGGACACGACAAGGCTATTCTTACAACGCAAACCGTGAACAAAACAGACACCACCCATATGACAACCACTGGCAGAGTAATAGTTACAGAGAAAGATCGCATTTCCGTAGTAATGAATATCACAGAGACAATCAGAGAAACAAACAATACGGGAAGCAAAATAATTATTATCAAGGGAGACGGAATAACTTCAGACGCAACGATCCAGCGCGCAGTTACGATTCAGGGAGAAATTCTCCACCACGTGACCGACAACAAATTAATTACAGAAATTACCGACATGACGACAGACGATATGATCGTAACGACAGACCTGAATTGCATCAGAACTGGCGGGATTCAAACAGAGCAGGGCCCTCTCGGCAAGGTGAATTGGTAGAAGTTAGGTCTCCTAATCCCAATAACGACGCGCGCCAACAAAGAAACAGACAATGACTCGCACCGTAAGCAGCCGCGTGCGCCAGCTGGCTCAGAGAAAAATAACATAAGTTAACCTTTAGCAGAATTTCAGTGTGCCTTACCGACATAATCACATGATAATTGCTTTTCAGTTGACAATCTGCGTACTAGGAAGAGTAAAGGTTTACACCACATTTCACATGTAAAACCGTTTATTAAAATATAATCAGCTTTTTAACTTTGTCTTTGCCATAAAATTTTTCACTTCACGTTATTAGTATGCTTTGTCAGACTTAGAAACTGTTAACATGCAACAATGTTTTGAAGTTCACTATCCAGTCTAGAACCTGGAGAACATTTTTAAACAGAAATTACGAATGCATTGTTATAATGAACAGACGTCACAGTGTTATTGTGTGTGTACATTCTTGCTTGTTAGTTGCACGATTACGTAACGACTATAAGGCTTACATACTTAGAACATTTACCTGTACTGCTAATGATATTTTAATGCAACATTTTGGTTTAGTTGAAAATACATTCTGGATTTAAAGTACTTTTTGTGAGATACCAGATGATACAGTGGTTAGTTTATGTGACAGCTACACGATTTTATCACGACGCTACTAATGAGTGACAATTTACAATGTTGCTTTTGCAGTTTATCTGCTTTATATCTGCACAGTTTTTCTGAATTTTTCTGGAAAGTAAAACATGTTTTAGTAGTAACGTTTGTGGTATAGCTACAATGAGACAGCCTTTTCTGTAGCACAACAATATGTACAGTACAGTACTTACTTCATCATGGCAATAAGCGTAATAACTAAGATATCTATACGCAAAGTATTTCAATTTCGTTTATCATGAGGTAAGTACATTGACTTCTGCAGAACTTAGCTTTCGGAGGACAATAACTACGACACTTCCACAGAGATTGTCTTACAGCAAGACGCACATTTAGCGCTACAGAACACGCATTAAACTATTTATTTTTCAACATATTTGAATTACAAAGAAAGTTTTCCGTGATACATTTCATTCCATTGCTGTAATCTGTAACACCTGAGGATATAATTACATTAATCCTCAGGGGGGTACACGCTTACTTTGTGTACCATGTGCTTGGCAAGCACAAGGAGCCCTAGCTAATATGGTATTTACTTATACAACTTTACACATCGGTACCATATTTCTCTAACACATAAATTACACAGCTATCTGATAATTTAACTGAGAAACAAACTTTTTTTTACTACATCAGTGACAGATGTTTACGTAATTACACAGTTGGATAACTTCACACTTATGAAATTGTATTCTGTCTGTACTGTGTGAACCCTTCATATTTTTTTCGGAACCATTGTGATGCTATGAGAGCTTTGAATGATGTATTTGGTATGGGATCATGATGTTTAAAGTACGTTTGAGGTAGTTGACACTTTTGACATGTGCAGATATTTTTTTTTAGGTTTTGAAATTATTGGAGGAAGCTACGACGATTTAGAGAGTTGACTGAGGTCTTATGATGTTATTATTACGACGACGATGTGAATTATGCTGCTGAAGTATGTTTAAGCTGATGCTATATGAGTTATTTGGTTATGCTACGTATCTGTTATGATGACATATTGAAGAAGTGTCGACGAATATACATATGTGTAATAAGGTAAGGAATAATGAGTAGTGGTTAGGGACTCTGGTTTGTGAAAAAGGATGTTGGAAACCAAGAATCGTACTTTAAGAGTTATGAAATGTGTGTATATGCGTGAATGTATCACTATGGTGGCGAAAATTTGTTGGACACTATTATATTTATAGGATTTTATTTTCTACACATTTGTAACGCAAACTCTCAACCTGTGAAAATATTTTTATATGAGACTGCCACTGTAGCAGAAACTGGTGTCGTAAATATTTCGGTAAGACAATTAAGTGACCACCTGCACATAATGCGTCGTGGGCACCCAGCTGCGCGACAACCACCTGACAAAAGAGAGCCATTAGTGTGTGCCTTTCAGAGGCACAGGTAAAAAAAAAGGCCATTATCCTCGCTATTGACATTCCTTTGTAGAAAGCACCGCAAATACGACACGCTCATTACTGAGAAAGATACTTACATCTGACACCTGATTATAACAAACGTCTTTCTACGAGAGTTGAGAGAATTTGTACTAACTTATGAAATGTCACATGACTATTGAATGATATTTTTATGCTTTGCCTTTCATAGTTGCTTGTTTCATTTGATATCTGTTTTCCAGCTGTGTTACAGCATTGGTTTTATAAAATAAAATTAAATGCATTTGCTAATGTGAAAACTTTCTGTCAACAGATATGTTAAATAATAATTTTATGATCCACATTCTTCAAAAAAAGGAGCACTTGGAAATGAAAGAACAATAAGAAGGGATTAATAATAATGACTGCATACACAATTTTCTTTTCAACTACTTGGTAATATCTTTTGCAGATTTAGTTTTGTGGTGCACCACTTTAATTATATAGACATTAATATGTGAATATACATTTCCCTTATCTGCATTGTTGTCTTTAGTGTAATATTTTTTCTGGTTGAGCTTTGTCATGTTTAGGTATAAGTTATAGCATTTGCTGCAGGTGTTTGCCATTCATAGTGCTACTGAATATCACTTTTTATTACTAGGTTAAGACAATTTTATTACTGATTTATTTTTCTTGTTTGCTGCGCATTGCCTTATATTAGTTGTAATATTGCTGCCTTTTTTTGCCAATTTCCATTTTTTTACCATTGCTGTTAGTGTAAATTGTTTTGTGCTGCTGCATTACCTCGTCCCTTAGTTAAGGATCTGAGCTCAGTAGATTTAAGTTAGCTTAAGAGGGGGTAGCCTATATAAGAGAATGAGTTGCGATGGATTTGAAGAACTGCACTGAGAGGTTATATGAGAAAAGTACAGAAAGCAGGTATAGATAGCACTTTTTGGAAATAATGAAGAACGAAGGGAAATCTCCGAGAAGTAAAGAAAGTTTTGTTTGCAAAATACTGCAGTAAAACAAACCCTGCCCTTTCCTTGTGTTATCCCACTATGTGTTTGTTTACCCTTGTGTATTTATGTTCTTCCTGTCTTTATATGTTTATCTGATAAGACTTATGTTGCAGAATTTTTCTAATACTAAGCTACATTCACTATGATGAGGAATACTGTTATCCGCAAATATAATTTGCATTAATAACATGTTATTTACTTTGTAAAGATGTTTACACATTATTTATTCTGTTTTGTTCTAATGCTCATGTGTGAAGTTGATGTTTCAAAAGTTATTCTGATCTTTTATGTATGTACTTATGTCGTAATTCTTGTAACACTGATGTATTTGCTATTTCGATTCTTTTGTAAAGCCTGTACTACTGCAAATGTTATCTTTAGTGTTATGTTCTTTAAATATGTATTTTGTACCTTTGTTATTGTATTCTTATGTTATAAAATTGTAATTAACACCAGTTCATCAAATTAAGTAACTTGTAAATTACATTTCACTGCACACGTTTCTGTTGGTCATAGTATATGGACAATATGTGAGAAGTAGGGACTGATAGTGTTTGCACGTGTGTTAATAACTCAGTAAGGGACTGGATAACAGCATTGCTGGTTCTAAGGACATTTCAAAAACAAATTTTCTGAGTGCACAAGTGGTGGTTATGGACTTGCTATATTATCCGCAAGACTCTTCAATGGTGACTGTGCGCCTGCACAGTCAAACAGATGGCTGCTGGCCATCTCTACAAGGACTACAGTGGGTCTACACCTTTGATGACCTACCAATACCATTATTTCTACAAGGACTGCAGTGGGTCTGCACCTCTGGTGGCCCACCAATACCGTAATCTCTACCAGGACTACAATGGGTCTACTCTGTGTTGACCTGTCTACCAATATTCTTCAGAACTTCGACTGACTCTGCTGTGGGTTTGCTCTGGTGTGGCCCATTACCTGTCTGCATGTCAAGAGTCAGCACTGTCTTTCCGTTGGAAGGACAACACTACTTCTTCAAGACTGCATGGAAATCCACTACTTCCGTGTGCATTTTCTTTTACTACTCAGACTTTGAGAAAAACACTGCAATCTTACTTTGATGAATGATCAGGACTGTCTTTATAGACTGTGAGAAAATTTTAGCTTTTGACCAACATTGTATCGATAAGTGTGTGCATTTCATTCTTTGTTATTGTAATTATGAAAAAATTTTTTCAAATCTGTATTGGCCAGGGCCCAAAACAATTTGTAACTTTTTTGTGGGGAGCATGGGGGCTATGTAAGTAGGCTGTTTAGGTTTTCTTATTGGTAACGCCGCCGCCACGTAGCGCTCTGTATGAAAATCACTGGCTGTGCCGTGTGCAGTCTGTGGCTGGTTGGCATTGTTGTAATACTCGCCATTGTAGTGTTGGGCGGCTGGATGCTAACAGCGCGTAGCGTTGCGCAGTTGGAGGTGAGCCGCCAGCAGTGGTGGACGTGGGAGAGAGATGGCGGAGTTTTGAAATTTGTAAGAATTGGTGTCATGAACTGATATATATATTGTGACTATAAAGGTAAATACATTGTTTGTTCTCTATTAAAATCTTTCATTTACTGTATTGCAGTAGTTCGAGTAACGAAGATTTTTGTGAGGGAAGTGATTTGTGAAACGTATAGGTTAATGTTAGTCAGGGCCATTCTTTCGTAGGGATTTTTGAAAGTCAGATTGCGTTGCGCTAAAAACTATTGTGTGTCAGTTTAAGCACAGTCGTGTACAATTGTTCAAAGAGGACGTTTCACATAGAACAGTCTTGTATAACTGTTTTAAGGGGACGTTTCAATGCGCCTTCCCTACAAGTGCCATTACATGCTTGTCCCACTTTATATCGCTCTGCAGTGTTACGTCCAAATATTTAATCGACGTGACTGACACTACTAATGGAGTATTCAAACATTACAGGATTCTTTTTCCTATTCATCTGCATTAATTTACATTTCTCTATATTTAGAGTTAGCTGCCATTCTTTACACCAATCACAAATGCTGTCCAAGTCATCTTGTATCCTCCTATCGTCACTCAATGACGATACCTTCCCCTACACCACAGCATCATCAGCAAACAGCCGCACATTGCTATCCACCCTATCCAAAAGATCATTTATGTAGATTTAAAACAACAGCGGACCTATCACACTTCCCTGGGGCACTCCAGATGATACCCTCACCTCCGACGAACACTCACCATCGAGGACAACGTACTGGGTTCTATTACCTAAGAAGTCTTCGAGCCACTCACATACTTGGGAACCAATCCCATATGCTCTTACCTTAGTTAGGAGTCTGCAGTGGTTCACCGAGTCAAACGCTTTCCGGAAGTCAAGGAATATGGCATCCGTCTGATACCCTTCATCCATGGTTCACAAGATTCATGTGAAAAAATGGCGAGTTGCATTTCGCAGGAGGGATGCTTTCTAAAGCCGTGCTGATGTATGGACAGTAACTTCTCTGTCTCAAGGAAATTCATTATATTCGAACTGAGAATATGTTCGAGAATCCTGCAACAAACCGATGTTAAGGATATTGGTCTGTAATTTTGAGGATCCGTCCTTCTACCCTTCTTATATACTGGCGTCACCTGCGCTTTTTTCCAGTCGCTCGAGACTTTACGTTGGGCAAGAGATTCGCGATAAAAGCAAGCTAAGTAAGGAGCCAATGCAATAGAGTACTCTCTTTCAGACCTAATTGGAATCCCATCAGGACCTGGCGATTTATATATTTTCAACCCATTCAGCTGCTTCACAACCCCAGGCATGTCTATCACTATGTCCTCCATTAGGGAATCTGTACGAAACTCAAACGGCGGTATGTTTGTACGATCCTCCTGCGTGAAAGATTTCTCAAATGCTAAATTTAAAATTTCAGCTTTCGTTTTGCTGTCTTCCGTTGCCAGACCCGACCTCGATGGGCGCTACAGTCGCCAGCCACCAGTTTCGATCTCCTGGGTTGAGGATGTCGACGACGGACCAGACAGGGATGCTAGCTCACCTGTTGTGGAGTGCCCCACAGTATCAACCGACCCAGCTTCCACCCACTGACAGTGGCCACAATGGCTGTGCCAGATGTTTCATGCCAGCTGTACATCTCCACAGGACTCTCCGTGCCGATACATGGAGCACGTCCACAACGCTACCGTATCGTGACTATGACTCAGACCCACATTCGGGCTCCGCATAAACTCGCAGTGTTCAGAGACACCATTTATGCTAGTGATGCCGACATTGTCCTCCTCCAAGAAGCGGTCGTCGCTGATTTCTGCATTCCCACCTGCTATGCAAACCAAATCTCCCATGCCTCTGACAACAGTAGCAGAGTGGCCACCCTCCTCCACACAGGTCTTCCCACTGGAGGTATAGTGTACCTTACTAACGCTGGGGTATCGCCCTTACATTGTTCAGCTCCCGCATCCTACCTGACACGCTCTCTTGCTGGTGTTACTCCACGTGCCAAAGTTTGCCCTCTGGCTCTCTCTGACCACGAGGCCTACATCTGCTGTGTCGCCTGGCCCGCCAACTGGTGTGGGACAGTTGTGGCCAGTAGAAATTAAACGTTGGGCACCTGATTGCTCCTGACGGCCGGCGGATCGTTGGGGACCTATGGGCTCTCCCTCTGTCGTCAACGTTGCCCCGTTTCACCTCTAAAGATAGAACTACGAAATTTGGTGTTTGGTTTCTCAGTCAGAAATAAAAAAGTTTGTGTTTCAGCATTTTCGGAAAGTTATTTGAAAATAAATAATTACTAAAGAACTATTAAATGATTTCAGATTCTCTACCCGCATGAATCTACTACATCGAATGTTCCAGGTTTCTGGAGAAGAAAGAAACGGACTGTTTCAAATCTAGTGGAGAAAAGAAGACGGTAGTATCTACAGCTACGAGACCTAAGAGTACATGATGAATAATAATGCCTCGGAATTTGTATTCTATTTTCAATACTGGTTGATGTATTACATGCCATACATACTTCCTTCGTCAGGAAATTTCCAGACAGGTTTTTTTTTATTTTCTGAGTTTGAAATACTAAAAATGAACAAATGTTTTTAAGTTATCTGGTATGTGTGCGTCCTTGAAATGACCTTGGCCATGTTTCCGCGCAAACTCACGAGGTGGAAAGCCATGCCTGGCAACACAGTGTTTGGGTTCATGGCGCATTAATTACGGTGACAGAATGGATGCTGATTGTCAGGAAAGAGTCAACATTAAGTTCTAAGTTCGGTAAAACGACTAGTGAAACTTGGACAATAATTAAGCAAGCATATGCAGGCGAGGCACTTTCAAGATGGCGTGTTTTCGAGTGGATTAAAAGGTTTGTGAAAGCAGGGGTTCAGTACAAGACGATTCCAAAGCTGATTGCCCGTCTACATCACATACCGCGCAAACTTCTGGCATGCAAGACACTTACTGCAAGAAGACCGTCATGTAACTGTGCCTGCGATATCAGAAGAACTTCAATTCCATTGTGATGTGTGTCATAAGATTCTTCACGAAGATTTACGGAAACTTAGCGCAAAATTCCCTCACACATTAACACTCCAACAGAAAGAGGAAACAGGGAGAATTTCTGCTAAACTACTGGATCCCAGAATGCTGTCAAGGAATTACTGGGGATGGAAGTTGGTGCTACCAGTATGGCCTTAATATGGAGTGTCAAAGTGCTGAATGGTGCAGTCCTGGATCACCAGTCTCAAACCAGCAGTTGTGGCCGAGCAGTCCTAGGCGCTTTAGTCCGGCACCGCGCGACCGCTGCGAGCGCAGGTTCGAATGCTGCCTCGAGCATGGATGTGTGTGATAACCTTAGGTTGGTTAGGTTTAAGTATGTCTAAGTTCTAGGGTACTGATGGCCTCACATGTTAAGTCCCATAGTGCTCAGAGCCATTTGAACCATTTGAACCAGTCTCGAAAAAAGTCCAACGACAACCATCTAGGACAAAGACAATGTTGATCGCATTCTTTGACAGTAAAGGATTTGTTCCCCATGATTATGTTCCTCCAGCTCAAACAGTGAACCAAACTCTTTACGTCGAAGTATTGAAGCGTTTGCGAGAAGCAATTCGACGTCACCGCCCTCATTTGTTGCAGTCTCAGGACTGGTTCTTACTGCATGACAGTGCAAGAACGCATATTGCTTTATCTGGTTTCGAGGATCTGGCCAGGAATGGTGTTATCGCCATCTCACATCCGTCATATCCGCCCAGCCTCTCTCATTCCGATTTTTCCTTTTTTCCTCGAGTGACTGAAAGGAGAACTTCGTGAAGATACAGCAAACATCCAACGGGCTGTGACAAATGAGCTTGCAAGCATCGCAGTTGAAAATTTCTGCGCTTGCTTCTAAGACCTCCAGAAACGTTGGCAACTGTGTATCGATAGCCATGGGGACTCCTTCGATAGGAGCTAGAATCATTACTTGGTAAGTGCAATTTCACATTAAAAAAAAGAAAAAACCTGCCCTGGAACTTTTCTGACGAAGGGAGTACTGCTTTCCCTTCTTTTCCTACATTGGTTTCTTCAAGCTTGTAATGAAGGAAACTGGTACTAACCTGTAAGTGTGTGACATAGTTTGGAGTGAACGACCAAAACTGAGAGCATACGTTCGGGGGCTTCCCTCTGATAGTGATCAAGCGGTTCAAATTGAGGAGAAGTTTGTGGCTCTGTCAACAAAGTAAAACGTTATGCAGTGACGGGACCAACAAACTGGTCTCTCGTTGAGAGAAATGTGTCCATCACCAGGGTGGCTACGATCAGAAATAAAAATGTAGCCAGGAAGAAAGAACATGAACACTCTTAATAGCCTTTGTTTTATTTAAGAAGCCTTAACAGTTTTCACGTGAAATAATCGTAGGCACTGTTTTTCAGCACGATTTCGTACATAAATACTCAGCCGAGGCCGAGCGGTTCTAGGTGCTTCAGTCCGGAACCGCGCTGCTGCTAGCGTCGCAGGTTCGAATCCTGCCTCTGGCATGGATGTATTTGATGTCCTCATGTTAGTTAGGTTTACGTAGTTCTAAGTCTAGGGGACTGATGACCTCAGATGTTAAGTCTGATAGTGGTTAGAGCCATTTGATCCATTTTTTGAGCCACTATGTGGCACCTAGAAGAGGGTAACTTGTACCACTGTTGGTTATACCCTTTCTCGCAAATGGAGCGAAGGGGAAAAAATGTAGTAGTTCTGCTGCATCACTTCAAAACTTGAGAGTAATCCGGATGGTGAATGGCTGCTTAGAAAATTGTATACAACGAGATTTCGCCGCCAGGTGATGTTATGAAATGCAGACAAATGAGAATACGGTCAGTGATTTATGTTTACAGTGGCACCTGACAATCTACATAAACAAATTCGACTGCTAGCTTCCTGTGGGAAATACAGGGTAGTCAGAAAATGTCTGAAACACTTGCAGGAATATTGGAGGGCAGGTTACACTGATACGTGAATATCATAAAAAAAATTCAATACGCTGCGCCGTTTCCGAAATTAGCCAATCGGAGCGTCGCATGCTCACACTGAAGCGGCCTGCCAGGGGTGGTGTTGTCCAATGAGTGCTTTGTTTGGTCAGCTGAAACTTGAATGTGCGCCGAGAGCCTGATTGTCAACCTCCAGTGCTAAATAACTCGGAAACGGCGTAACATATCGAATTCTATTTGCTAAAATTTATGTCTCAGTACAACCTGACCTGCAACGTCACTACAAGCGTTTTAGACGTTTTCTGACCATCCTGTATATGTAGTACAAGCGCTTCACAATTTTAATTTAATCAGGTAGTCTTAATTTTCTGTTATTGTTTACAGTGCCTAAACACTTTTTGCCCTGTCCCCCAATGAACAATTTACTATGAGTTACTGAGCAAGCTTGCGGACAATAAAGTAACACTAACACTTAGAGCGTCGAAAATGCTTTCCAAATCATGTTTTCTCTGAATCGATATTTATTTGAAGTTTTGCGAAAACAATTTACTAAGCAGTGACGTAAACAAATTTTATTATTATATTTTTACGGTACATTTCATACATTTTGTTGTTATTTTTACGAAAATCCTAGGCGTTTGTGACACGTTAAAACTGGGGTCGACGGAATTATTTTTTTTTTTTTTGTGAGGATAGGATGGGGGGGAGGGGGGGAGGGCTGGCTGAACGCAGTAGCAAACGCACTGATTACTTTACAAATGAGTTAATGCGTTAAATATTTGACTTTAAGCATGAAAGGGAGAAAAAAAATTAGAAAAGGTTTGAATTATGTTTAAGGTTTGTTGACAGTCGCTAAGTACTCTCGATACCAGACAGTATAGACTGAGTAACTTGGGCTCCGTTTCAAGTAAAAGCTAGTTTTTCACGCAGTTCAATGTTCATGACAGCAAATCTATTGAACGATGTATTGTACAGTGAAATAACTTAGTAGGTATATATAGTCGTATATGGGGATACTGTTTGTAAAATTTAAAGGTTCAAATGGCTTTAAGCACTATGGGACTTAATATCTGAGGCCACCAGTCCCCTAGACTTAGAACTACTTAAACCTAACTAACCTAAGGACATCACATACCTCCATGCCCGAGGCAGGATTCGAACCTGCGACCATAGCAGCAGCGCGGTTCCGAACTGAAGTGTCTAGAACTGCTCGGCCACAGCGGCCGGCAAAATTTAATGCAAATAGAGTTAGTAGTAAGGAAATAATAAAATTGAATCGTCAAGCCTGATTTGACGTTTTACTACATGAACAGTGAAAATGTAAGAAGCGATAAACTTTTTTCGTTTCTAAATTTTGTAAGGTATATCAACGAGGAACATTTTCGTGAAGGTTTGCAATTATTTGTAAAGTTTTTTGTAAGTCACTAAGTGTTTCTCAAACACACGAAGAATATAATGTGGCTAGTTGAGTGCAGTAAGTTATGCTGCCTCAAAACACATACACAATTTCAAACTGTAATACTTGTCATATTGTGTTGAACCTTTAACATAAGATAATACCTCTGGATAAGTAGATTACGACAGCATTTACGATTTTTAAATTCCCTCAATAATTCTGCAAAATATTGAAAATCAAATTTTTATTGCCCCAGGACGCCTGTAACCATAAACCGGGATAGCTGTTTAGTAATACAAATGAGACCCCAGCTAGACTAACTATAGATGGCTGCCGACCCACAAATACTGATCGTGAAAGTCGGCACCATTCGGAACGTTTTGTGTCATCCGTTTATTATTTATCTCAGATATTTATTGAGTCTGGTCAGATTAGGGCCTTCAGTCCCTCTTTTTCACCTGATCGTGGATTCACACACACAGTACCTTTTCTACACCTTAGTTACCTAAGAAATAACAATAATTTAAATACGACAACTAGTAGGAAAGTGATATGACTGTCTGTTGAGAAATGTAAATGAATAGTAATGACTATGAACTAATAAACTGTAACTCGGTTTTCTTTTTTGATACTAGTCAATTGTCAGGATGAGCATTACTGCAAAGGGCATTTGATTCTAAAGCATTATGTCAGGGTGAAAAACACTAAATAAATTACTTCTTCTCTCTTAACAACATGTGGGTAGGGTGGGTTCTTCCTTGGCTCGGGTATGAGGTAGAATGAAACAGAATTTTTACATAAGATAACTTTTATTGGAAGTTTTGTACAACTGTTTCCTTACTGGATTGTTCTGGCTGGGAGAGCGGCAGCTGTGTCGTTTGCGAACCTTCTGCTTGCGTGAGCGGCAGCGTCTGATTACGCGTGGCGGTGTGTATCTCGTGTCGCCGTTGACTGGAGACGCGCATCGTGTTGTGGCCCGTTTAATTATTGAGAACGAAGTCGTGAATCGGATGGTGATACCTTGGATGTGGCGTCGCAGTGTTTCTCTCTCTATGCGGCCGCATGTGACAGTGTTGTGCGTCGGCCAGCGGACTCCAGCTTGCCAGTCTTCGGCTGTCAGATCTTCATCCCAGCTCACAGGTGACTTCTGATGTGAGGCCGTCTCCTTCCCGTCCTCACGAGTCACCCGGGTACGTAAAAATCTGTCTTCAAATACCTTCTAACTTCTGTCTTCTGGCGGCGAGGCTGCTGCTTGCTATTCCGCTACAGCGGCGGACTTGGTGCTACCGTGTACGATGTAGTCTCTTCCTGCATGACGGTCTTCAGCACCGAAACTGAACTGTACTGGAACTGAACTGAAAACTACTACCCTCGGCCCCACTGCGTCGCGCGTATTTATTCACTTCAGTTCACTGGAGGTGATCCACTTCACGGTCATTGCCTCTTCTGTCACGTTGAAAAGCTTCTCGAAGAATGTTTTTAACGTCGGTCATTGGCTCTTGGAATGTAGGCAAGGGCCTTTGATCACACGTGACAACTTAGACACGCGTGAGACGGTCGGGCGGTGCCCTGACGGCTGAATCGACAGCTTCCTCTTACGTGGGGAGGGCGATGGCTTCTCCTGAACGTGCTGACTTGCAAGCGCCAGCTGTTGCCACGGCTGCTGTGCCCGCTGTTTGCCAGTGTGTAATTCTTCTAAACTAAACTAAATTTTCCATTTATTTTCTAATTTCTACTTCACTTCACATTGATTTCACTAATTTATTTACCTATCGTAAGTACCACTCAACAAAACTTAATATTGGAAGTATTACTACTAATGCTACTTCCATTAATAATAATAATAATAATAATAATAATAATGAAAATAATAGTAATAACGATAGTGGCAGATATCAAACAAATTTATAGGTGTACAAAATGAATACAGACAAATGAGCCTAAGTGATAAATGAATGTTTCGAATTGTTACCTAATAATTGTACTGTGTCACGCCTAAATCAGTTGCTCAAGCAGAAGTGAATGAGTTAAATATTTGAACTGAAACCGTCGTAGAACTGGAACGGTACATTTCCAGGAATGCGTTCCTGTTCAAAATATTATATACTGAAAGTGTTGTTAATAAAACTTCTCTATTTAAACTAGACTGAACTGCATGTGACTGCTTTAGTCTTTAATAAAACTTGCATTTGAGTGCGTATTTAACTGAACTGAACTTTATCTGACTGCATTAAAATATTGTTGGAAAATTAATACTCAAAATACACATCTGACCGCATGAAAGTTTAGTGGTAAAAATAAATGAGTCACCAACCTGCATCTGACTGCGTCTGTGGACTTAGCTCGTGCACTCCTTCCCGTTTAGCCGATATTAAAACATATATTCAACTCAGCCATAGTGAAAATGGCATAAAACTGTCATTCTAGACAACTTTACTCATTTTAACCCTGTTTGTTACTTAATAAAAATTCTGTCCTGATCTGAATAATTTGCCGACTGTGCAATGGCATATAGATTATTTTACTCTGATAAATGAAATTATTGGCTTTACTCATGGGAACTTTACTTTAATGTACCTTTTGGTTTAATGCGAGTACAGGATGGGAGAACGACATAAGGTGTGAGATGAAACTCTAATTTTATCTAAAAAAATATTTATTGTTCAAACTTTTAAGGCACATATGAAAAACTAAAAAAAAGCTTCTATAGCATGGATTTACGAGGAAGTTTCGCAAAACGCTTATTGCATCAACAATGGGATTTCTATCTAGCTTTTAGACATTATTTAACCACAGAAAACCTATTTTATTAATTATTCCTTCTAGTTTCCCCAGGTATGTGCCGAATTTCGCTCAATATATAGCATATTATGTGCGTAGCGCCAATTCTTACTTTGATGCTGTCACGACCCGGCTGCCTCCTGCAGGCATCTAGCTCTGACTCGAAACACGTCTGCTGTCTCTGCGCATCTCAACACCACCACTCAAACTTTTACCGCATGCACCTAGCTCTGTTAGCTGTCAAAGATCTTACTACTCGAAGATATACTACTCGTCAAACCTTGCGGTTGGAAACTATCGACATTTACCACTGGCTCTATCCTGATCGAATCTCAGCACATACCTTTCAATACCTCACCCTCCTCTACAAACCCTAAAAGTTTGCAAAAGGCATCTCCAAATAGTCTGTATGCGTACATACATACGTACATCCACTTTTATAATCGGGTGTATATGGACACGGCAGAGAGCCCCCGCTCGAAAATATAATTTAATAGGAATGCAGAGGCAACAGACCAGGAGGTCAGCTTTAGGCGGTGAGTGTGGTTTAGGGCCCTTTCCACTACCGACTCGTTGACGGTGGTGGAGCAGCAGACCTTCTGGGTGGCCGGAATTAATGTTGCGGCCGATCAGTGCTCGAGCGCGACACGCAAGCGCTGCTGGGCTCTCGGCAGAGAGGCGGGGTGTTTGCCGGCCTGGTGCTCCAGTGGCAGCCGCGTGCAGTGGGGTTGCAGGCTGGCAGGCGCTATCGACCCGCGCCGGGGCGGCGCCCCGGGCTGTGCTGTACTCTCTCCCTCTGTCTCTGCACTTTCCCTCTCGCAGGTCCTCGACCGACCAGCCGCGCCGCGCAGACCGTTCACCTCTCCGGAGGACGAACTCGAGCCACACACTCACGGCGCGTCCCACACAGGCCTCTACATTTCGCAGTACGCTAATTCCGTGATTCTCAGAGGACTGGCTTTCTCTTGCTCTACGGTTTAATGCAATAAACACTTATAATGCCACTTCCTCGGACGAGAAATAAAAATCAAAAACTAGCTCCCAATACCCCAAAGATTCCCCCCCCCCCCCCCCAAGTTCCAAATTCCCAGAAACGTGAATAAGCGAACGAAGTTCCATTTATCACTATTATTAGGACACTAACAAGTAATTGAAGCAGGAATCTAAGACTTGACAATTTAGCAATCTGCGAAAGAAAGATCAAATTTCAGTAAAATTAAAATCAAAATCATAATAAATTGCAAAATTAGCATAAATTAACATTCGCAAAGTAGAACCAACGTTCCCAAAGAATAATCCGTGTCAGTACTCTTTGGGAATCGTGAGTAATGACTAAGTATAATTCAATGCATTGTCACTACGTTACGTGAGGTAGCCGAAGCAGGTCATATATTTTAATGCTCGTACATGTAGGCGTGCTTAGATTGGTTTTTGAGATTGAATAATTGCGATCTATTATGACGTAGTAATACGATCTTCTGACTTCAAATATCACGGCATTAGAATTCGAACGGAGAACTTTTACCTACTAGAATAAAGTGAACTTTTAACTAGATAATTGAACCAAACATTACTTAGACAGTGATTTACGCAACGAACACTGATAGACAATTTTCATTCATAATAGCCATTGGTTTATGGAACCTCAGTGATAGGTCCGAAGCATATCATTTAAATCCCCCCAACACCTGCGAAAGTTTTCTTCTCAAGGCTCGGTTAGGAAGTGACTGATAATGTGCAATAAAACGCCCTCTCGTGCCAAGTCGTGCATTTGTGATTTAAAATTCTATCAAATTATTGACATGAAACTCCCGAGTAATAATTATATTTGACTGTAGCGCTCGGCGCTTGTGTAGAATCTTTGACTCAAATAACAAGCCCACTGTTACGATTTCTTGGATACTTGAAACGACGACCAGTTTGTGCGGAATTTGTTGTGGGTGTGACAGTATTGGTTTTATCATTAATATTTCATCATTAATCAGTTAAACATTGATTACGAACGATTAATTACGATTCTTGGTGATTTAAATATCCCACGCTCGTCGACATTTCAGTTCAGCACCATTATTTTGTGTAACGTCGTCTTCGTAACTTGATAACGATCTCAACACTCAACCGACTGTCGCCGAGTTTTAGCCGAGTCCAAGTACAAATCAAACCAAATCATCAAGAAGAAGAGGCGTCATACACTGAAGCGCCAAAGAAACTGGTATAGGCAACCGCATTCAGACACAGAGATATGTAAACAGGCACAATACGGCGCTGCGGTCGGCAACGACTGTGTAAAACAACAAGTGTCTGAAGCAGTTGCTTGATCGACTACTGCTACTACACTGGAAGCTTATCAAGATTTAAGAGAGTTTGGACGTGGTGTTGTAGTTGGCGCACGGCCGATGGGACACAGCATCTGCGAGGGAGCCATAAAATGAGGATTTTCCCGTACGACCATTTCACGAGTGTACAGTGAATATCTGGAATCCGGTAAAACATCAAATCTCTGACACTGCCGCGGCTGGAAAAAGATCCTGCAAGAACGGTACCAACGACGATTGAAGAGAATCGTTCAACATGACTGAAGTGGAACCCTTCTGCAGATTGCTGCAGATTTTAATGCTGGACCATCGACAAGTGTCAGCGAGCAAACCATTCAACGAAACATCATCGATATCGGCTTTCGGAGCCGAAAGCCCACTCTTGTACCCTTGATGACTGCGCGTCACAAGGCTTTACGCCTTGCCTGGGCCCTTCACAACACCGTCATTGGACTGTTGATGACTGGAAACATGTTGCCCAGTCGGACTAGTCTCCTTTCAAATTGTACCGACCGGACGAGCGTGTACGGGTACAGAGACAACCTCATGAATCCATGGACCCTGCACGTCAGCAGCGGACAGTCCCAGCTGGTGGAGGCTCTGTAATGGTGTGGGACGTGTGCAGTAGGAGTCACATGGAAGCCCTGATATGTCTAGATACGACTCTGACAGGTGAAACATACGTAAGCATTCTGTCAGATCACCTGCTTTCATTCATGTCCATTGTGCTTTTCGACGAACTTGGGCAATTCCAGCAGAGCAATGCTACAATCCCACATGTCCAGAATTGTTACAGAATGGCTCCAGGAACAATCTTCAGACTCTGAACACTTCCGATGCCCACCAAACTCTTCAGGCATGAACATTATTGAGCATATCTGGGATGCTTTCCAACGTGCTGCTCAGAAGAGATCTCCAGTGTCCACCCACTCGTACCCATACTGTTTTATGGACAGCCCTGCTGGATTAGTGGTGTCAGTTCCCTCCAGCACTACTTCAGACATTAGTCGAGTCCATACTACGTCGTCTTGCGGCACTTCTGCGTGCTCGATGGGGTCCTATACGATATTAAATAGGTGTATCGGTTTCTCTGGCTGTGCCGTGTATATTTACTCCTCCAATATTTATGCCTGGTGGTGTTTATCTCTTATCCATTCCCTGACCATGTCATCTGTATGCACACTGAATAATGTTGCTGACAAGCTACACCCTTGTTTTACTCTTTGATTTGATTGTACTCCTCCGTTCCCGCGTCGAGTCTAGTTCTGGCGTTCATGTATAGGCCTTTTGTGATTTGGATCAGATGTCTAGGGGTTCCTCTTTTTTCCATTATTGCCCGTAACTTGTCTTTAAGTGCTTCATCATAATCCACAGATGCTAGGGGAGTTTCCAGATTAGATTCTCACGTCTTCTGAATTATCTGTTTCAGTGCAGAAACATCATCTATGCATGGTCTCCCCTTTCGGAAATGCGTTTGTTCCTATATCAAAATTGAATGCAAGATTTTTGCAGTCTTTCATTTATATTTGCTGTAGATTTTGTAAGCAATATTTAGAGTACTTGTGCCCCTGTAGTTGTATGTATTACGTCTTTCGCCTTTCTTATGTACTGAAATGACCTTTTTTATTTTCCATTTCTCCGGTATCTCATATTTTCCTCAGCATATGTTAATCAAATGTAGCATTCTTAACTTTAAGAGAATTTCTCAGAGTTTAATCAGTTCGGTATTTATTCCATCTAATTGTGCTGATTTTCGGTTTTTTTATTTTTTTATCTGTGTTCAATTCCGTCAGTTCAATATAGTTTGTTCCTTGCAGTTCTTTTTATCTGCTTCTCTGATTTCTGGGTTGTACGATAGTTCTTTATAATGTGTAATCCAAATAGATGATTGTATTACATTTAGATTTACGGTATTTCTTTTTCTTTATTGAGATGTTTCGTTAATGTGTGGGCTTGTCTCCCATGGATGTCATGTTTAACCCAGCTTATAAACGCGTACCACGATGTATTATCGGCTGATCTTACTAACGCTTTTTCTTCCTTTCCTTTCCGATGAGGTTATTCTTCAGCTTCTAATGATTTCTTCTGCAAGTATTCCTTATATGTCTTCAGTTTATCATTTATGGCATTTTGTATCTCTTGATTCCATAATTTTAAACTTTTTAAACCTCTTTTCCTACTGGACCTATGTTTTTCACCTAGGACATCCCTTGCTATTTGTTTTGTAGCGTTTTTAATATAATACCTGGCGCGGGAAAGCTGCGTGGTCTGGGGCGCCTTCTCACGGTTCGCGCGGCTTACGCCCCCCCACCCTTCGGAGATTCGGGTCCTCCCTCGGGCATGATGAATGTGTGTGTTGTCCTGTCCTTAGCGTAAGATAGTTTAAGTTAGATTAAGTAGTGTGTAAGCCTAGGGACCAATGACCTTTCAAAATACACTCCTGGAAATGGAAAAAAGAACACATTGACACCGGTGTGTCAGACTCACCATACTTGCTCCGGACACTGCGAGAGGGCTGTACAAGCAATGATCACACGCACGGCACAGCGGACACACCAGGAACCGCGGTGTTGGCCGTCGAATGGCACTAGCTGCGCAGCATTTGTGCACCGCCGCCGTCAGTGTCAGCCAGTTTGCCGTGGCATACGGAGCTCCATCGCAGTCTTTAACACTGGTAGCATGCCGCGACAGTGTGGACGTGAACCGTACGTGCAGTTGACGGACTTTGAGCGAGGGCGTATAGTGGGCATGCGGGAGGCCGGGTGGACGTTCCGCCGAATTGCTGAACATGTGGGGCGTGAGGTCTCCACAGTACATCGATGTTGTCGCCAGTGGTCGGCGGAAGGTCCACGAGCCCGTCGACCTGGGACCGGACAGCAGCGACGCACGGATGCACGCCAAGACCGTAGGATCCTACGCAGTGCCGTAGGGGACCGCACCGCCACTTCCCAGCAAATTAGGGACACTGTTGCTCCTGGGGTATCGGCGAGGACCATTCGCAACCGTCTCCATGAAGCTGGGCTACGGTCCCGGACACCGTTAGGCCGTCTTCCGCTCACGCCCTAACATCGTGCAGCCCGCCTCCAGTGGTGACGCGACAGGCGTGAATGGAGGGACGAATGGAGACGTGTCGTCTTCAGCGACGAGAGTCGCTTCTGCCTTGGTGCCAATGATGGTCGTAGGCGTGTTTGGCGCCGTGCAGGTGAGCGCCACAATCAGGACTGCATACGACCGAGGCACACAGGGCCAACACCCGGCATCATGGTGTGGGGAGCGATCTCCTACACTGGCCGTACACCTCTGGTGATCGTCGAGGGGACACTGAATTGTGCACGGTACATCCAAACCGTCATCGAACCCATCGTTCTACCATTCCTAGACCGGCAAGGGAACTTGCTGTTCCAACAGGACAATGCACATCAGCATGTATCCCGTGCCACCCAACGTGCTCTAGAAGGTGTAAGTAAACTACCCTGGCCAGCAAGATCTCCGGATCTGTCCCCCATTGAGCATGTTTGGGACTGGATGAAGCGTCGTCTCACGCGGTCTGCACGTCCAGCACGAACGCTGGTCCAACTGAGGCGCCAGGTGGAAATGGCATGGCAAGCCGTTCCAGAGGAGTACATCCTGCATCTCTACGATCGTCTCCATGGGAGAATAGCAGCCTGCATTGCTGCGAAAGGTGGATATACACTGTACTAGTGCCGACATTGTGCATGCTCTGTTGCCTGTGTCTATGTGCCTGTGGTTCTGTCAGTGTGATCATGTGATGTATCTGACCCCAGGAATGTGTCAATAAAGTTTCCCCTTCCTGGGACAATGAATTCACGGTGTTCTTATTTCAATTTCCAGGAGTGTATTACACCAATCTTCATTTACGTCTTCACTAGTTGGTATTTCATTGAGCAGCTGTGTGAGTCTTTTCTGGTACAGATTTCTTAAGCTCTCTTCTTGCAACAGATGTACCTTAAATGTTACTTAAATTGTTTCACCTTTTATTTTTTATTGGTTGCTTTTCCCATCTTGACCATAGCTGGAGTAGATAGTGCTCTGTATTTATATTTCTTTTATATTTCTTTATATTTCTTTTCTGTATTTATACCTCTTTCACTGGTGTGTCTGTTATTCTTGGAGGTAACTTCTGATTAATTATCACATAATCTGCCAGTGGGCAGTAATCTCTTGCAGAACATGTCAATTTGTGAATGTCTTTGTTCTTAAAGAAGGTGTTCGTTTCCTCCTGTTTGTTAAACGTTGTGAATTCCGTTAGATTTGCTCCATTCTGATTTACAGAATCATCAGCGCTAGTACCATTATGCACTTCCTGTCGAACTCATTTTTGAGACGTTTGTATTCCTTTTTGCCTGCTTCATTTGCTGCATTTTTGTATTTTCTCCTTTCATCAATTAAATTCAGTATCTCTTCTGTTACCCAAGGCTTTCTATTAGCCCTCGTCTTTTTACCTACTTGATCCCCTGCTGCCTTCACTATTTCATTCCTCAAAGCTACTCATTCTTCTTCCACTGTATTTCTTTCCCCTATTCCTGTCAATTGTTCCCTTATGCTCTCCATGAAACTCTGTAAAACCTCTTGTTGTTTCAGTTTATCCAGGTCCCATCTCCTTAAATTCCCACCTTTTTGTAGTTTCTTCAGTTTTAATCTACAGTTCATAACCAATATATTGTGGTCAGAGTCCACATCTGCCCCTGGAAATGTATTACAATTTAAAATCTGGTTCCTAAATCTCTGCCTTACCATTATATATTCTATCTGAAACCTTTTAGTATCTCAAGGATTCTTCCATGTATACAACCTTCTTTCATGATTCTTGAACCAAGTGTTACCTATGATTAAGTTATGCTCTGTGAAAAATTCTACCAGGCGGCTTCCTCTTTCATTTCTTAGCCCCAATCCATATTCACCTACTACGTTTCCTTCACTTCCTTTTCCTACTATCGAATTCCAGTCACCCATGACTTAAATTTTCATCTCCCTTAACTACCTGAATAATTTCTTTTATCTCATCATATATTTCATCAACTTCTTCATCATCTGCAGAGCTAGTTGGCATATAAATTGTACTACTGTAGTAGGCGTTCGCTTCATGTCTATCTTGGCCACAATAATACGTTCACTATGCTGTTTGTAGTAGCTTACCTTCATTCCTCGCAAAAGTCTTGTTCCTCCTGCCACCGAACTTCACTAAATCCCACTATATCTAACTTTAACCAATCCATTTCCCTTTTCAAATTTTCCAACCTACCTGCCCGATTAAGGGATCTGACATTCCACGCTCCGATCCGTAGAACGCCAGTTTTCTTTCTCCTGATAACGACATCCTCTTGAGTAGTCCCCGCCCGGAGATCTGAATGGGGGACTATTTTATCTCCGCAATACTTTACCCAAGAGGACGCCATCATCATTTAATCATACAGTAAAGCTGCATGCCCTTGGGAAAAATTACGGCCGTAGTTTCCCCTTGCTTTCAGCCTCTCGCAGTATCAGCACAGCAAGGCCGTTTTGGTTAGTGTTACAAGGCCAGATCAGTCAGTCATCCAGACTGTTGCCCCTGCAACTACTGAAAAGGCTGCTGACTCTCTTCAGGAACCACACATTTGTCTGGCCTCTCAACAGATACCCCTCCGTTGTGGTTGCACCTACGGTACGGCTATCTGTATCGCTGAGGCACGCAAGCCTCCCCACCAACGGCAAGGTCCATGGTTCATGGGGGGCGGGGCATTAGTTCATAGTCAGTGTAATGTACTCACACTGCCAGTTCGGATACTCAAATTGTTTAAATACTGATGGTCACATTAAAATTGTTATTTGTTAAGTAAGATGTAAAAATAAACTGCAAGTGTGAGATCCTGATCCGATGTAAGAGAAGGCCTGATGACCCTAGATAGATCAAATTAAACAAACAGAAGAACGGACAGGAGACAACTGTGTTACGTCCCGGTGACGTTAAGGTCATCATAGAGGGAGACGTAACCGCAATATAATTGGCCACGTACCACCCAGCGGCGTGTCTGAGGAGTGATTATTTATAGTGGCTCTGCGAAACTTTGTTATGTTAGGTAAGTGACCAAGTCAGCGCAGCGTTAGGCGAGAGCATGCAGAAACTGGTGGCTAGGTTTCCCACCTCGCCACAGGTAGTGATGTCTGTACGTGGGAGGGACAAAGATGTCGGAACAATTACGAGTTGAGAATGCTGTACAGCTGCTATACATCAGCGAATGAGTACAATCAATTAGTGAATTGCACTTTTCAGCAGAATGTAGGATGTTGTGTGAGTTTGAGAAGTATTAGAACTGTGTTGTGCTTCGAGAGACAACCCTGGACTTTACCTTTCGCGAGAAACATTGTTACCAACTAGCGCCAGGCGCCCCTCACGGAATCAGTCTGACTCTGCCGTCTCTCCTGGCACATTCAGGGCTAGCGTCTGCCTGTAAGTGCTCCTTCGGCCCACAGCTTAACTCTTGAAGATGTCCACGCCTCATCATTCAGCGCAGATTGCATTTTAAACTGTAAAAAAGAGAACAGGTTAGTTTCATGGAGAAATGCAGCTGCGGCCGAAAACACACACTATTTACAATATGCACCAAATACACAATTTTAAACATACGGCAATTAAATTTTGTACCACGCTTTATATGAAATTAACACATTTACTAGTAAGTGCCTTGGATTATATATATTTGACTCTTGTATGGAAAAAATTATTTTCTAAAAATAATATACGTATTTTCCTCTGAGAAACCATTCAAGAGATTACAATAAAATTTTGCCTGTTTCATTTCGTTCCATATAGTATTTTTTTTAATATGTCGGATACGAGAACTTTAATATTTTTTAATTATAATTTCGTAAGTGTAATATAAAATTCATGCAAAATTCGAAGCACTTTTCCCCATATCTTGGATGGGTGAGCATCCAGTCTGCCGCGCTCTGTTGGCAAGCGAGGTGCACTCAGCCCTTGTGAGGCAAACTGAGGAGCTACTTGACTGAGAAGTAGTGACTCCGGTCTCGGAAACAGACATACGGCCTGGAGAGTGGTGTGCTGACCACACGCCTCTCCATATCCCCATCCAGTGACGCCAAATGCGCTGAGGATGGTACGGCGGCCGGTCGGTACCGTTAGGCCTTCATGGTCTGTTGGGGAGGAGTTTAGTTTTGGCCCATATCTCAGTGTACAGTAAGAACTTCAAAATTTACACTTGAGACAACATTTATTGGGTTTATAGAGATAAATGTACAAAATTTCATAAAGATTTAATGAATTCTGAGAAAAAGGTGCATAAACTATAAAAAACATAATTTTCAGAGAATGCAATGTAAAGTTCAGCCTAATGCTTTTCCTTCTGTGATCTCTTCAGAAGGCCCCAAGATATCTACTCAAGGGCCTCTTTCCCTTCATAGCTTCTCTTTTGGTTTCTTGTTTTCTGCTTCGTTTCTTTTACCAGGTCTTTAGCTTACTTTTCAGCTACAGAGAGGCGCTGTAAATCTATTTTTCTCAAGATATCTTGAGTGAAATTTCTTACATCAAAGCATATTCTCTCTAATACCTTCATCCTCCCTACATTCCCAGCATTGAATACAAGAACTGCATCGTAGGTTGCAATTCTTACAACTATAGCAGATGTGGGAAAAAAAAGAATTCCTTCTTGATAAACAAAGCAGCTGGTTTGCTATTGTTTGTAAGAAACCAAACAGAGTCAAAGATGATGTATAAAACCACAGAGGTTATATCACAGCCTTCTAGATGCATCCTGTGCAAGTTTTCATGAATGTAATCTATAGAATAGTTGCTCACTGATCTGGTATTGCTATTCTGACAATTGTAGCAGATGAAAATGTGGGAAAACAAGAATTGCTTTTTCATAAACAGAGCACCTGGTTGTTATTGTTTGTAAGGTATGAAACAGAATCAAAGATGATCTATAAAAGCAAAGAGTACGTATCACAGCCTTCTAGATGTTTCCTGTGCAAGTTTTCATTAAAGTATTCCGTGGAATCGCTGTTCACCCAGCTAGTATTGAAGTATTGCTTCAATAAGTCGGTGTGGCAGGAAGGTCGTGTCACATATTGAATTATTTTCAATCACATCAGATGTGACTTGAACATTTAAACTTTGTGAACTTATTGTCCATGAGTTCTACTGGCAAATAAAAAAGAAATTGAAAATCGACATTTTCGGTCAGTGTCACGAACATCCCCCACGTAATGAGTTCGTGTTTGTCGTTTCCGTTTCTCGACAACACTTCAGCCGCAATTAAAATGACAAACTTGTCGGCCTGGTCGCAGCGCTGGATGACGCTACCCGTACCACTGTGTGAAAGGCAGTGCAGTTGGCCTGCAGCGCCAAGGTCGACGGCCCACGCGCGCTCTGCCAGCCGTGGACAAGGGCGACACAGCTGGCTGGCGAGCTTTCGGCACTGCAAATGCACCGCCGCCACGTGACTCGTTAGAAACGGCCACGGGCCTCGTAACGTACCTTCCAGGTACATAGCTTGCCAGAGAAGAGGTTATTCGATACGGATTACGATTCGAACAGTAATTTTGGGCGTTCACCAACTCGTGCCACTTCAAAAGTAAGGAGACCAGCAATCAGGTAAATAAGTAATTTACAAACAATTAGTACAATGGATACATTTAATTTGGTTGATTTTAAAATGGGGCTGCAGGATGTGTGTGAAGTTAGTGTCGCTAAACACAGGAGCAGTACAGAGGAAGCACGTTTTATAAAAAGCGTCTACCCTCACTGTAGATAGTTGTCTTCATTTTACGAGAAGATGTTGTAGGTAATATTCGCGATTCATTGAGAATTGCTTCGTCGTTCTATAAATACTAGAAGAAGCAGTACCAATTGTCTCGAAGGCTAACTACTTCCTGATTTAGTAAAATACAAAAACTCAATACCATTTCATATTCGTTATTTTTCAGCTAAAGTCTTCAAAAAAATACTTTACTGTTCTAAAGCTTATTTAGGCACTAATGTCGATAATGGTGGACTGGAGAGGGAGAGGGAGATACTTATTTCTGATTAAACTCGGGGGTAACAGTCTCAAAATGGTTGGGAACCACTGATCTAGTCGAAGTTGTAAGACATTTCTCGCGTCTGTCGTAAGTAAATAAGTAAAGAAAGCTCTCATTGTCTTGGACTGAGAGATCGAAACAAATGCTTAAAATGATTTAGTGGTACTGTCTCACACCCAAAAGTATTTACAAATTTACATTTTTTGTATTTTTAAATATAATTACAAAGTTATTGTCATATAGGTATGCGGATCGTTAAAATCGGCAATATTTTTCATTTTAGTTTGTATTTTCAGGTTGTATTTTGTACGAAACTTATTTCAGACATACAATTTTTGCTTGTCTGAAGTTAGCCATTTGTTGCTTCAGGGATTTTCTTGTTTTTTGAGGAATCTTGTTGCAGTTTTGGAGTCGACTTGAATTCATTCAGTATCTGTTTATACCTGGGCTGCAGCAGTAGAAGTCAGAACTGTACTTGCTCTGCAACCTTCCACAAGCATTTTTGATTCTCTGTCTACAGCAACTTAGTTCTGCCTATGTGGACGCCGGAAACAGTGCGTTTTCTTCTAAGTTTCCACTGAGTACTCACAACACGTTTGTAGTTTTTCAGACCAAGGTGTCGCTACAATAAATCCTCAACAAAACTGTAACCAACCGCATTAGGATGCAGCATTGGGAAAGACAGGAACTTCCCAATTTCATTTCTGGCATAGTACTCATGTGCAATTCCCAATGATTGTATGTTTCGCCATCACCCCTGTGTTAGATGAAATTTGCATCATTGGATCATTACATCAGTACACAGTTCACACTGAAAACTTTGTCCATGTAAATAACTTCAGGCTAGGATAACCACTTTTATCAACAGATTTTGAAAATACATGCTGATAAGATGAAGTTTCCTTATTGTCCAACATAGAAAAAAAATTGAAATGTACTGTCCATTAACAAGGCCACGCGGGGTAGCCAAGTGGTCTGTGACGCCTTGCCACGGCAGGAGCGGCTGCCCCCGTCGAAGGTTCGACTACTCCCTCGGGAATGGGTCTGTGGGTTGTCCTTAGCATAAGTTCCTTTAAGTTAGATTAAATAGTGTGTAAGCCTAGGGACCGATGACCTCAGAAGTTTGGTACCACAGGGACTTACCACAAATTTCCAAATTTTCCATTAACAAGCTTATGGACGGTACATACATAGCTCACAGAGATCTTTGTGCAATTCTTCAAAGTTCCATTACAGAATATTTTGTCGTACATTAATTAAGTGCACTCTAAGAGAAAAGAAAAAAAGCAACGCAACACAAAACAATTATTCCAATGGTAGATGTGATGTACATGTGCAGACAAAGAAATGACTCAAATTTCAGAAAGACTGGATGATTTATTGAAGAGAAAGAGCTTCACACATAAAGCAGGTCACTAATGCGTCGGTCCACCTCTGGCCTTTTTGAAAACAGTTATTCGATTGGCATAGATTGATAGAGTTGTTCTGTTCTCCTGATGGATATCATGCCAAATTATGTCCAACTGGCGCATTAGATTGTCAAAATCTAATAATAATGGTCCAAACGTTCTCAGTTGGAAAGAGATCCGGCCACCTTTCTGGTCAACGTTATTTTGGCGAGCACGAAGCTGAGCAATAGAAACCCTCGCCATGTGTGGGCCGGGCATTATCTTGCTGAAATGTAAGCAGTGCTTTAAGGGTGCCGCAGATGACAGCCACCACCGTCCGTGGCGTCTCCAGACGCGTCTTGGACCTGGAATTTCATGGACTGAAGTACAATTGTCTTCAGTGATGAATCCCGCCACGAACTGAGAGGATCAGATGACCAGCGAAGTCGTGTCTAGAGACGCTCCAGACAGCGGTGGGATACCACCCTGACTGTCACCTACTGCATGGCCCAACAACCAGAGTGATGGTCTGCGGTGCCATTTCCTTTCACTGCGGGGCACTTCTGCACCCTTGCAGCATAGCGGCACATCGATGATATATGATAACTTCTTTATTTAAATGTGTTAATCTGTACTTAAATTGCTGAATTACTGAGAAGATGAAAATTCTACGTTTTTTGATTCTGAAACTGCTGAGTAAATCTCAACGTGCTGAGCCTACTTTCTCTTTACTTTTTCTTATCATGTCAACACCGACCCACAATATTCTAGCGCAAAGCAATCTGACTGCTTAAAAACATTACAACCTGACTTCAAACAATTAATACAAAAGAATGGCCCTGAATAAGAAGCAATCCTGACAGTAACCTATATTTCATTAAGCACTTACTTCACAAAAATCTTCATTACGCGAACTACTGCAATACAGCGAGCGTCAATACTGCCAGCATTATAAAAGATTCAAACTAATAAAGCCAGTAAGTGCTAATAGGCATCTGGTTAACAAAGGAAAAATTTTGTTGCAAACCAAATAATGTTTTTTTTTACCTTAATAATGTGACATCCAGTTCAAACACGAATATAAATCGTCATTGACATCCAGTAAAAGATACATAATCATGAATAACTTTCAATCTCCAAGTTGGATACTTCCAGATCGTTAGCCTACGGTAACACTTTAGACTTCTACCATCACTGCTGGCTGTTCACCTCCAACTGCCAAGCAGTCCTTCCATCACTGCTGGCAACTAACTTACAACTGCCCAACACTACTGGTGATTAACTTCCAATAACGAGTCCAACCAGCCACAGAGTCTCTTACAAAGAAAGCGCAGTCAGAGTTCCAAGGCAAAGTGTTACACAGCGCTGCCAACACAAAAGCAGCGCACTTACATAGCCCCCCTGCTCGCCACAAAAAATTTTACTAATTATTTTGGGAATTGGCCAGTATCAATTTGTTAATTTTTTGTATTAACAATATCAAATAGATCAAATTCACACATTTATTAATATACTGTTGGTGAGAAACAAATATTGACCTCACGGTCCCTTAAGAAAGTCCTAATCACATTTCAGAGTAGTAGTGTATGACAGTTTTATGCACAAAGTCTGAGCAGTAAAACAAAATGCACACTCAAATAGTGGATCACCATACAGTCTTGAAGAATTGTTGCCCTCTCAACGGAAACACAATGCTGACTCTTGATATGAAGATTGGTAATGGACCACAAGGGAGCAAACCCACAGCAGAGTCCGTCGAAGTCTTGAGGAATATTGGTAGAATTAGTAGGTCACCACAGAGCAGACCCACAGCATTTCTCGTAGAGATTATGGTAGTAGTGGGCCACCACGGGTGCAGACCCACTGTAGTCCTTGTAGAGATGGTCAGCAGCCATCCATTGTGACTGTGCGGGTGCACAATCACAATTGAAGAGTCTTGCAGATAATAAAGAATGTAAATAAACCACCACTTGTGCACTCACTATTTTTTTTGCAATGTCCTTAGAATCAGCATTTCTGTTAACAAGCCCCTTTCTGAATTATCAACACATGTCCAAACACTAACACAGTCATTTAGCCTATTAGATTTTACAGATACAGTATGACCAACAGAAATGTGTGCAGTAAAATGAATCCCTACTACACTCCTGGAAATGGACAAAAGAACACATTGACACCGGTGTGTCAGACCCACCATACTTGCTCCGGACACTTCGAGAGGGCTGTACAAGCTATGATCACACGCACGGCACAGCGGACACACCAGGAACCGCGGTGTTGGCCGTCGAATGGCGCTAGCTGCGCAGCATTTGTGCACCGCCGCCGTCAGTGTCAACCAGTTTGCCGTGGCATACGGAGCTCCATCGCAGACTTTAACACTGGTAGCATGCCGCGACAGCGTGGACGTGAACCGTATGTGCAGTTGACGGACTGTGAGCGAGGGCGTATAGTGGGCATGCGGGAGGCCGGGTGGACGTACCGCTGAATTGCTCAACACGTGGGGCGTGAGGTCACCACAGTACATCGATGTTGTCGCCAGTGGTCGGCGGAAGGTGCACGTGCCCGTCGACCTGGGACCGGACAGCAGCGACGCACGGATGCACGCCAAGACCGTAGGATCCTACGCAGTGCCGTAGGGGACCGCACCGCCACTTCCCAGCAAATTAGGGACACTGTTGCTCCTGGGGTATCGGCGAGGACCATTCGCAACCGTCTCCATGAAGCTGGGCTACGGTCCCGCACACCGTTAGGCCGTCTTCCGCTCACGCCCCAACATCGTGCAGCCCGCCTCCAGTGGTGTCGCGACAGGCGTGAATGGAGGGACGAATGGAGACGTGTTGTCTTCAGCGATGAGAGTCGCTTCTGCCTTGGTGCCAATGATGGTCGTATGCGTGTTTGACGCCGTGCAGGTGAGCGCCACAATCAGGACTGCATACGACCGAGGTACACAGGGCCAACACCCGGCATCATGGTGTGGGGAGCGATCTTCTACACTGGCCGTACACCTCTGGTGATCGTCGATGGGACACTGAATAGCGCACGGTACATCCAAACCGTCATCGAACCCATTCCTAGACCGGCAAGAGAACTTGCTGCTCCAACAGGACAATGCACGTCCGCATGTATCCCGTGCCACCCAACGTGCTCTAGAAGGTGTAAGTCAACTACCCTGGCCAGCAAGATCTCCGGATCTGTCCCCCATTGAGCATGTTTGGGACTGGATGAAGCGTCGTCTCACGCGGTCTGCACGTCCAGCACGAACGCTGGTCCAACTGAGGCGCCAGGTGGAAATGGCATGGCAAGCCGTTCCACAGTAGTACATCCAGCATCTCTACAATCATCTCCATGGGAAAATAGCAGCCTGCATTGCTGCGAAAGGTGGATATACACTGCACTAGTGCCGACATTGTGCATGTTCTGTTGCCTGTGTCTATGTGCCTGTGGTTCTGTCAGTATGATCATGTGATGTATCTGACCCCAGGAATGTGTCAATAAAGTTTCCCCTTCCTGGGACAATGAATTCACGGTGTTCGTATTTCAATTTCCAGGAGTGTATTTACTTAATTTGAAGAACTGGTGTCTATACAATTTACAATTTTACAGCATAAGAATACAATTACAAAGATACAGAAAACATCACTAAAGAATATGATAATACACATAACATTTATGGTAATCCAGGCTTTACAAAGGAATAGGAGTAAGCATATACATGAGTATTCCAGGAACTGTGACATAAGTAAATAAATGAAAAACGAGATTATCCACTGAAATTGTAACTTGACCCATGAGCATTAAAAGAAAACAGAACAGAATCAATAATGTCTAAACATCTTTCCAAAGTAAAGAATTTATTAGATTTGAGAATAACAGTATTCCTGATCATAGTAAATGCAGCTTAGTACTAGAAGAGAAAAATTCAGTTAATATTATCAGATAAACACACAGAGACAGGAAGAACACAGATACACAACAGTACACTTAAACACATAGCAGAATAACACAAAAGGAAAGGACAGGTTTTGTTTTCAGTGTAACATTTGGTACTGTAGTACTTGTTATACTTCATTTCCAATCAAAACTTCGTTTTCCCACAGATCTTTTCTTCTTATTTCAACATTTGTTCCCACAAAGAAAATCCTATATAAGCATGCTTTCTGTATTTACTTTCACATATTTCTTACCTCATCATTTATTTTCTATTATCTTACCACATCATTGTTTCCAAGTAAATCCTACCTATACCGATTGTCCCTAAACCCTACTTACCATTTCATTTCCTCTTTCAAAATAATTATTTCTCAATATACAATACTCTTTGGCCAAAATTTTTTTAGCTTCTCAGTACATTTCTTCCACAATTCATCACAACTCACTCTCTTATATACCCCCTCTTACGCTAACTTAAATCTACTTAGCTCAGTTATATAAACTAGAAAACGAAGCAATTCAGCAGCACAAAAGAGTTAACACAAACAGCAATGATAAAAAAGATGCAAATTGGCAAAGCAAGCAGCAGTATATCTAAATGATCAAAGCAATTGCAACATTACAATTAATATTAGACAATAATCTGCAAAAAAGAAAAATAAATCAGTGGTAAGACTGGCTTATAAGAGTAGTACAAAGTAAAATTCAGCAGGACAATGCCTGGCAAATAGCAGCAGCAAATGCAATAGCTTATACCTAAACATGACAAAGCACAAGCAGAAAAAATATTACAGTAAAGATAGCAATGCAGATAAGGGAATGTCTATTTACATCTTAATACCTATGTCACATATTAACACTAAAGTGATGCACCACAACAAACAAAAAATTACCAAGTCCTTGAAAAGGAAATTATGTATACAGTTCCTGTTATCAATCACTTCTCCTTCTTATGCTTCTTTCGTTTCCTAGTGCTTCTTTTTTAAGAATGTAGATCATAAAAGTATTATTTATTGGATCTATAGACAGACAGTGTGTACATTAGTATATGTATTAAATTTTATTTTATAAAACCAGTCCGACAGTGCAACTAGAAACTAGATATCAAATATAATAAACAAATATGTACAAGACAAAGTAAAAAAATACATTATCCATTAGTCATATGGCGTTTCACAAGTAAGGACAATTCTGTCAGCTCTTGTAGAAAGATACTTGTCATAATCAGGTGTGTAGGCGTAAAAATATTTCTCATCACTTCATAAACATTTCTGTAAGTAGCACAAAGTATGAGCTCTACAGTGTAATCATATGTTTCCAAGTAATAGCATGTCGTGTTTGCGATGCGTTCCACAAAGAAATGTCAACAACAAGGTCAACAGCTTCTCTTTTCTACAACCATGTGAGCGCTTGCGAAAGTGTAGGTACCTTCAGAGTGGCTAAAGCAGCACAAGGAAATTTAAAAGCCCACACAACAATAAGTATATTTCAAAGCAAGTAGCGCGCATCCCAGTGCAGCATTATGTCAAGGTCACAGACATACTTTACCGAAATATTAACGACAGCAGCCTCTTCTACAATGACAGCTTGATACCAATAAAAAATTTCACAGGTTGAGAATTTACGTTAGAAGTCTATAGAAACGAAATCTCATGAATAACAGTGTCCAAAAATTTCCGTCAGCATTGTGGTACTCACATTCACATCTATATTCACATCTCATAACTCTTCAAGTACGATTCTATCATAACATACCATAACAAATCAATCACATCTCAAAATCGTCGTAGCTTCCTTCAATAATCTCAAAACCTCTAAAAAATTCTCTTTACTCGCTTCAATAGAGTCATTTATCTCAAACGGACTTCAAAAATCATGATCCCATACAAAATACATCACTCAAATCTCTCGTAGTATCACAGTGGTTCCTAAAGTAAACGTGAGAAGATCCCAAAATGCAGAAAAAGTACAACTTTATAAGTGTGAAGTGATCTAACTGTGTAATTACGTAAATATGTGTCACTGACGTTCAACTATCACGTAGCTGTGTAATTCTGTGTTAGAGAAATATGGTACTGATGTGTAAAGTTGTATGAGCAAATACCATATTACCTAGGATTCCTTGCTCTTGCCACACGCATGGAACACAAAGTAAGCATGTACCCCCTGAGGGTTAATGTAATTATACCCTCAGATGTTACAGATAACAACAACAGAATGAAATGTATCGCCGAAAATCTTCTCATAGTAGTTCTAAAATATTTCTGAAAATATTCCAAGTACGGAACATAATCACTCAAATGCGAGTCGTGTAGCGCTAAACTGTGCATCTTGCTGTAAGATAATTTTTATCACTGGCTAACGGTGAAAATGTCCCAAGTGTCGTAGTTATCGTCGTTCATAAGCGAAGTTCTCCAAAAGTACTTTACCGTATCATATACAAAAGTAAAAATACTATGCATAGAGATGTTGTAGTTATTATGTACATTACCATGACCAAGAAAGTACTGTACTGCAACGTATTGCTGTGTTATGAAAAATACCTATCTCATTGTAGCTATGCCACAAAAGTCATTACCAAAATATGTTTTACTTTCTAGAATAACGCAGAAAACTGTGCAGACATGAAACAAGTGCAGCACAAAAATAATAATAAAACTGTGTCATTCATTAGTAGCGTCGTAGTATAATCATGTAGCTGTCAAACAAATGGAGTACTCTGTCATCTGTAATTTCTCAGAAAGCACTTTAAATAAAATACGTCTTTTCAAGTAAACCAATATATTGCAGTAAAATCTCATTAGCAGTATATGCTCCAAGTATGTGAGCCTTATAGTCATTACGTAATCCTGCAACCAACAAACAAAAATGTACATACACAGAGACTGTGTTGTTTGTTCCCTATAAAAGTGGACTCATAAAGTTACTGTCTTAATAATTTCCATAGGTTCTTAATTGGATAGTTGACTTCAAAAGATTGTTGCATGTTAACAGTTTCTAAGTGTGACAAAGCCTAATAGTAATGTGAAGTTAAAAAGTTTATAGAAAAGACTAAGTTAGAAAGCAAATTATCTCTCAATAAACGGTTTTACGTGACAAATGTGGTGTAGTCCTTTACTTTTTTTAGTACACAGAGTTTCAACTTCGTCACAATTATCATGCGGTATATGTCAAATCTTATAAGGTCCTTTGTAAACCAGAAAGAATTTGTGACTAAAATGTTTCTTCTTATGTGACAATGAATGGGCTTTAAACTAGAACTTTCTGACCAATATGTAGTTTCTTTGCATTTGTCTTACCGTGTAGTTTTCTCCTTTCGTCTGCAGCAGAATTTATATTTTTAATAGCCAAATCAATTATGTCTTTATGTCGAAGTTGACGTGTATTTGGAAAAAGTACAAGCTCTCTAATTCTGTTCCTTGGTTCCTCATTCTTCAATACAAGAAGAGGTGGTAAAGCAGTGGACCGATGAGGCATTTAATTCAGCACGTTTTGAAATAAATGTAAGGAACTAAATATATATCCCAATATTGATGCTTTCTGTGACAATAACGTCTACAAACCTTGTTGATTTCTTTCACAATCCTTTCAGGCGGGTTACAATGCGTTGAGTACAAAGAATAAAAACAGGTTTGATTTTACGATTACGATGCATGCGTGACGAAACTGCAGATCTGAATTGCGGTCAGTTATCTGAAATAACTAAAGCATAATGTCCAACTTCAAGTAAGAAATTTTTAACAAAGGCATTGCATACAGACCGCCCAGTGGCTTTACGTAACGGAGTGAAAGAAACAAATTTTGAAGTAAGTTCAACAGCTACTAGAACGTACGAAAATCCATTCGATGTTTTGACAAGGGGTCCCAGAAGATCAACAGCGGCGAATTCTTTTAATCTAGTAGGAATGATAGGAAACAATGGAGCATAATCTGAGATGGTAGATGGTTTAGCTTTTTGACAGAGTCTACAAATAGACAAGACTCTTCGAATTCTCTTTTCCATATTGTGAAAATAGCAAGTCGTTCGAATAATATTATAACATTTTCGTGGATCCAAGTGTGGGTAGCTGTAATGAATGTACCAGATGATCTTACTAACAAAATCGTCTGGAATACAAAGTACCCATAACTTATCATCAACAGTGTTTCTAACCCGATAATAATAACGAATCTGAGTGTGTGTATTTTCATGCCAGTTTTTTATATCTTTCCAAATCTGGTCTTTGGCTTGTTCGTAAGTAATGTTCAAAGATGTAGTGATGAAGTTTTCAAAGGCTTCTTTTGGAATGTAAAGAATACTGAAGTTTTTTTCGAGGTTAGCTTCTCTGTTGCTTTTCTCAAGCCCAGCCGGTGCACGTGACAGTGGCTTCCGCGACAATGTTTTCTTTGCCGGGAATGTAGACTATTGTGAAGCGGAATTCTAGCAGAAACAATGCCCAACGTTTCACCCTATCATGATTTAATAATAGTAATACACGATTATCAGGTGGGTTACAATGTGTTGAGTACAAAGAATAAAAACAGGTTTGATTTTACGATTCCGATGCATGCATGACCAAACTGCAGATCTGAATTGCGGTCAGTTATCTGAAATAACTAAAGCAACATGTCCAACTTTTACGTGTTTGCCAGAAAGAAAGAAATAAAATCTTTGAAATGCCCAAACGATAGCTAAAGCTTCTAATTCAGTGGCGGAATAACTTTTTCAGATTTTATTAGCACGCAGCTAGCAAAAGCGATGGTTTTCTGAACAGCATTGTTATTTGCTATGACTTCTTGAAATAAATAGGCACCAAGACCAACTTTAGAGGAATCCGTGCTAAGGCAGAACTCTTGTGACAGATCCATGTGTGCTAAGATTGGCGCGTTAAGGAGCGCTTCTTTCAAAGAATCAAATTCCAACTGCGCCTGTTCGTCCCAGTTCCAAATAGTATTTTTCCCAGTAATAGAGCAAACTTTTGGTGTTACTAGAATTTGCATATTCAGAAAACGACGGTAAAAATTCACGAGACCTAGAAAACTGCAGATTTGTTTTCTTGTGGATGGAACTGGAATGGCTCTGATTGCTTCTAGCTTTTCAGGATCCGGCTGAATGCCTTCAGAAGAAATAATGTGTCCCAAAAGCTTCACCTTCGTCCTACCGAATTCAGACTTTTCCAAGTTAACTGTAATTCCAGATTCTGCAAAAATACGTGGCACACTGTTGAGGATACGATTACATTGTTCCCACGAGGCTTCTGCTATCAAAATATCGTCCACGTATAAGGTGATGTGGCGTGATTTATGCCACGAATGAATGCTGCCGAAAAAATATTCAAACCAAAAGGAAGTGTCCGAAACTGATAACAAATGCCGAAACAAAGAAAAGATGTATTTTTTCTACATACTGGATGAAGTTCAATCTGATAGAAGCTGGATCTGAAATCGACAGAAAACAGCACTTTTACACCATTGAAATTCTGAAGTTCTTCCAACGTTTGAGGCCTGTCTGTTTCAGAAATGTTGATGGTGTTTAATTGCCTCGAGTCTAAGACAAGCATGATCGATCCGTTTTTTTTTCATCAACATGTAATTGATTATTGTAAGAGCTTACCGTTGGTTCAATAATGCCCTTGTCAAGCAGAGATGGTATTTCTGTTCTGACACGGTCCCTGTATTGTGCCGGAATTACGTATGGTCTGACGCAAGATCTTGTGTGCTCACGGACACGAAATTGGTATTGAAATCCTTTAATTACTCCTGTTTTGTGAGTAAAAACTGTGGAATGTGCTTGCAAAATGTCAAACAGGTCGTGCCTATCAGTGTCAATTACAGTTATCAATTGTTTGAATTTTATTCTGAATGAAACTGGTAGTATCTAATACATCATCAATATCATCCCTGTCAGTACTTAGAAAGTGATTAACAGTGTCAAATTCCGTCGACAGTTCCGAACTGTGGTCTAACAAGAAGTAAAGCCGATTGACTTCCTCGTCATAGTTTGAAATCAAATCTTCAAATTTCAAAGCTATTGACTTACCTTCTTTCTCTAAACTTATTTGAGCGTTTAAAACTGCTTTTTATTCATTCAAAAAGTCTACACCCAATATAATTTCCGTCGATAATGATGGAACAATAAGAAAATCTGTGACTTTGATAAAAGAATTCTAAGTTAGTCTGTAGGCGTACATGTAGACTTTTTCCAAAAATTGCACCTTGCAATTTAATCTTATGCAAAGGAAGTGTGCGGCAATTGTCCAATTTGTTGCATTTACTAAAAGCTGTTTCACTAATTACTGAAATAGGACTACCAGAGACAAGTATTGCCATAAATTTTATGTCATTTGCTGTGATGTGAATTACAGGATATGCAATGTTATTCTGTTTTACATCATGTTCCTGGAGTAAGATGTCCCAAATGTCTTCCATTTTTACGTAATTAAAAGGCACGACAGATACATCGTCAGTTTCATACGTACTTTTTGTTGCTGGCAGTTGTGCGAGTCATTGTCTATTATCTCTTTGTTGTTGCTCATCGTTACTGGGATTTGGAGACCTAACATCTACAATTTCAACTTGTCGAGAGGGCCCTGCCCTGTTTGAATCCCGCCAGTTCTGATTAACGTCAGGTCTGTTGTTACGATTATATCGTCTGTCATCATGTCGGTAGTTTCTGTAGTTTCTCTCTTGTCGCTTAAGTGGTGGAGAATTTCTACCAGAATCGTAACTGCGAAGTGGACCTTTGCGTCTGAAGTTATTCTGTCTTCCTTAACACTAATCATTCTGGTTCCCATATCGTCTGTTTCTACTATTGTCTCCGTCATAATCATCCACAGAGAGGTGATCTTTCCCTGTAACTATTGTTATTCTGCCAACGGTCACCATTTGAGTTATAAAATGGCTAAAATGGTTCAAATGGCTCTGAGCACTATGGGACTTAACATCTGTGGTCATCAGTCCCCTAGAACTTAGAACTACTTAAACCTAACTAACCTAAGGACATCACACACATCCATGCCCGAGGCAGGATTCGAACCTGCGACCGTAGCAGTCGCGCGGTTCCGGACTGAGCGCCTGAACCGCTAGACCACCGCGGCCGGCAATTATAAAAGTAGTCACACGTGTCTGGTTATTATTTCTATCGTCACAGAATTGTGACGGGTGTGACTTGTAATTGTTGTTTTCCTGTTTCCGCATCCCGTGACAGTCTCTGTCGATTTCCAATCCTTGTAAAAAGTCCCTGCCAAAATAATGTCTTAAATGCTCAGGCAATTTAATTGAGCAAATACGGATGAGTTCTGAGGAGCTATACTGATTTTTGTGCAACATATCTTCAACATATTTTACCAGGCTGGAGAATTCAGACTGTTCAAAATATTTCATCACTATAATGCTGTGTTTCACTCTATCTTGAGTAGCCTGTGACCAATATGCAGAGAGGAAGGTATGATAGAAATCCCCTTCACTGTGGTAGTCGCGAATGACACATCGCATTCTTAGTGCTGATTCATTTTCTAGATAGCCACACATAAATTCTAATCTGTGCTCCAATTAGGAGAAAATCAATGAGCAAACTGATGAAGCCAAACTTGAATGTTTTAAATTTACGTGTAGTGATAAAGAGTTTATAGTCAAAATCATCGTGTCGGCATCGATCATTGTTACGTCGTGTCAGCGGTTCCGTCTCAAGACTCGGTGCACTTTGACAACTCCTTTCAAAAACTCCAAAACACCCTGTGTTATTACTTTGTGACTTTTCCTTATTTCTGAATCCCTCTTCCCGTGTCGGAGCGCGAATGGCCTCTGAAATACGTAATTCTTGTATTAAGTGAGCCAACTGATCTTGTACTTCCTGCATTTCTCTTTTTTACTGTCTATTGATTTGTTTCTGATTTTGTTTGAATTTCCTAATTTGCTCATACTCCTCTGTGTCAGTAAAGGCTACCGGTCTTCTGTCATTCAGATTATCATCTACCTTCGTAGACAAATTAGTTAGCTGATCTGAAAGTTCGACTACTTTTTCCGATAATGTACTAATTTCCTCCGTGTGTTTTTCTGAACCAAGTTTCAGAGTGTCCATTTGTGTCGAAATCGTATCTACTGTGTCCTTTAGTTTTTCCTGATTTTGTATAAGTTGCGTGACCGTATCGGTAGACGCAACTGAGTCAATTTTAGCCTGCAAGGTGTCGTGATTTTCGTCAACAATAGTCTGCAGTTCTTTTATGGCTGCTTCATGATTCTGTAATGCGTTTTCATGTCGCGAAAGAATAGGCTGAAAATGCTCACAAATTCGTGTTTTTACATCTTCAGATATTTTTTTGACATTTCTATTCGATTTTTAGTAACTCAGCGGTTAAACCTTCACGTGTTTGTTCGAGTGTTTCTTTAATATTTTTCTGGTTTTGTTCCATTCGTTTATGTGATTGTTTCTGATTTTGTTCTATTTGTTGCATTGAATGTAATAACAGTATATTAGTGTCTGGAACATGTTCCTTTGTGCTTTTCGACAGTGCATTTGCGCCGGCAACACTCGCATTTTGAAAAGCAGCGAGTGAGTCTTCACTTAATTGAGAAAACGGTGAGGACGCAAAACCTGAATCTACGGTATTTGCAAGATTTTGTTCTGTCATTTCGCATACCTGAGGCGAGCTGTTGCTGACCAATCGATCGACAATACTTCCCTGTTCACTAACTGTCTACAGCATTATTTAATGCGTGGTCCATTTCCCTATGCACAATTACCAAATTATTTTCAACATTTGTCACATCATTACAAGGTAGTGCTGACATGCTGCGCTCATCGTGACTATCATTTCTCGGTTTACTTTGTAGCCTAGTGTTGCGCTTTTCACACGCCATGATTATCACAGAATTTCACACGATAACATAGAAAAACACAATTTGAAGAGCAAAAATAGCATTGAAAATAATAAATATCTAATTAATTGCAAAAGCAACTGCAAAATACTTAGTGCAAATCCACCTGCAGGCCACAACTGCTTTGCTCATTACAGTATTGTACAACAATGAAAAACTACAACTACAACGGAAATTCTCTATACAATTATGCTCTAGCACTAACAATAACTGATTTCTAATCATGCACTAGTGTTTCAAAATACCAGAAACGTCAGAAGATTCCAGTGAGGCATTCTCGGCTAAGGATCGACACATGAAACTTCTTTATTTAAATGTGTGAATCTGTACTTAAATTGCTGAATGACTGAGAAGATGAAAATTCTACGTTATTTGATTCTGAAACAGCTGAGTGAAACTGAACGTACTCAGCCTACTTTCTCTTTACTTTTTCTTATCATGTCAACACTGACCCACAATATTGTAGCGCAAAGCAATCTGACTGCTCAAAACAATTACAACCTGATTTCAAACAATTAATACAAAAGAATGGCCCTGAATAAGAAGCAATCTTGACAGTAACCTATATTTCATTAAGCACTTACTTCACAAAACTCTTCATTACCCGAACTACTGCAATACACCGAGCGTCAATGCTGCCAGCTAAATAAAAGATTCTAACTATTAAAGCCACTAACTACTAATAGGCATGTGGTTAGCAAAGGAAAGATTTTGTTGCAAACCTAACAATGTATTTTTTTACCTTAATAACGTGACATCCAGTTCAAACACGAATATAAATCGTCAGTGACATCCAGTACAAAGATATATATAATCACGAATAATTTTCAATCTCCAAGTTGGATACTTCCAGGTCGTTAGCCTACGCTAACACTTCAGACCTCTACCCTCCATCAATGCTAACTTCTCACATTGAACATCTATCCTTGCTGGCTGTCCACCTCCAACTGCCCAACAGTACTTCCATCACTGCTGGCGGCTAACGTACAACTGCCCAACACTACTCGCGATTAACTTCCAACAAAGAGCCCAACCAGCTACAGAGTCTCTTCCAAAGAAAGCGCAGTCTGAGATCCAATGCCAAGCGCTAAACAGCGCTGCCAACACAGAAGCAGCCAACTTACATATTCTATGACGTGTTTTGTTGACCCTCATGGCAAGCCATCCTGGGCTTAAATTTCAGCAAGATAACGCCAGCTAGCACGCAGCTAGAGTTTCTACAGCTTGTCCTTGTGCTTGCCAAACCCTACCTTGGCCAGCAAGGTCCCTGATCTCTCCCAAATTCACAAGGTTTGGAGCATTATGAGCCGGGCCCTCTACCCAGAACGGATTTTTGACGATCTAACACGCAAGTTGGACAGAATTTGGGACGATATCCCTCAGCAGTACATACAACAGATCTATCAATCAGTGCCAAGCCAAATAACTGCTTGCATAAGGGCCAGAGGTGAACCAGCACATTATTGACTTGGCCAATTTGTGAAGCTCTTTCTCTTGAACAAATCATCCAATGTTATTCTTCAATTTCTCCAGGCGTATTTTATGACGAAATAAATCTCAGGTGAACAGCCTGGTATGAGTGTCCTATGCATACTCATACCAGGATGTTCACCCGAGATTTATTTCGTCAAATCATCCAATATTTCTGGAATTGTAAGCAGTTTTTTGTCTGTAAATGTACATGGGATCTACCGATTTACTACTTATTCGGATAATTCCTTCGTAGTGCGTCGTTTTTTCTTTTTGTCTTAGATTGTATTTTTTGAGTGTTTCAGCTTCACATACTATTACAATACTCTTGCCAGCATCATTTTGTAAGAATGAATGTGCCCCATTTCCAGTTTTCAATCAGGGGAAACATGGACCTCCTGAATACTTATAGGTAATTTCGCCATTTTTCGGATTTACGGAAGCTGTCGACGACCTTGATAGTTGTTTCTTCAGCGTGTTCTCCTTTCAGTTGATTAGCTTATCTCTTCAGATCGCAGCCTATTTCTGCCCCTCGGTTTTGTCACAAGCTAACTGTCGAGCACATCTCTGTCTTTACTGGAGGCAGTTTTAATAAAGGCTTTGCAGGTCTAAAGATCACAAGCCCATTGCTCTACACCACCTTTTAATCTTTCAACGCTTCTGGAGTAGTGTTTCTTCCCTATTCTACTCACTGTAACTGCAACAGGGTCGGAGGACACGTTCACTACGAAACGATTTGCCATAGATTGAAAAGTGAAACCACAAACTACTGCCACTACTAGGAGGCAATGTGGCCGCAGGGCTGGTACCTACTGGTAAACGTACTTGTATGGGAGTCATGGGTCCTGCTACCTGTTAATCGTATCTGGTTACGGGAGGCGTGGGTGCGGTACCACATGCCGATACCACTCCATGAGCACTGAAGTTGCCAGTGGAATTGCAAGAGTCTATCATACACCGTTAGCGGTCTTGCGGCGTCTTGTGGACCCAATGTAGCACACCCGCTAAGCCATGCCTTGAGCAGCTCTGTACCACCAGCACCCTCTGCCACTGCAGTATAAGAATGCTGGCGTCAGCCACAAAGGCCACTCGCAGTTCGAACCACTTCGCTATGTAACACTGCACAGACGCCGCCTATTTGCGGCTCTGACTCCATCTTCGTGCATTATTTCAGAGAGCCTCATCCTCGTTCACATTTGGACTCTATTTCTTGCTGCATTATTTTAAACGAACCCAAAGAAACAGGTACATCTTGTAAGTAGGCTGTTTAGGTTTTTATGTTGGTAAAGCCACGTAGCGCTCTGTATGAAAATCACTGACTGTGCTGTGTGCAGTCTGAGGCTGGTTTGCATTGTTGGAATATTCTAGTGTTGGGCAGTTGGATGTGAACAGTGCGTAGTGCTACGCAGTTAGAGGTGAGCCGCCAGCTGTGGTGGATATGGGGAGAATTTTGAGAGCGGACAATCTGGACGTGTGACCATCAGAAAGAAAATCTTTCATCTGCTAACTATGCCTATCAGTAGTTAGTGGCTTCAGTAGTTAGAACCTTTTATTTAGCTGGCAGTAGTGGCGCTCGCTGTATTGCAGTAGTTCGAGTAACGAAGATTTTTGTGAGGTAAGTGATTCATGAAAGGTATAGGTTATTGCTAGTCAGGACCATTCTATTGTACGGATTTTTGAAAGTCAGATTGCGTTGCTCTGAAAACATTGTGTGTCAGTTTAGTGTTGATCACAATAGGTAAAGACCGAAGTGTCTGAGTACGTTCAGTTCTGCTCAGCTGTTTGAAAATCAAATAATGTAAGAGGTTTATGAGTACAGTCATTCGTAAATTTTTGTAAGGGAACGTTTCAACGTGCCTAATATCGTGTAGGCCACCCGCGAGCACGCAGAAGTGCCGCAACACGACGTGGCATGGACTCAACTAATGTCTGAAGTAGTGCTGGAGGGAACTGACACCATGAATCTTGTAGGGCTGTCTGCGTAGTGAAAATTATTTAAACTGACAAACTCTGGGAGGTTGTAGGGGACATCAAAACAAATATTTTCCCTAATGTCATTTTTTTCCTAGGAGGATTATTTAAACCGGTGGAGGCCGCATTACGCTCCAGTTGTTAGAGGCCGTTTTACGATCTTCTACATCTACATCTACATCTACATCCATACTCCGCAAGCCACCTGACGGTGTGTGGCGGAGGGTACCCTGAGTACCTCTATCTGTTCTTCTTTCTATTCCAGTCTCGTGTTGTACGTGGAAAGAAGGATTGTCGGTATGCTTCTGTGTGGGCTCTAATCTCTCTGATTTTATCCTCGTGGTCTCTTCGCGAGATATACGTAGGAGGGCGCAATATACTGCTTGACTCTTCGGTGAAGGTATGTACTCGAAACTTTAACAAAAGCCCGTACCGAGCTACTGAGCGTCTCTCCTGCAGAGTCTTCCACTGGAGTTTATCTATCATCTCCGTAACGCTTTCGCGATTACTAAATGATCCTGTAACGAAGCGCGCTGCTCTCCGTTGGATCTTCTCTATCTCTTCTATCGACCCTATCTGGTGCGGACCCCACACTGCTGAGCAGTATTCAAACAGTGGGCGAACAAGCGTACTGTAACCTACTTCCTTTGTTGTCGGATTGCATTTCCTTAGGATTCTTCCAATGAATCTCAGTCTGGCATCTGCTTTACCGACGATCAACTTTATATGATCATTCCATTTTAAATCACTCCTAATGCGTACTCCCAGATAATTTGTGGAATTAACTGCTTCCAGTTGCTGACCTGCTATTTTGTAGGTAAATGATAAGGGATCTATCTTTATATGTATTCGCAGCACATTACACTTGTCTACAATGAGATTCAATTGCCATTCCCTGCACCATGCGTCAATTCGCTGCAGATCCTCCTGCATTTCAGTACAATTTTCCATTGTTGCAACCTCTCGATACACCACAGCATCATCTGCAAAAAGCCTCAGTGAACTTCCGATGTCATCCACCAGGTCATTTATGTATATTGTGAATAGCAACGGTCCTATGACACTCCCCTGCGGCACACCTGAAATCACTCTTACTTCGGAAGACTTCTCTCCATTCAGTTGTTAGAGGGCGTATTACGCTCTTCAGTTGTAGACAACTACTGTCCACCAGTGTAGTAGTACTTTGTCTCTGTTTACTAATGGAGCGACACACCTGGAGTGACTTCGCTGAAATGGTTGGTTCGTGCTATGTAGCGCACCACAACAAACGAGCTGCACAGCACGTTTATCAACAACAACATCCTAATCACTGAATCCCGCATCATACGGCCTTTGCTGCTATGTACCAACGTATGCGTGAGACCGGGTCATTTAGCAGAATACCTGGACAGGGACAACGTCGCACGGTAAGAACGCTGCAATTTGAGGAAGATATCTTGCAGCATGTGGAGCGGGATCCTTCAATAAGCACTCGTGCAATTGCACGTAACATGGGGACGAATCAGACGAATGTAAGAACAGTCCTTTGAGAGCAGTTCTTACTTCCTTTTCACTTACAGCGTGTCCACAAGCTGGAACCAGTTGTTTATCCACCCAGAGCACAATTTTAGCAGTGGTACCTGGAACAGTGTGAAATGCATCCTACGTTTCCATTGTCTGTGTTGTTTGCCGATGAAACAACGTTCGGGCGAGGTGGAGTCTTCAACACACACAATTCGCATGTTTCGAGTGAGGATAACCTACATGTTACTAGCCCTCATCAAGTGCGGTTCTTCGTTAATGTGTGGGTTGGTGTTGTTGGGGACTGTTTAATTGGGCCGTTCCGCAAGGAAGTATTATAGGTTGTGTTGTATCTGGCGTTCCTTGAGGCAGTATTGTAGGCCCCCTGCTGTTCTTAACCTATATAAACGATATCGGAGTCAATCTGGCAGCTCCCCTTGAATGTTTGCATATGATGCTGTCGTTTACCGTCTAGTAAAGTCATCAGAAATAATAAAACTGTTAGGTTATCATACGTTTTCTACTATTGTAAATAACTCACCTTTACTGTACTGGGACAAAGATGAGTGAGCGCACTGAGTAGTGAATACGATCCTTGAATCTGTATTTAGATTTATCTTTGGTTGACTTGCTAGTCAGTCAGTTGTTCAGCGCAGGCTACTTCTTATTTGAAGCTTTGTAGCGAGCAGTGGAGTTTGTCAGAGAATGAGATTAATTTTTTGTGACCCTGGGAGGAGCAATCTGGAATACTTTACTATGGAGATGGAAATTCATTTATAATATTTTCTCGTTCTCTATATTTATGGAGAAGATTTTGGAGGAATTACATAGGTAACGAAGGCATGCGCAAGAGTGAAATGTTTATTTGTCAGAGAACTATTAATTGATGGAAAGCTTTGTTCTTCAGATAAATAATAACTTTCGCGATTAGTGTTAATTTGATCTCTTCAATTTCCATTATGTCACAAATTACACGACTGGTTGACATGACTTTAGCTTTCTTCTACTGAGAGAATTTTACAATTGTTAGTCTCTTCTTACGTTGTGCAGTCTTTCTGTCAATAATCAAAGTTTGATTTCTCAAGAATGATTTTCTTTAAAGTAAAACTCACGTCTAGGTTTCATAGTAAAGTTTTGAATATTTTGTCGTGTGTGCATTGCACCTTACGCCTCACGAAGTCACAGATTGCTTCTGACAAGAGAAAATAATTAGTGTTGAGTAGTTTATTATCCTTTACCTGCTGCACCTGTTGATTTCTATTTGCTTTCGAGATCTTTAATACTCCAGATGCAAAAATAGCATGCTGAGCAAGAGGTAAGTAACTTTTATTTCAGGGCAGATCTCACCTTGCATTCTTGAGTAAACAGTGTGTAGTCAGAATTGTCATGTGTCGTACTAGCAAGAAAATTAATTTTCAGTGAACAGTGTTGGTAATTTCAGAAAGTTATTTTCTTCCGAATACAGCAGCAATTTATATATGTAGATATCCCAAGTCAATCGCTGCATTTCATATCACGCAACGTTCATAATATAGTTCGTAACTGCGTTTTAGTTACATAGTTTGCAATGAGTACACAACTAGGGTCTTTTGGCATTTAATTAGATTCATTTTCTTTATTTCAAATTCTGTATTTAATGAAATTTAAATTTTTATTTTACGACACATACATATTATTTTTTATAGAAATCTTACAAAACCAATAGCAAAACGATTTAGATAAGATGTCTATGTGGTGCCGTAAGTGGCTATTCATTCTAAACAATGATAACTGTGAGGTAATCAACATGAGTATTAAAGAAAATGCGTTAAATTTCGATAACACGATAAATCCCACCAAAGACTGTGTTTTATTGACAGAACACGTAGAAGAAGATCTATGAAAGAGGCCGCCTGCACCACACCTGTCCGCCATCTTCTGGAGCATGGTTTTATTGACAGAACACGTAGAAGAAGATCTATGAAAGAGGCCGCCTGCACCACATCTGTCCGCCGTCTTCTGGAGCATGGTCGACAGGATTGACGGAAGCAGTCGAAAAAGTTCAAAGAGGGCCATTCTTTTTTATCATCGTAAAATAGTGAGGAATATCACGGATAAGATACGCGAAATAGGGAGGCAATCATTAAAGCAAAGACGCTTTTCGTTGCGGCGAGATCTTTTCCCGAAATTTCATTCGCCAACTTTTTCTTCCAAATGCGAACATATTTTGTTGACGTCCAACTGCATACTTCATAGGAAGAAACAACATTGTAATAAAGTAACTCAGACCTCGCACGGAAAGATTTAAGTGTTCATTTTTTCCCGTGCACCGTTCGACAGTGGAACGGTAGAGAAGAAGTCTGAAGGCGGTTCGGTGAACTCTCTGCCAAGCACTAAATAGTCATGTAGAATTAGATGTAGATAACAAATCTTTTTGTTAAATCCTTTTTTTTCATTCCATAGCCTCAGTACCTCGCTTCCACTTTGAAATCATTTTTACACCTGCTGTATTATGCTGTCCAAAGCTATGTATTGTGGGGTAAACAAAGGAGTGCCGCTAATAGTTGAATAACGAAACAGTTACCTGAACAATTGACGTAACAATTCGAATTACCGAGTGTTTGATGGTCCCTCACTTTTAGAGGGATTTTACGGTACCGTTCGGCAGGGCATTCGCTTCGATTATTCAACTTTATCATAAAACGTGGGGTTTCTTCCCTTTATTGAGATTTTTCCAAGCGACTCACCACCCCACTCCATTTATCGAGAAATTCGATTTATTGAGGTCCAAATTAGCAAGAGTCGACTGTATTGAAAGACTTCCCGTGTATGCTTCCTTTCCCGTAAACAAACTCAGAATGCCCATTTCTAGATCGGCCGCGTGAGTGACTCCACATATGATGTTTCATTACGTATAGCGTGAAATGGGTTATAGGTGAGATATTGGCCGTGTGTCAAAGGGGATATACAACATCAAGGGGAATCATATGCAACGTCTCTAAGGTATGGGAACAAACATTTTGACCTTACTTTCACATTCCAGAATGAGATTTTCACTCTGCAGCGGAGTGTGAACTGATATTAAACTTCCTGGGAGATTAAAACTGTGTGCCGGACCAAGACTCGAACTCAGGATCTTTGCCTTTCGCGGGCAAGTGCTCTACCAACTTTTTTACTTTCACATTATTTGTAATCCTTATCTACGTTTCTGTGTACTTTAAATAATTATAACTACATACAAAAAAAAATATTTGCATCACCTTGGTTCCAAGAGTCCCGGAACCTGTACAGACAATTCGAATAGAGATCAACATAAACATCATTTCCGCCCTTTTTATTCCCTCATGAAAATCACACATAGCATGTTGTACCACCATACAGCGACATCTTCAGAGGTGGTGATCCAGTTTCCTGAACACACCGGTACCTCTAATACCCAGTAGCACGTTCTCTTGCATTGATGCATGCCTGTATTCGTCGTGGCATACTATCCGTAAGTTAATCAAGGCACTGCTGGTCCAGACTGCCTACTCCTCAACGGCGATTCAGCGTAGATCCCTCAGAGTGGTTGGTGGGTCACGTCGTCCATAAACAGCCCTTTTCAATCTACCCCAGGCATATTCGATAGGGTTCATGTCTGGAGAACATGCTAGCCACTCTAGTTGCTATCGTGAAGGAAGTCATTCACAAGATGTGCACGATGGGGGCGCCAATCGTCGACCATGGAGACGAATGCCTCGCCAGTATGCTGCCGGTATTGTTGCACTATGGTTGGAGGACGGCATTCTAGCATCGTACAGTCATCACGGCGTACGTCGGCCCCACATAATGCCACCCCTAAACAGCAGGGAACCTCCACCTAGTTGCACTCCTAACGGATTGCCTCCAGACACGTCTCCGACGATTGTCTGGTTGAAGGTGTATGCGACGCTCATCGGTGAAGAGAACGTCGAGGCCAATCCTGAGCGGCCCATCTGTACCGCGCTGCATAGTGTCGTGGTTGCAAAGAAGGACCTCGCCATGGACGTCGGGAGTGAAGTTGCGCATCATGCAACCTATTGCGCACAGTTTGAGACGTTACGCGACGTCCTGTGGCTGCACGAAAAGAGTTATTCAACATTGTGGCGTTGCTATCAGGGTCCCTCCGAGCCATAATCCGTAGGTAGTAGCCTTTGGGCGACCTGACCGAGGCATGTCATCGACAGTTCCTGTTTCTCTGTATCTCCTCCATGTCCGAACAACATCGCTTTGGTTCACTTCGAGATGCCTGGACACTTCTCTTGTTGAGAGCCCTTCCTGGCACATAAGAACAATACGGTCGCGATCGAACCGCGGTATTGACCGTCTAGGCATGGTTGACCTACAGACAACACGAGCCGTGTACCTCCTTCCTGGTGGAGTGACTGGAACTGATCGGTTGTCGGAGCCCCTCCGTCTAATAGGCGCTGCTCGTGCATGGTTGTTTACGTCTTTGGTCGGGTTTAGTGACATCTCTGAACACTGAAAGGTACTGTGTCTGTAATACAATATCCACAGTCAAAGTCTATCTTCAGGAGTTCTGGGAACCGGGGTGGTGCAAAACTTTTGTGATCTGTGGATATTCATTTTAAATTGTCCTGTTCTTTCCGCGAAGATAAAAAATTGTTGTAAAATAGAACTGTTAGTTTTTGTGTTTTTTCCCTTTGTTTGTGTTGATGTGATTCTTCAGCTTTACCGGCGATTGATTAAGTTCTCGAGTTACCAGGTGTACCTTCAGATGTATTCCTTGCATCATATTTTTTATGTTAAGATGTAATGTTTACTTGTAATATCAAAAGCGCTGTGCTAATAAGGCACAATCTTAAGAAAATTATTATTGATGCAAAAACATGTACAAACAGTGTACTTTCCAGAAGGAAAGTGCACCTAAAGGTGAATAGTACACAACGTTTTCCGACTTCCAACCACAAAATGTACTGGAGATAACCTAAGTGGCGATGGTGCAAGTGCCTTCACTAAATCGCCAGCAAGTATTCACGTGTTGACTCAGCTCGAAGCTTATGAACACTTATGACGATGAGAACTTACGAAACCTGAAATACTGCTGCAGAGATAATCTCTTACTAGTTGGTCCGTAATTGCTATTTCAGTGTGCCTCGCTTTTCTGAGAAATTATTATAAGTATGTTCTCTGCATGTATGTTTTCAATTAATAAATGCTTCTGCCGATACACACATTATAATAATTTTTTGTTTCGTTACAGAAAAATCGCATTGGTGACTGTAAGATCTATTCCATTAAGCTTGGTATTCGTGGCCATCATATGAATTTCTCTTTGCCACAGTGGCCACGTGTTAAAGATGTATACTGGCATGTTTTCCTGATCCTCGTTGCAGGGTAGTTTCAACCCCTATCTGACGCGTTGGATAGAGTCTTCATTCCTTCCCCTAACATCCCTTCCCAACCCAAACCCTGCCCCCCACCCCCCAACCACTCAGACGTTCATATCCTTTTCACGAAGCGAACACAGGTGAAATTAATGATTCTTAAATGTTGTAAGATGGCGGCACGATGTCAAGAATAATTTTTCTTATATTTTGTAATAATACAGCTTCTTGCTCTCTACACGCTAATAACTGATACTAATTTTTATTTCTGTATTTCATGCGGAGTGGACAGCAAGGTGGAAGAACGGAGAGGGATTCTTCACTTCTGCAGTCATCACGCTTAGCGAATCCCTGATCTACACTACACGATATGGTTCTGATATGACGTCACGCTCCCTACTAGAAACACCTTTTTCCTGAACTTGTTATTCTCTGTAAGTGAAGTGAATGTAATTCCGTCGTTCCATTCTACCTTGTAGTCAATACTGATCGGTTGTGAAAATGGTGCCTGCTTCTGGAGAATTATAACATTACTTCTATTGTACCTACCAGTAATAAAAGCAGAGACTGTTTCCGTTTTTCGGAGCTGGTAGTACGCAAAGGTAAATGGTGAACTTCTGGAAAAGAATACGGCTTGTAATAATGCCTTGAAAAAACCTTATTCAAAATGAAACAATTCTACTATCAATTTCGGCAGAAAATACGCTTCTGTCCACGCAAAGCTGAACATACAGTAATTTCTGAACACTGTGTACAAGTGTCATTTAGAGCAATGCGATTTCATAAACCCTATTGTTCGATTTCATAGTCCTTTGTGAGGTCCTTACAAATTCTGACATAAAGAGCATATGAAGAGAGTTATAGCTACATCTACACACCGCAAGATATTTTATGGTGTGGAGTTGATGATAGTACTGGCACCTCCAAATGTTCCCCGCTCATGGCTCATTCGAGAAGGACGCTGTGTCGGTAAATTGTATTACCTACAGTTCCTCGAATTTTCTCGTTGTGGTCATTTCGGAAGACGTATGTGGGAGGAAGTAATACGTTGTCCGACGCTTCAGTAGTGAACCTCTCTAGATACACAGAGCCTGTCTTCGTCGTCTGGCACCGGAGTTTGTCAGCATCCCTGTAACGCTCTCACGTTTAGTAAACTATACCATAACGAAGCTCGCCACATTAGTTGGATCTTGTCTATCTATTCTACTAATCCTATTCATTAACGGTCCCACACTGATAAACAAAGCTTGCGTCGTGATCGACGCAATGATGCTGATAATCGGACGCTGCAGCTAATCAGCTGAATATTCGTCTAGAACCGGCAGATACTTCTCTATCTCGCAACAGAATGTAGCCCAGACACCGAGGAAGCACATTTGCATATATCAAGCTATGCCCCAGGACCGCCAGTACACAATCTTTAATCCCCAAAAGGACCCACTATCCCTTAAGTGGTCCATTGTGAACAACGGACAGTTTGAAAGGCGGCCATTGGGATGATAAACTTAAGAGTCTTTGGTTATAACCCATCTTCCTTTGCGTTATGTCATAAATTCAGCTTATTACATAAGCATGAGCGCAAATTATAACATGTCATTGTTTAGTGCTCCAAATTTTTTCATTGATATGTGTTTATTATCGAGCCTCATATCCACCAGTACATAGAAGGCACTGTTGAAAAAAGAATGTAAAGTCAGTGATGTATCCCTGCTGAAGATGTATGTGCTATGAGTGATAGCACATAATATAAAACATGTAAACATATGCACGTATCCGTGAAAGATAATACTGGTTCTTCTCCCGAGCTTCTTCGTGAGAATAAACGCTCTTCAGCATTTTTCTTCACGTACACAAGAATTTGTAGGCAGTACATTTGCGACTAACAAATATTATATGTATGCACCAACAATTATATAATTATCGATATGTGTCCTTAAAATCCTCGACACACTTCTACCTATCAGACTTTTACCACCAAAATGGCGTCCAGCCAAAGGTTCAAAACATCCCGAGCCTGGAGAGTCCTCGGCGAGTCTAGTTACTTTTACAAAGTCTTTGATCCAGTTACACACGTTCATGCAGACGGTTTGCCTGCGAGGGAGCGCCAGTGCATCATTTCAGAACGTATGGATAACAAAGCTGCACTGATCCGTTTACCTGTTCTGCCATTGGAGGTTGTTGAGGGCCGCTGTAATGCTCTCGCCCCGACTAAACGAACCCGTTACGAAACAGATGTTCGTTAGATATTGTCTCTCATTTCTATTGATTCAACTTGGTAAGGGTCACAAACGTATAACCAATGATCAAGAATCGGCCTAAGAAGTATTTTTCAGTGAATTCTGTCATGGATAAATTACTTTTTGCTTAAAGTTTATCCTATGACTCCCATCCTACTGCTTGGCTTAGTATTTCTTTGATGTGATCATTCCACTTCACGTCACCCCAGATGAAAACTCCTAAGTATTCGACGATAGTTACGCTTACCATTAAGTCATCATCAACAGTATCATCGTACAGTGTTGGACATAATCACATACCTAAGCGCAGTATTTTACATATACTTAGATTCAGGGTCAATTACCAACCCCTGCACCAGTCATCAATCCTCTGCATTTCTTCCTCTTTTTCACTACGGTGTTCCTGCGTTGCTACATTCTTATAGCAGCATCTACAATCAGCCTCAGGGAGCTTCCAACATTATAAACTAGATCTTTTATGTATATTGTGAATAGTAACAGTCATACCACACTTCGTTGGGGTACCACTGAAATAGGCTTTACGTATGTGGATTTTATTTCATTACGAGCAATGTATTGATTCTGTCTGCAAGGAAGTCCTCAATCCAGTTGATTTTCACAGAGGAAACTTTCTTTCTCAGAAAGTGTTATAATTCTTGACCGTAAAATATATTCCATAACTGAATAAGTAGTTTGAAGCCGAGACCAAGCGCCGAAAAATCGATTTTTGGCTTTTACATCAAATGTTTACTGTATACGAAGGATTATTCTCATTAACGTTTAAATACATACGACTGACATTGAAGACATCACATTGGAAGAAGTATGTCATACCTCCAGAAGAATGAGCCGCCTGATCACTTCGAATGAAGAAGTTTTGAGAAAGGAAGGAGTTCTGACTGCTAAGATCTAAACCTATTCACTGGAGACTCTGTTGTACAATATCTAATTTGAGCACCCAAATGCATGCGTAAACCAGTAAATAAATAATGCTTAAAAACTTCCCGAGGCGACGTAGATGCCGCTGCGACAAGTAATTTATTATAAGACACATTACGTCGCAAATGTCTGGAAATATCTCGAAAGTGGATGACAAACGTTGAACATGTGACGTCACCAGATGATGTGCCACGCTGCACGCGGATCCGTTGGGCTTGTTGATCGCCCACTCGCCGGTAGGGGGCAGTGCCTAGTCATCTGCACAACGGTGCAAATTTCGAACACCTGTTGTAAATGTGATCTGTTGTAAAAGCAGAAATTATAAAATTACGTTCCTCGCTGTAAACAACAAAAACTGTTCTTATTTTGTTTATCTTTCCTACCATACCTTCTTTTTTTGTATACCGACATTATTTAGTAAAGAAAACGTAGTTCATTTACGGGCAACAAAGCAGTACGATAGGTTTTTGTCGTATTGTGGTTCAGAGTAGTTTCAGGGGTAAGACAAGGCTGCAACCTGTCTCCAATGTTGTTCATATTATTTATGGATCATATGTTGAAAACCCCCAATGAACTATGGACCTTGCCGTTGGTGGGGAGGCCTGCGTGTCTCTGTGATACAGATAGCCGTACCGTAGGTACAACCACAACGGAGGGGTATCTGTTGAGAGGCCAGACAAATGTGTGGTTCCTGAAGAGGGGCAGCAGCCTTTTCAGTAGTTGCAAGGGCAACAGTCTGGATGATTGACTGATCTCGCCTTGTAACAATAACCAAAACGGCCTTGCTGTGCTGGTACTGCGAACGGCTGAAAGCAAGGGGAAACTACGGCCGTAATTTTTCCCAAGGGCATGCAGCTTTACTGTATGATTAAATGATGATGGCATCCTCTTGGGTAAAGTATTGCGGAGATAAAATAGTCCCCCATTCAGATCTCCGGGCGGGGACTACTCAAGAGGATGTCGTTATCAGGAGAAAGAAAACTGGCGTTCTACGGATCGGAGCGTGGAATGTCAGATCCCTTAATCGGGCAGGTAGGTTGGAAAATTTGAAAAGGGAAATGGATAGGTTAAAGTTAGACATAGTGGGAATTAGTGAAGTTCGGTGGCAGGAGGAACAAGACTTCTAGTCAGGTGACTACAGGGTTATAAACACAAAACCAAATAGGGGTAATGCAGAAATGGGTTGAATAATGAACAGGAAAATAGGAATGCGGGTAAGCTACTACAAACAGCATAGTGAACGCATTATTGTGGCCAAGATAAATACGAAGCCCACACCTACTACAGTAGTACAAGTTTATATGCCAACTAGCTCTGCAGATGAAAAAGAAATTGAAGAAATGTATGCTGAAATAAAAGAAATTAATCAGATAGTGAAGGGAGACGAAAATTTAATAGTCATGGGTGACTGGAATTCGAGTGTAAGAAAAGGGAGAGAAGGAAACGTAGTAGGTGAATATGGATTGGGGCTAAGAAATGAAAGAGGAAGCCGCCTGGTAGAATTTTGCACAGAGCACAACTTAATCATAGCTAACACTTGGTTTAAGAATCATGAAGGAAGGTTGTATACATGGAAGAACCCTGGAGATACTAAAAGGTATCAGATAGATTATATAATAGTAAGACAGAGATTTAGGAACTAGGTTTTAAATTGTAAGATATTTCCAGGGGTAGATGTAGACTCTGACCACAATTTATTGGTTATGACCTGTAGATTAAAACTAAAGAAACAGCAAAAAGGTGGGAATTTAAGAAGATGGGACCTGGATAAACTGACTAAACCAGAGCTTGTACAGAGTTTCAGGGACACCATAAGGCAACAATTAACAGGAATGGCAGAAAGAAATACAGTAGAAGAAGAATGGGTAGCTTTGAGGGATGAAGTAGTGAAGGCAGCAGAGCAACAAGTAGGTAAAAGGACGAGAGCTAGTAGAAAACCTTGGGTAACAGAAGAAATATTGAATTTAATTGATGAAAGGAGAAAATATAAAAATGCAGTAAATGAAGCAGGCAAAAAGGAATACAAACGTCTCAAAAATGAGATCGACAGGAAATGCAAAATGGATAAACAGGGATGGCTAGAGGACAAATGTAAGGATGTAGAGGCTTATCTCACTAGGGGTAAGATACATACTGCCTACATGAAAATTAAAGAGACCTTTGGAGAAAAGAGAACCACTTTTATGAACATCAACAGCTCAGATGGAAACCCAGTTCTAAGCAAAGAAGGGAAAGCACAAAGGTGGAAGGAGTATACAGAGGGTCTATACAAGGGCGATGTACTTGAGGACAATATTATGGAAATGGAAGAGGATGTAGATGAAGATGAAATGGGAGATACGATACTGCGTGAAGAATTTGACTGAGCACTGAAAGACCTGAGTCGAAAAAAGGCCCCCGAAGTATACAACATTCCATTGGAACTACTGACGGCCTTGGGAGAGCCAGTCCTGACAAAACTCTACCATCTTGTGACCAAGATGTATGAAACAGGCGAAATACCCTCAGACTTCAAGAAGAATATAATAATTCCAATCCCAAAGAAAGCAGGTGTTGACAGATGTGAAAATTACTGAACCATTAGTTTAATAAACCAAAGCTGCAAAATACTAACACGAATTCTTTACAGACGAATGGAAAAACTAGTAGAAGCCGACCTCGGGGAAGATCAGTTTGGATTCCGTAGAAATACTGGAACACGTGAGGCAATACTGACCTTACGCCTTATCTTAGAAGAAAGATTAAGGAAAGGCTAACCTACGTTTCTAGAATTTGTAGACTTTGAGAAAGCTTTTGACAATGTTGAGTGGAATACTCTCTTTCAAATTCTAAAGGTGGCAGGGGTAAAATACAGAGAGCGAAAGGCTATTTACGATTTGTACAGAAACCAGATGGCAGTTATAAGAGTCGAGGGGCATGAAAGGGAGGCAGTGGTTGGGAAGGGAGTGAGACAGGGTAGTAGCCTATCCCAGATGTTATTCAATCTGTATATTGAGCAAGCAGTAAAGGAAACCAAACAAAATTTAGGAGTAGGTATTAAAGTCCATGGAGAAGAAATTAAAACTTTGAGGTTCGCCGATGACATTGTAATTCTGTCAGAGACAGCAAAGGACTTGGAAGAGCAGTTGAATGGAATGGACAGTGTCTTGAAAGGAGCATATAAGATGAATATCAATAAAAGCAAAACGAGGATAATGGAATGTAGTGGAATGAAGTCGGGTGATGCTGAGGGAATTAGATTAGGAAATGAGACACTTAAAGTAGTAAAGGAATTTTGCTATGTGGGGAGCAAAATAACTGATGATGGTCGAAGTAGAGAGGACATAAAATGTAGACTGGCAATGGCAAGGAAAGTGTTTCTGAAGAAGAGAAATTTGTTAACATCGTGTATTGATTTAAGTGTGAGGAAGTCATTTCTGAAAGTATTTGTATATAGTGTAGCCATGTATGGAAGTGAAACATGGACGATAAATAGTTTGGACAAGAAGAGAATAGAAGGTTTCGAAATGTGGTATTACAGAAGAATGCTGAAGATTAGATGGGTAGATCACATAACTAATAAGGAAGTATTGAATAGAATTGGAGAAAAGAGGGGTTTGTGGTTCCACTTGACAAGAAGAAGGGATCGGTTGGTAGGACATGTTCTGAGGCATCAAGGGATCACTAATTTAGTATTGGAGGGCAGCGTGGAGGGTAAAAATCGTAGAGGGAGATCAAGAGATGAATACACTAAGCAGATTCAGAAGGATGTAGGTTGCAGTAGGTACTGTGAGATGAAGAAGCTTGCACAGGATAGAGTAGCATGGAGAGCTGCATCAAACCAGTCTCAGGACTGAAGGCCACAACAACAACAACAACATCATGTTGAAAACAATAGACTGGCTGGGTGAGATTAAGATATGTGAACACAAAAGAAGCAGTCTCGCATATGCAGATGACTTAGTTTTGATGGCAGATTCGATTGAAAGTTTGCAAAGTAATATTTCAGAGCTAGATTAGAAATGTAAGGACTATGGTATGATGATTAGCATCTCCAAAACGAAAGTAATGTCAGTGGGAAAGAGATATAAACGGATTGAGTGCCAAATAGGAGGAACAAAGCTAGAAGAGGTGGACGGCTTCAAGTACTTAGCATGCATATTCTCACAGGATGGCAACATAGTGAAAGAACTGGAAGCGAGGTGTAGCAAAGCTAATGCAGTGAGCGCTCAGCTACGATCTACTCTCTTCCGTAAGAATGAAGTCAGTACCAAGACTAAGTTATCTGTGCACCGTTCAATCTTTCGACCAACCTTGTTGTGTGGGAGCGAAAGCTGGGTGTATTCAGGTTACCTTCTCAATAAGGTTGAGGTTACGGATATTAAAGTAGCTAGGATGATTGCAGGTACTAGTAGATGGGAACAATGGCAGGAGGGTGTCCACAATGCGGAAGTAAACTGGGAATGAACTCTATAGATGTAGCAGTCTGGGCGAATAGGCTTAGATGGTGGGGTCATGGTACACGCATGGGAGAAGCATGGTTACCCAAGAGACTCATGGCTTCAGCAGTAGAGGGCAGGAGGAGTCGGGGTGGACCAAGGAGAATGTACCTGGATTCGGTTAAGAATGATTTTCAAGTAATAGGTTTAACATCGGAAGAGGTACCAATGTTAGCACTGAATAGGGGATCATGGAGGAATTTTATAAGGGGGCTATGCTCCAGACTGAGCGCTGAAAGGCATAATCAGTCTTAAATGATGATGATGATGTGCACTGGAATAGACCAGCGGAGACCGCAAGGCAGGTAAGTAATATAATAAATCTTGCCACAACGTTAACTCGTAATTGTCTAACGCAATAAATAAAGTCGCCTGCCAGACAGAAGACTAGAACCCTGATCTCCACACGCTATATCTGGAGCGACACCATCGTGAATACTTCATTTGGGTTCGGATAATTTGGTGCGACAAACCGATAGGCTCAACCGCTTCAAGCGCGGCGACGTACGTTATCTGGCAACGTCATATCTTCAACATTTCTCATCCACTTTTGGGATATTTCCTGACATTTACGACCCCATTTGTCTTATATTAAACTGTTTATCTCATCATCCTACACGTCGTTTCGGAGGTTTTTAAACGTTAATAAGAATCGGCCTGTAGATGCAAAGAGTGGCCGAGTGGCGACTCCTCTGCATGAGGTCAGGATAGCAGTTGGGTACCTATGAAGCGTCCCTGAGGCTAGTAAAACATTGTCAAAGTTCAATTATTTATTAACCATGTTTGCAGTCGTCTTGTTCCATATCGGTCTTGTTGCCGATGCCTCGTTCAGCTGCGTGATGGATTGCCGCTGACGGCTGGCGAGTCGGCTACTCGTCTGCAGGCTCAGGCGAAGATCGAGTGACCTCGCGCTGCGACGCGTCTATGGTCCACCACGAATGGTCCCGCACTAGCTGCTAGAGTGTGCTCAACCCCACTCCCAATTCTGTGTGGACCGTTGTTGACGCATCCGCCATGTTGTGATGTCGGAAGTCGTAAGGTCGGTCGATCACCTTGCTACTGGCGAAGGAGGTTTCTTATTTATATAAATGATATGCCTTCTAGTATTACAGGTGATGCAAAAATATTTCTGTTTGCTGATGACACCAGCTTGGTAGTGAAAGATCTTGTGTGTAATATTGAAACATTATCAAATAATGTAGTTCATGAAATAAGTTCGTAGCTTGTGGAAAATAATTTGATGCTAAATCACAGTAAGACTCAGTTTTTACAGTTCCTAACTCACAATTCAACAAGAACTGATATTTTGATCAGACAGAATGGGCATATTATAAGCGAGACGGAACAGTTCAAGTTCCTAGGCGTTCGGATAGATAGTAAGCTGTTGTGGAAAGCCCATGTTCAGGATCTTGTTCAGAAACTAAATGCTGCTTTGTTTACCATTAGAACAGTAACTGAAATAAGTGACAGTTCAACACGAAAAGTAGCCTACTTCGCATATTTTCATACGCTTATGTCGTATGGTATTATTTTTTGGGGTAATTCTTCTGACTCAAAAAGGGTATTTTTGGCTCGAAAACGGGCTGTTCGAGCTATATGTGGTGTAAGTTCGAGAACCTCTTGTCGACCCCTATTCAATAGTCTGGGAATTCTGACATTGCCCTCACAGTATATATTTTCTCTAATGTCGTTTGTTGTTAACAATATTAGCTTATTCCCAAGAGTTAGCAGCTTTCACTCAGTTAATACTGGGCAGAAATCAAATTTGCATGTGGAATGCACTTCCTTGACTCTTGTGCAAAAAGGAGTACACTATTCTGCTGCATCCATTTTCAATAAGCTACCACAAGAACTCAGAAATCTTAGCAGTAGTTCAAACGCTTTTAAGTCTAAACTGAAGAGTTTACTCATGGCTCACTCCCTCTATTCCGTCGAGGAGCTCCTGGAAGAGCTGAAAAATTAAGCAGATTCCAGTGTTAGATTGTTCATTTTCTTTATTTAAACTTACGAATTGTCGCCTGAATATCTGTTTCTACTATTGTGTTATAATTTCATGTATTGACGCGTTCCATGACCATGGAGACTTCTCCTTAATTTTTTCCCATGGAACAATAAAAAAATTTAAAAAAGCATCCAGAGTCGTCTAAGCGATGAACAGGAATATGGACCTGACGAGGCCCTGCTGCCGGTTTCCGCGCTGAAGTTCGGTACTGCCAGCACTCCGCGATGTTGTGTTGTCAGAAGACAGTCGCTCCTCCATCAGCAATGGTAGGCAGCGAACGGTATGAAATTCATCAGACAAGGACAGTCATCTCACGTACATCTTTGGCTGGTTCGTAGATTGTTCTGGAGCATCTAGGACGTAGAGTCGCTACAGTATCGTAATCATGGAATCGAGTGTTATTATTGTGAATGCCATCGATCCCAGTAATCAACTCCTTGGGAGCTGGAGAGGCTATGACACGATGCTCGGTTCGTAACGACCGCATGTGTCCTTCTTATTCTGCTATAATTGTTTAACAGGCTCTTAACCGCTGTGTAAGTTCTATGATACTGGTTATTATGAAATAGGTACAGTTTCCTTCGACATCTCTTACGAGCTAATGAACATGTGTGTCACGTTTCCGTTGGTATTCTATCCCGTGCTATTTTCTGCTGACTTCGTCCTCTCTCTTCTCTCTCTCTCTCTCTCTCTCTCTCTCTCTCCCTCTCGGCACAGTTTTGCAACGGACTGGGACCTGACCAACTTGCGACATACCGCTTATTTCCTGTTTCTGCCTCTGTCTCTGGCTTGACCGCATTTCGCCTGTAGCCAGGTGCACGAGCTTTAGTAAAATTTCCTAACTTTCAACCACTTACTTTTCTGTGTCATAACAGATGCAGTTTGTTATTTGTAAAAAGGGAACGAAAACCACTCATGTGCCGACTTGATCGTGCTTGGAAACATTGGTTAGGTAGAAGAGGGGTACATACCCAAGCTTCGCGTTCGTCCACCCACAACGCTGTGGTCGCGCTAACAGCTGGTGCTCGCGTCTGCTGTTCAGTTGCTTAAAACTTCGTGTTTGCGGTCCATCAGAATATTGTTTTGTGTTTTAATGTTTGATGTCTGAGTTTAGATATTCTTCGTTTAAGGTAAATGAATAATAGCTATTCATCTAGCAACTATTCCAGATGTTTTAAAAGCGTGATAGTTTGGCAACAACGACAACAGCGAAGTCCCTATAAAACTCCATTTAGCCGCATATTAGTTCATTGATGGTCAACACTTTCTTGGTGCTAAGGACAACACAGGAGTGCTCACATCCAACAGGAATGGCGTACAATGCAAAATTCCAGCACAAGAAGATCTAGGGCGTACATAAATTCCATATGAGTAAAGACCGTTTCACGAGGGATTGTTGAGACCAACGCCAGGTGCTGCAGAAGACGCTGAAAGTGAAGGATAGTAATCATTTTAATAGTAAATTTAGTAGATAATGCTTTCAAAACCTGTGAATGGTATATGAATTTCCAGTATACGTTGTATTATGAATGTGAGACTCAGGATCAGGATCGGGATTAATTTAAGGAAAACACGTGGAAGGGTGGCTCAACTTGATGCGTTATTTATCGTTCCCAAATAAATATTTGTTCAAATGGTTCAGATGACTCTGAGCATTATGGGACTTAACTTCTGAGGTCATCAGTCCCCTAGAACTTAGAACTGACTTAAACCTAACTAACCTAAGGACATCACACACATCCATGCCCTAGGCAGGATTCGAACCTTTGACGGTTTGCGCGGTTCCAGACTGTAGCGCCTAGAACCGCTCGGCCATTCCAGCCGGCCAAATATTTGTATTTAATAACAATTCTATAATAACAATTCTATGATAAACCAACTAACAGCTACGAAGATCCTTGCCAAATACATGCAAGTAGTCAAGGTTTTTACATTAAAATCACAGATTTGCATGACACATAAAATTACAAATGGTGCTCAAAGAAAATGTCATCTGTGCAATACAATGGTAGCCCGATTACGAACAGTTCGTTGATTAAATAAACCTGCGGCGACGCTCTGCCTGCGCGACTAACATCACAACTGTGGGGCATTCCCACAACAGGGACCGGCCGGAGTGGCCGAGCGGTTCTAGGCGCTACGGTATGGAACCGCGCGACCGCTACGGTCGCAGGTTCGAATCCTGCCTCGGACATGGATTTGCGTGATGTCCTTAGGTTAGTTAGGTTTAAGTAGTTCTAAGTTCTAGGGGACTGATAACTTCAGTAGTTAGGTCCCATAGTGCTCAGAGCCATTTGAACCATTTGAACCACAACAGGGCTTGAATATAAGTTCAACAAACGTTAAAAAAAAGACGTTAAATTGCATACTTCTCCACTGGTTATTCTGCTCTCGTGCAGACAATATACGGCTAAGCTGGCTAAACGTTACCCAGATGTTAAAACCGAAGCAAGCAGTAGTACTTTACTGACTGGCCACAAGCCTGTTACACATAAATCAAGTTAAGTATTTAAAATTACCGGGCCCCTAAAACACTACTAAAATGATAATGACAGCTAAACCCTAACTTTTTTTACGAAATCTCAGTGCCCAGTTTCCTCAAAGGCTTTCATCACACGCCGACAAGGGCATTACAATACCAGAAACACTGATGAGATTACTTACTAACCATGCGACACCCTCGTCACGGCAGGATACCAAAAGAATGACAATAAACTACTCGGCTTGAGACTAGAACCGGAGATCCGTAAAAGCGGTGTGACCCGCCAACGCCTTGGTCACGTGCGATGACGGAAGGCCGTCTAAGCAGAAGGAAAACGCGCCCCTGCAGAGCAGCAACGTCAACCGCTGTCAGTACAAAGCTGTTAACAAATACCAAACAATAAACTGCAACCAAGTTTAATAGAAATTAACATACTTAAACAGCTAATCAAAGATTTTTTTTCTAATAAACCATCTATTAAAAGGAGCCCACCGCACATAAACATTGCAAGTTAACCTTTTAGCAAGAACAAGAAACAATGTACAAAGTCATTTAAAAAAATTATATAATAATTCAAACAAAATTAAATATGACAAGGTATTCCTCTACTGGGGTCTCTTAGGGGCTATTAGACACTATAATTTGGTTACGCACCAAATGGCAGATGGCCGGTTAAAATATAACACCTATAACCCAAAGCGCTCTTCAACTCTGAGTAAAACTTAAACTCTGTGTTCTGACTTATGGCAGGTCTTGTCGTACGGGAAGCCTCATCAGAGAGGTCCACCGCATGAGCGTCTAGGGAAGTGATTCCAGTGGTGGTTTCCCATTGCACTGACGATGATGAAATGATAATGGGGACAATACAACACCCAGTCCCTGGACGGAGAAACTTCTCCGACCCAGCTGGGAATCGAACCCGGGTCCCTTAGCGTGACAGACCGTCGCGCTGACCACTCAGCTACATTGAAACTTCCTGGCAGAATAAAACTGTGTGCCGGACCGAAACTCGAAAGCGGGACCTTTGCCTTTCGCGGGCAAGTGCTCCACCTCTGGGCTACCCAAGCACGACTCACGCACCGTCCTCAGAGCTTTAATTCCACCAATACCTTGTCTCCTACCTTCCAAGCTTCACAGAAGCTCTCCTGCGAACCTTGCAGAACTAGAGCACTTGCCCGCGAAAGGCAAAGGTCCCGAGTTCGAGTCTGGGTCCGGCACACAGTTTTAATCTGCCAGGAAGTTTCATATTAGCGCACACTCCGCTGTAGAGTGAAAATTTCACTCAGCTACCTTCTCTCTTTCTTTTCATTTTGTTCGACATAGTTCGTTGCATTGGGGTCTGGGCGGACGTCACAAGAAATCCGTTCAATTTGATCATTTATTCCTTGACTCAGTGTTTTTAATACAGAGAGCACGCAGCCGCCTGACCGAACACGCTGAGTTACCGTGCCGGCGCTGTCGGGTCGGACACACAGACTAAGAGAGCGTGCAAATACAAACACACACACACACACACACACACACACACACACACACACACACACACACATGACCGATAGCGTACGTTTAGGCTGAGCGCAAACAGATTTAGTTACTCGCCCCAGAAAAGGCCATAAGGTCCACAACAAACAGAAATTGCGATCAGTAGTATCAAATACTCGATGATAAAAAACAACGATTTCAAGTACCAGATTAAAATTGCAAACTACTAGCTTGTGCGCTTACAGAAATCTCCAAACTGACACACACAGCCTCAAAAGCTGTCGCTGAAAGGCATAAAGGATCCCGATTCCTGGCCAGCTTACACGGGGCAGAATTAACTATCTTTTACGTACAGTACTTACTGAACACTCTTGATAATAATTTCCAATAAACGCCTAGGAGGCCGTTAGCTTCAGAGCTCCAGGTAGGCAGTAGATATGAGTGTTGTTTTTTAAGTAAGGGCCGTTTTTATTTTTTAAAAAAGATACAAAGACTTTTGTAAAAAAAAAAAACTTTTATTTTCTGATTCTACACACTTTTACCTATTTTTCTACATAGTTGCCTTATTTATTTAAGCACTTGTCATACCGTACAACTAAGTTTTTAATTCCCTCTTCAAAGAATTCGGCCGCCTGCTCCGACAGCCAGGAGTTCACGGCCGCTTTCATTTCATCGTCGTCATTGAAGCGCTGCCCGCCAAGATGGTGTTTCAGGTACCGGAAAAGGTGAAACTCGCTAGGAGCAAGGTCGGGGCTGTATGGTGCATGGTCCAAAACTTCTCAGCCAAAAGAATCAATCAATCCCGAGTCTTTTGAGAGGTGTGAGGCGTTGCGTTATCGTGCAGGAGCAAAACTCCATTTGTCAGCATGCCGCGCCTTTTGTTTTGAATTGCTCTGCGGAGCTTCTTTCCAGTTGCACAGTAGGCATCTGAGTTGATTGTCGCTCCTCGTGGCATTAAGTCCACTAGCAAAACACCGCGCCGGTCCCAAAACACAGTTGCCATAATCTTGCGCTTTGACAGTGTCTGTTTGGCTTTGACCTTGACGGGTGAGGTTGTGTGTCGCCAAATCATCAGTGATCACAGAGGGCCGGCCTGAGCGTTCTTCGTCATAGACGTTTAGACGGCCATTTTTAAACTCTCTAACCCACTGACGCACTGTACATTCACTCATTGCATTCGAGCCACAAACTTCTGTTAACTGACGATGAATTTCTGCAGCTGATAGGCTTCTCGCGGTCAAAAAACGTATCACTGACCGTATCTCAAACGCGGCGGGCGATTCAATAATTGTGAACATTATAAAGTAGCACAGCGATGCGTACACGTCAGCTTCAGAGCTGCAACTTGCATCAGTGTGAACGGGAAGGATGCCGGCAAGTGGCGCGGTAGCTTGTTGCGGCGTCGGCGCGAACTACGGAACTATACGCGCGAACGGCCCTTACTTAAAAAACAACCCTCGTAACATTGCCCTCCTGCTCGTAGCTGCTAACATGTTGTCCGATACATTTCTGCGTATTTAGCACACCACAACTGACTGATGCGCACCGTAACAAGGTTGCACGCGGCAAAGGCCGCTCCTCGCCCGCTAAACTCGCCGGTAGCAACGGTCAACGCTGCAGGCTAACGCAGTGGTAAATGGTTTCAGGTCGCCGCAGTCGCCTGGGCGCCGAGTACCCGTCTGGTGCACATGACATGTCCCACACACCCCCAGAGGAAACACATAACCAAGCAAACAGGACACGACAGGGGCCAGAATGGATGCAGCGCGCACACAAGTGTGCCAGTAGGATCGCGCGCGCGTCTCCACAGAAGCCGCCCAATGTTTTGTGAAAGTATAACTATTCCTAATGTTGTAGTAACAAGTTTTAATGTCTAATTCATAATCAAATTGAACAAGAGTACAAATGCTCAGTTTTTAAAATTTCTATGTTTCCTTCATTACAATGAAAATGTTCAAATGTGTGTGAATTCATAAGGGACCTAACTGCTGACATCATCGACCCCTAGCCATACACACTGCTTAATCTAACTCATACTAAGAACAACACACACACACCCATGCCCGAGGGAAGACTCGAACCTCCGGCGGGAGGGGCCGCGCAATCCGTGACATGGCGCCGCAAACCGTACGGCCACTCCGCACGACTTCCTTACAATCCATTTCATCTTTCCAGGGTACTGAGATACGTGTTACCGTAAAAAATCTCATATAAATGTTTGGTTATGGCAAAATTAATTATAAGACCGGGAGAAATTTTTTTTGTATTTGCCTAGAAAGGGGATTTTGCACTCGTTCTCTTGTCCAAATTACCGAATCAGTTATACGACAGATTGACGTAACCGATAATGGCCTATAATTATGTACATCTGTCCTATGCCAATTCATGAAAATGTGATTGACCTGTGCTTCTTCCCAGTCGCTAGGTACGCATCGTTGGAACGATCCACGATAACTATTATTATATGCGGAGAAATTTCTTTTGCATAATCTCTGTAGAGCCTTACAGGTACGTCATCTGGTGCACATGACTTTCCACTATTCAGCGATTTAGCTGATTTTCTATTTGGTGGTCACTTATCTCAAAGTCGTCATTTATGCGTTCGCGATGATTGAAAGGAGGTATAGTATTATGATCTGCCACTACATTTTCCGAAGACAGAATTTAGTATTTCGGTATCCTTTCTGTTACTTTCCGTTTTCGTGCCAGTACGGTCGCTGAGCGGAACAGTTACTGACTTTAGGTTCAAAAGGGGTCTGAGCACTATGGGACTTATCTTATGAGGTGATAAGTCCCCTACAACTTAGAACTACTTAAACCTAACTAACCTAAGGTCATCACACACATCAAAGCCCAAGGCAGGCTGCGATTCAAAATGATTCAATTGGCTCTGAGCACTATGGGATTTAACAGCTATGGTCATCAGTCCCCTAGAACTTAGAACTACTGAAACCTAACTAACCTAAGGACATCACCCCGCCGGGAATCGAACCCGGGAACCCGGGCGCGGGGAGCGAGAACGCTACCGCACGACCACGAGCTGCGGACGCGGGATTCGAACTTGCGACCATAGCGGTAGCGCGGTTGCAGACTGTACTGACTTTAGGCAAGAGTAAGACTAACTGAATGAAATGTGAGAAAAATCTACATTACACGATTACTCTGCAGTTCTCAATTAAGTGCCTGGTTCATCGAACCACCATCGAGCTATTTCTATACCGCCTCCACTTTCGATGAGTCCGCTGGAGAAACTAATAAAACTTAAACTGTTCGCACGTTTTATTATACAGGGTGGTCCATTGATAGTGACCGGGCCAAATATTTCACGAAATAAGCATCATACGAAACAACTACAAAGAACGAAACTCGTCTAGCTTGAAGGAGAAAAGCAGACGGCGCTATGTTTGGCCCGCTAGATGTACTACACGAATATTTAATAAAAAATGGGGGGTCCTATTTAAAAAACGCAGTTGTTATCCGTTTGACCTATGGCATCGTCATCTAGCTGGCCACCCGTAGCGCCATCTGGTTTCCTCCTTCAAGCTAGACAAGTTTCGTTCTTTGCAATTTTTTCGTTTGACTCTTATTTCGTTAGATATTTGGCCCGGTCACGATCAATGGACCACCCTGTACAAAGTGCAAGTAGTAATATCTTTGACCTAGCTAATTAAATACGTGTCACTGACTAAAGAGTATTTCTGCTTGGATCACAAAAAAATGCAAATTGTTAAACAAAGATTAACTTTAAACAAGAGCGAGAAAATTACTAAAGAAAGAGAGATTAATTCAAGGGGCCTTCAGGAAGAAAGTTGGACACGTAGGAAACTGTGGTAGTTGAAAAGCGGAAGATGGTGACCGTATACGCAAAGAGCCACGAAAAGAGTATTAGAAAACGACAGTGAGGTGACCATAAGTCACAGTATACATTCTAATGTCGTGTCGGACCTCCTTTTGCTCGGCTAAGTGCAGCAACTCGACGTGGCCTGGACTCAACAAGTCATTGGAAGTCCCCTGCACAAATGAAATGAAATGATCTTATGACATTGTTGGCCGGGACACCGCCGTATTGCAAGTTCGTTCTAGTTGACGCCACTGCGGCGACTTTGTGTGTAAATGATGATGAAGAACACACAACACCCAGTCATCATGAGGTAGAGAAAATGCCTGACCTCGCCGGGAATCGAACCCCGGACCCCGTGCGCAAGAAATACTGAGCCACGCTACCTCTACAGCCGTCCATAATTGCGAAAGTGTGCTGGATGTCGTGCACAAACTCATCTATCCATGGTGTCCCGAAAATGTTCGATGCGATTCACGTCGGGCGATCTGGATAGTCAATCATTCGCTCGAACTGTCCAGAATGTTCTTCAAACCAGATGCAAAAAACTGTGACTCTGTGACGTGGCGCACTGTCGTCCGTGAAAATTCCATCATTCTTTGCCAACATGGCGTCCGTGAATGGATGCAAATGGTCTCCAAGTATCCGTAAATCCAGAGGACCCAATCCATTCCATGTAAACACAGCCTACACCATTTTCGAGCCACCACCAGCTTGCACAGTGTCTTGTTGACAACCTGGTCCGCGGCTTCGTGGGGTCTGCGCCAGACTGAAACCCTACCATCAGCTCTTACCAGCTGAAATCCGGACTCACCTGACCACACCACAGTTTTCCAGTCGTCTAGGAACCAACCGATGTAGTCACGAGCCCAGGAGAGGCGCTGCAGGCGACGTGTGTGTGTGTGTGTTTGAGGTTTACGGGCGCTAAACAGCGTGGTCATCAGCGCCCAAACGCATAGAAACAGGAACACAAGCGGTGAAGGGACGAAGACGGACGCCGAACAAGGAGAATGGCTAAAAGACACAGGCCTGACGCAGTTCCAAATGCGCACATACAGAGGCAAAACAAGAGGAGAAGAAACACACTAAAAAAGGAAAGGAAACACAAGGAAAAGAGAACAGATACCGAAGGGAAACAAGGAGGTAATCGTGACTGGCGGACCTCTTACCTAAAACCTGGGTGAGACAGTCACCCAGCAGCACATTAAAACCTTCTCCCTAAAATCCGAGGCAACAGATTGGACAGGACACAAAACCGTAAGACCTTAACCACAGTCGCTGCGTCGTCTTGCAAAATAGAGGGCAAATCCGGTGGCAAGGAAACCACCGCCCTCTGGTCAGAGAATAAAAGACAGTCAAGTAAAATGTGGCGGACAGTAATCTGGACGCCACAAGCACTGCAGATTGGGGGTCCTCCCGCCGGAGTAAAAAACCATGCGTGAAGGGACTGTGTCCAATGCGGAGGCGAGTGAGGAGAACCTCATCCCGCCTGTATGACTGGTAGGACGTACGCCATGGTCGCGTAGTGGCCTTTACCAGACGCAGCTTATTGTCAGAAACTGCCAACCACTCCTCTTCCCATTGATGCATAACACGAAAACGCAAAAGGGAGGTTACAGCATGGAGGGGGACGGCACATTCAACAACGTGAGGGAGGGAACATGCATCTTTGGCAGCCACATCCGCCAGTTCGTTTCCCCTAATACCCACGTGCCCCGGCACCCAGCAGAAAGAAACCTCCTTCCCCTGCCGTTGCAGGTGGAGTAGGGCATCATGGATGTTCTGGACGACCGTATCCGCTGGGTACAAGTGTTGCATGGTCTGAAGGGCACTCAGGGAGTCAGAAAAGATGAGGAACTTAAGACTGGTAACACATCTCAACTGCTCCAATGCCCGCAAGATTGCAAACAATTCGGCATCGAGGATGGTAAACGCCGCAGGAAGCCGTAACTTGACGACTCGATCAGGGAAAACAACAGCTCAGTGCTGTTAGCAGAGGCACTCGCGTCGGTCGTCTGCCGCCCCTTGTTGTTGTTGTTGTTGTGGTCTTCACTCCTGAGACTGGTTTGATGCAGCTCTCCATGATTATCCTGTGCAACCTTCTTCATCTCCCAGTACCTACTGCAACCTACATCCTTCTGAGTCTGCTTAGTGTATTCGTCTCCCTCTACCATTTTTACCCTCCATTCTGCCCTCCAGTACCAAACTGGTGATCCCTTGATGCCTCAGAACATGTCCTACCAACCGATCCCTTCTTCTGGTCAAGTTGTGCCATAAACTCCTCTTCTCCCTAATTCTATTCAATACCTCCTCATTAGTTATGTGATCCACCCATCTAATCTTCAGCATTCTTCTGTAGCACCACATTTCGAAAGCTTCTGTTCTCTTCTTGTGTAAACTATTTATCGTCCATGTTTCACTTCCATACATGGCTACACACCGTACAACTACTTTCAGAAAACACTTCCTGACACTTAAATCTATACTCGATGTTAACAAATTTCTCTTCTTCAGAAACGCTTTCCTTACCATTTTATATCCTCTCTACTTCGACCATCATCAGTTATTTTGCTCCCCAAATAGCAAAACTCCTGTACTACTTTAAGTGTCTCATTTCCTAATCTAATTCTCTCAGCATCACTCGACTTAATTCGACTACATTCCATTATCCTCGTTTTGCTTATGTGATGTTCATCTTATATCCTCGTTTCAAGACACTGTCCATTCCATTCAACTGCTCTTCCAAGTCCTTTGCTGTCTCTGACAGAATTACAATGTCATCGGCGAACCTCAAAGTTTTTAGTTCTTCTCCATGGATTTTAATACCTACTCCGAATTTTTCTTTTGTTTCCTTCGCTGCTTGCTCAATATACAGATTGAATAACATCGGGGAGAGGCTACAACCCTGTCTTACTCCCTTCCCAACCACTGCTTCTCTTTCATGTTCCTCGACTCTTATAACTGCCATCTGGTTTCTGTACGAATTGTAAATAGCCTTTCGCTTCCTGTATTTTACCCCTGCCACCTTCAGAATTTGAAAGAGAGTATTCCAGTCAACATTGTCAAAAGCTTTCTCTAAGTCTACAAATGCTAGAAACGTAGGTTTGCCCTTCCTTAATCTAGCTTCTAAGATAAGTCATAAGGTCAGTATTGCCTCACGTGTTCCTGTATTTCTACGGAATCCAAACTGATCTTTCCCGAGGTAGCCTTCTAGTAGTTTTTCCATTCGTCTGTAAAGAATTCGCGTTAGTATTTTGCAGCTGTGACTTATTAAACTGATAGTACGGTAATTTTCACATCTGTCAACACCTGCTTTCTTTGGGATTGGAATTATTATATTCTTATTGAAGTCTGAGGGTATTTCGCCTGTCACTTGCCGCCCCTTAACGCCAAATTTTGTTACACTGTCCTACCGAACACGTTCCTCGCTGATTTCTGCGGTTATTTCATGCAGTATTGCTTGTCTCTCGGCACTGACAACCCTACACAAACGCTGCTGCTCTCGGTCGTTAAGTGAAGGCCGTCGGTTAGTGCGTTGTCTGTTGTGAGAGGTGATCCCTGAAAGTGTATTCTCGACACACTCTTGACACTGTGGATCCCTAAATATAGAATTCTCTAACGATTTCCGAAATAGAATCTCCCGTATGTCAAGCTCCAACTACTCTTGCGCGTTTAAAATCTGTTAATTCTCGTTGTGCGACCAGAATCGCTTCGAAACCCTTGTCACAAGAATCACCTGAGTAAAATAACAGCTCCTTCAATGCACTGACCTTTTATGCCTTGTGTACTCTATATTACCGCCATCTGTATGTGTGCATGTAGGCAACCCATGACTTTTGTCATCTCAGTGTAATTCCGCCTTTATACGTCGTTAACGCACGTCTATGCGGTGGCGCTCGACTCGTAGGAAAGCCGGCTAAAATCCTGATGGTGGATGAAATTTTCAATGCCAGTATTTAGCTGACAGTCCCCGAAAGCCAGTTTTTGTGCCAATGTTCTGCATTAAATGCCAAACCTCTCCACAATGTTTCATGGAGTTGGACGCTGTCGATGGTGGTCTGTGAGTCGCATGGGTACGTTGAGCTTGTTGGGCCCCTTGGTGCAATACAAGAGAACTACGTTAAGTGACGCCGCAGGATTTCACACTTTCACTTTGCTCATCATGTACACACTACACAAACGTAGCACAACACTGCACACACATCCATTACACTATCTACACTCCACAAATACATGCCGGCCTATGTGGCTCTGACGGCATGGTAGCTCAGCGTGTTCGGTGAGAGGGTTAGCTGACTTCTGCAATAAAAAAAAAACGGAGTTACTCGATCAACAATGAACTTAAACGTATATCTTACGACGTCCGCCCTCAGCAGATACAACGAACGCGAGCGAACAAAATGAGATTCAATTATTAAAAAAATTTAACAAAATGTGGCCGAGCGGTACAAGGCGCTTCAGTCTGTAACCGCGCGACCGATACGGTCGCAGGTTCGAATCCTGCCTCGGGCGTGATGTGTGTGATGTCCTTAGGTTAGTTAGGTTTAAGTACACTCCTGGAAATTGAAATAAGAACACCGTGAATTCATTGTCCCAGGAAGGGGAAACTTTATTGACACATTACTGGGATCAGATACATCACATGATCACACTGACAGAACCACAGGCACATAGACACAGGCAACAGAGCATGCACAATGTCGGCACTAGTACAGTGTATATCCACGTTTCGCAGCAATGCACGCTGCTATTCTCCCATGGAGACGATCGTAGAGATGCTGAATGTAGTCCTGTGGAACGGCTTGCCATGCCATTTCCACCTGGCGCCTCAGTTGGAGCAGCGTTCGTGCTGGACGTGCAGACGCGTGAGACGACGCTTCATCCAGTCGCAAACATGCTCAATGGGGGACAGATCTGGAGATCTTGCTGGCCAGGGTATTTGACTTACACCTTCTAGAGCACGTTGGGTGGCACGGGATACATGCGGACGTGCATTGTCCTGTTGGAACAGCAAGTTCCCTTGCCGGTCTAGGAATGGTAGAACGATGGGTTCGATGACGGTTTGGATGTACCGTTCACTATTCAGTGTCCCCTCGACGATCACCAGAGGTGTACGGCCAGTGTAGGAGATCGCTCCCCACACCATGATGCCGGGTGTTGGCCCTGTGTGCCTCGGTCGTATGCAGTCCTGATTGTGGCGCTCACCTGCACGGCGCCAAACACGCATACGACCATCATTGGCACCAAGGCAGAAGCGACTCTCATCGCTGAAGACGACACGTCTCCATTCGTCCCTCCATTCACGCCTGTCGCGACACCACTGGAGGCGGGCTGCACGATGTTGGGGCGTGATCGGAAGACGGCCTTACGGTGTGCGGGACCGTAGCCCAGCTTCATGGAGACGGTTGCGAATGGTCCTCGCCGATACCCCAGGAGCAACAGTGTCCCTAATTTGCTTGGAAGTGGCGGTGCGGTCCCCTACGGCACTGCGTAGGATCCTACGGTCTTGGCGTGCATCCGTGCGTCGCTGCGGTCCGGTCCCAGGTCGACGGGCACGTGCACCTTCCGCCGACCACTGGCGACAACATCGATGTACTGTGGAGACCTCACGCCCCACGTGTTGAGCAATTCGGCGGTACGTCCACCCGGCCTCCCGCATGCCCACTATACGCCCTCGCTCAAAGTCCGTCAACTGCACATACGGTTCACGTCCACGCTGTCGCGGCATGTTACCAGTGTTAAAGACTGCGATGGAGCTCCGTATGCCACGGCAAACTGGCTGACACTGACGGCGGCGGTGCACAAATGCTGCACAGCTAGCGCCATTCGACGGCCAATACCGCGGTTCCTGGTGTATCCGCTGTGCCATGCGTGTGATCATTGCTTGTTCAGCCTTCTCGCAGTGTCCGGAGCAAGTATGGTGGGTCTGACACACCGGTGTCAATGTGTTCTTTTTTCCATTTCCAGGACTGTAGTTCTAAGTTCTAGGGGATTGATGGCCTAAGAAGTTAAGTCCCATAGTTCTCAGTGCCATTTGAACCATTTTTTACAACTACATATGTGACACAACATGCATATTCGTAAGAAAGGGGTCAATGTGTGCAGAGGAAAAACATCCTTTCCGACAGGCGGCTCAACCCTCAACTTGGAATATCCCACTCAACAATGGCATACGACATTTTTACATCAGAGAAATTAATAGATTTTATTCCACTGTTTGATTCAGAGTACAGAGAAAAAGACAACTGAACTCTCTATCGCAGAATGTTTTGTCCAGTTATACCTATAGTTACGGTTGCTAATACGAATTGCTGAGTAAAGCGAGCCTTGACATTTCGTCTAGTTACGTAGCAGTAAGCAACTTAATAACTCTTATCATCACTTAGGTAGAACAAAAATGCATCAAACAAGACTTTGCCAAAGAAATAATCTCCAACCTCTGTTCCTAGTCTACTTCGTTTTATAACATTTTATGTTATTGTTCTGTACCCATTTTTTAATTTATTTTTAGAAATGAGACGGCAGTGTGACTATACGAAAGAAAGAAGCACTGAATTAACAAAGAACGTGATAGGTGAATAAACGCTGCGAAACCTTGAAACTTCGGACAGTGGGTCAGGAAGAAGGGAGGTAACTCCACGCGGTCGGAAGTAATCTGACGAGCAAAAGCAAAACAAGCTGCGCACTCTTCTAGTTGCAGCTACCGCCCACAGATGCCGCAGCTGCTGCGCGGGCGAAACAGTTCTTGCCAACACTGGGAGATGTCGCTACAGACAACGCTATGCCGGAAAATGAAAGATGTGTAAACAGCTGCAACTACCAAATCGATACGGTACAAATCTAGACAGTACGGCGGCCAGGATTGGTTCTTGTCCCGCTGACGCACGCGCGGTGGCCCACGGGACGTAAACACTGGCGCTAAGCAGAAGCAGGAGGACTGTCACACCGTTGGTGCGTGGACGGGCACACTGCCAAAATTCGTACGCAGCGGCAGGTGAATCGCAGCAGTCGCCATGTTGGGATGACGTGTGATGGAGTGCGGCCTCCGGCAATCGTTTTACAATCGAGTTTGCGATGCCATGTGCAGCTCGAGTGTGTGACGGAACTGATACGAGTGCAGAGAGAAATGAAATGTGTTGTGTGCAGTCCATAACTTGACCGTCAGAGCTCTCTGTAAGGCTGTCACAGGCTTTCAATGACGGAGACGGTTTCAGTGGTTGCGCTTTAGCTTAGGTTCTAAGTGTCCGTGGTAATTCATGAAGAAGTGCTTCGTTCTTTCCAAAACTGTCGTAGGTTTGTATTTGTGACAGATGAACGTGTTGATAAACTTTCTGGCAGTTACTTAATTTTCTCAAAATATATTTTGAGACTCGAATCCCCGATCAGATTGATTGTTTAATTGTTGTTTGTGACTGGCTGTTTAGATGTCGTTACTGGGTGCTATCTACGTATCAATGATAACAATAACAGACGAATACTGTGAAGCAAATGAAACTGCTGAAGTATGTAAATCCGTATATCGGCCGCGAATCCTGACGAAGATGAAGTTTAAATTAAGTAATTTACGCAGCTATCACGACATTTAATTTCAACTTATTTCCCTACCTCCTTAATATACACTGTTTCGGTATTAATTAATGACCTGGACTAATGTGCAGCATAATTTCAGAACTCGATTATTTTTTTCACGTTATGTAACGTTGACTGTCAAATTCCCCGTGTACTGCATCGTTGGTGCACAAATAACGATGTTTTTAATGTGCTACTGAACATATGAATGACGATGAACTGACATAAGTTGAATGAACTGGATTGGCAGAGCGGTAGTATGAACCAGGTGTCACGTGTTCGCGAACGAAGCGCCCGTATTTCGCGCGTGTGCTAGCAGCGCCATCAAGTATCCGCTTAGTGCGACATCTGTCGGACACACCGCGAAGTTTGTCGCGATGGCAGTTCGTAGAATACTCGCTTGGCGGCGCGGGCGTTTCCGAAGTACGTATGTTGCCATGCCAACGGCTGTGGACGTCCCGCAGTGGGAGAACAGATGGAAGCATGTGCGGGCTCTCACACGCAGAAGCATCCGCTGGTAAGGTAGTTCAGAGTGCATGTCTGTAGCAGTAGGCCTGCAAGGAAACCATAGCAAAACAAGCGTCGCAAGTTTTGCTGATATTTGCAAAGAAGATGCTGTGATTTTTAAAGCTGCAGTTGCAAATATCGATGGGCTTAGCGCTTATAGAAACAAATTCTTGCTCCTGCCTATCTGCTGCCATTAACGAAAATGCTTTCGCCAGTATAATGGAATGAAAATTAAACATGACAAGTGAATATGATGAAAGGTTTCTATGTATTCTGTTGTTAACTTGTGAAAATTCAACTTTCCGCCATAAAACTTCATTACAATGTGAAATAATGTCTGAGACTTTAATTCAGAATAGAGAGACAATAGATGACTTTGCGAACCTTACACGAATTAGCAACAATAAAGTGTTTATTAAATGAAAATTCCTTCCTTTTCACATTGCAGACATCTTTTCTACTCAAATCAAGAGAAGAAGGTAAAGTATTCCTTGTACAATGAAGCACACTTCAAACCACTCCGTTCTGTGAGAGAGAAATGGACGTAACCGAAGAAGACCGAACAGCAGAGTTGTTATTTAAGATTTTATTCAGTATCAATATTTCAAGCATTATGCATTTTGTAGCAAAATTCTGTGAAATGTAAAACTCATTTTCGAGGTTGCTCCTTAACTGGGAATATCTTTTTTAAATACAAAAATATCAAACGGATGAAATCTCACCCAGCTCAAAACTACAATAGCTACACTGTAAATAATCAAATTGTTATAAATTATAATGATTTGATAATTCGAAACATACATCATGGTTGATATCATATTATATGAGCCCAGTGCTGCAGGTTATTGAAAAGTTAATAATATGTAAATAACAACAAAATTCGTTGTAGGGTAAAAACGACAAACAGTTGCCAAAGAAGTTGTCCTTTTTTCGAACTTAAACGGTAATCTCTATAATTTATGACTTGCAATTATTTTTGCAGGTAGCTTCCCTGTGATCACCACAGATGAAATTCTTACAGTCACTGCACCCATTGTCCCTCGTTTTGCAGAGTTTGCATCGTCCTTGTTTTGGACCGGGTGCAGAAGATTTGTTGTAGTCCTTTGATGAGTTAACCGGGAATGAATTACTGTCGTTCAGTACGGATTCTATCTTCATCTGCAAATGAGAGTCAACCCCACTTGCATAAATGTTGTTGATAAATCAGACTCAAGTCGGTGAAGAAACTACAGTGTTTTAAGTAATTTGACTCCTCGAGAGCCACATACATATTGCTATATTTCGTATATATTAAATCAACTCGTATTTAGTAACCCAAAAAATTCAGCCGAAGTCATGAGCGTCTGTTGCAAGAATAATCCTTGCACATTTGATCAAATGAGTTTACCCCTCCCTTCGCTTCATTGTAAAATTCCGTGGCTTCTTTTGTAATTTGCGAAATTGTTGACATGGTGGAAGCTACTAAGACAATTTCTCCCTTCTTCGGCGAAAGGGATACCAATTGTTGACTTGTATTGCAATCAAAGAGAATCGTTGTTGTAGATACTGCTCGTAGTTTAGTCTATAGAGCTTCTTATAGACCATTTGTCACCCTAGTGAGAAGACGTGCACAATTCTGTAACTCAGTTCTGTAATTCTTATAAAAAAAGCACACTCCGGGTTATGAAACTAAGAAATACGTTTAATATCATACGGAATTACAGCGTTGTTCCTTCGTGCAGTTCCAACTGTGGTTATACAACGATTCAGCATCTTCGGCAGAAAAAGGTACTGTATAAAACCAGTTATTTACCGTTATGTTTGAACTGTTGCCGTAGATTGGTGCTAGAGGCTGAGTCCTGCAGTACGTTTGTTGTCCTACCTGCGGTATTCCTGTGTATTTCGAATAGGACTCACACTTGAACATAAGTTTCAGACCGCATTTTTCTGGTTTACTGGGAATATACATCCGAAATTTACATTGACCTCTGAATCCTGAAAGGGGCTCATCAGTGGTGCATTCAACTAATGGTCTGTAGCATTTTTTGCAGTGTTCGAAGAAACTGTTCCTTAAATCTCGTATATTTGTTAAAAGACCTTCGCCTTTTCTGGTTGCCCTGGTCCGCTTGTCGTCAAATCTCAAACTGTTTGTAATAGCGCAGCAAACTCTGAAGTCAGGGCAGCCACAACCTGGGTATATCAGTTTGAAGGGATAAGACCGCCTTAGCTGTATGTTCTTTATCTTTAGTGACGACCGGTTTCGTAACATTTTAGCTGCATAATCAGGTGCAACAAAATTAAGTTATGTTCCGATCGAGAAAACAGGATAAGACGACACATCTTCCATCGTCAGTAATGTTTCGCTGGACGTCGAACATAACATAGAACGCTCCCGTGGTAACATGAGCAAAAGTATCTGGTGAGCTAGCAGGGGCACTTACATAGAAATACTGATCAAAACACAGGCAGTACGTGATTATCTACGGGATAATGTGACATTTGAGCAGCTAACGGTCTCTCACTTGCCCACAGCAAGCGCGCGCACTCGAATGTGTACCAACAGGCGGCATGTCAAGGCGCAATTGAGGAAACGTCAGACAACGAAGTGGAAAGAGATGTGGCGTGGAGCGCGCACACGCATCCGTGGATAACTAGACAGGGAGCAGTATGTCGTCCTGAACGGGGTAACTACAACAGAAACAAGAGTAACTTCAGTGTGCCCCAGGGCAGCGTAATAAGTCCTCTGCTTTTTACTATTTACATAAACGATCTGGTTAATGGTATTGACAGCGGTCTTAGACTGTTTGCCGATAATTCTGTAGTCTACAGCAAAGTAGTATCACAAGAAAAATGTGGACAAATCAATGAGGATTTGCAGAAAATAAAAGCGTGGTGTAATGACTGGCAGTTATCTCTCAATATTAGTAAGTGTAATCTAATGTGTATAAGAAGGCGAAAATCCCCATTAATATATAAATACAAAATAAATGATCAGTCTTTGGAAGCGGTAACATCAGTCAAGTATCTGGGTGTGACTACTCGAAATGATCTCAAATGGAATGGTCAGATTACACAAGTAACGGGTAAGGCGAACTCTACATTGCGGTTTATTGGTAGAATCCTGAAGCGATGCAGTCCTTCAACAAAGGAAATAGCTTACAATACGTTAGTTCGTCCACTCTTAGACTATTGTTCGTCTGATGGGACCCTTAACAGTTGGGTCTGATTCAAAAGATTGAGAAGGTCCAAAGAAGAGCGGCAAGATTCGTGACTGGTACATTTAGCCATCGCGAGAGCGATACAAATCTCAGAGGATGTTTGAAGCAGGACACACTTGCTGATATACGACGCGCTAAACAGAAGGGGCTGCTCACTAAATTCCTAAATCCAACCGAGGATGTAGAGCATATAATATTACCACCAACTTTCAAATCGCTTAATGATCGTAATTCAAAGATAAGGGAAATAAGAGCTCGTACTGAGGCGTTCAGACAATCGTTTTTCCCTTGGGCGATCCGCGTGTGGAACAGAGGGGGGAAATATGACTTTGGCGCGAATTGTGCCCTCCGCCACACACCGCTTGGTGGCTAGCGGAGTATATAGGTAGACGTAGATGTAGATGTAGAATCATAGCTAAGCCGATGGAAAGATTGAGTATTCCATTACAATGTGTTAAAATCAACGAAAATTCGTAAAAACTGTTGTTAGTGCGAGTGTTGTCCATTGAAAAACGGCACGTTAACGGTTGCAAAGTGGAGTCCAGATAGCACCCATTAGAAGTTCTGAACTATGGCAGACAGCGATTGCTTACAAAACGAGCTAATAAAAACAGCATATACATTAGCGTTATGCGCTTTATCGGACTCTTGCTTGATTTAAAATTCAGCAAAAAGCATGAAAAACGCACTAACACGATAAGGTAATTTTTAAAAAATTAAAAATAGCACAAATACGAAAACTAGTGTAGATCCTGGCTTTTATTAATTCCTTTTATAAATAATCATTGCATTTCAAAGTTTACAACTTTTAATAGCTGCTACAAGGGGCGTTCTTTCTGAAAGAAGGTTGGTTTTGTTCGGGATTCCAAAACACCATATTATCCCTCACTTTTCTTGCTAAAAACCCTAAAAACCCTTTTTTTCAACATAATCTCTTTTCAGTGCGACGGCCCAACGCCACCTTACTGGGAGGTGCTGTACGCCTACATAGTACCACACCACTGCCAACGTCTTGTTTAATCAATAACCTCCTCGTCATCCACGCACTGCTTCCTGCGAAGTGCTTTCTTCAATGGGCCAAACAGTAGAGGTCGGAAGATTCGAGATCCGGGCTGCACGGTACATGAGGAAGAACAGTCCAATGAAGTTTTGTGAGCTCTTCTCGGATGCACGGTCTAGTGTGACGCTGTATGTTGTTACATGACATTACACTAACACTTGTTCCATAGATCATGAATACGACATTTCGTAATGATGTGGAACGTGTAGATTTCTTTACATGAGACACTTAATTTTTTTTTTACAATTACTACTTCATATCTAAAGAGTCACCAAATAAGTAAAAGGAGTTGACATACAGAATTGTTTTAATTTGGTTTTAAATGCTGGTTGGCTATCTGTCAGACTTTTAAAGCTACTTGCTAAATGACCAAAAATTTTTGTGGCACCTCTGCCAAAGTCATATTTAGCCCAGAATAGTGAAGATCAGCCTTTCTTCTAATGTTGTAGCTATGGATTTTGATATTATTTTTATTTGGGTATGTCATTAATAACAAATTTCATAAGCGAATATATGGGAAGGTTCTGTGATTATCACTATTCCTTAAATAAATGTCTGCAAGGTGATCTCTGGTGGGCTCCAGCTATTATTCTGGTTAGATGCTTCTGTGAAATGAATACTTATTCTGTTAATGATGAATTACCTAAATTATTTTGCCATATGAAAGCAGTGAATGAAAATAGGGAAAGTAGGCTAATTTACTGATACGTTTATCACTAAAATTTGCAATAACCCTAACAGCATAAGAGTTGAACTGACCGTTTCAGCAGGTCATAAATGTGTTTCTTCCAATTCAGTTTCTCATCAATGCACGCACGCAGAAATTTCGAATGTTCTACCTTAACATCAGACGTCTGTTCAAAGTCGGTATTTATCGATGTTGTTATGCCATTCACTATACAAAACTATATATACTGTGTTTCATCAACCTTTAGTTAGAGCCCATTTGCAGAGAATCACTTAACAATTTTCTAAAAGTCATTATTTTCAATTTTATCAGTGAATTCTTGTTTGTTGGGTGTGACTGCTAGGTTTCTCTGTAGACAAGCGCCTATGAATATCTGTGATGACCTAGTTTTCCACCAAAAAAACTCAGTGCATCGCTTCGCTTGAAATCAGTTGTAGACGCCATTTTGAAGCCTACGTATTAGCGGCGCCACCTGTCTGGACTTCACGAAACTACTGGGTCTGAAGCAGGAACATTACACGATGCCACGGAACAAGTTCCGCATTTTTTCAGCCAAAATTTGCCGAGAAAAAGTATGGGTTCCATTACTTATCAAATGGCTCTCGTCTCTTGAATCCATTTTGCAACCATTAACGTCCTGCTTTTCAGTAGACAACACTGCCACTAACTATAGTTTCTACGAATTCACGTTGATGTTAACACATTGTAAGGCTTTACTCAGTCTTCCTATCGGCTTATCTATCATTCTGTTCGTCTACTTATCCATGGATGTGCATCCACACTCAAATCCCCTATGATATCTCTTCCTATCGTCCCATTTGCCTCACCTCCGCGTTCAGTAAGGTCTTCGAGAACATCCTCTCCCGCTGTATTCACTGCCACCTTAGCCAGCACCACATTCTTCGCCCTTATCCAGTGTGGCTTCCAGCCATCTTTCTCAGCTGACGACCACCTCCTTAACCTTACCAATCTTCTTTCCCTCCAACTTAACTCATGTCACTCTGCTATCTTTGTTTCCCTTGACCACCAGAACGCCTACGACCGTGTCTGGCAACCCAGGCTCCTCTTCAAACACCAGACCTATGATCTCTCTATCAGTTTCGTCCATCTCGTTGCTTCCTTCCTCTTCTGTCGTCCCTCCTATGTCACTATCCACAGTTCCAACTACCAAACCTTCTATCCTGTGTGCCCCAATGCTCCATCCCTGCCCCTCTCCTCTATCTCCTGTACACTGCTGATATGCCCAAACCTCCCCTGCCTGTTCATGTTCTCCAATTTGCTGATGAAATCGCCTTCCTAGCCCTCTATCCTACCTTCAACGGTCCGTATGTACCCTCCAAACCAACCTTTTCCTTGAACACATCCACACCCTGTATACTGTCCATCGATTCGATCCCCATCACCCCCTGGTGTCCCCCTTCCTCTCCACCTGCAGCCAGTTGCTGCACCTTTACCATTGTGTCCCACCCATTCTCCATCTCCAAACCCTCCACCTCCTTTCCCAATGCAACTTCCAGCATCTCCCCCCCCCCCCCCCAGATGATGAGCTTCACCGTGATGTCTACCCCTCCTACCAACTCTAATCCCACCTTTCTCTTGCCTCCTCCTCAGGGCTCCCTCTCCTCCCCCTCCTTTCTCTTGAGTGGCTTTCCCCCTCCTATGCCCCCTCCCTCTCCTTTGTTCCCCTTCAGTGTCTTTGCACTCCCTCCTGCTTTGTCTACAATCCACATCTCCCGCCCTGCTCGTCTCCTGCCTCTTGGTACGCCCCCTGTCCCCCATTTTCCTCTTCCTTCCGCCCCCCATCCCCCTCCACTCCTTTTTCCTCCTTTCTGACCTCCAGTCCTTCAGAAGATCCGTATGAACAGTTTTTATTATTTGTGTGTCCCTCGTTTCCAGTGGTTTTGTTTTTTAAGTGTCTCGCTCTGTGTGAATTTTATACTGCAGCCGACTTTTAACTTGTGTTTGACTCCAGTGATTTTAAGTACGCAACAAACTGTCAGCTGTGTTCCACAATAGGGGACGTATCTATACAAGCTGAGGCGAATAAACCCAAACGGGTGAATGCCAATCGCTGTTTATTTATGTGGTTGACTAGATGTGTGAATGATGAGCGTTCTTATAGTTATCAGCGAAATCCATAGATTCAGACTACCAGAGTGGAAATATACGACTAACAGGAATAACAGGTAAGAAAGATTACAGGTAAGAAAGAGTACATATTATCTTCTCGGTGTGTTGAAGAAAATGAAATTTAGGAAGAAAATTTTTGCCAGATCGCTCCTGCTAAGGACCAGTCATACAGTCCGCGGTTAGCATCTGCTTAATTCTGTTCTCATAACAGTGCCGAAAACGCGTTGTATGAACACGGAATAACGTCTAACCATGCTTGAGAAACTGGAACACATGAATGAAATGTAAAACTATTTTCTAACAAAAAGCTATTTGCTTGTAGTAGGCCTAGCAGGCATTTGATATTGGTACCTCGTGAATTATATTCTGTCGTGTTATTTATGCAAATGAGGTAGATAAAAATGACCATTTGTGCCGAAATAGTCTTGTTCATTTGGAGTGTGTTACAACTGGTGCAGTATTAGAAAGAGGCCTATTTCGTTTTATCTAGCAGACAGCGACAAAATAGACGTAATCAAAGAGAGAAACCAGAGCAGTCTTGGGTACTATTTGTATTAACTGCTTTTTCAGTTTTAGACAACGACTCTTTGATTTTTAATGTAGCATAACATTTGACGAATTTTGATGAGGTAACAAATTCTGTTTCAGAAAGGTAAGCACGCCATGTAAAGCTGTAGCAAGATTAGGGAAAAAAATGTACTGGGACCTAATGATTGAAGAAATGTGTACTGTCTTGCACGTCTCTTCTCTTTACTGCTTCTGTGTTTCCTATGTTTAATTTTATGGCACACACAACACAAAGTTATTGGCAAATAGGCAATAAAAAGTCCAAATTTTCTGAAGAGTTCTTATTCTCCTGGTCACACATAATCCGGTCCAGTTTTTGTTTAAAGGGGGGGGGGGGAGGCGTATGATATCAAAACGGTCGTCTGGGAGCAGGAGAAGTACCACAGGGCATTTTAATTTCCACTGTCCCGAGTATAGGTTTGGTAGTTTACACTACAAAATATAAAGTTTGAATTCCACGGACTGAAGTACAATGGCGGGCGACAGAAGAATGCTGTGTGAAGAGGTGTGGCACTACGCTTTGGCACACTTAAGACCTATATGTAAAGATGTGAGCTACAAAATGAAACATTTTTTAAAAACTGTTTTTTTATTTTTTTATTTTTTTACTTCCTGTCTCAAAACGGTCGAGGAGGAGGAGGGAGGGGGGGGGGGCGCCACTACCAAGTTTTGCCCAGTTCGGAACTATCGTAGATCGTAATTATAAGGTCATCCGCGTAACTGAAGAATTACTAGGACATTATTTTCTCAAAAACAGTCAAAGCGTGGCCTATTCTGTTATTGATAGCATAAATAGAAATTCATGACGACCTCCAAATCTAAGGATTTTTTTGTACTATTCTCCAGATGATTACTAATATCAGTGCTCTCTGTCCCAGCCTATGTTTGTTTGACAAATTCCCTAGATCTGCAAAATTGAAGTAATGCTAGAAGACACTCTTCAGTCATGTAGTTACTGAATGATCACCATCTTGGACGAAGAGGAAGATGTCAAAGCAAAATGGCAAGGAAACGTCAAGAAATTTTGACGTGGGAAGCGAGTCCGCTCTTCAAGAGGCTGAAAGTCTTTCCTGGAGTTCTGAATTGTAACTTAATCATTTGTCTGCTTTTATCTAGCTGAGTAAATCTTCCTAAAACTTCTACTAGAACTTTTTAAAAACTCTTACCAAAGAAACTAATTCTTGACTTAAACTTGTGTGCTTTGAGAAACCATGACTATATTGAGTTACAAGAAATATATCATTTGCTCAAAACTGTCTAGAAATTGAAGCTAACTGTTTCTATAAAAATATGATGCTAGCCTGAATGTAAGTTGACGTTTGAAATAAATGCGCAGCAGGACTTACAAAGAAATTGCTAGCCTGAACTGTATTTTCTCTTACCTCGCGTCTTGCCAAACATATTTGCAGAGTTCTCGAAAGCAGCACACAGCGTACTGCAGTAAAGCAACTTTCTAAAACTACGACTGAAAACTCCGTACCTCAAAGTGCAATGTGCATACACACATAATAAACTGAATTAAGGGTGGTAATTTTAACTGGTAAGAAAATATTGTAATTTCCAAGAATGATTGCCTATCGAAGTCGCGGGGTCCATACGATACATATCGAACATGAGATTGTAAATCGATCATGGCGGGCGTTATGATCAATTATTTGTGATCGTTATTTTTATCTGTTTTCCGTCGTTCCATTAGTTGCTCTAACCTCCGGGAATTAATGGCAAAAAGGGAATTGTTCCCATAGCGTAAACGCCACAATGGCATTTCACATGGCTACAACACCGACGACGAGTAAGGTAAGTCATCTCCCTTGTAATTACAAGTATTTTTGTAACGGTCTTCTTTTGTCACAGCTTCAGTGACCAGCATAAACATACTCGTAACGCCCGCCACTAGAATCGCGTGATCGATTTAGGATCCCACGTTCGATATGTATCGTTTGGACCATGCGACTTCGATAGGCAATCATTCTTGGAAATTACCGAAAATATCTCTGACAAAATTGAAATGAAACTCTATATTCAATGCTAATACTATCAAAATAAATTGAATGTTCACAAAATAGTACTTACGTAACATTACTTTAAGAAACAACTTTAAGCAAGGGGAATCTCATTTTCCTATGATAGTAAACATGTCTAAGATTCATTACTATAATCTCAATGACAAAAAACAATGCTAAACACTTGCGTGCTTACCTCAATATCTCAATATTCAAGCAAAATTCGCAAATAATCTCCTTACCTTCTCTCTCCATAACTGCATCGAAATATTCGTACTCTGACTCCATCATTCTCACATCAGACTTACAAAGAAAATTTCCTTGCCATTCTTCAAAATACAACTGCTACTTAGAACTACTGAACTTAGAATGCGTATAACTTTGCTAGCCTCTCAGGCAGAGGCGGTGTAGCAACACAAAGATCTTGTAGCAATAGTCAAAGATTACTAAGCCACATGGTTTCGCTCTGTGTGAGCTATGCCTATCAATATTTATGTAAGAAACAGAATTTTCAGAGTGACCAAAATAGTACGCATACCTCACAGAATGTCACCGTATTCAACTGTATTTCAAATACATGTTGTCCCTAACATTTTCCGTAAAAACGATATAAACGATGCAAGAAACCAACAGTGTACTCTGAAGCAGGAAACGGAAAATTGTAAGGCGTCTAGTTTTGACGCTTCTTCTTTGTCTTTTTCTCCTTCTTCTTCTTCTTCTTCTTCTTCTTCTTCTGCCTATCCATTAATGTATATTGGCGACCACACGTTGCAACTTCGTCACATGAACCGCAGAATGTTGCAGATGGTCTACACTTTGTAATCCTGTCCACTGCTTTCTGTTGTCTAACTAAGATATTTTTATCGCCCTTCTTTTATCCTCGATCTTTGAGCGCAATTTAGTGAAAGGTGAAAAAAAAGATAGCATAACGACTATAAGCATCTTCGGATAAATGTTTCCTTTCGTCTGTCGCTTTCAAATGCCTTTGATTGACCACTTACGTCACAGGCGTCGTCTTGACAGAAAACGTCTGGGAGACTTGGTATGTGAGTCTGCGTGAATGATTTATCACATCCTGCTTTAGAGTTCACCGTTAACCAGTCTTCAGTGAAAAAAATAGTAATGCAAAATGTAGCTGTTATATACAGAGTGGTCAGAAACAATTCGAAAAGCATGTAAGGAAGTTGCATAATAAGTCGTGCAGAGAAATAACTCTTAAGAAAAAAAAATTATGTACGTAGCGCCGTCTTCGCTTTCAGTAGCACTAAAGTCAACCAATCACGCCGTTGCTCCCGCAAATTCAAGCGGCCAACCAGATACAACTAGCGTCAGTTGTTCTTATAGTGTAGATGGTAATGCACGAGACTGCTCAGCCTTTCGATCCTTCTACCGCCCGATGTGCAATTTTTGTATCGCTGTCTTGTTCTATTTTATGAAAGCAAACGAACACGTTTGGCAACACTGTCTCTGGCGGGACGCTTGAATTTGCGCGTGCGACGTCTTCATTGGCTAATAACTCGGAAACGGGGCAACGTCTCGATATGTCATTTCCCAGCACAGCCTACTTTGCCACTTGCAGGCTTTCATATTGTTTCTGATCACCGTGTACAACATTTTGCTATGTGCTATTGAACCATTTGAATGGAAAGCAGTCCTGTATGTGAACAGACAGAAAAGAACAGTATCTGAATTTATTGTTGTGACTTGTAGGTCCTGACTTATTTTTTAAAAAGCAAGTCGTTGTGTAACTGAAAATTAGTTAAGTAATATTCCTAAAAGTATCTGCATTACAAGTATGTAAGTGTACATGGACAAGCGCAGAGCTTTTACAGTGCTTAAACGTACAATGATGGTAGTTCTGTTTACGTCCATTACTATACATTTCACGAATATAACCGGCGTAAAGGAAAATCGTTTTTTAGGAATTTATCGTGAATTATTAGTCATCCAATCTTTCGTAGCTCTGTTACCACCTGTGAATTATATTAATTATTAATAGTAGTTGACAATCCATGGTTATACATTTGGATGCATTCTTAGAAGAAGGCATCTGAAATTGCATACGAGCTACGAGACTATGTCATCCAGAACATCAATCAAAAGTTCGAATAAATGAGTTTTCCATCATCTAATGATACAGATAGGATGCACGACCATTATGGGAATATACCCAATATGAGCTGTGACATTTTTCAACACGATATAGTCAAGGTTGCTCCGTTTCTTCAGCAGAACGTATTGTATTTCATACCTCAAAAGTGACATGCTTTTACATAGCTATGCATTCTGTAAGTAAATATCAAAACACGGTGTCAACATAAGCTGTTTCCAACTCAGCTTATAGTCTTTCTTCTGGAATGGGCCATGTGAGAACACGTGGTCTGCTTGCTATGCGCCTGTGATTTGTTAAAATGTGCCTTCCCTTTTGGTCGCCGGTAGGTCATGAATTAACATACAGATTCTTCGTAAACTAACAGCACGTTTGTCGGCATGTGTGTATGATGAAAGATGTGATGACACAGGTGAATTGTTTAAGAAGAAAAATATTTGGAAACTATTGGGGATTTCAGTATGAATGATCTTGTTATGTATAGGAAAAATGGTTTTTACAGCTGTTTTATTACAATATTAAGAGGAATGATCATTTTGAGCCACTCATTTGGTACGCCAGCAACGAACAATACAGGATTTGTAGGTGCACCTTCCTGCAAAAAAAAACTTAGTTGTACTATACCCAAATGTTTCGTCAAAGCTTTGCCACAAAACAGCTTTTTCACGTTTTAATCATATTTTATCTCTTCTGATTGTCCAATGGACATTTTTTTCTGGTGCAGCCTAACATGCAGATTACGCTCACATCATTATTCAGTAATGTTCCAGCGTTTCAGAATACGCCTCCGTGAACTCTACAAGACATTCAGAAAATAGACACGTATCAGAGAATAGTGAATCTCTCCAAGTTTATACACGGTCCAATCAGATTCATGTGACCACCAAATATGTTCGACGTCAACGTGAAATAAACACTCACAGACGGAAAGTGGCAGCGCTAGCAGAGGAGGGTATATAAAGTTTGTTATGAGGGGGCGAGGGGGTGGGGGGGGTGGTGGGGGGAGGGGGACGCAGATAACACCGAAATCGTTGTCGTAATGCGGAAAAGGAGCGATTTATCTGACGTCCTAAACAGCATGATCAGTGTCTTTTGGCCCACGAGTGGATGTATTTTCGTAACAGCTAAATTTTTAAACTGTTCGCGTGCCGCAGAAGTGATAGTATACAGTAGAAGGCAAAATGGCGCTAACCAAAACCGACGTCGAGGCAACTGCGGTGCATCACCGGCCGTAGATACAGACATTAAATGTATTCGCAATTGCACAATGTTACATGTAGAATGGAATGACGACAGTGAAAATTTGTGCCCGATCGGGACTCGACCTCTAATTTCCCGCTTATCGCAAGCGGTCGCCTTACTATTTGGCTATCCGTACACGGCTCACGCTCAGTCCCAAACTTCCATATGTCGTCAACCACGCGTCTGCAACCTGTACTCGTACATGCATTATGCATATTGCGGTGCAGGAGAGACATTTTACTTCAAAGTCATTTGCCCAGTGTCGATACTGCGATGGAAGTTTGCATCGTAATTCAGAATGAAATAGGCACTGCAATGTCGTATTTATCTACCGACACCAGGCAAGTGAATTTCAAGTAAAATATTTCACCTGTACGGGAATATACATAATGGACGTACCACTCCAGGTTACAGACGCATGGTTGACAACATTGTGAAACACCCTCGTTTAATTCTTTATTGGGTTTCGTATAAGTTAGCGAAGCCGCCAAACAGTTATTATTATGATTATTTGGCCGTGTGCTTAATGGAAGAAAGGCTATCGGTTTTTCTGCTGGTTTCGGGGGTATTTCAACAGAGTGCGGCTGTTCTGAGATTGAATAGTGGAATGACTGAAAGCTTGTCTATTATTAAGGACCTCAAAGGTTGCGATGTACAAACTGCATTGTATTTTCTACGAACACACAAATTGTGAGGCAGTTGCTACCTTCGCCTTACACCTTACACGTCTAATTGCGGTTATGTCTTTCTATTGACTGCTGATTTCAGTACTTCGTCACACGCAATGCTGATGGTTAACATTCACAACAATCCTCACTGCGATCCATGGTTGTTGCTGGCCGACACGGTTGACGCGAAACACGTAATTCGGCCCTTGTCACTTTCTGCGTCATATCACTCGCGAATCGGTATTAGGGAGGGTCAACCCCACGGCGACCATGGGGACGTGCTCACTCGTCATACTCCAGTGAATTTTACAATTCACAACTCACTCGACCACCATTCTTGCCTGTCTCTCCAGCACCACAGCTCACTCCACACACTCAAGTGCTCCTCTGCGTACTCAACACTAGTCTGCCTCCTGCACCGCACGACAATCGACTCCTGTCTACTATCGACCTGGGCGTCGGATACTAGCATCTATTTTCGTGGGATCACGGATCCCTTACAATTGGAAGTTTGGGTGTGACCGTGAATCGTGTACGGATAGCCAGATGGCAAGGCAACCGCTTGCGACAAGACCGGGTTCGAGTTCCAAACCGGCACAAATTTTCATTGTCGTCATTCCATTCTTCAGTTAATGGTTGTCCATGTGCCGTAGTCGCTGTTCCTTTGAACATGCATGCACGTCCAAAGGAACTTTGCATCGTAATTCAGAATGACACACGCACTGCAATATCGTATAGATGACAGGGGTGAACGACGGCTGCGTACGGTGGAATAGAACTGCATCTGTTGAGCAACTGACAGCCCAAATGAGCCAATGGACTACCAACAGTGTGTCAAGACTGTTCCGCGAACCTTGCTACGCATGGGCTTCCACAGCAGGCGTCTGGTTCATGCACCCATACTGACTGCAGCTCATCGGCGACGAAGGTTGGAATTTGCACTCCGGCAACGCAACTGAACGTCCACTGAGAGGCGACAGATTTTTTCTCAGATGAATTACGTTTTATGCTCCACAGATGACCGTTGGCATGTACGGTGTGGAAAGTCTGAATACAAAGGGTCAAAGTTGAAAGAGGGAGTGTTATGATCTGGGGAATGTTTCCGTGGATTCCTGGGTGATCTCTTCATTCTGGAAGACACTATGGAACAACACAAGCATGCATCTATCCTTGGGGGCCATGTCCACCCCTACATGCAGTTTCTTTCTTCCTCGCCACGATGGCACCTACCAGCAGGACAATGCAATTTATCACACAGCTCGCAGTGTACATTCGTGGTTCGAAGAGCTCCAGGATAAGTTTACGAAGCCCCACTGGCCACCAGACTCCCCAGATTTAAACCGGATCTAGAATCTGTGGCACCTCATCGATTGGGATACACGCGCACGGCACTGGTGTAGGTATGGCTTCACTTCCCTGTCACTACCTTCCAGAATCTCTCTGACTCTCTCTCTACCTGCACGCCACGCTGCGGTCCGCGCTGCAAAGGGCGGTTATTCAGGCTTTTGCAGGTGGCCACATTAATGGGACTAGACAGTGTAACTCACGTTACAGGTGCTCAACACGGACACTCTTTGTGACTAGGCAAACGTCAATACGTTCAAATGGCTCTGAGCACTATGGGATTTAACATCTGAGGTCATCAGTCCCCTAGAGCTTAGAACTACTTAAACCTAACGCACCTAAGGACACCACACACATCCATGCCCGAGGAAGGATTCGAACCTGCGACCGTAGCGGTCACGCGATTCCAGACTGAAGCGCCCAGAACCGCTCCGCCACCGCGGACGGCTACGTGTGTCTGAATCACTGAAGTCGCCGCTGTCGAAAGGCACAATGCCAATTCGATACAACAAAATGAAGTGAATGAATTGTCTACTTCTTTTTTTCACGCCTGTCCCCAGCGGTGATGATGATGTTTGGTTTGTGGGGCGCTCAACTGCGCAGTCAACAGCGCCCGTACAAAGTCCCAATTTTTACACAGTCCAATTTTTTTTTAAAGTACAATTTAGCCACTGTCACGAATGAAGATGCTGATGAGGAAATGATGAGGAAACACAAACACACAGTCTCCGCGCAGAGAAAATCTCCAACCCGGCGGGAATCTAACCCGGGCCCCCGTGATCCAGAGGCAGCAACGCTAGCCGCTAGACCACGAGCTACAGACTGTCACTAGTAGTCCATTAAACATTCCGCAATACAGAGCCAGAGGAAAAACTGCACGGCCTGAACTGCGTCTCTACAGAACTCCCTGAAATCTACGGAACCGTTTTCACATAGGACGACAACGTGCTTAATTTTTTCAGCTTTTAGCTTAGACAGTATGGCCAGCTTATGAACGTGTTTTGACATGTGTAAGAAGCACAACAGTAGTGGGACGTTCGGAGTCAGCATTCCCCATTCAGAATTAAATTACCTTAGTTGCTTAAGGATCATAAATCATTTTGTCTCCGAAGCATTTTTTGTTACAGAACTGTTGTTTTGAACAGGTTATTAGACAATCTGTGGGTACATATGATTCTATCTTCAATCAATACAAATCCAATTACAGATTTGCGTCATGTCTGCGCAGTTGATCATCTGTCGCTAGAGGAACAAGAGATAAGACCGGGTACAAGCAACTTTTCGTGAGCCACAGGCCTGATTCACATACTGCTCTTTCTTAGCGTGGAGCGAAGACAGCGCTCTTTGAGCGTAAGGCAAAATTATAGAGTCTGCAACGCTAATGTAATTGGGATAACGCACTATGGCACCTATTTTACGAAACGCCACGCCACCAACTTATGCCTCAAAACACGCGTTTTTGAGATTATATTCAATTTCTCTTCACCCAATCGCCATATGTTTACATTTATTCACCCACCCTAAACATTGTTTCTTTACTTAACACATTTTAAAACAGTCTTCTTAATAACTTCTGTAGCAAAATTCTGCAACGCTGTTAGTAAAGACGCAAAGTCCATGATAAGTAAAAAAATCTAAACATCTGAAGATGGGATGCCAGGTGTGCTGAAATGTCGTCATGAAAAACTAAAGCACCTAGCTGCAGCTAATTAGCCGGCCGCTGTAGCCGAGCGGTTCTAGGCGCTTCAGTCCGGAACCACGCTGCTGCTACGGTCGCAGGTTCGAATCCTGCCTCGGGCATGGATGAATGTTATGTCCTTAGGTTAGTTAGGGGACTGATGACCTCAGAAGTTAAGACCCATAGTGCTCAGAGCCATTTTTTGAGCCGGTTCTAATACGTCCTCAACGGACAAGAATTATTTATTAATGTTAATGCGAGAAAGGTCAGAAAAACTAATTACGGCTATGGGCTAGGTAACTCAATTGTCCATACAATTAGGAGTAACTACTGTAAACGATTGTTGGCTACAGGCAGCAAATTCGAGTGTTTGAAATTTAGTGTGTTAATATCCACAAACAGTATTGGTAGTCATTTTTTAAATATTTGCCCCAAAATACTTGTGATGGCTGATAGCATAATCATGGGTTGCTTCTGTAACACTAAATAAATACAATGGGAGCGCCTCCTCTTTTCCACGACTTTCTTTCGGGCCGCCGATCGCCTACCTGTGGATATGACAATTTTGCCGCTCGAGAAGTGCCACTGATCTTTGTATATAGACAAATTAGTCTCATTTACTTTCAAATTAGTTTTCAGAATTTGTTCTCACTCTTATCATTTCCCAGTGAATTTGTTCAAATGGCTCTGAGCACCATAGGACTTAACATCTGAGGTGATCAGTCCCCTAGAACTTAGAACTACTAAAACCTAACTAACCTAAGTACATCACACACATCCATGCCCGAGGCAGGATTTGAACCTGCAACCATAGCGGTCTGAAGCGCCTAGAACCCGTCGGCCACACCCCAGTTAATTGGATAATAGTATTTTCTACCGATGGATATCTTCCTTCCTTTCAGAGAATATCAAAATAATCCGTATTAAATTCACTCAGTCGTAATTTTTAAAGACCAGAGATCACTGCAGAGTTCCAGTTTTGCGTCGTAGTTGCTTTTTACTTTCAATTCTGTAAAATCAATTTGTTCAAGAATCCCTCTAGTGAAAAGTTTACTATTAATTCCATTTACATATTTTTAGGATAAATTACTACGCAGATATACACTCTTGGAAATGGAAAAAAGAACACATTGACACCGGTGTGTCAGACCCACCATACTTGCTCCGGACACTGCGAGAGGGCTGTACAAGCAATGATCACACGCACGGCACAGCGGACACACCAGGAACCGCGGTGTTGGCCGTCGAATGGCGCTAGCTGCGCAGCATTTGTGCACCGCCGCCGTCAGTGTCAGCCAGTTTGCCGTGGCATACGGAGCTCCATCGCAGTCTTTAACACTGGTAGCATGCCGCGACAGCGTGGACGTGAACCGTATGTGCAGTTGACGGACTTTGAGCGAGGGCGTATAGTGGGCATGCGGGAGGCCGGGTGGACGTACTGCCGAATTGCTCAACACGTGGGGCGTGAGGTCTCCACAGTACATCGATGTTGTCGCCAGTGGTCGGCGGAAGGTGCACGTGCCCGTCGACCTGGGACCGGACCGCAGCGACGCACGGATGCACGCCAAGACCGTAGGATCCTACGCAGTGCCGTAGGGGACCGCACCGCCACTTCCCAGCAAATTAGGGACACTGTTGCTCCTGGGGTATCGGCGAGGACCATTCGCAACCGTCTCCATGAAGCTGGGCTACGGTCCCGCACACCGTTAGGCCGTCTTCCGCTCCCGCCCCAACATCGTGCAGCCCGCCTCCAGTGGTGTCGCGACAGGCGTGAATGGAGGGACGAATGGAGACGTGTCGTCTTCAGCGATGAGAGTCGCTTCTGCCTTGGTGCCAATGGTGGTCGTATGCGTGTTTGGCGCCGTGCAGGTGAGCGCCACAATCAGGACTGCATACGACCGAGGCACACAGGGCCAACACCCGGTATCATGGTGTGGGGAGCGGTCTCCTACACTGGCCGTACACCTCTGGTGATCGTCGAGGGGACACTGAATAGTGCACGGTACATCCAAACCGTCATCGAACCCATCGTTCTACCATTCCTAGACCGGCAAGGGAATTTGCTGTTCCAACAGGACAATGCACGTCCGCATGTATCCCGTGCCACCCAACGTCCTCTAGAAGGTGTAAGTCAACTACCCTGGCCAGCAAGATCTCCGGATCTGTCCCCCATTGAGCATGTTTGGGACTGGATGAAGCGTCGTCTCAGCACGAACGCTGGTCCAACTGAGGCGCCAGGTGGAAATGGCATGGCAATCCGTTCCACAGGACTACATCCAGCATCTCTACGATCGTCTCCATGGGAGAATAGCAGCCTGCATTGCTGCGAAAGGTGGATATACACTGTACTAGTGCCGACATTGTGCATGCTCTGTTGCCTGTGTCTATGTGCCTGTGGTTCTGTCAGTGTGATCATGTGATGTATCTGACCCCAGGAATGTGTCAATAAAGTTTCCCCTTCCTGGGACAATGAATTCACGGTGTTCTTATTTCAATTTCCAGGAGTGTATTAACAGTTTTCAAATAAAAGCTTCAAAAAGGTTTATTTTTCATCACAGCGTGCAATATATGTGACGCATTGAAAACATTAAGTCGAATTGTAACATTTATGTGAAAGACATCGAGGCTCCATCACAACTGTTTCAAATGTTATCTAGGTATTTTGCCTTTCTGAGCTTTAACAAAGAACGGCGCATTTCTTGGCAAAGCAAAGCAGTAACAGCTTGGTCCTGCAAACTGATGATCAGGTCCTGCAGAAAGTATCATTACTAATGTCTCTAAGCTGATCGTTGGTTGTGTTCCAAAAGTGAACAGCGTAGAGACAGAAGTGATGACACTTTCTGCAGAACCTGACCATAATTTTGCAGGACAAAGCTCAAGCACGTACAGTGCAAGCTGTTACTTATTTGTTTGAGACTGATGGGGCTGCTAAGTGCTTATACCACCTACTGCACTCCCTGACTTAAGCCCTTGTGAGTTTAACTCGATTTCTTAAGTGAAGGAAACACTTCACGGCACTCGCTTCAGAACTGCTACAAATTCGTCGGGCAATAGACCGCGCTGCTCGAACTGTCAACACAACTGGCACTGCTAATGGTATCCAACAACTTCTACGAAGTGCAGCAGTGCCAGGCAATGGATTATACAAAATGCAGGTGACTACTCTGAATCTCAGTAAAATTTTGAAACGCGTATCTATTTTTTACGAGCTGTAAATAAATAGTTGCCACTATTAAAGTTCCAGCCCTCGTATTTTCTTGCTCCATTGATGGCATTCACCTGTTATATGCTGCAGTCTTTTTCTAAATTGACAAAAGTTACTCAGGAAATGTTTCTCCAAATGGGAATAGGTGTTCCAAGGTACAATATGGTCGTATAAGGAGGAACAAATATTTTACTGAAATTTAACAGCGTTGCGGTTGATAAAATCTTGTCAAAACTGTATTTAATAGTCTATGTGCTAAGTCATTGTTTCCACCACACACCAATAATTAGTAAGTGAAATCAAATTAAGCAGAAGTATTATAAAATAACCATTACAAGTCAAAAACGTTTTGAAACTGAAACTATTTAAACTAATACAAATGTCTGTTTTCAAAACAGGCAAAATTGTTGTGATACTAATAAAACTAATTTAATTTTCGAGTTTCTCATGTTCCCTGGTAAAAGACCTTTTTCTGTTTCAAGATGCAAGATGGTGCACGACCGACGAAGTATGGTTCTGCCGTTCACACGTTTTACTGCTAGTTTTAAAAATATAACAGAATTTTACTTGCCATAAAATTTTATTCCTGAATAATTAACAGTATATTGCAGATAACTTCAAAATACTACACAGCACTTCGATGTGTAGAGTTCAAAATACACACAAAACACAACTTCATACGTAACAATATCAAAAAACAGTAGAAATTGAGGAAACCCCTTACGGCGGTCTCTATTGCACGTTCCTTCATGTCATTCTTAAATCAACCACTAGGATGAAATACCGAGAAAAAAAACATCGTGTGTTAACAAGGTCCAACACTTTCCCTTACATATCAGAAATTACCGTTTGGTGGAAAAGGCTGCGTCAGTGATTCGTGTTTTACTAACTGCACACCGAATGAAGTTTCTCACATCATGCAGAGGAACTTAATATAACTACTAAGTACTCTCAGAACTGTAACATCGATTATTCGACGAGTTCATGAACCCCGATAACTCAAGCTACACTTCATCAGGAAAAAGCAGCAATTGGGATGAACGTCACCATATGCCCAGACATAGTGCTGACGTTGACCAGCAGTCTCTAAGTTGCTGAGTATATATGATACGCTCTACTTACTTTGTTCGGCTTCAGTTTGAGTTGGCATACAGTCCTTTGTGCAGGTGCTAATGACAGAACCTATTTCCAGTGCTAAATGTCGCGGCAGTTTTCTCCGACTTCTTTCCAAGGCATTACCTAAGACGAGCGCTTTCTCTAAAACTGATACGCCCCCGTCAGAAAACGAGGCTAATACGCGACGATCTGAACATTCATCCCCCCACCCCCCTTCCCGCCCTCCATCAGTATGGGTTGCCACATAACACAAGTCGTGCATCATGCGTGAAACACCCTGAGTAACAGGCATCTTCACAGATCAACCATTCGTGGTCACTTGTTGACGTTTTGTCTTGTGGTTTTCGTCTCGGGAACGTAGGCCGAAGTTCGTTTCATGATTTTTCTCACTTTCCACCAGCACGAATGGCTGGCATTGTCAAAGTTGCATCCTCCATTTCTGATGGCCTGCTGGATTCACGCCCACAGCCGATGGTTCTCCCTACACGAAATGATTAAAAGTATCCGCACACCTGTTAGTGGACATTAATATGGTCTGTGTCCACACGACACCTTTACATCTGCTTAGACTCTGCTGGGGACACTTTGAATGAAGTGTATGAAAGTTTGTGGAGCACTGTCAGCCCATTCTTCCAAAAGAGACGAAATCAGATATGTTAACGATGGTGGACGCAGTGGTGTGGGGCGAAGTCGACGTTCTGATTCATCTCAAAGGCGTTCCACTGGGTTCAGTTCGGGACTCGGAGCGCGCCAACCCATTTCAAGAAGGTTTATTGTCCACAAAACACTGCCTCACAGATTCTGCTTTATGACGGACTGTACTGCCATGTTGATACGAGGAGTCACGGTCTCCGAACTGTTTCTCTACTGTACCCAGTACACAGTGCTGTAAAATGTATTCATATCCTTCTGCATTCAGTTGTTTCCTTAAGGTAATAATGAGCCCTCACCCTAAACATGAAAAACACCACCATAACACAACACCACCTCCTCCGTACTTTACTGTTGTTACCACACATGATGGCAGAACGTTCTTCAGCTATTCAACAAACCCAAACCCTTCCGCGTGATTGCCACCAAGTACACTGTGATTCATCTCTCCAGATCATTGGTGTCGTTTCCAGTCATCCACTGTCCAGTGGCGTCCCTCTTTACATCATCTCGTGCGTCGATTAACACCGTCTACGTACATGTGTGGCTTACGAGGACTTGCTCGACCATTGTGTGCTATATTTCTTACCTCCCTGTGGTTAGCACACTGGACTCGCATTCGGGAGGACGACGGTTCAATCCCACGTCCGGCCATCCTGATTTAGGTTTTCCGTGATTTCCCTACATCACTTCAGGCAAATGCCGGGATGGTTTCTTTGAAAGGACACGGCCGATTTTCTTCCCCATCCTTCCCTAATCCGAGCTTGTGCTCCGTCTCTAATGACCTCGTTGTCGACGGGACGTTAAACACTAATTTCCTCCACCTCCTCTTAGCTCCCTGCGCTCAGCAATTGTGCTAGCTGGACGGGTGGTAGCACTTTGGCACTCATGAGTGATTCATTCCGCTGATTTTATGCAGTTTTTTTACAATCACTGTCCAGACCCTTTCCCTGGCCCCATCTCTTGCTATTACCAATGTGGTCCTTCCAATGTTACTCTCAACGAACGTTCGTTATGTCACAGGTCCGGGATCAATCTATCTTCAGGGTTTCTTCTCTCTTGTTAAAACTATTTTCATGCCTATAAATTTCAGTGGCTTCCTCAGCAATTGGCCGTTGTTGCTGTTCTCTGCAGCGACTTATTCTAGTCGTTGTTATGGGTAGTTCAGTTATTACAGCGGTTGCGAATTTCTTCATGGAGCATTTCGAAAGACAGGCGCTAGATTTGGCACCTTGTCAGGTGGCGTACAAGTGCTTCGACGGCACCCTCGTCGTCTGCAGTTACGGCCAGGAACTTCTCGGTGAATTCCTAAGACGTCTGAATAGTCTCCATCCGAAATCAAATTTACTGTGGAAGTAGAGAAGGATCAACAGCTTCTGTTTCTTGATGTAATGGTAAAGAAGAATGGTGATCACCTGGGCCACGACACACACACAGACCGATACCTGCACCATCCTTCAAGCCACCAAACGAGCTAGAAAAGAGGTATGATGATATAAAATCATTAGCATGAAAACAGTTTTAACAAGAAGAGGAAAAGCTCAAGATAAATGGATCCTGTAATCACGGCTACAGTGAACGATCACTGCAGGTAACAAGGGGAGAACCACAGCTGCAATGGTCAGAGGACGCCCCCCCCCCCCCCCCCCCTCCCCCGACGTTGATGCGGAAATTACAAAGGGCGTTCAAAAAGTTGTGCACAGTATTCTCTTTTTTTTTTACTTTTTGCAGGAGGAGAATGAAATTTTTTGTGAACATAGTGGAAGATTTAGCTATACATTGAGCCTACTCAATGTAGCCTCCATCAGCTGTGACGCATCTGGCCCAACGTTCTTTCCATGATGTAAATGCGCTTTGGCAAAATTCTGCGGATTGACTTTTATACCACCCCTTGACACAGGAAATAAGATCTTTCTCACTATCAAATGTTTTACCGCGTAGGTGGGTCTTCAGACGAGCAAAGAGGTAAAAATCAGACGGAGCCAAGTCCGGACTGCTGTATATACAGGGTGTCCCTCCTACGACTCCTCAGCCCCATTTTCTCAGCTATTTTGGCAGATGTTGCCAATTTCTTTCTTGAAATGTTTAGCTGGAATCAGCCCAAACAAATACGGCTTACACGTCTTTCATGCGACGCCTAGTGTCGACGGAAATCGGCGGTTTGTTTCCCGTTGCAAACAAAATGATTTTCAAAGCGGTACTTAATGTTTCCATTCGATAGAGCCATAGCAAATTGGTCTAGTACGATATTTATTTTATCTGTATATATTAACAGCGCCAGTTAAATACAAAGAATAGCAGCGACTGAGCAGCACTGTTGCACGGCTATGGCAGTCAGCAGGGGCCCGGCCAGTGCTGTCGCTGTTGGGAGTGTTGGTAATTCTTCGTATTTAGCTGCCCATGCTAATACATACCGATATGGTCTTAGTTCCCTAGGTGATACAAGTTCACACCACAACACTGAAAAGGAAACATCATATGTAATTTCGCATTAGACGTGGAGGTTATCATTTGGCCACAATAGTAGTTTCCGGAAACGTGTAAGTCGTCCACGTGGCAAATGCTGCGCTACAGATGTATACAGAAGGTCTTTGGTGTGACGTCATAAGTGCGTGACTGCGTGTGAGATCGCTCTCCAAGTTTTTATATATTTTTAGGTTTCAGATATATATTTTAACGGTTTTTGTGATAATATTTACTATATAAGTGACTTATTAGTGTTTTCTTCATTCACCTCTGCCTTTCTTGTGTTGTGACCTGATATTTGTGAGTGTTTCGTATCGAGCAACTTAACCTCTTAACCGTGTTTACATTCCGCGCTGACCAGTTGCAGCTGTAGCGGCGCATCGAAAGCTGAGTACTAATTAATTGTTTGTGTATAATAGTTTATTTAGGAACTTTAGTGGTCTTCAGCCGGTGTTCTTAGTGTTTTCCGGTGAAATAATTTCAGAAGAAATTTTTACGAACTGCTTTCAATTTCGTTACTGTGTCATTAGACGTTTGATTTTCTTTCTGTGTTAGTATTTTGTTATATTCTCATTTGTTGTTGATTAATACTGTCAATAATAGTAGTTACTTCCCTTGTAGAGCAAGTTTGTGATTATTGTAGTCAGTTTTTAGCATCTTCTTCTTAGATCTTAGATAAAGTTGTTTTCTTGTTTCAATAGCTGTAAAATTTTACCATGAGTGAGAAGTGTGGGCTTTGCCGTAGGTTCGTGAGTAGTGGATTACGGTGTGAGACTTGTTCGAAGTATTTTCACTGGGGGGAATGCAGTGGGGAAGCCAGTGGGCATTCTGGTGAGATCCTCTCCTGGAACTGCAGGTTATGTAGCAAGAGTAAGTTGATAGAGGAGCAGGAGCATAAGATCTGTGCCCTTCAGGTGCAGTTGAAAAACGCACAGGAGGAGCTAGATAGGATGAGGAGGGAGAAGGAGGTTGGGGAATGGGAGCTGGCTGTTGGCAAGAGATCTGCTAGGAGAAGGAGATTTTCAGATAGTTTTACTATTGGTGTTTGTAATAGATATGACCAACTGTCAGAGTCTAGTGGAGAGGAATCTCTAGTAGCTGTAGATGTAGGAAGTATGCAGCAGACCTCAGCAGTTACGGTGGCTAGGACAGTTGCAAAGTCTAAGAGAAAGAAGAAGGTTCTGCTGTTAGGTAGTTCTCATGGTAGAGGTGTAGGCTAGCAGTTGCAGGAAGTTTTGGGGAGTGAGTACCAGGTCACCAGCATTGTGAAGCCTAATGCAGGATTGGCTCAGGTGACTGTTAACATGTAGGGATTTTACTAAAGAGGATCAGGTAGTGATTGTGGGTATTGATAGGGATGGGGAGTGTGACATAGATGGTGACCTGGAAAAGATAGCCACTCAGACTGGCAACACGAATGTGCATTTCGTGGAACTGTTTCAGCGCCACGATCGGCCTCATCTTAATACAGCCGTCAGGCGTAATAACATGAGACTTAGGGGTGCGCTGATGACAGAAGGCATGAGTCACTTTTCAGTGGTGTCGGTGGAGTCTATCAGCAGGACGGGTTTCACTAGACATGGCCTGCACCTCAACAGGTATGGAAAGTGGTGGTGGTGGTTAGTGTTTAACGTCCCGTCGACAACGAGGTCATTAGAGACGGAGCGGAAGCTCGGGTTAGGGAAGGATTGGGAAGGAAATCGGCCATGCCCTTTCAAAGGAACCATCCCGGCATTTGCCTGAAACGATTTAGGGAAATCACGGAAAACCTAAATCAGGATGGCCGGAGACGGGATTGAACCGTCGTCCTCCCGAATGCGAGTCCAGTGTGCTAACCACTGCGCCACCTCGCTCGGTAGGTATGGAAAGGGGAGGTTGGCAAAGCTTATAGGTGACAGCATAGGTCGGGGTGGTGGGATCACTCATGGGAAAATTCCGGTAGTTGTGGGTATTAGAGCTGTACCTTTTTTAGATTGAAGTCAGCTGATAGGTATTCCTGCTCAAGGGAAGTCTCTCTAACAAAGAAACCACTTTCGACAAAGCTTAGGTATCCGATTAATGAGGGAATTAGTATATTTCATCAAAATATACAGGGTATTAGAGATAAAGTCAGTGAACTGCTTATAGATGTTGACTCTGAAATTATTGGTATATCTGAACACTTCTTAAATAAGGAGATAATTCAGAGGCTTCCTTTACCAGGATACAGGTTGGCTGGCAGCTTTTCTAGGAGCTCTTTGCGGTGTGGGGGAGTATCCATGTATGTGAAAAACGGTATCCCATTTGACTCAATTATTGTTTCAAAGTACTGCACTGAAAAGGTGTTTGAATGTTGTGCAGGTGTGGTTAAATTTAGTGAAGCTAAACTTCTTACTGTTGTTATTTATAGATCCCCAGACTCCGATTTCACAAAATTTTTGCTAAAGCTAGAGGAGGTTCTTGGTTCACTTTATAGGAAATACAAAAAGTTAGTTATATGTGGTGACTTCAATATTAATTGTATAAGTGATTGTGCAAGGAAAAGGATGCTGGTAAAACTCCTTAATTCATATAATCTTATGCAAACCGTATTCTTTCCAACGAGAGTGCAAGGGAACAGTAGAACAATCATAGACATAATTTTTGTTCATTCCTCATTACTAGAAGGGCATTCTGTTAGCAAAAAGGTGAATGGCCTTTCAGATCATGGTGCACAAATTTTAACTCTAAAAGATTTTTGTGCTGCATCACGTGTTAAATATAGTCATCAGCTGTTTAGGAAACCAGATTCAGTTGCTATAGAGACATTTGTAAACCTCATCAAGAAACAAGAGTGGCAAGATGTTTATAGCGCTGATACAGTGGACGATAAATATAATGCTTTTCTCATGACTTTTCTCATGCTCTTTGAAAGTTGCTTTCCGTTAGAACGTTCAAAAGAGGGTACTAGCACAAACAGGCAGTCTGCGTGGTTGACTAGAGGGATAAGAATATCTTGTAGAACAAAGTGGCAATTATATCAAAACGTTAGAAACAGCCACAATCTAAATGCAGCAGCCCATTACAAACAGTATTGTAAGGTGCTAAAAAAAGTTATTAGGAAGGCAAAAAGTATGTGGTGTGCACATAGAATAGCTAAGTCTCAGGATAAAATTAAAACCATATGGTCAGTCGTAAAGGAAGTGGCTGGTCTGCAGAGACAGGTAGAGGATATAGAATCAGTGCGTAGTGGGAATGTCCGTGTTACTGATAAGTCGCATATATTTACAGTATTTAATAATCACTTTCTGAATATAGCAGGTGAACTAAATAGAAACCTAGTCCCAACAGGGAATCATATAGCGCTCGTAGAAAAAAGTGTTCCTCCATGATACTGACAAGAGGGAGATTGAGTTAATAATTAAATCACTAAAGACCAAGAACTCTCATGGATACGACGGGGTATCTAGCAGAATACTGAAGTATTGTTCCATGTATGTTAGCCCAGTACTTAGCCATATCTGTAACTTTTCCTTTAGGAGTGGTCGGTTTCCTGACCGATTAAAGTACTCGGTAGTGAAGCCACTTTATAAAAAGGGAGACAGGGATAATATTGACAATTATAGACCTTTTTCTACGGCATCGGTGTTTGCTAAAGATTGTATATACAAGGTTACTGGAGCATTTAAATTCGCATAATTTGCTGTCAAATGTACAGTTTGGTTTTAGAAGTGGCTTAACAACTGAAAATGCTATATTCTCTTTTCTCTGTGAGGTTTTGGACGGATTAAATAAAAGGTTGCGATCGTTAGGTGTTTGCTTTGATTTAAAGAAGGCTTTTGACTGTGTTGACCACAAAATATTACTGCAGAAGTTGGACCATTATGGAGTAAGGAAAGTAGCTTACAATTGGTTCGCCTCTTACTTTAAGAACAGAAAGCAGAAGGTAATTCTCCGCAATATTGAGAGTGGTAGTGATGTTCAGTCCCAATGGGGCACTGCTAAATGGGGCGTTCCCCAAGGGTCGGTGCTGGGGCCACTGCTGTTTCTTATTTATATAAATCATATGCCTTCCAGTATTACAGGCGATTCAAAAATATTTCTGTTTGCTGATGACACCAGCTTGGTAGTGAAGGATGTTGTGTGTAATAGTGACACATTATCAAATAATGTAGTTCATGAAATAAGTTCGTAGCTTGTGGAAAATAATTTGATGCTAAATCACAGTAAGACTCAGTTTTAACAGTTTCTAACTCACAATTCAACAAGAACTGATATTTTAATCAGACAGAATAGGCATATTATAAGCGAGACGGAACATTCCAAGTTCCTAGGCGTTCGGATAGATAGTAAGCTGTTGTGGAAAGCCCATGTTCAGGATCTTGTTCAGAAACTAAATGCCGCTTTATTTACCATTAGAACAGTATCTGAAATAAGTGACATTTCAACACGAAAAGTAGTCTACTTCGCATATTTTCATACGCTTATGTCATATGGTATTATTTTTTGGGGTAATTCTTCTGATTCAAAAAGGGTATTTTTGGCTCAAAAACGGGCTGTTCGAGCTATGTGTGGTGTAAGTTCGAAAACCTCTTCTCGGCCCCTATTCAATAGTCTGGGAATTTTGACATTGCCCTCGCAGTATATATTTTCTTTAATGTCTTTTATTGTTAGCAATATTAGCTTATTCCCAAGAGTTAGCAGCCTTCACTCAGTTAATACTGGGCAGAAATCAAATCTGCATGTGGAATGCACAAATTCCAGTGTTACATTCTTGATTTTCTTTATGTAAACTAACGACTTGTCGCCTGAATATGTTTCTTATATTTCATTTTATCTGTTTGTACAATCTACAACTGAATATGTTTCTTATATTTCATTTTATATGTTTCTACAATCGTGTTATAATTTCATGTATTGACTCGTTCCATGACCATGGAGACTTCTCCATAATGTGGTCCCACTGAACAATAAATAAATAAATAAATAAGTGTCACAAATACGGGATAGTCCATTGATAGTGCCCGGGCCACAAATCTCACGAAAGAAACTTCAAATGAAAAAACTACAAAGAACGAAATTCGTCTAGCTTGAAGGGGGAAACCAGATGGCGCTATGGTTGACCTGCTAGATGGCGCTGCCGTAGGTCAAACGGATATCAACTGCGTTTTTAAAAATAGGAACCCCCATTTTTATTACATATTCGTGTAGTACGTAAAGAAATACGAATGTTTTAGGAAGGACTTATGATACCCGCGTCTTGTAACATACCTGGGGTACAAGTGGGGGAGTACCCGTAAACTGTTCTCGCTTTGACCGTATGCCCTGTCCACAGCACGTACTTAGTACTCCCGCGTCGGTCTTATTATTTTTGCTTCACACTGCTGCTGGCTTGCCTGAATTTATGTATATAAATTGAGTCCGGACAGCCGCCAGCAATGAAGGGCGAATCTTTGACAATGCCGGCCACACGTTCTGGTGAAACGTCAGGAAAATCATTCTACAACTTTAGACTGAAGAACCTGAAATGAAAGCCAGCAGGCAGTACTTCATAAATTAAAGTGTTATAAATATTTTTGGTCGGTCTATTGTCTGCATTTTAGTATCAGACGTGAATATGTCCTAGAGCACTGTATCTGAACAAGTCGTAAATCAACGATACTGAATTAACTAACATAGCTCTCAAACACTGTGTCAACGGACGAGCGACACTTACAGTTTCATGTAGAAGAAGTGAAAATATTGATCTGTACTCTTCTCTTCTCTACAACCGCCGACTGTTGTATATACAGGGTGTCCCTCCTACGACTCCTGAGCCCCATTTTGTCTGCTATTTTGGCAGATGTTGCCAATTTCTTCCTTGAAATGTTTAGCTGGAATCACCCCAAACAAATACGGCTTACACGTCTTTCATGCGACGCCTAGTGTCGACGGAAATCGGCGGTATTTTTTTCCGTTGCAAACAAAATGATTTTCAAAGCGGGACGTAATGTTTCCATTTGATGGAGCCATAGCAAATTGGTCTAGTACGATATTTATTTTATCTGTATATATTAACAGTGCCAGTTAAATACAAAGAATAGCAGCGACTGAGCGGCACTGTTGCACGGCTATGGCAGTGAGCACGGGCCCGGCCGGTGCTGTCGCTGTTGGGAGTGTTGGTAATTCTTCGTATTTAGCTGCCCATGCTGATACATACCGATATGGTCTTAGTTCCCTAGGTGATACAAGTTCACACCATAACAATGAAAGGGAAACATCATAAGTAATTTCGCAATATACGTGAAGTTTATCATTTGGCCACAATAGTAGTTTCCGGCCAAAACAAACGCGTTAGTCGTCCACGTGGCAAATGCTGCGCTACAGATGTATACAGTGTCACAAATGCAGAGTGGTCCATTGATAGTGACCAGGCCACATATCTCACGAAATAAGCATCAAACGAAAAAACTACTAAGAACGAAATTCACCTAGCTTGAAGGGGGAAACCAGATGGCGCTATGGTTGGCCTGCTAGATGGCGCTGCCATAGGTCAAACGGATATCAACTGCGTTTTTTTTAAATAGGAGCTCCCATTTTTATTACATATTCGTTTAGTACGTAAAGAAATACTGATATTTTAGGAAGGATTTATCATCCCCACGTCTTGAAACACACCTGGGGTACAAGTGTTGGAGTACCCGTAAATTGTGCTCGCTTTGACCGTACGCCCTGTCTACACCACGTACTTGGTACTCCCGCGGCGGTCGTGTTATTTCTGCTTCACACTGCCGCTGGCTTGCCTGAATTTATGTATATAAATATGCAAGCGGGCTTCGGGAAACCACTCAACACTAAACACAACACTGTCCAACGTCTGGTATGAAAAATTATATTCTGAGGCGATAAGAAAATCACAGGTTGCACTGTTTACACACTAACTCGTAAGTGTTGATACCAATAACATTCTTATTACTGTACAGTGTTCTTGACGGTGTTAATGTCTGTCACTATTGTTCTTCATGCCGTCACACGTATCTCACAGTCTTAGCCCGGGCGAAACTTCGGTGGTAGATACACAGGCAATGATGATGGTTATCTGTCCACAGTTTTTATTTGGACGAGCGTACACGTAACCGACACGACGGGTGTGATTGTTAATGATGCAGAAGCCGAATGGTCGAAAAAAATTACTTACGCTCGTCACGTACACACAGATATCTGGTACCAGTCCTTCTTGACACTTGTAATAACATAACACGGTTCATAAAAGTTAATTTACATTTCACGGCTCTCACTTGATTGTTGATGCGGAAACACGATGACCGAACGCATGTTTTCACGACGCTACAAGACACTGGCACTTGATTGCTCTCCTTTGTGGCAAATTCTTTTACTGATTCACATTAGTTTCATTCTGAGAGGCCGAGCACGGCGCGAACGATTGATGTTCAGTACGACACGCAAATGAGTGGATACTCAAATACGTTGTAGGCGGCACTGCTCATACTTAATTACTTCTTTATGCACTTTTCATTGAATCCACTTCAATATCTCATTACTTGCAGCCACACTTGAACTTTCATAATAATGCCTTTCCCAAGCTAAGCTGCCCTCAACACAACATAGCCACTCCATGTCTCGTGCTCGACTCTACAATGCAATCACTCTCAAAGATACTCTGCAACCAAGCCAGCAATATGACAATACGCTTAGATTTCATAGATCAACCACAGTCTAACAGAACAGTCGCGACACTCACTGCTGTAAAAGTTGTTTTGCCGTTTGACGATGGAGTGGCACTAGCGCTCCAAGCGGCAGGTAAGGTGAACGTCAGACGCGTCGTAAGCGTAATGTTTCGTTGCATCCATTTCCGAATTATTCGAGTTATTTTCTTCCCTCCAAGAGTTTGTTTAGTATCAGAAGGCATATATGTTTCTATTAATGATTCTAAAATAAACGTAAGTATGGACAAAAACCATGAATAGAGTGGCAAGCTAGAACACATTCGTGAAGAATCACTGGTGACATTGGACAGAATTGCAGCTTACCACGTTGACATCAAAAGTATATAAACACACACATTCACATGTAAGAAGCACAGACATCTACCTCTACATGCAAAAGTGATCGACAGCTCCTTTATCGTTCTGTAAGCCTACTGTGTCTGTCATTGTCGCCTGTTGCCACAAGTACGACCTTAATCTTTATATTATTCTAAGTGGGTGAAGCAACTGCCAAATAGTGGCAGAAATATGCTGAAAACATTATAATGAGCTGATTACATTACAATTCACGAAAAACCAAATATTTGAATAATTTTCAAACGATCTGTATGTAGGCACTTTCCTTGTCCCGTAATAGTTTCGCTCGATCTGCACATTCTGACACTTCACACGCTTTTGTAAGACTCGAACAGCTGCACTTAATCTAACCACTTTATCGTCAAAGCACGTCTGTGGTGACGATTCGCACGAATCTGGCACTGATCTGTTTTACACCTTTAGATTGACTGTCGAATCTTTGTGGCAGTTTCTTGTTCATCGTCAGTTGAAGTGGCTTATTTGGGATGTCAAACAGTGTGGGTACTGGATTCCACACGGGTTTGTTATTGTCTGCGTTCATGGAACTGGTTTTCTTCGAAATGTAGCGGACAAAACCTAATATTATATTATTATACAGGTAAACTGGGTCTTTCTTCATAAAGTCTTCTCGTCTGCTGTTAACTAGCCATTTTCTGCTCCTAAAACGAAACATTCATCATTTATACACGTATAGTTTGCAAGTGAATCCGGACGATACAGTTTAGTAACATGATGGTATTTACCTCTTAGGATCCTTAGGAAACCTAAAAAGAGACAGCTTTGGTGTCTTCTTCTTGTTGTTGCTCCAACTTATTCCGCTACAAACGCTCCCGATGGTAAAAACTATTGTATAAATCAAAATAAACACTCACTATTCGCTTTCACGATCGCGCCAAACTCACAGTTCAACCTACCAGCCGCTTGGGGCGCTGCTGGCGCTGTAGGCAACAAAATCGAGGCGAAGTGTCGCGACTGTTACGATAGATTTTGGCTCAACCGAGCCAACGATATGACAATGCGCTTGCAGTCTTTAGGAGTCTGTTCTGACCATTGGAAAATCGTTGATGCAAGTGATTTTCTTCGTTGTACACAGCCGTATCGAGTGGATAGGGAGGATCAGAAATTTTTCGTCACGAAGAAACTGCAGCGCCAGGGTTTGTCCGATGTGTTGATGCATTGTCTTGCTGAAAGGGTGTATTTCAGCCCTTCCGAGCCACTTTTCACCCAACACTGGAAGGAGTTTGTTCTTCGAAATGTCGCGGTAGGATGCACCTGTCACCGAAGTGCCCTTTCAAACGTAATGAGTGATGCTTATGTCATCACTGTCCCATACCATGGCCACTATCATGGTTTGCAGCAGTATCTCTTTCCATAAATTTTTCTGATGACGGTGAGTGGGTGCTTTTCCATTGAAATGAGTAGGGCTTCGTTTCAGCATTGAAAACCGGCATCCTTGTGTCAACCACTGTCATAGTCGATGAAGAGTATGTCCCATTCTTGCCGTCATCATGCGTCAACATTGACTGGCGTTATGCTACAAGCACAACCTCGCATTGGCCCATCAGCATTCGTGGCACACACTTGGAGGACACTTTTCGCATTTTCAGGTCTTCATGCGGGGTTGTGTGCATAGAACTGATGGTTCAAAATGGTTCAAATGGCTCTGAGCACTATGGGACTCAACTGCTGTGGTTATCAGTCCCCTAGAACTTAGAACTACTTAAACCTAACTAACCTAAGGACATCACATACACCCATGCCCGAGGAAGGATTCGAACCCGCGACCGTAGCAACAGCGCGGCTCCGGACTGGAGCGCCTAGAACCATACGGCCACCGCGGCCGGCGCAACTGATGGAAATGCCATCTTTGGAGACTGTGTGTTCCACACTAAATGAGCGATCCTCCAAAACAACTTTCTCCACTTTTTTGTTCAAGTTGTCAGAGCACCTGGTGTGGGGCTAAGATGATCTTTGCGTGTGGTCGCATGACGTTCTGCCTTCTTTGAAATGTCACACCTACGAACGCATATTAGTCACAAGCGTGACACCGTAACCACATACCTCACTGAACTGGCGATGGATTTCAGTGGGTGTCACACCACACAAATGGAGAAAACGAATGATTCCACGTCGTTCTTGTAATGAAAGTGTCTCCAAACAGTCCTCACTATCTTCAAAGCCGCTAGATTTCTGTGTGCCGTACAGTGCTGCCATCTCTGTCATGCGTTCACAGCAAGTGCACGTGTGTTTTAAAAGAAACTGCATGTTTCTACCTGTTTCCACCACTGAGGAAAAAATCGGGTTTGTTATAAAATGAATGCATCTCGTCGCAAGGAAGGGAAAGGGCCATCGCAAGGGCGCCCATAAGACAGTTTCTAGTAGGGGGCCTAGGCGGGGGACATAGAATATATTTAAAAACATGGAAGACGAATGGCGAATTCTAAGTAGCCATAAAAAGGGTTCAGTTCCAACCCTGTTAAGAACCTGCCTAATATTGACTTTTAAATAATCTTGAAAGAAAAACACCCGATTACACTACATTTTTTTTTACTTTCCCTGAGAGCTAGGGAGGGGCTCCATCCCCTCCCCCCATCACCCGACTATGGGCGACCTTTGGCTGTGACTTTTTAGAGGAATCATCCGGGCATTTGCCTTAAGCGTGTAAGTAGGCTGTTTAGGTTTTTTTTTATTGGTAACGCCACATAGCACTCTGTATGAAAAATCACTGGCTGTGCTGTGTGCAGTCAGTGGCTGGTTGGCATTGTTGTAATACTCGCCATTGTAGTGTTGGGCAGCGGGAGCTGGATGCTAACAGCGCGTAGCTTTGCGCAGTTGGAGTTGAGCCGCCAGCAGTGGTGGATGTGGGGAGAGAGATGGCGGAGTTTTGAAATTTGTAAGAATGGATGTCATGAACTGCTATATATATTAGACTATTAAGGTAAATACATTGTTTGTTCTCTATTAAAATCTTTCATTCGCTAACTATGCCTATCAAGTAGTTAATGCCTTCCGTAGTTTGAATCTTTTATTTAGCTGGCAGTAGTGGCGCTCGCTGTATTGCAGTAGTTCGAGTAACGAAGATTTTTGGTGAGGTAAGTGATTTGTGAAAAGTATAGGTTAATGTTAGTTAGGGCCATACTTTTGTAGGGATTTTTGAAAGTCAGATTGCGTTGCGCTAAAAAATATTGTGTGTCAGTTTAAGCACAGTCTTGTATAATTTTTCAAAGGCGACGTTTCAAGTGTATTAGGAAAATCACGGATAATCTAAATCAGGATGTCCAGATGGGGATTTGAACTGTCCACCTCCCGAATACGAGTCCAGTGTGCTAACCACTGTTCCACCTCACTCAGCTATAATGTGATCATTATTTACTTTTCGACTGTATACGGCTGTAGCACAAACAAGCCTTTTACTGAATGTCGAACTCATAAAAAAGCCACGTGCAACTGTCTGTGTGAAAAAGTAGATTCTGGTAAATATAAACCATTCCTCTCAATCGTCTGATCTTGTTGTTTATCAATGGTGAGAGCCATGGCTATTTTTATTGAGAATTGTTTTCCTATCATCTGGAAAGGAGTGGTTGGATCAGAAGGTGTGAGGATAATGCATGGTATGAGCACAGTTTTATCGGAGTAAATGAATTTAGCAGTGATAAGTGAGTTAACACTAATCTTCCGCCATGAAATAATCCCTGATAATCGTTAAGATTTCTAATTAACATAATAATAGCATTTTTCCTTAAAACGCAATTGATGATGTGGGTAACCTGGATGGATTTAATGACTTCAAGAATTCTACAGGGTACAACTTAACTTGTTTATTTCTTTATGTTGGACGAATCAGAAATAAAGTAAAACTTTGCCTCTTCAGATAACAAACTAGAAATGACATATTTATTAATTATTGTACAATCATCATTTTTTGGACATAGAATCGCCATTGCATAGAATTGTGACCAATTTTGTTCATTGATTTCTGTTACGATGAATATAGTGGTAATAAAAAAACTGCTGTGAATACAATCACAATGTTTAACAATTTTGATAGCTTCATTGAAATATGAACTGTAGACTGAAACTGAAGAAACTGCAAAAAGGTGGGAATTTAAGGAGATCGAACCTGGAAAAACTGAAAGAATCAGAGGTTGTAGAGAGTTTTAGGGAGAGCATTAGAGAACGACCGACAAGAACAGAGGAAAGAAATGCAGTAGAAGAAGAATGGATAGCTTTGAGAGATAAAATAGTAAAGGCAGCAGAGTATTAAGTATGTAAAAAGACGAGGACAAGTAGAAATCCTTGGGTAACAGAAGAGATACTGAATTTAATTGATGAAAGAAGAAAATATAAAAACGCAGTAAATGAATAAATATACAAAGTGCCCACTGGTCCGAACACAAGAAATTTTTATTATTTGAATTTTACAAAGATGCCACCTTTCCGTACGCCGCCTTCCCGCCAATGCGACAACAATCAACGGTCCACACCCACATAGCATAGAAGTAAATAAAGGGTCCTTCGGCCCACGTGAAGGCTTCGCTCTCCCTCTGGGTACCCACAACCATAAAGGTGCTAGTCGCCCCAGGAAACTTTTATGGCACAATACATGTGAAATGCTATTTCAAATCATCCAATTTGGCTAAAAAAATTGTTTTATGTAGATGGAGGAAAAAAAAAAGTTTCAAATGGCTCTGAACACTATGGGACGTAACATCTGAGGTCATCAGTCCCCTAGAACTTAGAACTACTTAAACCTAACTAACCTAAGGACATCACACACATCCATGCCCGAGGCACGATTCGATCCTGCGACCATAGCAGTGGCGCACTTCCAGACTGAAGCGCCTAGAGCCGCTCGGCCACACTGGCTGGCGATGGAGCAAAGCTACATCCGTCTCTGTAATTAGTTTCTCATTAAAACTTTTACTGCATAACAAGTAAAAACCTTTTTTTTATTCGCAAATGTATTCCGCTATGAAGTCTTTCTCATTCGATTTTCAGGAAACTATTCGATAAGAAAATATTATTTTTCCTTTCTTACAGCCGCGCATTGCAGCTTGATAATGAACTTGTTTCCAATTCACAGACTGTGGTTATTCTGATACTTTGAAGTACAACACCATGCATATTTTGAAATGTTTGCAGTGAAACATGTACTCGTTGGCCAGTTTACTGTTTATGTTATGTCAACCGTTAGTGTATACGAAATGTGGCTAACAATAGAATTTTTTTTGAACTGTGGAAGGAGAGTCATACCTCTTTCTATTCTCTAGAAAATATATATTGGAAATTCTCCATGACAAGGTTGGCATCCATGCGCCACATGCATTGCTATGCGGAGGGTGAAGCTGCCTCGCGTTTCTCTTCTTCGTATGCTACCAATACAAATCAAAGCTGGAAATTATAGGAAAACTTAATGAAACGAAAAGACACCTGTAGTCATTAGCTCATGTAGCTTGGAAGAAGGCGAAACTGACAGTTTTGTCGACTTTCACATTATAGATATTTGACATTCTAATTATATATAGCGATATGTAGATCGAATAAATTTTATTTTAAAATAGTGTACTCCTTTATTTTTATTAAACATTATCCGATTCTGATTTCCCATACACGAAGTATTTGTAGGTGTTTCATTTCTTGAGAAGTGCGTTTGGCTGGGCTGGCTAATTCACAGACAGACAACAGATGAAAGCAGGCCGAAAGGCACCATTATGTAAACTCAGACTGAAAACGTAACACAGACGCCACGTATGAAGCGTTCACAGAAAGGCTGTCGTGTGTACTAGACACGATGAGGGGACACGCGTGACTGGCCGACACGATGCGAACAGCAGGTAACGGCGCCCACGTTGCTGAAGCGTTTTTCTGTGGTGAGGGCGTTGTAAAATATAGTACAGGTCCCGGAAGGCGGGCAACAATGAGCCTTGAGTGGCGAATGCAGAGAATACGGCGCTAGTCTGCCGATATGAGAGTAGTATGAAGGCTCTTATGTTAAAGCTATAGGTGTCTGTGGCTCCCTGCTCTCGGCAGGCAGATGTGAAGATTCTATAAGTGTGAGACTGCAACTTTCTCATCCCAAAAATACAGGTAGCTGGCCTCTCATACACACTGATCTGCCAGAACATTATGGCCGCCGATCTACCATCAACATAAAACCATCCAGGCAATAGCAACGTCACCTGGGGAGAAATGACTGCACAGTGCATGCAGTATCAGTGAGCGTGACGTCCATGTGCCGAATGTAAACTGTCTTGCCTTTGTCGAAGTAAAATCTCGGCGGTCTGACAGTTTTTACGTCCCGCCAGTCGTGTCCTGGTTAATTTAATGGAACCGTGTTTCCTCACTGCTGGTGTGTGGCGAAAATAATTCCATTTTCCGGATCCTTCCTCTGTTTTTGCACGTTGCGACTGCTCGCACGTGTTGCTTCCCTGAATAGTACCAGACGGCGCCGCCAGATGGCACGTGGAAGCCTGTAAGCAGTTGCTGCGATCCCTCGAGTGAACTGCAACGACTGCCACTAAAATAGGCCCCTCAAAGTCATCCTACCGTTTTACGGCACTGCTAGTTAATGATATTTTCGAATTCTGGTAAAAATTCCGACTTGCTGTAGAATATGATGGAGTACTTTCCAAAAAGAAAATTTTTGCTTGGTGCTACGAAAATAAATAAAAACTAGCGTTATAAAAAATTCTGAAGAAAAATAATTTTTATACTTCATCGTGTGGAGAAACAGAAGCACCGGCATATTTATCCTGAAAAAATACAGGAACATTCACAAAGTTTGTAGATGCATTTGAAACAATTTTGTCGTTAAAACATAAGAGTATTCCAAGATAAAAAATAAAATATTGCAATAGGTGTGAAACTGTTCCGCTTGTGTAACGAAAAATGTCGTCGCTGATGAATTTGCGTTCTGTTCAACCTTGTAGAGACCCATAGAGGAGGTTATTAAGAAAACTATGAAATTAATTTTGGTAACATATGAGACACCATTATTTTATCACACCAGCCATGAACCGCCTTTTATTTACGAGAGAGATTTGTGCCGCCGCCAGGGCATCAGTTCCGACAGCTCGTTCCTACCTCCCGAAATTTTGTTATTTGCAGCCGTTACAGATCCTTCGCCACTACACCCATGACCCAAATCGTAGATTTGCGCTATAGAAAAGTAATTGTAGGTATCTTCAGCCCATTATTTCCGTTCAAGTAGGGTAAATATATTTGTCCGTATGGTTTCATGAACCCTAAGTTTTATCGAATTATACTAAAAGACTAGTGTCGTCAGCATGCAATAAATGCATTGTAAACAAAACTACGCTCTTGCTGCTACAGTGTCTCTGCATTCCATTAAAAATTCTCGTCCATCATTATACTTTCTGAGCCGAAAACCAAGTAAGCGGAGAAGACGAAGAACGGAATTATTTCACGGAGAGCGCCTTCTCATTTTCTTACTGCCGTATCCTCTCCCCTGCCGTAGTAACCAAGTACAGTTCTGCACACTAAATTTTTGTTAAAATCATCAAATTCCGTTAATTTCCATATCTCTTTCTAGCTCACATCTGGACATTCTGCCGGTGTTGCTGCACTGTTAATACGGAATACAGTCGATTCGGAAAAACCACGAGATTTGCTGATAATTTATAATTTTTTGCAAAATTTATATTATTGCTTGCTTCCTCACTGTTTGCCAGATCAGAAAAAAATACTTCGGTACTTCCAATACGACAATCTTAGTATATTTTGAAATGTATTGTTGTCCCTTACGCACGTTGATGAGCTGAGTCCTTTGCTCCTCCATTACCCTCACTACAAAACAAGCCAACGCACCTTCGTCCGAAAGACTGGAACCGCACGATATCACATGGGAACAGTGAAAATGCAGCAGGCGCTGACTCCTAATGTTGCTGCAGTATGTATATGGCATCAGGTACCTATTTGGTGACGAACACCTCTTTTTATTAAATAATACACGGATTCAACAGTTAGCAGGTGCCTTTAGAGGTCGCTGACCGTATTGCCAGACAGTGAGATAAAAGAAGTTATGGTGACTACTTTTGAAACGATAAACAGTCAACTAAAAATACGAAGAACCGCAAGTAATGACTTATTTATAGAAAAAGCGAGCAGTGAACTTTTCTTGTAATCTACATGTAATACATATCAAAAAAGTGTTTCATAACTGTATCATTATAGATCCCACTGATGATACTTGAAAGTGAAAAAAAGCGAAACGCGTCTGGGAAAATAAAACACAGTTTAGCAAGAGAAGGCGTTCTTATTTATATGTATATATGTTTTTATTTATATGTATATATGTTGTATAAGTGGAATCCAAGCCCGCTTTTATAGTGTTTTCTGTACTCCCTAGATCCAATTATGGCGGCTTTAGTTTCACCGAAACCTGTAATCATGGAATAAAAAGGATTCCTGCGATCTTTGCTACCAGTTTATTGTTTTAAATTTTGTTAGTTTCTATGAATTAACCCATTTTCTGAATGACCTCGTACGTGGACCTCAGGTTATAAGGCATATTTTTCATCTGTCTCATTTTCATTTGACTGCTCGATTCGATTGTCTTCGACTCTTCGTAACTGTCCCTCTCACAGTGGCAATATTTTCCGGTATTCTCGCTTTTTTATTAAGACCTGGGGACTTCTGAAGAACGTTGCCTGAAAGCTGTGAGCCATCATAGGCTCGTAACGACATCGGACCTTGGTGATTAAGATAGCGACGAACATCCGCCTTGTTTGCATTAAAAGACTGAAGATTCAGGACGAAGGTATTGTACGCTAATTATTGGTCTTTCGTCCTCAGCTCGATTGCTAATACATGGCGGATGGCCACGAAGTGAATGACGTGTGCACCGTCTCCCACGCTCCACTGAGAGGAGTATACTAGCCAATCAAAAAAACTTATATTTCTAGGAGTTCAGCATGTTGGTTACTAGGAACACACGTCACATTGATCAGTATCAAATTTATCAGCAGCGCCATTTCTGTGGCGTTTGGCTTACAAAATGAAGTTCGTTTATTGTGGCTCACGCGCAGCATTGATTAATGAATGGAGCCCTAACGAACCCTGTTGCTCTCGGGTTCATCTATCGCTCCACTTCAGTCAGCACAACGCAGTGTGGCGTAATTAAACTGATCTGGTGCCGCCATTCGGGACTCAAGTATTGCCCACGTTGCTACCCCATTTTACTGTCCTCAGGACGCAGTTGTAAACGTATCCTCTTCCTTCCCTCGTTCCACACATGTCGACCTTCCTTCATTTTACTTCTCCGTAAATAGGCTTTCTTTTCGCTTGCAGACCAATGTTCAGTTAGTGCGGACCTTCTAGTTCATATTTTTAAAACCGGGAAGCAGCACCTTGCAAGAAACGATTTGTGTGTTAGCTTACAGCCGGCCATACGCAAAAAAAAGTTACTTCTGAAGTTCGAAAAGGTATGTAAATAACTATTAAGCCTACATATTAGACTGAGAATCTGTTCACCAGCTATTCTAGATGTTGACAATTAGCTCCGATTTGTACAAATTTTGTTTTGTATGGAGCACATTGTGCTCATGTGGGAGCGATCTAGATGCTTGTAAAACAATATGCTGGTAGCCAAGATCGCAAGAATTCTTTTTATTCCGTGATTACCGGTTTCGGCGATACTAAAGCCGCCATAATCGGATCTAGGGAGGACAGAAAACACTATAAAAGTGGGCTTGGATTCTACTTATATAACACGTATACATATAAATTTAGTTACATACCTTAGGACGCATACAGGTTATAACATCAAGGCAAACAACGGTGATATTAATAGTTGCCTATAACACCATTGTTTGCCTTGCTGTTGTAACCTGTATGCGTCCTAAGGTATGTAACTAAATTTATATGTATACGTGTTATATAAGTAGAATCCAAGCCCACTTTTATAGTGTTTTCTGTCCTCCCTAGATCCGATTATGGCGGCTTTAGTTTCGCCGAAACCGGTAATCATGGAATAAAAAGAATTCCTGCGATCTTGGCTACCAGTTTATTGTTTTACAAATTTTGTTTGTTACTACGAATGACCCCGTACGTGGACCTCTGGTTATAACCCATATTTGCTTTCCTGTTTGGGTATCCGATAATGGAATACTAAAATAATCAATATTTCGACACTCTGCAACACTATATCCGGGCTGTATGGTGGATAATCAAACACCTCCCACCCAAAACCTCGTAGGAGTTCTCGGATACGTTTGGCCGTGTGTGGACAGCCGGCCGAAGTGGCCGTGCGGTTCTGGGCGTTACAGTCTGGAGCCGAGCGACTGCTCGTTTTGCTTTTGTTGATGTTCATCTTATATCTTCCTTTCAAGACATTGTCCATTCCATTCAGCTGCTCTTCCAAGTCCTTTGCTGTCTCTGACAGAATTACAATGTCATCGGCAAACCTCAGAGTTTTTATTTCTTCTCCGTGGATTTTAATACCTATTCCAAATTTTTCTTTTGTTTCCTTCACTGCTTGCTCAATATACAGATTGAATAACATAGGGGAGAGGCTACAACCCTGTCTTACTCCTTTCCCGACCACTGCTTCCCTTTCATGTCCCTCGACTCTTATAACTGCCATCTGGTTTCTGTACAAATTGTAAATAGCCTTTCGCTCCCTTATTTTACCCGTGCCACCCTCAGGTTTGAATGAGAGTATTCCAATCAACATTGTCAAAAGCTTTCTCTAAGTATACAAATGCTAGAAACGTAGGTTTGCCTTTCTTTAATCTTTCTTCTAAGGTAAGTCGTAGGGTCAGTATTGCCTCACGTGTTCCAGTGTTTCTACGGAATCCAAACTGATCTTCACCGAGGTCGGCTTCTACCAGTTTTTTCCATTCGTCTGTAAAGAATTCGTGTTAGTATTTTGCAGCTGTGGCTTATTAAACTGATTGTTCGGTAATTTTCACATCTGTCAACACCTGCTTTCTTTGGGATTGGAATTATATTCTTCTTGAAGTCTGAGGGTATTTCGCCTGTTTCATACATCTTGCTCACCAGATGGTAGAGTTTTGTCAGGACTGGCTCTCTCAAGGCCGTCAGTAGTTCCAATGGAATGTTGTCTACTCCGGGGGCCTTGTTTCGACTCAGGTCTTTCAGTGCTCTGTCAAACTCTTCACACAATATCATATCTCCCATTTCATCTTCATCTACATCCTCTTCCATTTCCATAATATTGTCCTCAAGTACATCGCCCTTGTATAGACCCTCTGTATACTCCTTCCACCTTTCTGCTTTCCCTTCTTTGCTTAGAACTGGGTTTCCATCTGAGCTCTTGATGTTCATACAAGTGGTTCTCTTATCTCCAAAGGTCTCTTTAATTTTCCTGTAGGCAGTATCTATCTCACCCCTAGTGAGATAAGCCTCTACATCCTTACATTTGTCATCTAGTCATCCCTGCTTAGCGATTTTGCACTTCCTGTCGATCTCATTTTTGAGACGTTTGTATTCCTTTTTGTCTGCTTCATTTACTGCATTTTTATATTTTCTCCTTTCATCAATTAAATTCAATATTTCTTCTGTTACCCAAGGATTTGTAGTAGCCCTCGTCTTTTACCTACTTGTTGCTCTGCTGCCTTCACTACTTCATCCCTCAAAGCTGCCCATTCTTCTTCTACGGTATTTCTTTCCCCCATTCCTGTCAGTTGTTCCCTTATGCTCTCCCTGAAACTCTGTACGACCTCTGGTTTAGTCAGTTTATCCAGGTCCCATCTCCTTAAATTCCCACATTTTTGCAGTTTCTTCAGTTTTAATCTACAGGTCATAACCAATAGATTGTGGTCAGAGTCCACATCTGCCCCTGGAAATGTCTTACAATTTAAAACCTGGTTCCTAAATCTCTGTCTTACCATTACATAATCTATCTGATACCTTTAAGTATCTCCAGGGTTCTTCCATGTATACAACCTTCTTTCATGATTCTTAAACCAAGTGTTAGGTATGAGAGGATGAATGAGCAAATGTATTTCTAATTGCATGCTTGATGGTAGTAGACAAGCCTGTCTGCTAGAGAACAGTAGGACCAACGTCGGAACAGGTAGCTACGCTTTCTAAAAGCAGAGAAGTTTCCATTCTTATTATGGTCCTGTCCGTCCCTTGTCATGTTGGTATAGGGAGCTGCCTCTCTGGTCACTTTCGTTTGTATTTGTGAAGCACGCTCGGTAGGAGCTCAGCAGGTCAGTCTGTCCGTGGCGAGCGTCTGAAGTGGTAAGATCTCCGGCTAAGCGCGTGTCTGCTAAGTCCGCAGGACAATGGATTTCTTAAGTTCAGCCTAACTGAAAATTTAATCACCTTTATTTCAGGTTTTAGCTCTAAAATATCTAATGTTATCTTAAATTGCAACGCATTGTATTTCGAGTGTCAACTTCAGAATATCTTCCAGTAGTTGCTTTGTCACTACTTTGTGACTAAAGTGGAACCACGTGTTGATCAGAAACTCTAACTAAGATCATCAGTCTTAAAAGCGAATGTGCGTGAGATTATAACATCTCGTTTTAACAATATTTTTCAATATAGCAACTTTTCTTTATGTTCAACCCACGTGGGGTGTACTTTGTGAGACCAGTACCACGTGCTTATACAATTGTTTGACCCATCACGTTAAACCAAGTTGACCACGTGAAGCATATGGTGTAATCAGCAAAGTAGCCCTCAGCTATTCTTTTCGGGAAGATCTCACAGAGAGTTAGTATGAATTTACTGTACCAGTGTGTGGTAATTACGTGACGGACAGGATTGCGCTACGAACGTTACTTCTTTGGGTGAGAACTGAATCGGTTGGTTGTGGTTAATTTCCTCTTGCATATGTTTCAACGTTCTTCGTGTGTTAATTTATGAATGCAGTGTTGTATGCAGTCTCCCAATCTTGGCTCCATATTTGATGTGTTCTGTAAGATTACAAACTCACATTTTCACAGTCCTAAATAAGGCACCAGCTTAGTTATGACTCAAGTGTAATATGCTGAAATTTCAATGATCAATGTTAAAATAAATTTCCAAATATAAACTGATTTATTTCTTTTTTTAAATTCTCTTTTATATATATATATATATATATATATATATATATATATATATATATATCAACGGTTTTCGTATGACTATTAAAAGATTATAATTAATGTTAGTCTGGTTGGGAATTTGGTAAGCTAGATTGGATACCTGGTGAAACAGTTGCGCAGTAATGCAAGGTTAACTTCCTCAGATAGCTCATAGCTTCTAACCCGCTTTTATTGAATATCGGTACCGCTTTCACAACAAATTAATGCCACAACGTTACACTGGTTGTGGATGAAGCTGGACCTGTCGTCCGATGGTGTCCTATACGCTCAACTGGAGACAGCAGTGGCGATCGTGCAGGACAAGACAACATGTTGACACTCTTTAGAGCATGTTGGGTTACAACAGTGGTATGTGGGCTAGCGTTATCCTGTTGCAAAACACCCTTCGAATACTGTTCATAAATGGCAGCGCAACATGTGGAATCAACAGACTGACATACGAATTTGCAGGCAGGGTACGTGGGATAACCACAAGAGTGCCCCTACCCTCATATGAAATCGCAGTCCAGATCATTCTTATAGGTGTTGGTCCAGAGTGTCTAGCATGCAGACAGGCTGGTTGCAGTTCCTCAGCTGGTCTCCTTCTAACCAACACACGGCCATCACTGGCACAGAGGCAGATCCAGCTTGCTTCAGGAAACACAGCAGACTTCACCCTGTCCTACAACCGTCCGTCGGCTGACACGACTGAATTCCCTAATGACAGTGGTTTGGGCTCTACATCTACATCTACGTAGTTACTCTGCAATTCACACTTAACAGCCTGGAGGAGGGTTAATCGAACCATTTTCATACCTTGATTCTTGAGTTTCTCCCGGCGTATTTGATAATCAAAATATCCAAGGGTGTACTGCCGGTCTATAGTGTCCAACGGGCACAATAACACCCGTGAATATTTTGATTATCAAATACGCCGGGAGAAACTAAAAAAAAAAAAAAAGCAGCCATAGCGTACGGATCTCCGTGCTGGCACGTTCACAGGAGCTCAGTCCGTCAGTTCATCTGATGATGGCGACAAGTTTGATCGCCGAAATATTGTGCCCGTTGGACACTATAGACTGACAGTACACCCGTGAATATTTTGATCATTTTCATACTACTTATCTACCATTCCACTCTCGAATGGAGCATGGGAAAAAGGAACACCTAAATCTTTCCGTTCGAGCTCTGATTTCTCTTATTTTATGATGATGATCATTTCTCCCTACGTAGGTGGGGTTGGGGGAGAGAAATGAAAGAGGAAGCCGACTGGTAGAATTTTGCACAGAGCATAACTTAATTATAGCTAACACTTGGTTCAAGAATCATAAAAGAAGGTTGTATACGTGGAAGAATCCTGGAGATACTAGAAGGTATCATATAGATTATATAATGGTAAGACAGAGATTCAGGAACCAGGTTTTAAATTGTAAGTCATTTCCAGGGGCAGGTGTGGACTCTGACCACAATCTATTGGTTATGACCTGTAGATTAAAACTGAAGAAACTGCAAAAATGTGGGAATTTAAGGAGATGGGACCTGGATAAACTGACTAAACCAGAGGTTGTACAGAGTTTCAGGGAGAGCATAAGGGGACAACTGACAGGAATGGGGGAAAGAAATACAGCAGAAGAAGAATGGGTAGCTTTGAGGGATGAAATAGTGAAGGCAGCAGAGGATCAAGCAGGTAAAAAGACGAGAGCTATTAGAAATCCTTGGGTAACAGAAGAAATATTGAATTTAATTGATGAAAGGAGAAAATATAAAAACGCAGTAAATGAAGCAGGGAAAAGAGAGTACAAACGTCACAAAAATGAGATCGACTGGAAGTGCAAAATGGCTAAGCAGGGATGACTAGAGGACAAATGTAAGGATGTATAGGCTTATCTCAAAAGGGGTAGGACAGATACTGCCTACAGTAAAATTAAAGATACCTTTGGAGAAAAGAGAACCACTTGTATGAATATCAAGAGCTCAGATGGAAACCCAGTTCTAAGCAAAAAAGGGAAAGCAGAAAGATGGAAGGAGTATATAGAGGGTCTATACAAGGGCGATGCACTTGAGGACAATATTATGGAAATGGAAGAGGATGTAGATGAAGATAAAATGGGAGATATGATATTGCGTGAAGAGTTTGACAGAGCACTGAAAGACCTGAGTCGAAACAAGGCCCCCAGAGCAGACAACATTCCATTGGAACTACTAACAGCATTGGGAGAGCCAGTCCTGACAAAACTCTACCATCTGGTGAGCAAGATGTATGAGACAGGCGAAATACCCTCAGACTTCAAGAAGAATGTAATAATTTCAATCCCAAAGAAAGCATGTGTTGACAGATGTGAAAATTACCGAACTATCTGTTTAATAAGTCACAGCTGCAAAATACTAACACGAATTCTTTACAGACGAATGGAAAAACTGGTAGAAGCCGACCTCGGCGAAGATCAGTTTGGATTCCGCAGAAATGATGGGACACTTGAGGCAATACTGACCCTACGACTTATCTTAGAAAATAGATTAAAGAAAGGCGAACTTACATTTCTAGCATTTGTAGACTTAGAGAAAGCTTTTGACAATGATGACTGGAATACTCTCATTCAAATTCTGAGTGTGGCAGGGGTAAAATACAGGGAGCGAAAGGCTATTTACAATTTGAACAGAAACCAGATTGCAGTTATAAGAGTCGAGGGGCATGAAAGGGAAACAGTGGTTGGGAAGGGAGTGAGACAGGGTTGTAGTCTCTCTCCGATGTTATTCAATCTGTATATTGAGCAAGCAGTGAAGGAAACAAAAGAAAAATTCGGAGTAGGTATTAATGTCCAGGGAGAAGAAATAAAAATCCAGGGAGAAGAAATAAAAACTTTGAGATTCGCCGATGACATTGTAATTCTGTCAGAGACAGCGAAGGACTTGGAAGAGCAGCTGAACGGAATGGACAGTGTCTTGAAAGGAGGATATAAGATGAACATCAACAAAAGCAAAACGAGGATAATGGAAAGTAGTCAAATTAAGTCGGGTGATGCTGAGGGAATTAGATTAGGAAATGAGACGCTTAAAGTAGTAAAGGAGTTTTTGCTATTTGGGAAGCAAAATAACTGATGATGGTCGAAGTAGAGAGGATATAAAATGTAGACTGGCAATAGCAAGGAAAGCGTTTCTGAAGAAGAGAAATTTGTATAGATTTGTATAGATTTAAGTGTCAGGAAGTCGTTTCTGAAAATATTTGTATGGAGTGTAGTCATGTATGGAAGTGAAACATGGACGATAAATAGTTTACACAAGAAGAGAACAGAAGCTTTCGAAATGTGGTGCTACAGAAGAATGCTGAAGATTAGATGGGTAGATCACATAACTAATGAGGAGGTATTGAATAGAATTGGGGAGAAGAGGAGTTTGTGGCACAACTTGACAAGAAGAAGGGACCGGTTGGTAGGACATGTTCTGAGGCATCAAGGGATCACAAATTTAGCATTGGAGGGCAGCGTGGAGGGTAAAAATTGTAGAGGGAGACCAAGGGATGAATACACTAAGCAGATTCAGAAGGATTTTGGTTGCAGTAAGTACTGGGAAATGAAGAAGCTTGCAAAGGATAGAGTAGCATGGAGAGCTGCATCAAACCAGTCTCAGGACTGAAGACAGCAACAACAACAACAACAACAACAACAACAACAGGTGGGTGTCAACAAAATATTTTCACATTCAGAAAAGAAAGCTGGCGGCTGAAATTTCGTAAATAGATCTCGCCGCAAAGAAAACCGCCCCAACTCGCGTATCATATCAGCTACACTCTCACCCCTATTGCGCGATAACACGTAACGAGTTGCCCTTCTTTGCACTTTTTCGATGTCCTCCGTCAACCCCACCTGGTAAGGATCCCAAAGCGCGCAGCAATATTTCAGCAGAGGACGGACAAGTGTAATGTAGGCTGTCTCTTTAATGGGTTTTTCGCATCTTCTAAGTGTTCTGCCAACAGAGCGCAGTCTTTGTTTCGCCTTCCGCACAATATTATCTATGTAGTCTTTCCAATTCAAGTGGCTCGTAATTTAAATTCCTAGGTATTTAGTCGAATTGACAGCCGTTAGATTTGTGCGATTTATCGTATACCCAAAATTTATTGGATTTCTTTTAGTACCCATGTGGATGACCTCGCACTTTTCTTTGTTTAGGGCTAATTTCCACTTTTCGCACTTTTCGCACCATACAGGAATTCTCTCTAGATCATTTTGTAATTGGAATTGATCGTCTGATGAGTTTACTAGACGGTAAATTACAGAGTCGTCTGCAAACGATCTAAGGGGACTGCTCGGATTATCACCTAGATCATTTATATAAATCAGGAATAGCAGAGGGCCTATGACACTACCTTACGGGACGCCAGATATCACTTCTGTTCTACTCGATTATTTACGTCTACCACTACGAACTGTGACCTCTCTGAGGGGAAATCACGAATCCAGTCACGCAACGGAGACGATACTCCATATGCACGCAATTTGATTAATAATCGCTTGTGAGGAACGGTATCGAAAGCCTTCTGGATATCTAGGAATATGGATTTGATCTGAGATCCCTTGTCGGCAGCACTCATTGCTTCATGGGAATAAAGAGCTAGCTGTGTTGCACAAGAACGATATTTTCTGTATCCGTGTTGGTTATGTATGAATAAATCATTTTCTTCAAGGTGAATCATAATGTTCGAGTACAGTATATGCTCCAAATCCTACTGGGAGTTGAGGTCAGTTTAATGGGTCTGTAATTCAATGGGTTACTCCTATCTCCTTTCTTGAATATTGGTGTGACCTGTGCTACTTTCTAGTTTTTATGAACAGACCTTTCGTCAAGTGAGCGGTTGAATTTGATTGCTAAGAAAGGCACTATTGTGTATGCATACTCTGAAAGTAACTTGATTGGTACACCATCTGGACCGGAAGACTTGCCTTTCTTAAGTGATTTGAGTTGTTTCACAACACCTAAGATATCTCTTTTATGTCACTCATGCTAACAGCTGTTCTGGTTTCGAATTCTGGAATGTTTACTTCGTCTTCTTTCGTGGAGGAATTACGGAAAACTGTATTTAGTAACTCTGCTTTAGTGGCATCATCGTCGGTAACATTTCTATCACTATCGCGCAGTGACAGGTTTGACTGTTTTTTGCCACTGGTGTACTTTACATACGACCAGAATCTCTTAGGGTTTTCTACCATATTTTGAGACGATATTTCATTGTGAAAACTATTAAAAGCATCTCACATTTACGTCCGCACTAAATTTCAAGCTTCCGTGAAACTTAGACAGTCTTGGAGATTTTGCGTTCTTCTGAATTTGGCATGCTTTTTTCGTTACTTGTGCAACGGTGTTCTGACGTGTTTTGTGTACCAGGGTGGTCAGTCCCGTCCCTTATTAACTTATGCGGCATGAATCTGTCTATTGCTGCCGATACTGCTCAATGGAATGCACGCCACAGGGCGTCTGAATCGGAGTTGTCCTTGACGTAACCGAACTGTAACAGTTGGTTGTGTCACTGTGGTGCCAGCTACTGCTGAAACAGCTGCTGCAGTCCCAGTTACGATGCGCCAGAGCCAATGGCGGAGCAAGATGGTCTTCCCTTCCGGTAGTGCTACGCGGCCGTCCCGATCCCGGTCCGTACATTCTCGTGATCATCACTGCGAGCAGTCGTGTTACTGTGGCTACCTGTCAAGTCTTCCTGCACTATCGCAGAAGGAATATCGAGCTTTACACGACCCCGTTCAAACTCAGTAAGGTGTTGATAATAGCTTGTTTGTTGCCTTTAAGGCATTCTAGTCTAACAACTCACCACTACTAGCTCCACTCTTATGCGACTGGCGCGAAATTTGAATGGACATCTTTCAGATGTAGAAACATACATGCCAACTTTCATTTATGTCGCACAGCTCTCTCCATTGTTTTATTACGTCGGTGCATTTACGACAAGAAGATGGGTACCGCTTTGACAGCGGTGACAATGGCCCAGGAAAAACATTCAAACTTTCACTGGGATTGTTTCATAATGAGTACATGCATAAATTACTTTCCATTTAATTCTTTTCATTGCTGTGGTCTTCTATTGCAGTCTTTATCTTTTCGTTTCCTATTTGTTTTATATGGTCTATATGTTAACAGGCCTGCCAATAAAATTACGAGGAGCTGGTTACTGCGCGTAGTTCAATCGCGATTGTCTGGGCCACACAGGCAAGGACGTAACAAAAAAAAATGGCTCTAAGCACTATGGGATTTAACATCTGTAGTCATCAGTTTCCTAGGCTTAGAACTACTTAAACCTAACTAACCTAAGGACATAACACACATCCATGCCCGAGGCACGATTAGAACCTGCGGCCGTAGCAGCAGCGCTGTTCCTGACTGAAGCGCTTAGAACCGCTCGGCCACATCAAGGTTCAAATGGTTCAAATGGCTCTGAGCACTATGGGACTTAACATCTGTGGTCATCAGTCCCCTAGAACTTAGAACTACTTAAACCTGACTGACCTAAGGACATCACACACATCCATGCCCGAGGCAGGATTCGAACCTGCGACCGTAGCGGTCACGCGGTCCCAAACTGAAGCGCTTAGAACCGCACGGCCACAGTGGCCGGCCACAGCAAGGACGTAGCCAGGATTTTGTCAAGGGGGCGGGGGGCTCCGATTTGTTAAAGCGGATCTTAAGAAATCCCATATTTTTAATTCTCTTCTGAAAACACATTTATTTATTTATTAATTCCATGTAGGTAATTTGCTTTTGGGAAGCCTTCGTACAAGTACTGCAGTATTTGGTCTACGAAATTAAGCAGGAAAAGCTTCTCTTAAAGAAGTATAACATACAGTAAGAAATATTCAAATGTCTAACTAAATATTTCTTTCGTAAAATAAAGAACAACTACCTTCAGACACAACCCTGATTTTATTTCAGTGCACGATGCATTTCGCGCTCTTGAGCCTCATTTTCAGATGCTTTAACAGTCTACATCAATTTTTTTTCTGGTCTCAGATTTAAGTTATTTCTGGTCCTCTTAAAATTACAATAGTATATTACAATGTGGCACATTGAGAATATATGTTTACAAAACTAACATATTGATTTTTGTATGTCATCGATGTGCACGTCAGAGAGAGAGCAAGTTATGTTACTGTTAAACAATCTATGGTCATGTTGTGGCACGGTTTTTGCCTCTGCGCAGTCTGATACATTCTTAGTTGAAGTGTGGTACGTGATGAACGTGTTAGGTAGTGCTACGTTGACTTGTGATGGTATCTGTTAGAAGAAGAAAGACTGATTGTAAAGGACAGCATGAATGAATAAGATGTATATATTAAAATGCGAAGAGAATATGAATTTTGAATAACGTTATTATTTTCTGAAGAGAAGAAGTTTGTGCGAAGACTGCAACACTGTGTATCCAATTATTATTATTATTGGGAGCTAACTAAATTTGTTAACTTATTCAAGGTTGAGAGAAAGACCACGCCACTTCCCTGAATTATGCATTAACATAGTAATTGATTAAGCTGTTTGATTTTTATGGAAATTCTCTGTTAACATTGTACGCTTTTTAAATCATTGCTCACTTTGTTACACGTACTGTTGTTCAGACCTATGTTATGTGTGAAGATTACGTGAAGTTTAACTCTGTCTTTTCAAATATACATTTCATTCTAAAATTTTTGCCTTGGAACATCATTTCATAGGAATAATTACTCTCCCCCACACCACACCACTGTTTATCATTAATCATTACCACATGTGGTACGCTACACTTGGAAATTTTATTTAGAAACATAAATCTGGCTTACCCGCTACCTTCTTGCTGTTTTGCTTTAGAGAAATCTGCAACAATGTTGTCAAGACGCGAAGTGAGTGGAAACTTTGCTTAGGGCCAGACAACTGTTTTACTTCGGTTGCGCATTTAATATCTACATCTACATCTACATCCATACTCCGCAAGCCACCTGACGGTGTGTGGCGGAGGGTACCCTAAGTAGCTCTATCGGTTCTCCCTTCTATTCCAGTCTCGCATTGTTCGTGGAAAGAAGGATTGTCGGTATGCTTCTGTGTGGGCTCTAGTCTCTCTGATTTTATCGTTATGGTCTGTTCGCGAGATATACGTAGGAGGGAGCAATATACTGCTTGACTCCTCGGTGAAGGTATATTCTCGAAACTTTAACAAAAGCCCGTACCGAGCTACTGAGCGTCTCTCCTGCAGTCTTCCACTGGAGTTTATCTATCATCTCCGTAACGCTTTCGCGATTACTATATGATCCTGTAACGAAGCGCGCTGCTCTCCGTTGGATCTTCTCTATCTCTTCTATCAACCCTATCTGGTGCGGATCCCACACTGCTGAGCAGTATTCAAGCATTGGGCGAACAAGCGTACTGTAACCTACTTCCTTTGCTTTCGGACTGCATTTCCTTAGGATTCTTCCAATGAATCTCAGTCTGGTATCTGCTTTACCGACTATCAACTTTATATGATCATTCCATTTTAAATCACTCCTAATGCGTAGTCCCAGATAATTTATGGAATTAACTGCTTCCAGTTGCTGACCTGCTATTTTGTAGCTAAATGATAAGGGATCTATCTTTATATGTATTCGCAGCACATTACACTTGTCTACCATGAGATTCAATTGCCATTCCGTGCACCATGCGTCAATTCGCTGCAGATCCTCCTGCATTTCAGTACAATTTTTCATTGTTGCAACCAATCGATACTCCACAACCATCATCTGCAAAAAGCCTCATTGAACTTCCGATGTCATCCACCAGGTCATTTATGTATATTGTGAATAGCAACGGTCCTATGACACGCCCCTGCGGCACACCTGAAATCACTCTTACTTCGGAAGACTTCTCTCCATTGAGAATGACATGCTGCGTTCTGTTATCTAGGATTATTCCTCAATCCAATCACACAATTGGTCTGATAGTCCGTATGCTCTTACTTTGTTCATTAAACGACTGTGGGGAACTGTCTCAGACGCCTTGCGGAAGTCAAGAAACACGCCATCTACCTGTGAACCCGTGTCTATGGCCCTCTGAGTCTCGTGGACGAATAGCGCGAGCTGGGTTTCACACGACCGTCTTTTTCGAAACCCAAGCTGATTCCTACAGAGTAGATTTCTAGTCTCCAGAAAGGCATTATACTCGAACACAATACGTGTTCCAAAATTCTACAACGGATTGACGTTAGAGATATAGGTCTATAGTTCTGCACATCTGTTCGACGTCCCTTCTTGAAAACGGGGATGACCTGTGCCCTTTTCCAAACTTTTAGAACGCTTCTCTCTTCTAGAGACCTACGGTACACCGCTGCAAGAAGGTGGGAAAGTTCCTTCGCGTACTCTGTGTAAAATCGAACTGGTATCCCATCAGGTCCAGCGGCCTTTCCGCTTTTGACCGATTGTAATTGTTTCTCTATCCCTCTGTCGTGTATTTCGATATGTACCATTTTGTCATCTGTGCGACAATATAGAGAAGGAACTATATTGCAGTCTTCCTCTGTGAAACAGCTTTGGAAGAAGACATTTAGTATTTCGGTCTTTAGTCTGTCATCCTCTGTTTCAGTACCATTTTGGTCACAGAGTGTCTGGACATTTTGTTTTGATCCACCTACCGCTTTGACATAGGACCAAAATTTCTTAGGATTTTCTGCCAAGTCAGTACATAGAACTTTACTTTCGAATTCATTGAACGCCTCTCGCATAGCCCTCCTCACACTACATTTCTCTTCGCGTAATTTTTGTTTGTCTGCAAGGCTTTGGCGATGTTTATGTTTGCTGTGTAGTTCCCTTTGCTTCCGCAGCAGTTTTCTAACTCGGTTGTTGTACCACGGTGGCTCTCTCCCATCTCTTACGATCTTGCTTGGCACATACTCATCTAACGCATATTTTACCATGGTTTTGAACTTTGTCCACTGATCCTCAACACTATCTGTACTTGAGAGAAAACTTTTGTGTTGAGCCATCAAGTACCCTGAAATCTGCTTTTTGTCACTTTTGCTAAACAGAAAAATCTTCCTACCTTTTTTAATATTTCTATTTACGGCTGAAATCATCGATGCAGTAACCGCTTTATGATCGCTGATTCCCTGTTCTGCATTAACTGATTCAAATAGTTCGGGTCTGTTTGTTACTAGAAGGTCTAATGTGTTATCGCCACGAGTCGGTTTTGTGTTGAACTGCTCAAGGTAGTTTTCAGATAAAGCAAATTAAAATCTCCACCTAGAACTACAAAATGGTGGGGAAATCTACTCGAAATATTTTCCAAATTATTCTTCAGGTGCTGAGCCACAACAGCTGCTGAGCCCGGGGGCCTATAGAGACATCCAATTACCATGTCTGAGCCTGCTTTAACCGTGACCTTCACCCAAATAAATTCACAATTCGGATCTCCGTCAATTTCCTTCGATACTATTGCACTTCTTATCGCTATAAACACGCCTCCCCCTTCAGTGTCCAGCCTGTCTCTGCGGTATACATTCCAATCTGAGTTTAGGATTTCATTAATGTTTACGTCTGGTTTCAGCCAACTTCCTGTCCCAAGTACTATATGGGCGTTTATTAGTGAGAGCAGTTCTGGAACCTTTCTATAGACGCTCCTGCAGTTTACTATTAGCACATTAATATTGTTATTCCCTGTTGCATTTTGCCTACTCCTACCTTGCCGCGTCTCAGGAGGCGTCTTGTCGGGCCTAGGGAGGGAATTCTCTAACCTAAAAAACCCCCATGTGCACTCCACACGTCCTCCGCTACCCTTGTAGCCGCTTCCGGCGTGTAGTGCACGCCTGACCTATTCAGGGGGACCCTACATTTCTCCACCCGATAGCGTAGGTCGAGAAATTTGCACCCCAGCTCTCTGCAGAATCGTCTGAGCCTCTGGTTTAAGCCTTACACTCGGCTCCAAACCAGAGGACCGCGATCGGTTCTGGAAACGATACTACAAATAGTTAGCTCTGATTCCACCCCGCGAGCGAGGCTTTCCGTCTTCTCCAATTCCGCCAACCGCCTGTACGAACTGAGGATGACCTCTGAACCCAGACGGCAGGAGTCATTCGTGCCGACATGAGCAACAATTTGCATTTTTTTAAATCTAAAACATTCAGAAAATAGCATCGTTATACAAACACAGTAGTTCATTATTACATTTTTACTATTCGTTTTTTGAAATATAGTTTTCTATGGGTACTTCCATACTACCTTATTCATTGTATGTTACAGCACGTTATAAGCGTTATTGTCGCTGGTTGCGACATATTTTCTGTGCGCTTTTTTTCGGTTGCCGTTTTGTTACTGAGCGAACATCATGTCATCTGCAACCGTGCTCAGTAAAAAAAACGCCAACAGAAAAATAAGCGCTCAGAAAATTTGTCGCAAACAGCGACAATAATTCTTAAAACATGCTGTAACATACAATAAATAAGGAAGTATGAAAGTATCCATAGAAAACTATAATTCCAAAAACAAATACACTCCTGGAAATTGAAATAAGAACACCGTGAATTCATTGTCCCAGGAAGGCGAAACTTTATTGACACATTCCTGGGGTCAGATACATCACATGATCACACTGACAGAACCACAGGCACATAGACACAGGCAACAGAGCATGCACAATGTCGGCACTAGTACAGTGTATGTCCACCTTTCGCAGCAATGCAGGCTGCTATTCTCTCATGGAGACGATCGTAGAGATGCTGAATGTAGTCCTGTGGAACGGCTTGCCATGCCATTTCCACCTGGCGCCTCAGTTGGACCAGCGTTCGTGCTGGACGTGCAGACCGCGTGAGACGACGCTTCATCCACTCCCAAACATGCTCAATGGGGGACAGATCCGGAGATCTTGCTGGCCAGGGTAGTTGACTTACACCTTCTAGAGCACGCTGGGTGGCACGGGATACACGCGGACGTGCATTGTCCTGTTGGAACAGCAAGTTCCCTTGCCGGTCTAGGAATGGTAGAACGATGGGTTCGATGACGGTTTGGATGTACCGTGCACTATTCAGTGTCCCCTCGACGATCACCAGAGCTGTACGGCCAGTGTAGGAGATCGCTCCCCACACCATGATGCCGGGTGTTGGCCCTGTGTGCCTCGGTCGTATGCAGTCCTGATTGTGGCGCCCACCTGCACGGCGCCAAACACGCATACGACCATCATTGGCACCAAGGCAGAAGCGACTCTCATCGCTGAAGACGACACGTCTCGATTCGTCCCTCCATTCACGCCTGTCGCGACACCACTGGAGGCGGGCTGCACGATGTTGGGGCGTGAGTGGAAGACGGCCTAACGGTGTGCGGGACCGTAGCACAGCTTCATTGAGTCGGTTGCCAATGGTCCTCGCCGATACCCCAGGAGCAACAGTGTCCCTAATTTATTGGGAAGTGGCGGTGCGGTCCCCTACGGCACTGCGTAGGATCCTACGGTCTTGGCGTGCATCCGTGAGTCGCTGCGGTCCGGTCCCAGGTCGACGGGCACGTGCACCTTCCGCCGACCACTGGCGACAACATCGATGTACTGTGGAGACCTCACGCCCCACGCGTTGAGCAATTCGGCGGTACGTCCACCCGGCCTCCCGCATGCCCACTATACGCCCTCGCTCAAAGTCCGTCAACTGCACATATGGTTCACGTCCACGCTGTCGCGGCATGCTACCAGTGTTAAAGACTGCGATGGAGCTCCGTATGGCACGGCAAACTGGCTGACACTGACGGCGGCGGTGCACAAATGCTGCGCAGCTAGCGCCATTCGACGGCCAACACCGTGGTTCCTGGTGTGTCCGCTGTGCCGTGCGTGTGATCATTGCCTGTACAGCCCTCTCGCAGTGTCCGCAGCAAGTATGGTGGGTCTGACACACCGGTGTCAATGTGTTCTTTTTTCCATTTCCAGGAGTGTAGTAAAAATGTAATAATGAGCTACTGTGTTTGTATAACCATGCTATTTTCTGCATGTTTTAGATTAAAAGCCCACTGGTGATGGTGATATTTGTCGCCGAAACTGATTTGGGAGAATAAAGAAATAAACGAATAATAAGGTGTTTTGCAACAAGGCGGACTCAGTTTCTAATATTATTGTTTTTGTATGCAAACACGGACCAAATGGAAGAATTCCAAGATTAAATTATTGTTACGAGGGTTGGAACTTAAATAGTGGCAACTATTTATTCACAACAGATATAAAAGAGTTATTTGTTTGCATCTGTTACTGTCCTTCAAAGTAGTCACCAGTGTTGTGTAGAACCCGTTTTTCAGCGATGTGGAAGGCGTAGTATACCGTTAACAGAACCTGTTCTGTTGATGGTGCGAATTGAGCGGACTAAAGTTATGGTGATTCTCGTGTACGACTGTGATGGTGTTATACTTACGCATTACGTTCCTCCACGGCAGACTGACAATGCACAGTGTTTCTGTTCGTTTTTGGAGCATCACCTGCGACCAGCTTTACGAAAGAAGCGGCGACACTTTCTGTCCATCCCATCCATCATTCTGCACGACAATGAGCGGGCGGATACAGCGCAAGCTATGGCTGCTCTGTTCGGTCGATGGGACTGAGAAGTACTGTACCATCCACCATACTCCCTGGACTTAAGTCCTTGTGATTTTGATTTGATTCCGAAGGTGAAGGAGCCACTTCGTGGCATTCGCTTCAGAACTGTTCCAGAGATTCGAAGGCATGCATGCATTTTAAGATTTATTAGTGCAGGGAATACATGGCTTCTTTTATTATAGTATTAGTAGTAGAGTGTAAATAGATGGACGAAAGGGGGGAGGGGACGATGCAGGGAGCAGTCGGCTACGACGAATTCCAGAACCCACTCAAAAAAATATTTTAGAAACAAACGAACTATAGAATGTGTTCTCATCACAAACCCCTCCTCATCGTTCCGTGTCGAATCAGTTTTCATAACTGAACACCGCCTGGGTGACCAGACTTGGGCTAATAATGACAAAAATTGGAGCATTTCTTTTTTAAGACATTTCTGGGCGATGTAGGAAAACCTAAGTGTATTTTATGCACTGATTTTAATTTGACGTTATTTGCAATTATATTCACCTCTCCGCTGCCTTGTAAAATGTGGAAATACTTGAACTCCTAAGGCTCTACTAGTCTCCAAATAACTACTCCAATGCCACCATTGATTTGTGACAGATGCTTAATTAGGTTACTATAGAAGTGTATATATATTGTTACATAATAATAACGCTAATGGACGAATCAAAATCGATTTTTATTCTTTCTTGTTACAAACGTATCCGAAATTAGAACCTATCAGAACAGCACACAAATAATAAACGGCAGCACTTACATTAAATTAAACTGCAAGTAACAACTGAACAGATTAACAAAACAGAAACTGAGTACTGTAAACTCAGCACTATATGTTGTTCCTGTATGAAATTTAACTCAACTTTACATGCCACTCCATAAAAGTCTAGGTATTACCAAATGCTAACCTTTCACTAATCAGAACCTAATTTGAACTGAACTGTAACTGAGCTGTGTTCAACTTGTCTTATATTAAATGCGTAACTGAAGTAAAACAATTATCTGGCCCTAATGAAAATTTCCACTTACTTCGCGTCTTGACAACATTGTTGCAGGTTTCTCGAAAGCACAACAGCAAACAGCAAGCAGGTAACGGCTAAGCTAGATTTCTATTTCTAAATAAAATTTCAGGCTGTCGCTTACCTCATGTTGAAATGCGCATTGATAAACAGTGGGTTGAGAAGAGTAACCACTCCTATGAAACTATATTCCTAGACTACGTTATTAGAATGAAGTATGTATTCAAAAAAAGAGAGTAAAAGTGCATCTGATCTTCACACATAACATAGGTCTGAACAGTACTATGCCCAACAAAGTGAACAATAATTTAAAAAGGGTAAAATATCAACAGAGAATTTCTATAAATGTGAAACAGATTAATCAATTAATATGTTAATGCATGACTCAGGGAATTGGCGAGGTCTTTCTCTGAGCTCTGAGCAAGTGAATCAAGTTTAAGCCCCCAATAATCATTTCTACAAATTAACTGCGCAGTCCTGCAGTCTTACCTCAAACTTCTCTTCAACAAAGGTTAACAATATTCAAAATTTATATTCCTTTCGCTTTCCAGTATATACGACGGTCACTCCAAAAGAAATGCAACTATTTCTTTTTTTAAGTCCATCTTTTATTCTACATGTTTCAAAGTTTTATAGTGTGTAGATACATCCTTTAGGAACACTATTTTCATTTCTCCACATAATGTCCATCCCTTTCAACTGCCTTACGCCATCTTGGAACCAGCGCCTGTATACCCGCACAGTAAAATTCTGGACCAACCTGTTGGAGCCATTGTTTGGCAGCGTGCACAAGGGAGTCATTATCTACAAACCTTGTTCGAGGAAGAGAGTCTTTCAGTTTCCCAAAAAGATGATATTCACATGGAGCCAGGTCAGGACTGTAAGGTGGGTGTTTCAGTGTTGTCCATCCGAGTTTTGTGATCGCTTCCATGGTTTTTTGACTGACACGTGGCCATGCATTGTCGTGCAAGAGCAAAACATCCTGCTTTTGCCGATGTGGTCGACCACGACTCAGTCGATCTTGAAGTTTCTTCAGTGTCGTCACATACGCTACAGAATTTATGGTGGTTCCACTTGGCATGATGTCCACAAGCAAGAGTCCTTCGGAGTCGAAAAACACCGTAGCCATAACTTTTCCAGCAGAAGTTGTGGTTTTGAAAATTTTTTCTTGGGTGAATTTGCATGATGCTACTCCATTGATTGCCTCTTCGTCTCTGGTGAAAAACGATGGAGCCACGTTTCATCACCTGTCACAATTCTTCCAAGAAATTTATCTGTACCATTCTCGTACTGTTCCAAAAGTTCGCTGCATACCGTTTTTCTTGTTTCTTTGTGAGCCATTGTCAACATCCTGGGAACCCACCTGGCACAAATCGTTTTTAGCGCCAACACTTTCAATATTCTGCAAACACTTCCTTCCCCTATCCCAACATAGCGTGATAATTCGTTCACTGTGATGCGTCTGTCAGCAGACACCAATTCGTTAACTCTCTGCACATTGTCTGGAGTGTGTGCAGTACGAGGCCTGCCGCTGCGAGGACAATCCTCAATATTGCCGTGCCCGCTTTCATCACGTAACCTGCTTGCCCACCGGCTAACTGTACTGCGATCGACAGCAGCATCTCCATACACCTTTTTCAACCTCTTGTGGATGTTTCCCACTGTCTCGTTTTCACAGCACAGCAATCCTATGGCAGCACATTGCTTCTGACGAAGGTCAAGTGTAGCAGCCATCTTGAAGACATGATGTGACGGCGCCACTGATGGGAACAGGTTGAACTAAGTTTTGAAAACAAGCGGGAAGGATGTATCTACACACTGTAAAACTTTCACACATACAGAATGAAAACTATATTTTTACAAAAATAGTGTGCACTTCTTTTGGAGTGACCCTCTACATCATATTCATCCTTGCTGCCTTTTACAATAGATCTTTCTTTATCCAACAGATACAGCCACAACTCAACACAGCACTACTATGTAGTTGACCACCTGCCTCACTTCAACTCAGAATGCATCAGACGGCGCAGAGGCAAAGACTGTGCCACGACAAGACCAAAGATTATTTAACAGTAATGTAATTTGCTCTCTCTCTGACATGCAAATCGATGACACACAAACACCAAAATGACATAACCAATTACATATCCTCCACCTTTCCAAAGTAGTATTTTCTACTAGGATCATTTCAGATAGGAATGGGACGAGGGCAAAATTCTAAACATTATGAACAGGAACATACGGAACACGTTACAAATACAAAGAGAAAAACAGTTGTACAAGGCTATGAATTAAAGAACAGCATGTAAAAAATCTTTACAAAAGTCACCCATATATAAATGACATAAACGACAGAATTCACCACAGCAAGGTTATCATGTTTCGTTATGTCTGTGAGAACTTTCAGGGCAAGGCTTTTTCAAAAGTTTGTACCTCACATTTTGTACTGAGGTATTATTGGTGACCTACACTGCTTTTTCGTTGCACTCAGGAAGTAGGTTAGAGAGTCTGTATCACAGAAGGTCTACATTTCTGAAGCACAGTCATATATGGTAGCAGTAATTTGCACGACGAAAATAGCTACAAAATTGTCGTTGTCACAAGTGGCCAAACTTTCTTTAGCTTGTTGCAGTAATGTCACTGTTATGGAAAGTTACGTGGAAGCAGCCCCAGTGAGATTAAGCGCAGTTCTGAGCTGACAACCCTACTTATGCACAAACAGTGAAATGTCGTAGTATCTCCTTGAAACAGACTGTAGACCCATTAACATCTCCAAAGCCACCTTGTAGTATCAAATGGCAGCTGCAGCTTGTATCAGTGAACTATGCCAACATGTGACAGAGAGTACTTCAGTATATGATCGGTAGACATTTAAATTCTTCCCTAAACTCAACTGAGAAATGTTGTATCTTCAGTTTCATTTCTTCCGCTGATTTTCTAATCTCTTCCTGTGACTTTCTGTTGTCTTCCAGTGATCTTTTTATTTTTTTCAAACTCCCTTATGAAAAATGTGTGGTTCCTGAAGAGGGGCAGGAGCCTTTTCAGTACCTGCAGGGGCAACAGTCTGGATGATTGACTGATCTGGCCTCGTAACATTAACCAAAACGGCCTTGCTGTGATGGCACTGTAAACAGCTGAAAGCAAGGGAAAACTAAGAGCCGTAATTTTTCCCGAGGGCATGCAACTTTACTGTATGGTTAAATGGTGATGGCGTCCTCTTGGGTAAAATATTCCGGAGGTAAAATAGTCCCCTATTCGGATCTCCGGGCAGGAAATACTCAGGAGGACGTCGTTATCAGAAGAAAGAAAACGGAGCGTGAAATATCAGATCCCTTATTTGGGCAGGTAGGTTAGAAAATTTAAAAAGGGAAATGGAGAGGTTAAAGTTAGATATAGTGGTAATTAGTGAAGTTCTGTGGCAGGAGGAATAAGACTTATGGCCAGGTGAATACAGGGTTACAAATACAAAATCAAATAAGGGTAATGCAGGAGTAGGTTTAATAATGAATAAAAAATTAGGGAGGCGGGTAAGCTCCTACGAACAGCATAGTGAACGCCAAGATACACACGAAGCTCATGCCTACCACAGTAGTCCAAATTTATATAAAAACTTGCTCCGCAGATGACGAAGAGATTTAAGAAAAGTACGATGAGATAAAAGAAATTATACATATACTGAAGGGAGACGAAAGTATAATAGTCGTGGAGGACTGGAATTCGATAGTAGGAAAAGGAAGAGAAGGAAAAGTAGTGAGTAAATATGGAATGAGAGTAAGGAATGACAGAGGAAGCCGCCTGGTAGTTTGCACAGAGCACAACTTAATCATGGCTAACACTTGATTTAAGAATCTTGAAAGACGGTTGTATACATGGAAGAGGCCTGGAGACACTGGAAGGTTTCAGATAGATTACATAATGGTAACACAGAGGTTTGGGAACAAGGTTTTAAATTGTAAGACATTTCCAGGGGCAGATGTGGACTCTGACAAACAATCTATTGGTTATGACCTGTAGATTAAAACTGAAGAAACTGCAAAAAGCGGGAATTTAAGGAGATGGGACCCGGATAAACTGAAAGAACCAGAGGTTGTAGAGAGTTTCAGGGAGAGAATTAGGGAACGATTGACAAAAACAGGGGAAAGAAATACAGTAGAAAAAGAATGGGTAGCTCTGAGAAATGAAATAGTGAAGGCAGCAGAGGATGAAGTAGGTAATAAGACGAGAGCTAGTAGAAATCCTTGGCTAACAGAATAGATACTGAATTTAATTGATGAAAGGAGAAAATATCAAAATGCAGTAAATGAAGCAGGCGAAAAGGGATACAAACGCCTCAAAAATGAGATCGACAGGAAGTGCAAAATGGCTAAGTAGCGATGGCTAGAGGACACATGTAAGGATGTAGAGGCATATTTGACTAGGGGTAAGATAGATACTGCCTAAAGGAAAATTAAAGGGACCTTTTAGAAAAGAGAACCACTTGTATGAATATCAAGAGCCCAAATGAAAAACAACTTCTAAGCTGAGAAGGGAAAGGTAGATTATAGTGAGGTCTATACAAGAGCGATGTACTTGAGGGTAATATTATGGACATGTATGAGTACTTAGATGAAAGAGGAAAAGGGAGATATGATACTGCATGAAGTAATGTTGGAACACTTGAGGTAGTACTGAACCTACGACTTATTTTAGAAGATAGATTAAGGAAAGGCAAACCTACGTTTGTAGCATGTGTAGACTTAGAGAAAGCCTTTCAATGTTGACTGGAATACTCTGTTTCAAATTCTGAAGGTAGCGATGGTAAAATACAGGGAGCGAAAGGCTATTTACAATTTGTACGGAAACCAGATAGTAGTTATAAGAGTTGGGAGGCATGACCGGGAAGCAGTGGTTAGGAAGGGACTGAGACAGGGTTGTAGCCCATCCCCAATGTTATTGAAGCTGTATTTTGAGGACCCGTCGTTGTTGTTGTGGTGTTCGGTCCAGAGACTGGTTTAATGCAGTTCTCCATGCCACTCTATCCTGTGCAAGCTTCAACACGTGGATTGGCAGAGATGGCCCAGTTCCGTGGCACCCGAGATCACCTAACATTGTCCCCTAAGATATCTTTCTTTGGGAGTATGTGAAAGATATTGTATCCAAAGGGTTGATTCCTTTAATCAGTTTTTTTGTTACAGAGGGCAAGCAGCCCTCTGAGCTACCGTGCTGCACCCATAGTGAACAATAGCAACATATATCGGATTCCTGATATTTTTTAAGTATATCAGCAGTCCTGTGCTCCATACAAATTCTTCATTCTCCGGTGGATGTCTACCTGTCTATTAGTCCTTCAACAGCCAATAAAAGAATAACAGCACCATTCCGTGTGTGAAGGCATTTAGTAAAACGTTGCCATAGTTCACGTTTGCGAATTTTCCTCACGCATGCAGAGAAGACACGAATGCCATACTAATCCCTCACCGACATGTCGGTGCTTACACACCCGCAACAGAGTCACTATTCGTTACATACACTCTGCAGCAACGTTCTCAAATCGAAAGTTTTCGATCGCTCCTTGTAACTTGCAATTTCGTTACACATCAGCTACGTCGTGTGTAATTCCATTTAGGTGATTAGGGGGGGAGAGGAGGGTTCTGACCCTCAGGACAGCCCCCCTCCCCCCTTTGGCTACTTCATGGCCCAGAGTTCAGGTTCCTATCACGCACATGAGAATTTTCAGCGCCAGGTGCAAGCTTGCTCCAGTGTCCCCCCCAGAGCAAGGCACAGACACGTTGCAGCCCGTTTGTCTACGTAGCGGCGAAGTATCGGCGAGCGTGGGAGTGTGCGGCCGCAGCGCGCCTATTACGTTGCGTCACGGAGCCGAGGGGTGGAGCGGCCACGCAGGGCCCCCGCCAAAGGCCGCGCATGCGCAGATCGGCCGCGCGCGCCATGTCTGCCGCCAGCCGCAGCAGGCAAGCCCCGATTCCACGATTGATGGCGCGACAGCCGAGGTCCTAGGGGCTCCGTAACAGGACGTCCTAATTGCGTCAGCCTACAGTCACATATTAACGAGCTTGCTAATTACAATATACAGGGCGTCAATTATTCGACTGGTCGTCACGTGACTTCCAGTTGACTCAGGGTAGTGGGACCGAAACTCAGCTATTCGCATATTACTGGCTATTCCATGTGACGCGAAGCCCTTAATAGTTCTAGGAGTATTCAGAAAGCTTTTTAGCACCTAAATGACGAGTATTTTGTCTATCGTTAACTCTGCTACAACATCCATTTGGGAACTACCATTTTTTAATAAGAAAATAAAAGCCGGCCGGAGTGGCCGTGCGGTTCTGGACGCTGCAGTCTGGAACCGAGCGACCGCTACGGTCGCAGGTTCGAATCCTGCCTCGGGCATGGATGTGTGTGCTGTTCTTAGGTTAGTTAGGTTTAATTAGTTCTAAGTTCTAGGCGACTGATGACCTCAGAAGTTAAGTCGCATAGTGCTCAGAGCCATTTGAACCATTTAAGAAAATAAAAGGTGTCTGCAAATGTTTATCCTAACTGTATATGCAACATGCGTTATACCATACATGTGCACTCTCTTTAAGTTTTGAATCTTACATAAACATTTAACACATGCAATATACTTCAGTATTTGAATCACTTGAACATGTGCACCTCTGGTAGCAATCAGGTTTTCAATCTCTTGCCACACATTCTGAAACATGTCTGGTGTGATTGTGCATTATTGTAACGTCACAATATCAGGAACTCCTTTGGATACAATATCTTTCACATACCCCAAAAGAAAGAAATCTTAGGGGACAATGTTAGGTGATTTCACGTGCCACGGAACTCGGTCATCTCTGCCAATCCACGTGTTGGGGAAGGTTTCATTGAGAAAATCGCGGAATGATGGGGAGCACCATTTTGCTGAAAGATGGTACTGCCTTCATATCCTTTAGCTGGGGAACGGCATAATTAACTAACATGTCTATCAACTTATATTGCTTTCAAAGAAGAAAAATCAGCCAATAACTCTGTCACACATTAACTCACGCCAAACGTTAACCGTGTCGACTGTCACGAATGTGTTCTCGTACGACATGAGGCTTTTCTGCTCCTCTGATCAGGACATTATGGCCAAATTAGGTTTTCTCAGATTTTTCCGTAACATCTTAAATATTATTATCCACAGATTATGGTTTCAAAACCGATAAAAAAAGGGAATGAGGAAAAACTTAAGTTACAGACAAAGCATAAAAAAGTAATTTAGAGGACTGTGACAAGAAGAAGAGCAATGTAACAATTGCAGATCCAAAGGAAAGGTAGTGGCGGGGAAGGATGTCATACGTCTTTCCACATGTAAACGCTACGTAATCACATCATCTGGATTCAAAAGACTATGGGAGGTAACCGGCAGTTCATACTAGACTTATTCTTAGGCCATCATATGCGGCATTTATCTTTATTATAATTTTTTCGATTTTGTACGCGCTTTGAAAGCTGACATAGGTATAGTAAATTTCAAATGCTGTGTAGGCACGTTATAGAAATAGACCTGCCAACACTGCTAGTAGCAATCTTTGCTATTTTGAAAGACAAAACCAAGGTGAGCAACTCCAGCGCTTGCTTTGTCATCTGTTTCTCGGTGTTGTTGTTGCTGTTGTGGCCTTCATTCCAAAGACTGATTTGATGCAATTGTCCATGCTACTACATCCTGTACAAGCCTCTTCATCTCCGAGTAACTACTGCAATGTACATCCCTCTGAATCTGCTTAGTCTATTCATCTCTAGGACTCTCTTAACGATTTTTACCTTCCACGCTGCCCTCCAGTACTAAATTGCTGATCCCTTGATGCCTCACAACATGTCCTATCAACCGATCCCTTCTTCTAGTCAAGTTGTGCCACAAATTTCGCTTCTCCCCAATTTTATTCAGTACCTCCACATTAGTTACGTTATGTACCCATCTAACTTCAGCATTCATTTACAGCAGCACATTTCAAAAGCTTGTGTTCTCTTCTTGTCTAAACTATTTATCGTCCATGTTTCACTTCCATACATGGCTACACTCCATGCAAATGCTTTCGCCGCTGTGACCGAGCGGTTCTAGGCGCTTCAGTCCGAAACCGCGCTGCTGCTACGGTCGCAGGTTCGAATCCTGCCTCGGGCATGGGTGTGTGTGATGTCCTTAGGTTAGTTAGATTTAAGTAGTTTTAAGTCTAGGGGACTGAGTCCCATAGTGCTTAGAGCCATTTTTGAACCAAATACTTTCAGAAAGCACTTCCTAATACTTAGATCTATACTCCAAGTTAACAAATTTTGTTCTTCAGAAATGCTTGTCTTGCCATTGCCAGTCTACATTTTATATCCTCCCTACTTCGACCATAATCAGTTACTTTGCTTCCCAAATAGCAAAACTCATTTACTACTTTAAGTGTCCGCTTTCCTAATGTAATTTCCTCAGCATCACCTGACTTAATTGGACAACATTCCATTATTATAGTTTTTCTTTTGTTAATGTTCATCTTATATCCTCCCTTCGAGATACCGCCCATTCCGTTCAATTGCTCTTCCAAGTCCTTTGCTGTCTCTGTCAGAATTGCAATGTCATCGGCAATCATCAAAGTTTTTATTTCTTCTCCCTGGACTTTAATTCCTACTCCAATGTTTTCTTTTGTTTCCTTTACTCCTTGCCCAGCAGAAAGATTGAATAACATTGGGGACAGTCTACAACCCTGTCTCAGTTCCTTCTCAGCCACTCCTTCCCTTTCATGCCCCTCGACTCTTATGACTGTCATCTGTTTCTGTACAAATTGTAAATAGCCTTTCGCTCCCTGTATTTTACCACTGCCACCTTCAAAATGTGAAAGAGAGTATTCCAGTCAACATTGTCAAAAGCTTTCTCTAAGTCTACAAATGCTAGAAACGTAGGTTTGCCTTTTCTTAATCTAGCTTCTAAGATAAGCCGTAGGGTCAGTATTGCCTCACGTGTTCCAACATTTCTCCGGAATCCTAACTGAAATTCTCCCGAGGTCGGCTTCTACCAGTTTTTCCATTCTTCTGTAAAGGATTCGTTGTTAGTATTTTGCAGTCGTAAACGATTTCCAGTTAAGACAGTCGATTTTATGAATGATTTGTATTTCCAATTTATTCTCACCCTTCATTTATACAAAACTTTCACTATCATGTTTAGTTCGTCGTTTTGGAACCATTTTAAAATTTAAGATTTATACGATTCCCACCCCAGTCCCATAACTGATGCTGGTTGGAGCATCCTTACATGCAGAGTGGCACTGGAATTTCTGAAAAGGAGAAATCCGCTAACATCAGATATAAATTTAAATGTTAGGATGTATTCTCCATAGAGCGTAACCTTACAAGGAAGTGAAACATTGTCTAAAAACGATTCAATCAAGAAGAGAATAGAAGCTATTGAAACGTCTTGCTACAAAAGAATGCTAATACTCGTATTTGATGGGTAGAATGAGGAGGTAGTGAATCGCATTGAGAAAGAAGAAATCTAAGACACAACCTGACTAAAGGAACGGATCTGTTGATGGGGCAGATGCTGGCCGTCAATGAATCGTCTCCTTGGTAACGGGGGGAAGTTGGGGATGGGGGAGGGTATAAAAATTGTAGAAAGTGGGCTGGCTGGACTACAGTACGTACATTTTAGTGCATGTAGGTCGCAACACGTTCATAGGATTTGTCATCCGGGAGAAAGCGTTCCGCAATGTCAGATGGTGTAAAAAGTTCGAAATTCTTAGAGAAATAAGGGTAAGTTATAGGGAAAGACGGGTAATACACAATACGTTCAAGAACCAAGAGGGAAGAATAAGAGTGGAAGAGCAAGAAAGAAGTGCATGGATGCGGTCTTTCACCCCTGCTGTTCAATCTATACATAGAAGGTAAATGGCGTAAATAAAAGAAAGGTTGAAGAGACGAATTAAAATTCAATGTGAAAGGATATCAATGATAAGAGTCGCTGAAGATATTGCTGTCGTGGGTTAAAGAGAAGAAGAATTACAGGATCTGTTAAACGCTATGAACAGTATAATGAGTGCAGATTATGGATTAAGAGTAAAACGATCGTAATGAGCTATAAAGTTAACATGAGGATTAGTGATCACGAAGTAGATGAAGTTAAGGAATTCTGCTACCTAGGCAGCAAAATAACCTATGATGGACGGAGCAAGAAGGATATGAAAAGCAGACTAGGTCTGGCAAAAAGGGCATTTCCAACTAAGACAAATCTACTGGTGTCAAACGTAGATCTTAATTTGAGGAAGAAATTTCTGAGAATATATGTTTGGAGCACAGCACTATATGATAGCGAAACATGAACCGTAAGAAAACCGGAACCCATGAGAATGGAAGCAGTTGAGATGTGGTGCTGCGAAAGAACGTTGGAAATTAGGTGGACTGTTAAGGTAAGGCATGAGGGGGTTCTCTGGAGAATCGGCGAGGAAAGGAACATATGGAAAATTCTGACAAGAAGAAGGGACAGGATGGTAGGACAGCTGTTAAGACATCGTGGAATAACTTCCATGTTACTAGAGAGAGCTGCAGAGGGTGAAAACTGTACGGGAAGAGAGAGATTGGAATACATCCAGCAAATAATTGAGCACGTACTTTGCTAATGCTAATCTGCAATTGGCTCAGGAGAGGCATTCGTGGCGGGCTTCATCAAACCAGTCAGAAGAGTGATGACACAAAAAAAAGTTGAAATAGTTACACACAGATGAAGAATTCACTAGCATGAGGAGTTGCATCAAACCAGTCTCGGGACTGAAGACAACATCGACAGCCACAATAATAATGACAACTACAACAATAATGTTCAAGACAGCGAAACTACGTCTTCGCTAACGGATAAGTAGTGAAACAGTCAGTATTTTGTTATCATTAAATCTTTGCCGATAGCAGAGATTTGTGAAGGTGAGTATTGCGATTTAAAGGCTACACAGAACGCGGTCAGCCCGCGTGGTCGGTGACCTCGAGCCACGGTGGGCAAGGCCGCGTCGTTGAAAAGCGTGTTGCATCGTCCAGTCCGTCTCAAAATACAGGTCCGCCGCCGCCGCGGTAGGCGGCTGCGAGCACCTGCAGCCGCATTTTTTGCCTCGTTCTCTCACCGACGATCAGCCAGCAGCGGTGGCAGGCAGATATGTCGAAACGTCGAGCGTGCAGTGCACCCAGTGGAAATCATTCAAACAGAAAAACTTACCCAGCAGGTGAGGAAGTACAATTGCTTATACGATGCAGTCGATACATACTATAAGAAAAGTCTGTAGAAGGCCGAAGCCTAGCTGCTAAACTGCTTCAAAATGGTAAATATTTTTGCAAAAATTTTTATTTCCACACATGCAATATGTTACATAAAATGAAGTACAGTACAGTTTTAAGTGCTGGAATTCATGTAGTGTGCATTAAATCTTATAGCATCTGCAAGATACGAGGGTTGTCTAGAAAGTAAGTTCCTCGATTGGTTGCGAAATACACTCCTGGAAATGGAAAAAAGAACACATTGACACCGGTGTGTCAGACCCACCATACTTGCTCCGGACACTGCGAGAGGGCTGTACAAACAATGATCACACGCACGGCACAGCGGACACACCAGGAACCGCGGTGATGGCAGTCGAATGGCGCTAGCTGCGCAGCATTTGTGCACCGCCGCCGTCAGTGTCAGCCAGTTTGCCGTGGCATACGGAGCTCCATCGCAGTCTTTAACACTGGTAGCATGCCGCGACAGCGTGGACGTGAACCGTATGTGCAGTTGACGGACTTTGAGCGAGGGCGTATAGTGGGCATGCGGGAGGCCGGGTGGACGTACCGCCGAATTGCTCAACACGTGGGGCGTGAGGTCTCCACAGTACATCGATGTTGTCGCCAGTGGTCGACGGAAGGTGCACTGTTGCTCCTGGGGTATCGGCGAGGACCATTCGCAACCGTCTCCATGCAGCTGGGCTACGGTCCCGCACACCGTTAGGCCGTCTTCCGCTCACGCCCCAACATCGTGCAGCCTGCCTCCAGTGGTGTCGCGACAGGCGTGAATGGAGGGACGAATGGAGACGTGTCGTCTTCAGCGATGAGAGTCGCTTCTGCCTTGGTGCCAATGATGGTCGTATGCGTGTTTGGCGCCGTGCAGGTGAGCGCCACAATCAGGACTGAATACGACCTAGGCACACAGAGCCAACACCCGCCATCATGGTGTGGGGAGCGATCTCCTACACTGGCCGTACACCTTTTGGTGATCGTCGAAGGGACACTGAATAGTGCACGGTACATCCAAACCGTCATCGAACCCATCGTTCTACCATTCCTAGACCGGCAAGGGAACTTGCTGTTCCAACAGGACAATGCACGTCCGCATGTATCCCGTGCCACCGAACGTGCTCTAGAAGGTGTAAGTCAACTACCCTGGCCAGCAAGATCTCCGGAGCTGTCCCCCATTGAGCATGTTTGGGACTGGATGAAGCGTCGTCTCACGCGGTCTGCAAGTCCAGCACGAACGCTGGTCCAACTGAGGCGCCAGGTGGAAATGGCATGGCAAGCCGTTCCACAGGACTACATCCAGCCTCTCTACGATCGTCTCCATGGGAGAATAGCAGCCTGCATTGCTGCGGAAGGTGGATATACACTGTACTAGTGCCGACATTGTGCATGCTCTGTTGCCTGTGTCTATGTGCCTGTGGTTCTGTCAGTGTCATCATGTGATGTATCTGACCCCAGGAATGTGTCAATAAAGTTTCCCCTTCCTGGGACAATGAATTCACGGTGTTCTTATTTCAATTTCCAGGAGTGTAGAAACCACAGTCGAAACCAGAAAGGTTTTATTTGCAACAGTAAGGTATACCTTCCACTTCTCTACACAGTCGCCGCTCCAACTTCGAGTTCTGTCGCAGTACTGTATCAACTTTCCATTATCCTTGTCATAGAAAGCAGCCGCCTGTGCTTTTGGCACGTTATCTGCACTGGTCTGCAGCTCGTCGTCTGTAGAAAAATTTTTGTCTTCATAGCCAGGGGTTCTTGTGAGCAGAGATGACATTCAGGGGGAGCCAATTACGGACTGTATAGTGTGATCAAACACTTCTCATCGGAAACGTTGCAGGAGTGTCTTCATTGCCACTGCAGTGTGCGCTGGCCGCTTGTGGCCGAGAGGTTCTAGGCTAGGCGCTTCAGTGCGGAAACGCTACTGCTACGGTCGCAGGTTCGACTACTGCCTCGGGAATTGATGTGTGTGATGTCTTTAGGTTAGTTAGGCTTAAGTAGTTCTAAGGGAAATAGCGGAAAGGTCGGGGAAGAAGGCCAGTGTTCACTCTGTCTGCTTGCCGGGGGGTCTCATCCGAGATGTGGAGGAGGCCCTACCGGCGGCGATAGAGAGCACTGGGTGCACCCGACTGCAAATTGTTGCTCATGTCGGCACCAATGACGCCTGCCGTCTGGGTTCTGAGGTTATCCTCAGTTCGTACAGGCGGTTGGCGGAGTTGGTGAAGGCGGAAAGCCTCGGTCGCGGGGTGGAATCAGAGCTAACTATTTGTAGTATCGTTCCCAGAACCGATCGCGGTCCTCTGGTTTGGAGCCGAGTGGAAGGCTTAAACCAGAGGCTCAGACGATTCTGCGGAGAGCTGGGGTGCAAATTTCTCGACCTCCGCTATCGGGTGGAGAAATGTAGGGTCCCCCTGAATAGGTCAGGCGTGCACTACACGCCGGAAGCGGCTACAAGGGTAGCGGAGGACGTGTGGAGTGCACATGGGGTTTTTTTAGGTTAGAGAATTCCCTCCCCAGGCCCGACAAGACGCCTCCTGAGACGCGGCAAGGCAGGAGTAGGCAAGAAGCAACAAGGAATAACAATATTAATGTGCTAATAGTAAACTGCAGGAGCGTCTATAGAAAGGTCCCAGAACTGCTCTCATTAATAAACGGTCACAACGCCCATATAGTACTAGGAACAGAAAGTTGGCTGAAACCAGACGTAAACAGTAATGAAATCCTAAACTCTGATTGGAATGTATACCGCAGAGATAGGCTGGACAGTGAAGGGGGAGGCGTGTTTATAGCGATAAGAAGTGCAATAGTATCGAAGGAAATTGACGGAGATTGGAATTGTGAAATGATTTGGGTGAAGGTCACGGTTAAAGCAGGCTCAGACATGGTAATTGGATGTCTCTATAGGCCCCCGGGCTCAGCAGCTGTTGTGGCTCAGCACCTGAAGAATAATTTGGAAAATATTTCGAGTAGATTTCCCCACCATGTTATAGTTCTGGGTGGAGATTTTAATTTGCCGGATATAGACTGGGAGACTCAAACGTTCATAACGGGTGGCAGGGACAAAGATTCCAGTGAAATATTTTTAAGTGCTTTATCTGAAAACTACCTTGAGCAGTTAAACAGAAAACCGACTCGTGGCGATAACATATTAGACCTTCTTGTGACAAACAGACCCGAACTATTTGAATCAGTTAATGCAGAACAGGGAATCAGCGATCATAAAGCGGTTACTGCATCGATGATTTCATCCGTAAATAGAAATATTAAAAAAGGTAGGAAGATTTTTCTGTTTAGCAAAAGTGACAAAAAGCAGATTACAGAGTACCTGACAGCTCAACACAAAAGTTTTGTCTCAAGTGCAGGTAGTGTTGAGGATCAGTGGACAAAGTTCAAAACCATCGTACAATATGCGTTAGATGAGTATGTGCCAAGCAAGATCGTAAGAGATGGGAAAGAGCCACCGTGGTACAACAACCGAGTTAGAAAACTGCTGCGGAAGCAAAGGGAACTTCACAGCAAACATAAACATAACCAAAGCCTTGCAGACAAACAAAAATTATGCGAAGCGAAATGTAGTGTGAGGAGGGCTATGCGAGAGGCTTTCAATGAATTCGAAAGTAAAGTTCTATGTACTGATTTGGCAGAAAATCCTAAGAAATTTTGGTCCTATGACAAAGCGGTAGGTGGATCAAAACAAAATGTCCAGACACTCTGTGACCAAAATGGTACTGAAACAGAGGATGACAGACTAAACGCCGAAATACGAAATGTCTTCTTCCAAAGCTGTTTCACAGAGGAAGACTGCAATACAGTTCCTTCTCTAGATTGTCACACAGATGACAAAATGGTAGATATCGAAGTAGACGACAGAGGGATAGAGAAACAATTAAAATCGCTCAAAAGAGGGAAGGCCGCAGGTCCTGATGGGATACCAGTTCGATTTTACACAGAGTACGCGAAGGAACTTGCCCCCCTTCTTGCAGCGGTGTACCGTATGTCTCTAGAAGAGCGAAGCGTTCCAAAGGATTGGAAAAGGGCACAGGTCATCCCCGGTTTCAAGAAGGGACGTCGAACAGATGTGCAGAACTATAGACCTATTTCTCTAACGTCGATCAGTTGCATAATTTTGGAACACGTCTTATGTTCGAGTATAATGTCTTTTCTGGAGACTAGAAATCTACTCTGTAGGAATCAGCATGGGTTTCGAAAAAGACGGTCGTGTGAAACCCAGCTCGCGCTATTCGTCCACGAGACTCAGAGAGCCTTAGACACGGGTTCACAGGTAGATGCCGTGTTTCTTGACTTCCGCAAGGCGTCTGACACAGTTCCCCACAGTCGTTTAATGAACAAAGTAAGAGCATACGGACTATCAGATCAATTGTGTGATTGGATTGAGGAGTTCCTAGATAACAGAACGCAGCATGTCATTCTCAATGGAGAGAAGTCTTCCGAAGTAAGAGTGATTTCAGGTGTGCCGCAGGGGAGTGTCATAGGACCGTTGCTATTCACAATATACATGAATGACCTGGTGGATGACATCCGAAGTTCACTGAGGCTTTTTGCAGATGATGCTGTGGTGTATCGAGAGGTTGCAACAATGAAAAATTGTACTGAAATGCAGGAGGATCTGCAGCGAATTGACGCATGGTGCACGGAATGGCAATTGAATCTCAATGTAGACAAGTGTAATGTGCTGCGAATACATATAAAGATAGATCCCTTATCATTTAGCTACAAAATAGCATGTCAGCAACTGGAAGCAGTTAATTCCATAAATTATCTGGGACTACGCATTAGGAGTGATTTAAAATGGAATGATCATATAATGTTGATCGTCGGTAAAGCAGATGACAGACTGAGATTCATTGGAAGAATCCTAAGGAAATGCAATCCGACAACAAAGAAGTAGGTTACAGTACGCTTGTTCGCCCAATGCTTGAATACTGCTCAGCAGTGTGGGATCCGCACCAGGTAGGGTTGATAGAAGAGATAGAGAAGATCCAACGGAGAGCAGCGCGCTTCGTTACAGGATCATTTAGTAATTGCGAAAGCGTTACGGAGATGATAGATAAACTCCAGTGGAAGACTCTGCAGGAGAGACGCTCAGTAGCTCGGTACGGGCTTTTGTTAAAGTTTCGAGAACATACCTTCACCGAAGAGTCAAGCAGTATATTGCTCCCTCCTACGTATATCTCGCGAAGAGACCATGAGGATAAAATCAGTGAGATTAGAGCCCACACAGAAGCATACCGACAATCCTTCTTTCCACGTACAATACGAGACTGGAATAGAAGGGAGAACCGATAGAGGTACTCAGGGTACCCTCCGCCACACACCGTCAGGTGGCTTGCGGAGTATGGATGTGGATGTAGATGTAGATGTAGATGTAGAAGGGTAGGGGACTGATAACCTACGATGTTAAGTCCCATAGTCCTTAGCGGTCGCAGATGGGCAGGCGATGTTGAGATGTGAGCCACCGCTACTGGTGCCAACGAGAAGTTGGAGCCAGTTTGTCTTTCAAGGTGCCAGTCAGACTTGTCCGGTGTCGTGTCCACATCTTTATCATCGTGCTTACGTAAACAGCCACTGCTCGGTCGCTTACGTGGACTAGTCCAAGACCTCCACGACTACTAGGAAGCGTATCCGACCTTAAAAAAACAGACCTTTGCTCACAAATTATGCTAATGCCGCCAGGATTCGGCGCGCCAACTCCACCCGCATAGGAAGAACTTGTGCCAGGTGGGGGATGCGAGAAGCTAGAAAGGTGTTATTAATTGGCAACCAATGGTGTAAAATCGCAATAAAGTCGTGAGATGTTCAATTGACTCTTTTATTAGAACATGTTAAGCGTTTCGAGATTACACCCATCTTCAGACATCTGTTACAAAAAAGTACAAAACATAAGTGAACAGCACACTCAACACGTCTCAACGTTACAGAAAATGAGATCTGGTCATATTAGTTACATACCACAAACTTCAAATCCTTCCTAGCCAACCAGGACAACTCAAAGAAATGTCTGGAAACAAATGACTGCGATACAAGCAGTTCTGAAGCAGAGCGTGTACTGACGCTAAACAAGTCAACTAGTACCGCTGCATGGTCCCGCAACCACATCGGCGGCAGCCATCTGCCTATCGAATTACAGCCAAGTGATATTCATGGGCCATAATTGCCCAAATAGAAGCCCCCCTACCACATGGCAAAAGTTTAATGGTTAGAGGAAGTGCATTTTCGTAAAAAATCATAGATAAGTGTTAGCATAGCTGAGACGTTGTATCATGTCCAGAGCCCTTAACCTGTAACTTCGGACACTCGCATGAATTGTTTGCAGAAGATGTCTGTAGGTCAGTGCTGCCGTGCGTCGAGCGTCTGCAATGAAGATAATTCCTAGGCATTTCATCTTGTTGATAGGCTGTAATGGTGCGACAGTTCCCGTCGGGAGCCCTCTCCCGATGTTCATCGCTCCCGACTTTGTCATGTTCATACGACTTCCCGTAGCCATACCATACACATTAATCCAATGTAGGGCCGCTCTTGCCTCGTCGCCCGACCGTGCTAAAAACACATGGTCATCCGCGTATGTTCTGCATAAAACGTGTTGTGCCTTGTCGTCATTCCTTGGAGTCGATTCCGAAGCCCGCAGAGCAGCGATGGCATACAATATCGTCGGCAGCGGGCACTCTTGTCTCACCGATCGTGAGATGGTGATGGGCCCCACCATGCGTCCATTGATGAGCACTCTGGATGAGGCGCCGTGGAATAGTCTCATAACGACGATGACAAAACTATCTGGGAACTTCATTTATCTCATCACTTCCGTAAGATAGGCATGGTTCACGCTGTCAAAGGAGCGATCGAAGTCTATTGATACCAGTGCACCCCGGAGACGACATGTTGTTGAGGGTGCGATAACACCGCGGTAGTCGCTGAGTGCCGTTAGTATATTGCTATCTCCTCCCTGCTGAGTTTGGTCGAGTGATATCACTTGGCGTAGTAAGCGTTTAACGCGTGCTGCAACTGTTCTGTTGTAGATCTTGCAGTCGCTACTAAGAAGGTACAGTGGCCCGTAGGCCTGTATCCCTGTGCCGCCGGATGGTTTGTGGATGGGGATGGTCATTCCTTCCCCGAAGGCGGGTGGAAGAGGCACATTGGGAGACACCAATTCCCAGTACATGGCAGTCCATCGCGAAGTCATGAGGTCTTCAAAAATGTACGATAGGACTCTAACGGGAACCCGTCGGGTCCCAGCGTTTCGTGCGCCGCTCCTTTTTGAAGCGCTTCCATTACGTCGTCAACTGTGACTTCCCCTGTTAACTCCCGGTTGGCCGTCTCGTCGAAACCCGCGGATAGCGTCCGTCGGACCTCATGAAACGCTGCCTGATCATGTTCCGCTTCTTCATAGAGATGAGTGTACTGTTCCTCAAAGGCACTGGTAATGTCTTTTTGCGTTGTCATATGGAGACCATCAGACAGTACGACCGTCTGAAGATTCTGCGGCTACGTTTCATTCTCATTATAAATACGGGATTCTATTGAAATTACTTGAAATAATAGCAAACCAATGAATTAAACATTTATTTATTTTAATGATTGCAACATTCAACACCTCGATAATAATGCCGATCTCCTGGGTACCTTTACAATTATAAGCCAACAGATAATTTACGCAGGTAAGCAAACTGCCGACTAGGGTCTGTTCCTGCGGTGAAGCCGCACGTGTAGCTTAACTAAGAGAAACTGTCCAAGAATGGAATATTGCTCTCGCTACTCACAACGCTAATAAGACAGGCTAATTCACGTAAGGCACGTGGCATTCCCTGGAGATCGAACTCACGTATTACTTGGAACCTTCATAAACATTACCCACATGATGATTATTAAAATCGCCCTACAATATACACTCCTGGAAATTGAAATAAGAACACCGTGAATTCATTGTAGCAAGAAAAGGAAACTTTATTGACACATTCCTGGGGTCAGATACATCACATGATCACACTGACAGAACCACAGGCACATAGACACAGGCAACAGAGCATGCACAATGTCGGCACTAGTACAGTGTATATCCACCTTTCGCAGCAATGCAGGCTGCTATTCTCCCATGGAGACGATCGTAGAGATGCTGGATGTAGTCCTGTGGAACGGCTTGCCATGCCGTTTCCACCTGGCGCCTCAGTTGGACCAGCGTTCGTGCTGGACTTACAGACCGCGTGAGACGACGCTTCATCCACTCCCAAACATGCTCAATGGGGGACAGATCCGGAGATCTTGCTGGCCAGGGTAGTTGACTGACACCTTCTAGAGCACGTTGGGTGGCACGGGATACATGCGGACGTGCATTGTCCTGTTGGAACAGCAAGTTCCCTTGCCGGTCTAGGAATGGTAGAACGATGGGTTCGATGACGGTTTGGATGTACTGTGCACTATTCAGTGTCCCCTCGACGATCACCAGAGGTGTACGGCCAGTGTAGGAGATCGCTCCCCACACCATGATGCCGGGTGTTGGCCCTGTGTGCCTTGGTCGTATGCAGTCCTTATTGTGGCGCTCACCTGCACGGCGCCAAACACGCATACGACCATCATTGGCACCAAAGCAGAAGCGACTCTCATCGCTGAAGACGACACGTTTCCATTCGTCCCTCCATTCACGCCTGTCGCGACACCACTGGAGGCGGGCTGCACGATGTTGGGGCGTGAGCGGAAGACGGCCTAACGGTGTGCGGGACCGTAGCCCAGCTTCATGGAGACGGTTGCAAATGGTCCTCGCCGATACCCCAGGAGCAACAGTGTCCCCAATTTTCTGGGAAGTGGCGGTGCGGTCCCCTACGGCACTGCGTAGGATCCTACGGTCTTGGCGTGCATCCGTGCGTCGCTGCGATCCGGTCCCTGGTCGACGGGCACGTGCACATTCCGCCGACCACTGGCGACAACATCGATATACTGTGGAGACCTCACGCCCCACGTGTTGAGCAATTCGGCGGTACGTCCACCCGGCCTCCCGCATGCCCACTATACGCCCTCGCTCAAAGTCCGTCAACTGCACATACGGTTCACGTCCACGCTGTCGCGGCATGCTACCAGTGTTAAAGACTGCGATGGAGCTCCGTATGGCACGGCAAACTGGCTGACACTGACGGCGGCGGTTCACAAATGCTGCGCAGCTAGCGCCATTCGACGGCCAACACCGCGGTTCCTGGTGTGTCCGCTGTGTCTTGCGTGTGATCATTGCTTGTACAGCCCTCTCGCAGTGTCCGGAGCAAGTATGGTGGGTCTGACACACCGGTGTCAATGTGTTCTTTTTTCCATTTCCAGGAGTGTATTAATTCACAACTTAAATAACAAGAATAAACTCTCTAGCGTCCTAACTATTTCACTGTATTAGGCAAATGGTGGATCTACACATTGCCTACCACTTGGCCACCAAGTCCACGTGTTAGCCTGATATTCAAATTAAATCTCGAGATCGTGATCAATATTCCCTTCTTTCACGATACAGAAATTCCCAGGACATATAACAGTTTCACAAACATGGAAACACATTACACATACCTTGTTCTCGCCACTGGGGTGTTCGTGCACAATGAATCCATAAGTCACAGATGTTATTCCATTCAATCTCAAAACACGAATGGTATCTCACACACACATCGTAATTTAAGATATACCCTGACCTTAAGCTTTACCAGCTGTGTCTTACCATTTCATCGTGCTCTTGTGCAATACGACTCAGAGATTTACCATCACAAAGCTTCACACAATATCTTAAAATGTTCAAAAGATCCTTAAATATTTCACACATGCATCTTAATTAAAAACCTATCCTGATATCCTAACGATGAAATAACAGAGTGAGTATCTTAGTGGCTCACTTAAGGTGAACTCGCCAACCATGCCACGCTTTCTTAGCGGAGCTACCCAACACGTCCACTCACCACGAAGTCCGCCGGAGTGCTTTAGAATAGCATATCACACAGCATTCTTTGTTCCTCCCGGAAGTCCTCCAAAGTATCTAAAAAGAAGCTCCCCCCTTACTGCCAACCTTACTCATCTCTGCTTGACCAAGACCTGTAGTTTCGACTAGCTGTTGCTGTCTTTGGAGCACCCTTACATCTCTGTCCAGCAGACGCTATACATTGCTGCAGTATTTAAATTGTGCAAATATCTCTCTCTCTCTCTCTCTCTCACACACACACACACACACACAGACACAACATGGGGTATTGATTTAGGGAATTACACAGGAAATGTTGACTTTACAAGGTGTGACATTAATAAATAACAATTGGTTTTCCATTCCTTGAGTTTGCTATTACACTTTCTGTTCTAACTGAGTTTACTTTAATGATTGTCATTACATTTTCTACTCAAACTGAGTTTATTTCTATGAGAGGGTCCAAGCAGGCACTTCTCACAGTACTATCATCACAAACTTTAGTACAACAAAAGTTTAGTAGCTACGGGTTTTCACATGAAACTGAATGTTTTTAGTGGGATTCTCTAAACCTGGAAAACAAGAGCACAGCTTAGTTTCAGCTCTTTTGCCACACAATATCGTACGTCGTCGCTCGAAGTGTGGTACGCGAGGATCCATCGGACTTCACTGTTTTCATACTGACCATCTAATCTTGTGTAACAGTTACCATAGTACTTCGCTCATCCAGCTTTTTATATACACTACTACCGCATTTCATTTTTGAGCACTTTGCATTCTGAATTAATGCCTTTATTACGATTAAAATTTGAAGGTTAGTTGTTTTCATTGAAACCGAGCTGTCATTAATCTAAACGAAACGAAACAAGTTACCTTTTAAAAATCTTAAATGAATCTTCCATTACATAGGGCACTAACAATAAGATTTATTGACATATTTTATTTATGTATATGGTGTAATCCAATATTTCATTTGGCTTTCGCGCCACGCCTTACAGTCATAAAAACTGTTCTTAACGTCTTCATGACCTGAGACAAAATGCAGTTTGCACCCTCATGTTTAGGCTGACAGTGCTTGAGAGGCAATATTTACTCCTATGCCCATACACACTTCCAGTTCTTATTGCTGATCTAAACCAGTGTTTCGACGTGTCTACATCTTAACGCGACCAATGCACAAGGGCGCAAACCATCGATTCCATTAACTCTTTGATCCCCAGTGGATTCTATCTCATACCACCAGTTTATTCATTTTGTTCTGAAGTACAAGTACCTTTAGCACGAAACTAGCGATGCAGCAAACACCGACTCAGGGCAGTGGTGCTTCAAAACTAAATGAATAAAATGATGGTATGAGGCAGAAACCACTGAGGTTCAAAGGGCTAAAGAATCTTTTTTTTTTTCATCTGCAGCCAATAACCTAACACGGTTAGGACCCAATTGTACGAATTCTTTTGGCAGCTGGAAGACACGATTGTATGACTCATTACATGATCGGAACAAGGATATCACAATGGAGGGAGGTAGTATCTGGGATCTACATCTACATACATATTCCACAAGCCACCATACTGTGAATAGCGGAGGATACCGTGTACCACTGCTAGTCATTTTCCTTTCAGTTCTATTCGCAAGTAGAGCGAGGGAAAAACTAGTATCTATATGCCTCCGTATGACTCCTAATTTCTCTTCGTGGCCCTTACGCGCAGTGTATGTTGGAGGCAACAGAATGCTTCTCCAAACTTTCTCAATAGCGTTTCTGGAAAAGAGCGTCGCCTTCCCTCCAGGAATTCCCATTTGAGTTCCCGAAACATCTTCGTAACTCTTTAGTGTTGTTCGAAGCTACCGGTAACAAATCTAGCAGCCGGTCTCTGAATCGCTTCGATGTCTTCCTTTAACACGACCTGGTACGGATCCCAATCATTAGAACAGTGCTCAAGCATAGGTCGCCCTAGGGTTCTACATACGGTCTCCTTTACAGACGAATCACACGTTCCTGAAATTCTCCCAATAACCCAAAGTCTATGATTCATCTTCCGAGCCACAGTCCTCATATGCTCGTTCCTTTTCATACGCCAGACATTTAAACGACGTGACTGTATCAAGCAGGACAACACTAATGCTGTATCCGAACATTGTGGGTTTGTTTCTCATACTCATCCGCATTGACTTACATTTTTCTAGATTCAGATCTAGCTGCTATTCATCACACTAACTAGAGATTTTGTCTAAGTCATCTTCTATTCTGATAAAGTTCCTCAACAACGACACCATCAATTATGTATATAAAAAATAATAGCTGTCCAATCCCACTTTGAAACGTCCCCTTGGAAAAATTATACAAGCTGTGCTTAAACTCACATACAATAATTTTAGAGCAACGCAATCTGACTTTCAAAAATCCCTACAAAAGAATGGCCCTGACTAACATTAACCTATACGTTTCGCAAGTCACTTACCTCACAAAAATCTTCGTTACTCAAGCTACTGCAATACAGCGAGCGCCACTACAGCCAGATAAAGAAAAGATTCGAACTACTGAAGGCACTATTACTGAAGGCACTAAATACTAATAGGCATAGTTAGCAAATGAAAGATTTTGATAGAGAACAAACAATGTATTTACCTTAATAGCGTTCAAAAGTCACAATGTATATAGCAGTTCATGACATCCCGTCTTACAAATTTCAAAACTCCGCCATCTCTCTCCCCACATTCACCACTGCTGGTGGCTAACCTCCAACTGTGTAACGCTACGCGCTGTTAACAGTCAACTGCCCAACACTACAATGGCAGACAACAATGCAAACCAGCCACAGACTGCACACAGCACAGCCAGTGATTTTCATACAGAGAGCTACGTGGCGTTACCAATATAAAAACCTAAACAACCTACTTACATAGCCTCCATACTCCCCACAAAAAAATTTACAAATTTTATTGGGCACTGGCCAATACAGATTTGAAATTTTTTTCATAATTACAGTAAGAAAGATATCAAATGCACACATTTATTAATACAATGTTGGTCAAAAGCTAAAATTTTCTCACAGTCCATAAAGACAATCCTGATCATTCATCACAGTAAAATTGCAGTGTTTTTTTTCTCAAAGTCTGAGCAGTAAAAGAAAATGCATACAGAAGTAGTGGATTTCCATGCAGTCTTGAAGAAGTAGTGTTGTCCTTCCAACGGAAAGACAGTGCTGACTCTTGACATGCTGACAGGTAATGGGCCACAACAGAGCAAACCCACAGCAGAGTCAGTCGAAGTTTTGAAGAATATTGGTAGGTAGGTCATCACAAAGCAGACCACTGTAGTCTTGTTAGAGATTACGGAATTGGTGGGCTACCAGAGGTGCAGACCCAGTGCAGTCCTTGTAGAAATAATGGTATTGGTGGGCCATCAAAGATGCAGACCCACTGTAGTTCTTGTAGAGATGGCTAGCAGCCATCCGTTGCGGCTGTGCAGGTGCAAAATCACCATCGAAGAGTCTTGTGGAGAATATAGCAAGTCCACAAACCACCACTTGTGCACTCACAACTTTTTTGGAATTGTCCTTAGATCCAGCAATGCTGTTAACCAGTCCCTTGCTGAATTAGTAACACACGTGTAAATACTAACAGTCTCTACTTCTCACATACTGTCCATGTACTATGACCAACAGAAAAGTGTGCAGTGAAATATAACTTATAAGTTAATAATATAATGAACTGGTGTCAATTACAATTTTATAACATAAGAATACAATTACAAAGGTACAAAATACATCATTAAAGAACATAACACTACAGATAACATTTGTAGTACAGGCTTTACAAAAGAATCGAAATAACATATACATCAGTGTTACAGGACTAATGACATGAGTAAATACATAAACGATCAGAATAACTTTTGAAACATCAACTTCACACCTGAGCATTAAAACAAAACAGAATAAATAATGTCTAAGCATCTTTACAAGGTATATAACATAGTATTAGAAAAATTCTGCAACATAACTCGTATCAGCTAAACACACAAAGACAGGAAATATACAAATACACAAGGGTACACAAACACTTAGAGGGATAACACAAAAGGAAAGGACGGGGTTTGTTTTACTGCAGTATTTTGCATAGAGAACTCCCTTCGTTCATCATTATTCCCAAAAAGTCCTATCTAAGCCTGCTTTCTGTATTCTGTTCACATCCTCTTTCAAAAATAGTTTTTCTCCACTGTGCACTACTTTTTTGGCCAAACCATTTTCTTATAGCTTTTCAATGCATTTCTTGCAATTCGTCATAACTTGTTCTCTTATATGGCCTACCCCATCTTAAGCTAACTTAAATCTACTGAGCTCAGATGCTAAATTAAGGGACGAGGCAATGCAGCAGCACAAAATAATTAACACAAACAGCAATGACAAAAATTCAAATTGGCAAAGCAAGCAGCAACATTACAACTAATATAAGGCAATGAGCAACAAACAAGAAAAATAAATCAGTAGTAAAACTGGCTTAACACAGTAATGCCAAGCGAAATTTAGTAGCACTATGCCTAGCAAACAGCAGCAGAAAATGCAATAACTTATATCTAAACATGACGTAGCTCAAGCAGAAAAAATATTACAGTAAAAATGGCCATATTTAATACCTATGTCACATCTTAAAACTAGGGTGATGCATCATGACAACTTACGCTAGCACATAAGTTACCAAATCGTAAAAAAATTGTTTATGCAATTCCTGTGAAGGGAAATGTCTATTTATGTGCCCTCGTTTTCTTGGAAGTAGATCATAAATTTATTATTGACTGGATCTGTAGGCATAAAATAACCATATTAGTACACCTATTAAATTTTATTTTAACCAATGCAGCAGTGCAGCTAGAAACTAGATATTAAACAAAATGAGCAATCTGTCAACTGCAAAGACTATAGATGTAAAATATATCTCATGATTTCATTAGGCATTTTAGTAAATATCATAAATTAAGAGCTCCACAGTGTAATCATATGTTTTCTAGTTTGAGCGTTTCGTATTTGCGATGGTTTCGACAAAGAAATGTCAATAGCGAGGATAATGGCCTCTTTTTTTTTCACCTAATGGCTTTCTTTTGTCAGACGACTATCGGTCAGCTGGGCGCCCAAAACGCATTACGTCACGGTCACTTACCTTTCTTACTGAAATATTTACGACAGCAGTTTGCATTACAGTGACAGTCTCATATAAAAATATTTTCACAGGTTGAGAATTTGCTTTACAAACGTGTAGAAAATAAAATCCTATAAATACAACAGCGTCCAAAAAAATTACGTCGGCATTGTAATACATTCACGCATTTACATACATTTCATAACTCTTAAAGTACGCTTCTTGGTTTCCAACAACCATTTTCACAAACCAGAGTCCCTAACCACTACTCATTATTCCTTACCTTATTCGTCGACACTTCTTCAATATTTCATCATAACAAATATGTAGCATAATCAAGTAACTCATATAGCATCAGCTTATTGATCATAAACATACCGCAACAGCGTAATACACATCGTCATCATAACATCATAAAACCTCAGCCAAATCTCAAAATCGTCGTAGCTTCCTCCAATAATTTCAAAACCTAAAAAAAAACTCTCTGCTCATGTCAAATGTGTCATCTACCTCAAACGTACTTTAAAAATCATGATCCCATACCAAATACATCATTCAAAGCTCTCATAGTATTACAACAGTTCCGAAAAAATATGAACATTTCAAAAAGTACAGACAAAATACAATTTCAATAGTCTGAAGTTATCCAACTGTGTAATTACGTAAACATCTGTCACTGATGTAGTAAAATAAATATTTGTCTCTCTCAGTTAAATGATCACATAGCTATGTAATTCTGTCTTAGAGAAATATGGTACCAATGTGTAAAGTTGTATAAGCAAATACCATATTAGCTAGGGCTCCTTGTGCTTGCCAAACACATGGTACACAAAGTAAGCGTGTACTCCCCTGAGGATTAATGTAATTATACCCTCAGGTGTTACAGATTACAGCAATGGAATGAAATGTATCACGGAAAACCTTTGTATCATTGTACTTCAAATATCTTTAAAAATAAATGTTTTAAGTACGAAATTAATCACTAAAATACTTGTACTGTAGCGCTAAACTGTGCGTCTTGTTGTAAGATGATCTCTGTGGAAGTGTCATAGTTATCGTCCTCCGAAAGCTAAGTTATGCAGAAGTCAATGTACTTACCTCATGATAAACAAAAGTGAAATGCTTTGCGTATAGATATCTTAGTTATTACGCTTATTACCGTGATGAAGAAAGTACTGTGCTGTAACGTATTGTTGTGCTACGGAAAAGGCTGTCCCATTGCAGCTATACCACAAAAGTTACTACTAAAACATGTTTTACTTTCCAGAATAATACTGTAAAACTGTGCAGATAAATATGAATTGTGTCACTCATTAGTAGCGTCGTGATATAATCGTGTAGCTGTCAAATAAACTAACTACTGTGTCATCTGATATCTCTCAGAAAGTACTTTAAATCCAGAATGTATTTTCAAGTAAACCAAAATCTCATTAGCAGTACCGGTACATGTTCTAATTATGTGAGCCTTATGGTCGTTACATAATCGTGCCACTAACAAGCAAGAATGTACACACACAATAACACTGTGTCGTCTGTTCACTATAACAATGCATCCGTAATTACTGTCTAAATATGTTTCCTAGGTATTTAACTTCAAACATTGTTGCATGTTAACAGTTTCGTAAGTCTGACAAAGCATACTAGAAATGTGAAGTGAAAAGTTTTATGGCAAAGACAAAGTTAAAAAACAGATTATCTTTCAATAAACGGTTTTACATGCGAAATTTGGTGCAATCTTTTACCCTTTATAGTGCGCAGACTTTCAACTTCAAAGCAATTATCATATGGTATACGTCGCTAAAGAATGCTAAAATTGTTCTCAAGGTTAGTGTCTATGATATTTTTCACTGAGCCAGCCGGCGCACGTGGCTGCCTGCGCTGCGAGTCATTGTCTGTTTCTTTGTTGTTGCGCGTCGTTATTGGGATTAGGAGACCTAACTTCTAGAAATTCACCTCGACGAGAAGGTCCTGACCTGTTTGAAGCTCGCCAGTTCTGATGGAATTCAGGTCTGTCGTTTTGTCGGTAGTTTACATAGTTTCTTGTTTGTCAGTCATGTGGTGGAGAATTTCTCCCTGAATCGTAACTGCGTGGTGGACCGTTGCGTCTGAAGTTATTCTGTCTCCCATGATAGTAATTATTTTGGTTCCCATATTGTCTGTTTCTGTGATTGTCTCTGTTATATTCATTACTACGGAAATGCGATCTTTCTCCGTAGCTATTACTCTGCCAGTGGTTGTCATATGTGTGGTGTCTGTTTTGGTCACGATTTGCGTTGTGAGAATAGCCTTGTGTCCAGTTATTGTTTCTTTCATCGCGGAATTCCGACGGATATGACCTGTAATTGTTGTGCTCCTGTTTTCGCGTTCCGCGATTGTCAATGTCAATTTACAGTTCTTGTAACAGTCCCTGAAAAGCTTCAATGTCGTCTTTGCAACGTCCTGCAAAAATAATATGTCGTTAATGTTCAGGTAATTTGATTAAGCAAATGCGGATGAGTTCCGAGGGGCTGTATGGGTTTGACAGGTACTGATTCTTGTGCAACATGTCTTCAAAATATTTCACAAGACTGGAAAATTCAGATTCTTCGAAATGGTTCACCATTATGATGCTATGTTTTACTCGGTCTTGTGTACCTTGAGACCAATACGCTGAGAGGAAGGCATGATAAAATTCTCCTTCACTGTGACAATCGTTAATGATCGATCGCATTCTTACAACTAGTTCACTCTCCAAGTAGCCACACATAATTTCTAACCTGTGCTCCAGTGACCAGTTGGGAGGAAAACAATGAGAGAATTGATGAAGCTATGCTTTTGGATGAATGTCGTTGCCAGAATTCTTAAATGTTTTGAATTTACGTGCAGTAATGAACAGCTTATAGTCAAAATCATCGTGTCGGCGAGTAGCATATCGCTCATTGTTACGTCGTTTCGGCGGTTCCATCTCAAAATTCGGTGTACCTTGCCAATTTCTTTCATGATTGCCGAAATGCCCTGTGTTATTATTTTGTGGCTTTTTCGTATTTCTAAGTCCCTCTTCCCGTGTTGGAGCGCGAGTGTCCTCTTAAATACACTCCTGGAAATGGAAAAAAGAACACATTGACACCGGTGTGTCAGACCCACCATACTTGCTCCGGACACCGCGAGAGGGCTGTACAAGCAATGATCACACGCAAGACACAGCGGACACACCAGGAACCGCGGTGTTGGCCGTCGAATGGCGCTAGCTGCGCAGCATTTGTGCACCGCCACCGTCAGTGTCAGCCAGTTTGCCGTGGCATACGGAGCTCCATCGCAGTCTTTAACACTGATAGCATGCCGCGACAGCGTGGACGTGAACCGTATGTGCAGTTGACGGACTTTGAGGGAGGGCGTATAGTGGGCATGCGGGAGGCCGGGTGGACGTACCGCCGAATTGCTCAACACGTGGGGCGTGAAGTCTCCACAGTACATCGATGTTGTCGCCAGTGGTCGGCGGAAGGTGCACGTGCCCGTCGACCTGGGACCGGACCGCAGCGACGCACGGATGCACGCCAAGACCGTAGGATCCTACGCAGTGCCGTAGGGGACCGCACCGCCACTTCCCAGCAAATTAGGGACACTGTTGCTCCTGGGGTATCGGCGAGGACCATTCGCAACAGTCTCCATGAAGCTGGGCTACGGTCCCGCACACCGTTAGGCCGTCTTCCGCTCACGCCCCAACATCGTGCAGCCCGCCTCCAGTGGTGTCGCGACAGGCGTGAATGGAGGGGCGAATGGAGACGTGTCGTCTTCAGCGATGAGAGTCGCTTCTGCCTTGGTGCCAATGATGGTCGTATGCGTGTTTGGCGCCGTGCAGGTGAGCGCCACAATCAGGACTGCATACGACCGAGGCCAACACCCGGCATCATGGTGTAGGGAGCGATCTCCTACACTGGCCGTACACCTCTGGTGATCGTCGAGGGGACACTGAATAGTGCACGATACATCCAAACCGTCATCGAACCCATCGTTCTACCATTCCTAGACCGGCAAGGGAACTTGCTGTTCCAACAGGACAATGCACGTCCGCATGTATCCTGTGCCACCCAACGTGCTCTAGAAGGTGTAAGTCAACTACCCTGGCCAGCAAGATCTCCGGATCTGTCCCCCATTGAGCATGTTTGGGACTGGATGAAGCGTCGTCTCACGCGGTCTGCACGTCCAGCACGAACGCTGGTCCAACTGAGGCGCCAGGTGGAAATGGCATGGCAAGCCGTTCCACAGGACTACATCCAGCATCTCTACGATCGTCTCCATGGGAGAATAGGAGCATGCATTGCTGCGAAAGGTGGATATATACTGTACTAGTGCCGACATTGTGCATGCTCTGTTGCCTGTGTCTATGTGCCTGTGGTTCTGTCAGTATGATCATGTGATGTATCTGACCCCAGGAATGTGTCAATAAAGTTTCCCCTTCCTGGGACAATGAATTCACGGTGTTCTTATTTCAATTTCCAGGAGTGTATGTAATTTTTGTATTACCTGCGTCAACTTATCTTCTACTTCCCAGATTTCTCTTTTGTACTGTGTATTGATTTGATTTTTTTGTTTGAATTTTCTAATTTGTTCATACTCTTCTGTGTCAGAGAAGGCTACAGGTCTTGTGTCATTCGATCATCATCTACCATTGTAGATAAGTTAGTGAACTGATCCGAAAGTTCGGCTACTTTCTCCGATAGTGAACGCATTTCCTCAGTGTGTTTTTCTGAACCAAGTTTCAGAGTGTCCATTTTTGTTGAAATCGAATCTACTGTGGCGTTTAAGTTTTCCTGAGTTCTTGCAAGTTGCGTAACCGAATCGGTAGATGCAACTGAGTCCATTTTAGCTTGCAAGGTGTCGTGATTTTCACGAACAATAGTTTGCAGTTCTTTTATGGCTGCTTCGTGATTCTGTAATGCATTTTCATGCCGCGAAAAAATATGTTGAAAATTCTCACAAATTTGTGTTTTTACGTCATTACAGACTTTTTGACATTTCGATTCAATGTTATGTAACTCAGTAGTTAAATCTTCACGTGTTTGTTCAAGTGTGGTGTCTAACTTCCGAAGATTTTGTTCCATTGTGTCTAACTGTTGCTGTGTTTGCCTCTGGTGTTGTTCCGTTGTGTCTAACTTTTGAAGCTTTTGCTGTGTTTGTCTCTGATTTTGTTCCATTGTATCTAACTGTTGCTGTGTTTGTCTCTGATTTTGTTTCATTTGTTGCATTAATTGCCATAATAAACTGAAGAAACAGCAAAAAGGTGGTAATTTAAGGAGATGGGACCTGGATAAACTGACTAAACCAGAGATTGTACAGAGTTTTAGGGAGAGCATAAGGGAGCAATTGACAGGAATGGGGGAAAGAAATACAGTAGGAGAAGAATGGGTAGCTTTGAGGGATGAAGTAGTGAATGCAGCAGAGGATCAACTAGGTAAAAAGATGAGGGCTAGTAGAAATCCTTGGGTAACAGAAGAAATATTGAATTTAATTGATGAAAGGAGAAAATATAAAAATGTAGTAAATGAAGCAGGCAAAAAGGAATACAGACGTCTCAAAAATGAGATCGACAAGAAGTGCAAAATGGCTAAGCAGGGATGGCTAGAGGACAAATGTAAGGATGTAGAGGCTTATCTCACTAGGGGTAAGATAGATACAGCCTACAGGAAAATTAAAGAGACCTTTGGAGATAAGAGAACCACTTGTATGAACATCAAGAGCTCAGATGGAAACCCAGTCCTAAGCAAAGAAGGGAAAGCAGAAAGGGTGAAGGAGTATATTGAGGGTCTATACAAGAAACACTGCAAACTCCCTTCATACACGATATCATCTGTGGCATAATTCAGAGTATTAGGTGGTATCAGACTTTCGAAAACCTTTTTGACGCCTCCTAAAGAAAATACAGTCCCATAGGACTAAGTTTTCGATTTGTACGAAAACATCTTAAGCAGAGCACAGCCCGTTATAGTGGGCAGAGAGTCACCTACAGAGGCTGAAACAGTATCTGGTGTGCTCCAGGCGACTGTCATAGCACCACTGCTGCTGACCCTGTATATCATATCTCGAAAGAAATATTAGTCTCAAGCAAAGACTAGCTACTAGATCTTAATGTAGAAGAATACAAAGTGTGCTCTTAATGAAACGTAAAAGTGTGGGTAACATCGATTACGATATTAATGAGCCACGAGTAAAATGAGTTACGTCACAAAAATGTTTGTGAGTAATAAAGCGTTGAGATGTTAAGACATAGAGTCAGTTGAAAGTGAAGCAGGAGTCGATTCGCAGCTAGGATATGAGCAAACCAATTTCTGTCTACGACATATATTCCATGCAGACACCTGCGCGATCACTTGTTGAATACTGTTCGAGCGTATGGGATCTGTAACAGGTCGGACTAACGGAGACTTCGAGCATACACATTGACAAAAAAAAAAAAAAAAAAAAAAAACACACATCGGGGCACCAAGAAGGAGTTGTGCGACGTAAGCAAAAGTTGGCAGGCGTGTTTCTATGTCCGAAAGATGATGTTTATTCAAATTTCGCTCCAGTCGCATAAGAGAGGCGCTAATAGCGCCACTATGAGGATGCATGTCTGGTTTGCTTTAAACACACATTGTAACGGCTGTGAGAGTTGATTACCGTTGAGATTGGAGGAGGTGAGTTGATGTTAGTCAAGAATGCCTTATAGGCGACAAAGACGCATTTATCAGCATCTCACTGAGTTTGAACGAGGTCGCGTAATAGAGCATCGAAAAGCTGGGTGTCCGTTCTGCAATTTTGCAGGAAGACTTGGTAGGAATGTAGGCACTGTACGTAACTGCTGGCAGCGGTTGTCACGAGAATGTATGGTCGCAAGAAGACCCAGCTCCGGATGGCCACATGGCACTACCGAGAGGGAAGACCATCGTACTCAGTGTATGGCTGTGGAGCGTCTTACTGCATCTGCAGCAACTTTTTGAGCAGCAGTTAGCACCACAGTTACACAACGAACTATAGCTAATCGGTTAATTCAAGGACAGCTCCGAGCCAGACGCCCTGTAACGCGCATTCCACTGACCCGAAACCACCGCCATTTGTGACTTCAATGGTGTCAAACGAGAGCTCATTTGAGGGCGCAGTGGAGATCTGTTGAGTTTACTAATGAAATCTGGTTCTGTCTCGGCGACAGTCAGGGCCGTTTTTTGGTTAGAAGAAGGCCAGTTGGGGATCCGCAACAAACCTGTCTGCGTCCTAGATACACTGCACCAACACATGGAGTTATGGTCTGTGGTGTGATTTCGTATGGCAGCAGGAGCACTCTCGTGGTTATCCCGCACATCATGACTGAAATTTTGTATGTCAGTGTGGTGATTCGACCCGTTGTGCTGCCATTCATGAACAGCGTCTCAGGGGGCGTTTTCCGAAGGGGTAATTCTCGCCCACATACTACTGCTGTAGCCCAAAATGCTGTAGAGTGCCGGCCGCGGTGGTCTCGCGGTTCTAGGCGCGCAGTCCGGAACCGTGCGACTGCTACGGTCGCAGGTTCGAATCCTGCCTCGGGCATGGATGTGTGTGATGTCCTTAGGTTAGTTAGGATTAAGTAGTTCTAAGTTCTAGGGGACTGATGACCACAGCAGTTGAGTCCCATAGTGCTCAGAGCCATTTGAACCATTTTGCTCTAGAGTGTCGAATTGTTGCCTTCGTCTACGCGGTCAACACATCACTCTCCATTCGAGACATGTGGGATATCATCGATCGACAACTCTAGCATTACGCACAAACAGCATTAACCGTCCCTTTATTAACCTATCAAGTACAACAGGCATTGAGATCCGTCCCACAACCTGACATCTGGTACCTGTACAACACAATGCATAACTTTTGCATGCTTGCACTCGACATTCTGTCGGTTACACCGGTTATTAATGTACCAGCATCTCACGTCTGGAGTGGCTTATCTCGCGCTCACATTAGCCTGTGATCTTATAATGTTAATCAGTTAAATATTGTATGTTACCTAGACGAATGTATTCCTGGAATTTCATTACTCTACATTAATTATTTTTTGATGTTGCGATATTTTTCCGTCAATATGCAAATAAGTATGCCGTGAATGGTCGTAGGTTTGTGTGATCGAAGAGAGAGGGTAACCAACAGACACACCGGTAAAGTTGTCGTACTTCTCCCGGGAAATTGCTTAGAGAACTCCAAAGCCCGGCAGATGACAGACCGTACGATTGTTGTTTATCCCACGACGAACTAATCCTGTAGAGATCTTTTAGGTCAGGCTGTTCCAGCTCGTCGGCTCCGTTGTGAGCGCTCTCTGCTCCAGGGAGCCGTGTCGCTCGCTGTGACCATTCATGTGGGCCGGCACGCCGGCACGTGGCACGGCTGGCTGAGGCAGGCGGCAAGGCAAGCGTTTTGATGTGCCAGCTGCTTCTTACAAGATCGACAACCTCATACTCTTCAGGAAATAAATAAGAAACAACTATTTTACAAGAAATTGTGTACTAAATTTATTGGGCCTCTGTAGCTTGACATTTTCTCTTCATTACTAGATCGGAAAATCAGGCGTCGAAGTGTTCGCAGCGTTAATGCGGAGGATGGCCTTCATTGTTGCATCCTGAAGAAACGATCGTTCATTACTTTTTACTCTTTTCATTGCTGAGAAAAGCTGCTCACAACAATACGTAGATCCAAACATCCACATGATCTGAGCGGCATTGTGGTGAAGCTTGGGAGATATTTTTTGCTGCAATGAACGATACCATCGTGACAAATCCAACGTGTTGTAGTACCTCTCTTTCAACAACGTTGAATTTTGCAAATCAATAATCTCCAATTGAAGTGACGATGACAAGTCATTGGGGGAAACTGAAAAAAGAGTGCTGAACACCTGAAGTTCCATTTCCAAACTAGTGAAGTCTCGGAATCGTGTTTCAACCGACGTGATGAGCTGCTTTAACTTTGCTCGGTAATCGCCGAAAGTAGTACCTTCAGGTAGTTTTAAAGAAGCAAGACGATTGAAGAACGTTAAATGTCCATTACTCATCTGCCTCTCAGCTAAACGTAACTTTTGCATGAACGCTTTTATCTGGTCGTACATGTCAACGATTAGCTGCCCTTTGCCCTGCAATGACGGATTTAAACTATTCAGATGCATAGTTATGTCAGCTAGGAACGCCAGGTCTGATATCCATTTTATATCTTTCAGACAACGCATTTCTTCCCCTTTCATTTCGAGAAAAAGGGATATTTCCTCACGAATGGCAAAGAAAACATCAAGAACTTTTCCCCGACTCAGCCAACGAACTGTACTGTGGTAAAGTATATCCCCATACTCCGCTTCCATATCTTATAGGAATCCTTTGAATTGGAGATGATTCATACCGTGACGCTGCACAAAATTCGCACACTTCACGACATCTACGCCACCTAGCTCTACTGTTTCAGCACACAGTGCCTCTTGGTGAATAAAACAATGAAGAGTCAAAATGTCTTTCCCGAATTCGTCCCTGAGTTTATTTTTCAAACGAGAAGCAAAACCTTGGTGACGCCCGATCATTTGTGGTGCACCGTCTGTAGCTACAGAATGGAGCTTATCCCACGGCAAATTCATATTGTCCTCTGATTCACAAGCAGCTTCAAAAATATCTCGCCCTGTTGCGGTGTAATCGAGAGGTACCACATCCAAGAGTTCTTCAGTTACTTGCAGCTCCATGTCGACAACACGCACAAAGACTGCAAGCTGAGCACAGTCCGATATGTCGGTGCTTTCGTAAAGCGCTAGCGAAAATGTAACATAGCTCTTCGCCTTTTTCCTGAGCTGTGTCTCTAAATCCGCTGCCATGTCCAGGATTCGACGAGACATTGTTTGCTTCGACAGACAAACCCCTTCAATTGCCTGCACCTACCTTGGAAACCAACATTCTGCAGCTGCTACCATGGACGATTTTACGAGTGGTCCCAACGACAAAACTCTACCATCTGGTGAGCAAGATGTATGAGACAGGCGAAATACCCTCAGACTTCAAAAAGAATATAATAATTCCAATCCCAAAGAAAGCAGGTGTTGACAGATGTGAAAATTACCGAACTATCCGTTTAATAAGTCACAGCTGCAAAATACTAACGCGAGTTCTTTACAGACGAATGGAAAAACTAGTAGAAGCCGACCTCGGGGAAGATCAGTTTGGATTCCGTAGAAATGTTGGAACACGTGAGGCAATACTGACCCTACGACTTATCTTAGAAGCTAGATTAAGGAAGGGCAAACCTACGTTTCTAGCATTTGTAGACTTAGAGAAAGCTTTTGACAATGTTGACTGGAATACTCTCTTTCAAATTCTAAAGGTGGCAGGGGTAAAATACAGGGAGCGAAAGGCTATTTACAATTTGTACAGAAACCAGATGGCAGTTATAAGAGTCGAGGGACATGAAAGGGAAGCAGTGGTGGGGAAGGGAGTGAGACAGGGTAGTAGCCTCTCCCCGATGTTATTCAATCTGTATATTGAGCAAGCAGTGAAGGAAACAAAAGAAAAATTCGGAGTAGGTATTAAAGTCCATGGAGAAGAAATAAAAACTTTGAGGTTCGCCGATGACATCGTAATTCTCTAAGAGACAGCAAAGGACTTGGAAGAGCAGTTGAACGGAATGGATAGTGCCTTGAAAGGAGGATATAAGATGACCATCAACAAAAGCAAAACGAGAATAATGGAATGTAGTCGAATTAAGTCGGGTGATGCTGAGGGAATTAGATTAGGAAGTGAGACACACGAAAAGTAGTAAAGGAGTTTTGCTATTTGGGGAGCAAAATAATTGATGATGGTCGAAGTAGAGAGGATATAAAATGTAGACTGGCAATGGCAAGAAAAGCGTTTCTGAAAAAGAGAAGTTTGTTAACATCGAGTATAGATTTAAGTGTCAGGAAGTCATTTCTGAAAGTATTTGTATGGAGTGTAGCCATGTATGGAAGTGAATCATGGACGATAAATAGTTTGGACAAGAAGAGAATAGAAGCTTTCGAAATGTGGTGCTACAGAAGAATAATGAAGATTAGATGGGTAGATCACATAACTAATGAGGAAGTATTGAATCGGATTGGGGAGAAGAGAAGTTTGTGGCACAACTTGACAAGAAGAAGGGATCGGTTGGTAGGACATGTTCTGAGGCATCAAGGGATCACCAATTTAGTATTGGAGGGCAGCGTGGAGGGTAAAAATCGTAGAGGGAGACCAAGAGTTGACTACACTAAGCAGATTCAGAAGGATGTAGGTTGCAGTAGGTACTGGGAGATGAAGAAGCTTGCACAGGATAGAGTGGCATGGAGAGCTGCATCAAACCAGTCTCAGGACTGAAGACCACAACAACAACAACACAACGAAAACGACTTGCCACTCGGCCCAATGATGTGAGCGACCCTGTAACTTGCTCGAATTGCAGATTCAGTAGTGTTTTCTCTGCTCTTACTCACCTGAAAATTATAAACACATTACAGAACACGAACTATGTTGCATGTTTTGATACCCTCCGTATTACGAAACCGTTTATAAACTTAGGTCTCCTGGTACGTCGTTCTTAAGCCTGGCCACCAGTTCTCTGCGTGCAACGCCTTCTACCTGATTGAAGTGCGCTGCGTGTTGTTGTGTATTGTACCTCTTCGCAGAGTTAAATACTTTATGACATACAAGACACTGCAGACGACCATCCCTGTCAATGAATAGAAAGGTATCCTCCAATAGAGGTACAGGGCTCCCGCGGCTAGTCATAGCTGTCATTGAACACGGATTATTGCGTCAGTTGCGGCTGCATGCGGCCAGGGGGCAGTGGGTTCTCTTTCCCCCACCACGTGGGCTCCGAGCTGCCGTAGTGAGTGCTCCGGCTCCCTGGAGCTCGGTTGGAACATCCTGTTTTAGGTGGAATTAGGCGAATAGCAGCACACACAGATGCGTACGAGCATTCACACCTCCCCCCACCTCCACCCCCTCCTCCACTCCATCCCCTCCAACGCCATCGGTGAATGGTGCGAGAAGAAAAGTGTACTTTAGCAAAAAGTACTCTCTGTCAAGATATACACCTCATAATCATTGACAAAGTACACATGCAGAAGTAGTCGTAGACGCACTTTTAGTTCCTCTTACGTTTGGCTCGGGCCAAGAGATCTGCCGTTATGAAAAAAGCTGTTATAATTTGTGGGTTACATTCACCAATAGTGAACCGTAGTTCACATTTAGTGGACACCGCCACTGATAATAGCGGTGCAAGCATTGCACAGTAAAAACGTAATCATGATTCCTTACAGTAGCTAATTATCACTGCATATAAACCGCTCCCTGGTGAAGAGATTAGTATGGTTGCTTGCTAATCTGGCTTACTATATGGGAAACCGTTGCTGCGGTTATTTCTGTTTTGTTTTTCCGTTGGGAACTGTAAACATAAGGCAAAGCGATCAGAGTTTTGTATTCTGTCCCTTACATTATAAGGGGCAGTCAAATGAAAACTGAGACAGACGAAAAAAGGAATCCCCGTAACTGTTAATACATTTTTATTCCATTTTGAGATAAGACAGTCAAGGCCTTCATGGAAAAAGGTTTGCGGTTACCTATGGTACCATGATTGTACCCAGGCGTTCACCTCTTCGTCCGAAGCAAATCGACGTCCACAGTTCTCTTCAGGCCTCCAAAATCGTGAAAATTGCATGGGGAGAATCGGGCCTGCATGGAGGATGTATATGGCTTCCCAGCAATGCCTCTGGAGCGTAGTTGTAACAAGTCATGATGACCTTTCTGCTCATTGACTTTCTGGAACACGGCGCCACAATTGACGCACTACGAAACGTGGACGCTTTGCATAAACTGAAGCGTGCCATCAAGTCCAAGAAACTGGGAATGTTGACGGACGGTATCATTCTGTTGCAGGGAAATGCCCGCCCACATGTTGCCAAGATTGTTTCGTAAACAACAGTCGCACGCAACAGTAGATAGGAGAGGAATTCTGCCTTATGAAAAACACTTGTCTTGCATAAGTCGGAATTCCTCTCCAATTTTCTTAGCAAGCACGGAAATAAGAACTGCGACAATCACAAGATGATTAGCATACAACAGTTTCGCGACAATTCTAAACAACAGCTATTACAGCATTACGGGTTCTTACCCTGTGATCGGATGAATTTTTTGTTGAAGCTAATCCTTCAAGGGTGGTCGGGGATTCAGCTCATATTTGGCAGGTCACTTGTCTGCAACCTAAAACGAAATACTTCCCGTTTTGAGATAACAACACCGAAAGTTCAATAGACGCAGTCGAATAAGAATTGAAGGGATTGATAGGTAATTGAAAATTGAGCACTTTTCATCATTATATATGGTGTCCGCAAACGCAATTTTCCTAGAAAGCGAAGAAATGTTATAGCTGCCTCTTACGTATCCGTAAGGTACATGCTGGTGGCCGAAAGTGCCGTTTGTGCAGCATCCAAAGCATTTGGCTGACAAGCACAGATCCAATGTTCTATTCACGAATGAATTGTGCTACTTTTTAAACTGTATTTTCTTCCGTATAGAACTTGTTAGTAATGGGAAAACACAGGAGGTAAGTAAAACAATAGCGAATTATTACAAAACGAGCAAATAAATGTGTTATAAGACTTTGGTTAGTAATGAATTAAAAATTTCGTCCTGGTCGTCTTACAGTGATCCTTTCACTCACTGTGCTACATTTCCTCGCTTTCCTTTGAACAACTACGTGAATGGCGGTTGGCACACTCGAAGCAAACACGCTCATGGCATCAAGTACATCCAATGACTGGAATCTTCACACAACTATGTTGTTCCTCCTGAAGATTCGGTAAAAAGCAGACTTAGTTTATATTTAAAATATTTGTTCTTGGGAAATTAATATTGATGCATACCAGACATACGATTAAATCGCCTGAAAAATCGGTTCTGGCAGGGGTGGCGTAGCGGTTCTAGGCGCTTAAAGTCTGGAACCGCGCGACCGCTACGGTCGCAGGTTCGAATCCTGCCTCGGGCATGGATATGTGTGATGTCCTTAGGTTAGTTAGTTTTAAGTAGTTCTATGTTCTAGGGGACTGATGACCTCAGAAGTTAAGTCCCACAGTGTCCAGAACCATTTGAACCATTTTTTGAAAAATCGGTGCTGTAAGTTAATCATGAATCGTTGATCAGTGCGGTTAGGCAATTCTCGTTGGTTTTCCAGAAGCAACTGGCTGTAAAAAGGCATCATACGGTTGGTAGTCTATAGTCTCTTGTGACAAACTCGCAGCAGTCTTAATCGGAATGTTTTCATAGAACGGGGCTTTAAATTATAATTCTTTATTAATCAAAGTACTCTGAGAAGTTAATTTACCTACCTTTTTATTATTCCTTATTGATGGACTTACCTTATTAATAATTATACTCGTACCAATTTCGATACAAGAAAATTTACAAAGAAAAAAGTACAGAATTCGTTTGGGAATAGAATACAAGTTCTCAGCGGTCGAGGCAAATGCCTTCGTCGCTATGCCAGCTGTGCTTTTATTTATGAGTGTGTACCTTATTGATAATGTTTATTTCCTCGATTTGAAGGAAAATACTCGTTTCCGGACCGCATACGTAATGATGAAAAATTAGGAATTTTCAGTTATCTATCGATCCGGTCAGTTTTGAGTCGATAGTGCATCATGGAATTTAGGACCGGTTTTCTTAAAAATGGATGGGTGTCGATCCATAAAGTCTTACCTTTTTGGTTGGACTTAAGCGACCTGCCAAATATGAGCTGAATCGGTTGGCCGTGTTCGAGGCCTTACCTTCTGAATGAAGTAAAATCCCGTTTCCGCATGATCCCGCACAGAGGCGTGACGACACATGTTTTGAACACTGGAGCACAGTTGTTCTTTCTCAGCTGCTGTCGTCCGCCAATGCTGTCAACCCATGGTGAGAAATGGTACACATGTTCTTTGGCACCGGAATCCAGATACCATTCACTTACACACCCTCCTACTTAATATTATCGGGATGGTTAGTAACTTGTACTATCTCTGAATAGCCTTCTCTTCCTCCTTCCGATTAAAATTACTGGGCTGTTCAGCAATACTTACTGCGAACGGCTGAAAGCAAGGGGAAACTAAGGCCGAAATTATTCCCGATGGGATACAGCTGTACTGTATGGTTAAATGATGATGGCGTTCTCTTGGGTAAAATATTCCGGAGGTAAAACAGTCCCCCATTCGGATCTCCGGGCAGGAACTACTCAGGAGAACATCGTTAGCAGGAGAAATAAAAGTAGCGTTCTACGGACCGGAGCGTGGAATGTCAGATCCCTTAATTGGGCAGGTAGGTTAGAAAATTTAAAAAGGGAAATGGACAAGTTAACGTTAGATATATTGGGAATTAGCGAAGTCCGGTGGCAGGAGGAACAAGACTTATGGTCAGGTGATTACAGGGTTATAGATACAAAACCAAATGAGGGTAATGCAGGAGTAGGTTTAATAATAAGTAAAAAGACAGGAGCGCGGATAAGCTACTATGAACAGCATAGTAAACGTATTATTGCAGCCAAGATAGACACGAAGCCCACACCTGCCACAGTAGCACAAATTTATATGCCAACTAGCTCCTCAGATGATGAATAGATTGAAGAAATGTATGATGCAACAAAAGAAATTATTCAGACTGTTAAGGGAGATGAAAATTTAATAGTCATGGGGGAATTAGACAGTAGGAAAAGGAAGAGAAGGAAATATAATTGGTGAATACAGAATTGGGGCAAGGACCAAAAGAGGAAGCCGCCTGGTAGAATTTTGCACATAACATAACTTAATCATACCTAACACTTGGTTTAAGAATCATGAAAGAAAGTTTGTAACCCTCCCGTTTAAATAAAAAAATATAAAAGTAAAGATGTATAACCATCCGAATAGATAATAAAAAATAAAAATAATCAAATCTGGATAGTTAAATTCTGTAACATGAAAACTGACAAATCTCAACTCATGAGAAACTGACAAATTCTGACGCAAGCGGCGCTACGCCACGACCCTGTGAAACCAATCTGAAACTGTCCTTGAGAAATAGGCTGAAAAATTCCCACCTCGTGATGGTGTCACCTGACAATGCCGTCCACACATCTACTCGCAAGTGGCACAGATTAGTGCAATGCTGGTCCATCCACCAACACTGGATAACACCCATCTGAGATCTGAACTACGAGAAAAACCGACTTTGCCCAGTGACACAGCTGCACAGCCGGTCGTCCGAACACCAAAGAACACATGACTATGATCTGACAAAAATTCTGGAATGTTTTAATCTAGATAAACGACTGGATCGGGACTGGCAATGACCAAATGGGAACAGTCACTTCCATAGTTGACTGGCAAAAATATTATATTCTGAAAATTTATTACGTTATTAATGAAGATCCACAACCCATCACACGGAAAAACCGAACACATTACAAATCTGGGCCAACTAGCATAGACGAGTCACAAAAGAAAAGACTGAAACAAATTTATATCTACATCTCAGACAAGCGACCCAACCACGCTCATGCCAATACAAATAATAAAATTTACCTTACAATAGATGGATGACCCTATCCCCCTGTTCATCTTTCATTATATTAACAATCATTCGTCTGCTCATCATCATCTCACTCAATGGCATCACCCAGCTCTGCGACTGATCACAATCACTAATTAGTTCCAGATAACAAAATTCCACAATTTGTTCTGCACTGTGACTTTGACAACTACCATCTATTAACTGCACTGCACCAGCGACAGACCACAATCACACCGCAGCAACGAGCGACCGCAACTGCGGCAGACATTGCTCTGACCTGCGACTCTATTGCAGCTCTCTTTTGACAGGGGGAAAGATATTTTATGTCTCAGTCAGTGCCTGTGAATTGTCGTTCTAGCAAGTGACCGATACATCGAGATTACATTTGCTCCAGCACGCTGGTGAACCCCTTACAAGTTGTATACGTGGAAGGGGCCTGGAGACAGTGGAAGGTTTCAGGTAGATTATATGATGGTAAGACAGAGATTAAGGAACCAGGTTTTAAATTGTAAAATATTTCCAGGGGCAGATGTGGACTCTGACCACTATTTATTGGTTATGAACTGTAGACTAAAACTGAAGAAACTGCAAAAAAAGATAGGAGTTTAGGGAGATGGGACCTGGATAAACTGAAAGAATCAGAGGTTGTAGAGAGTTTCAGGGAGAGCATAAGGGAACGATTGACAAGAATTGGGGAAAGAAATATGGTAGTAGAAGAGTGGGTAGCTTTGAGAGATGAAATAGTGAAGACAGCAGGGGATCAAGTAGGTAAAAAGACGAGGGCTAGTAGAAATCCTTGGGTAACAAAAGATATATTGAATTTAACTGATGAAAGGGGAGAATATAAATATGCAGTAAATGAAGCAGGCGAAAAGGAATACAAACGTTTCAAAAATGACATCGACAGAAGGCTCAAATTGGTTAAGTAGGAAAGGCTAGAGGACGAACGTAAGGATGTAGAGGCTTATCTCACTAGGGGTAAGATAGATACTGCCTACAGAAAAATTAAAGAGACCTTTGGAGAAAAGAGAACCACTTGTCTGAATATCAAGAGCTCAGATGGAAAACCAGTTCTAAGCAAAGAAGGGAATGCAGAAAGGTGGAAGGACTACGTAGATGGTCTATACAAAAGCGATGTACTTGAGGGCAATATTATGGAAATGGAAGAAGTCGTAGATGAAGATGAAATGGGAGTTACGATTTTGCATGAAGAATTTGATAGATCACTAGAAAACCTAAGTCGAAACAGGGCCAAGGGAGTAGACAACATTCCATCAGAACTACAGATAACGTTGGGAGAGCCAGTCATGACAAAACTCTACCATCTGGTGAGAAGGATATATGAGACAAGCGAAATACCCTCAGACTTCAAGAAGAATGTAAAAATTCCAATCCAAAAGAAAGCAGGTGCTGACAGGTGTGAACATTACCGAACTATGAGTTTAATAAGTCACAGCTGCAAAATACTAACACGAATTCCTTAGAGACGAGTGGAAAAACTCGTAGTAGCCAACCTTGGAGAAAATCAGTTTGGATTCCGTAGAAATGTCGGAACATGCGAAGCAATACTGACCCTACGACTTACCTTAGAAGATAGGTTCAGGAAAGGCAAACCAACGTTTAAACATTTATAGAGTAAACTTTCCACAGTATTGAATGGAGTACTCTCTTTCAAATTCTGAAGGTGGCAGGGGTAAAATACAGAGAGTGAAAGGATGTTTACAATTTGTTCAGAAACCAGATGGCAGTTATAAGAGTCTAGCGCATGAAAGGGAAGCAGTACATGGGAAGGGAGTGAGACAGGTTTGTAGCCTCTTCCCGATTTTATTCGATTTGTATACTGAGCAAACAATAAAGAAAAAAAAAGAAAAAATAGGAGTAGGAATTAAAGTCCAGGTAGAAGAAATAAAACTCTGTGGTTTGCCGATGACATTGTAATTCTGACAGAGACAGCGAAGGACCTGGAAGAGCATTTGAACGGAATGAACAGTGTCTTGAAAGTATAACTATACCACTACTATTGTAATTTCGGAGGCTTTTACCCAGATAACAGAAACCCGTCTTTAAGTTACCACGTATAACGCTCTTGTTAAAATTTAGTTTAGCTTCCAAATGAAGTATACTATGGGAGGGAAGTCCTGTTAACAGGAAAAGTTAGACAGTAGAGTTGCCCTTTTTACAGGATTTGACTGTGTGTTTTGCCTGATGGAAAAGTAAATCAGACTATTCAATTGTTTTCCTAAAATCTTACTCAGCAGTTAGATCGAAACGCAGTATAAATAATATTATACTGAAGCTAGGACAATTCAGTTCCAAGTTCATTTAGTGGTTTAAAACATGTACTAATAGTTTCCAGCATACCCAGGCGATGAAACAGCGAAATATTGGAAAAGCAGAAGTATGAATTTTGCCCCATCCTTGCTACTGTTTCATTTGGTCCAAATAAATATTACGCCACTTAAACAATGTTTTAAAAAAATAAAAATCCCAGTAGATAATTCAAAGAGGCTAAAAAAATTGGCTGGGGGGGGGGTGACCTTTAGAAAAGCACTTCCCATAATCAACGAACTTAAATAATAACATACTTAGATACTAAACCATTCACTTTTTATACTGAACATTTCACTTACTAATTCTGTATGGTCATTTAACGGATTCTAATAACTTGACTTCACTATGATTGAATTTTTCCTAATCAAGCTTTTACTATAACACTTTTCAGTAGTTCAGAAAACACAAAAACAATTTAAATGGTGCTTCTTTATATAAACTTGGCACTTCATAAGTCTGTAAAATAGGATATTCGGATTAATCAAACACCAGGAAGGAACCTTATATAGGTGTACGGTTTGGATCAAATAGCAGGGTTAACCAATTTCTTTAAAGTTCAAGAATGATTATTAAAAAACAGTTTAAATTAATAGTTCACAATGTGCAAAAGTAAAATACAAATAAATCTTATCTGGTGTCTGTAAGCTTGGTTGTGACGAACAGTTATAGCAGCTACACTCCCATAGTACGACCTGCAAGTATCTTGCTCTATGGACTCAGCTTCTCTTCTTGGCGTCGTTCAGTTTTACATAGAGTAGCCCGACAGCTCGCAGCTATGCCGTAAGCCGTTTGCAGTCTTCATCCGAGGAAATTTTGTGCGAATTTGCAGGCAAAGCGTCTCCTGCTCCACAAAGGTGTTGCCTCAGTCACTGCTGCCTGCAGACTTTGTGACTTACTTCCCGCCCTTCTTCTACGTAGTGCGCCAATTCGCCTTGCCAGCGTCTCCACTCCTCACAACCACTTTCGTTTCAAACAAAAGCACACTGGCCATCAGAAAATTATTTGACGTAATAAATAATTTACATAGTATATTACATACATTACTCACATACAATGCAAAGAACTTCAATCTCCAGTACAGCACACCTTACTTTACATTTACAGAAAATATAATACCGATATTTTAAAGCAAAAAATTATAAGAAAATTCAGATGAACCATAAACAAATATTGTTATGAAAGTAGGATATAGGATGAACATCAACAAAACCAAAACGATGATAATGGAATGTTGCCGAATTAAATCAGGTGATGAACCCTCTACCAGGCACTTAAATGTGATTTGGAGAGTATCCATTTAGATGTAGATGTGATCTTGAGAGAATTAGATTAGGCAACGAGACACTCAAAGTAGTAGATGGGTTTTGCTATTTAGGGAGCAAAATAACTGATGATAGTCGAAGTAGAGAGGATATAAAATGTAGACTGAGACAGAGAAGGAAGTGTTTCCGAAGAAGATATCTGTTAACATCGAGTATAGATTTAAGTGTCAGGAAGACTTTCCTGAAAGTATTTGTATGGACTGTAGCCATGTATGGAAGTGAAACATGGACCATAAATAGTTTAGACAAGGAGAGAATAGAAGCTTTCGAAATGTGGTATTACATAAGATTGCTGAAAATTAGATGGGTATATCACGTAACTAACGAGTATGTACTGAATAGAATTGAGGAGAAGAGGAATTTGTGACACAACTTGACTAGAAGAAGGAATCGGTTGATGGGACACGTCCGGAGGCATCAAGGAATCAACAATTTAGTATTGGAGGAAAGCGTCGAGGGTACAAATCGTAGAGGGAGGCAAAGGGATGAATACACTAGGCAGATTCAGAAGAATGTAGGGTGCAGTAGAGATGGAGAAGCTTGCACAGGATAGAGTAGCATGGATAGCTGCATCAGACCAATTTCTGGACTGAATACCTCAATAACAACATAATTTCTTTTGTCATGTTAAAAAATTACTGTGTATAATTACAGTTGCTTCACTCACCTGGTTAATCACATCAGTATATCTTATCTGTTTGTAATTTAGGACCTATTAAAGACAAAATTATTTTGTTCAGGCGCACCAATGGAACATGTCACCGAAGTCCACAGTTTAATTTATTTTCTTCTATGAACAACAGTCGTAATTATTGTATAGGTCATTACTTAATGTGTCACATATTATGTTAACCAGGGACCTAGAAACGACGGAGAGGCTCCGTCCCCACTGCAGCCGCAGTGGTTCGCAACCCCACGACGACTGCCGCAGTCCACTTCACCCCTTCGTCGCCCCACACCGAACCCAGGGCTATTGCGCGGTTCGGCTCCCGGTGGACCCCCCAGGGAACGTCTCACACCAGACGAGTGTAACCCCTATATTTGGGTGGTAGAGTAATGGTGGTGTACGCGCACGTAGAGAACTTGTTTGCGCAGCAATCGCTGACAGTGTAGCTGAGGTGGAATAAGGGGAACCAGCCCGAATTTGCCGAGGCAGATGGAAAACCGCTTAAAAACCGTCCACAGACTGGCCGGCTCACTGGACCTCGACACAAATCCGCCGGGCGGATTCGTGCCGGGGACCGGCGCTCCTTCCGCCCGGAAAGCAGTGCGTTAGACCGCACGGCCAACCGGGCGGGCTATTTCATCTTAGTTAAATAATCTTGCGTCGCTTTTTCACTGTAATAACTTTGCCGTTTTATTCCTAACTCTAACATTTATATTTTTCATCTCTGGAATAATTTTTTTGTGGTATTCAAAAAATTTAAAAAGGTCTCTCACACTGGCCTGATTTAGCTTCACTGATCAGGATAGTAAAAACATGCGTTTGTTAAGGGAATTTTCATTCACAAAGCAGGCTTGTCACATTCACACAATTCAATACTGCTCTATCCTGATTAAATTGAGCTTAAGTTCCATAAGGCAGTGAAGCATTCTCGAAGTCTCGGTGCGACGAAAATTGTCCGTCGATCTCCTGGAAACATTTGTAATAATTATTAACTTTCGATGATCACATGGGGAAGACGGAGATCTGCTGGTAAGACAGTGTTAGCCTATTTATTTGATGTAACTGTATATCTTGAACATACAAAACGGAAAGTTCGTCCAGTGTAAATCAGACGTTCCCTACTGATCCCGTGCATCACAGCGTAGTAAGCAGACACTGTCAATAACAATCAGTTAAATAATACGCGAACACACTTACTTTTATTTAGTTCATGTATTAAATTCCTTCTCATATAGAATCTCATCAAGATGACGACTAGCTCAACAATACATACATATACATCCTCCTTCTTTCACAGCTAATCGGCAAGATCCCCTTCATTCTTTTCATAAGAGAAAACATAGATAGCAGAGAAGCTATTCCATGGAGTAAATGGACGCTCCAAGGAATAACAGGGCTTGAAACTACTTCATTGATAATCATCGTATATTAAAGTTTAGGAATCGGTAAGATAAGAAGAGATATTTCGAGATATGTACTGAGTTATATAATTTATAAAATTTCTAAAAATATCGCGGAGAGACCGCTGCAAGAGACATTACATCTGGAAATGGAGATACTCTGTAGATGTACTAATTTAAAATCTTTGAACCCACAAAAATTTCACTGCACCACCTATTTATATTTGTACCTGATGATTGTGCAACAGCCGATAACCGGTTTGTGAAATAAACAATAAATATTGTAGAATATTACATACGTTTTGTGTATTTTCATTCCTAAAATGCTTAAAAACTTCTGATGTACCGTATTTTGCAAAATGGTGCGTTTGAACTTCCTTGAGCTAGTGTACGACTCCCTTCGTTAAGACTCTGCTCGTAGATGTCTCCGGGTCGAGCCGTACACCGTCTGCTTTACGCCCCGATATGGTAGTGACTAGTCAATACACTACAATGGTGGTCCTGCAGTCAAATGGTTGAGCGCAGACATGTAATGCGAGTAAAAGGTTATTAAACACAGAAGATCATGAATGTCACAGTAATATTGTACAATACACTGCAAATTTATATTTTACATAAGTGGTTGATTCAGAAATACTTAGCTTCCCGCTGAGCCGATCACTAGGTGCGTTTATACATCAGTTCTTATAACTCCACGCTCAGATGCGTAAACTAAAGTCCACGTGTAACAAAATTCAGTCCCATGCTCAGACAGCCAAATTCACAACCGCAAGTGTCTATATTCAGAATCTGTCACTTGGCTGTACTCCCGATAGCTAAATATCCAATTCTCCGAGGTCGTAACCGAACATCCACTCCATCAGAGAAACCAAAATCAGCCCCTTCTCTCCGATGGCCGTAACACAACCATCCTGAGATTTTTCTTCAGCTCCCAAGGGCACATATTTTACCACCACCTTCACCCCCACGTCACCAAACTTTAGCCAAGAGGTCTAAAGTAGCTCCCTACCATATAAAGCACTACTTAACAAACCTTAAACACTTCGTGTGCAATTGAAATGGAACAAAAATGAATTGGAAATGTAAATTAAATGTTATTACACCACCATTTCTACACTAATAACTGTACAATTAATTTACATATGTTGCGGGAAACATTATTTGATACCATGTCTACCGGCACTACCTACTATTCCTTTAAACATAGACGTATGAGTTACTTAGACAAGGATAGGCGTTTATCGCACTTTCTGTCATATACCGTGGACAAAGTCATATGTTAAGTTGTTATGCTATTGTTTACGTACCGCTTGATTTATAAGCTTATGGCTTCAAATGGTTCTGAGCACTATGGGACTTACCTGTAACTTCTGAGGTAATCAGTCCCCTAGAACTTAGAACTACTTAAACCTAACTAAGGTAAGGACAGCACACACATCCATGCCCGAGGCAGGATTCGAACTTGCAACCGTAGCGGTCGCGCCATTCCAGACTGTAGCGCCTAGAACCGCTCGGCCACTCCGGCTTATGTGTGGAGTACTTTCTGGTATAACACACTTAATATAAACACTAATCCTCACAGCATATTTCGTAATAGTGTAATTTGCGTTCTTATTCACGATAATGACTACTGTGCAATTACATTATATGATATAATGTCTATCTTGTAAGACAATCTTGTTAATTAGTTATGGTGTGTAAACGTGTACAGTGTAGTCAAGTTACGCTTGTAATTACAGTTGGTGCTTGTGTAGATAGGATTGCTTTCTTGGACTCACATATAACTCTTAAGCTAACCGCAGCGATACTTCTCGTCTCATTCTTAATGTTCGCTCTTTTCTGAGCCTTGTTGTTTCCTAAAACATCTACGAACATCTGTAGCAGCTAGCAACCCTCTCGGCAAACCTGTTGGTGCTTACCACTTACGATTATACGCTTACTCCTTGCTAATCTCTCTTCTGCTCTTTTCATAACGACCTCGCCGGAACCCATTAATGCTTGCCCAGCCTCCGTTCATAAACACAAAGCACAATGAGTAGTCTGCTACAGTGATTCCGTGTTGGACGCATTTCCCGAAAGGGAACCATCTCTGGAGTTCTTTAGCAGCTTAAACTAATGGTTACGCTCCTTCGCCGCCCTAAGCTTTCCACAACACTCGTTATGGACCGTGTATTACTGTTTACGCTCCTGGGCCTTACCGCAGCGGTAGAATTTTTTCTGATTTCCGCAGCTTTAACAAATAACTCTTAAGGCAGCCCGAGGCATTGTCTCCAACTTTGTCACGTTACAGTTGCAAGCGTTGTACCGGGCGACAAATCCTTGCTTTATTACTGACATTTTCCAACTGAGTCTAAAAAAAAAAAAAACCCGAAGAAAGTGAATTTGCATATACACCATTCGCATTCCCAAAATCATGGTCTTCTGATGTGAGACAAGTTCCCTGTTTTCTTCATCGCAGCTAGATCAGGAACTGGACTTCACAAATCAGTAAACGGGAACTTGTACACGGAACTATGAGTGTCCAGTCGCAGTGCCCTTTACACTGAGGTGAAGAAAGTCGTGGTATAGCTTTATGCAAATATTCACATCGAGGTAATAACGCGTACGCAAGGCTTAAAAGAGCAGTGCATTGGCGGAGGCGTCATTTGTACTGCGGTGATTCATGTGAACAGGTCATCGACGGGATTATGACTGCACTAAAGGAATTAAGACTCTGAACGCGGAATGGTAGATGGAACTAGATGCATGGAACATTCCATTTAGGGAATTCAATATTCCGAGACCCAAAGTCTCAAGAGTGAGCCGAGAATACATTTCTGGCACTACCTCTCACCACGGACAACTCAGTGGCCGACGGTGTTCACTTAAAAGCTGACAGCAGCGGCGTCTGCGTAGAGTTTTCAGTGCTAACAGTCGACCAACACTGAGTGAAATGACGGCAGAAATTAATGTGAGGCGTACAGTGAAAGTATCAGTTAGGGCGATGCGGAGAAATTTTGCGTTAATGGCCTACGGCATCAGATGACCGAGCCAGTACCTTTGTTATCAGCACTACATCAACTGCATTGACCCTATCGTGACCCTATCGGTTGGACCCTAGTCTGGTCAGGTAAGTCCCAATTTCAGAGCTGATGGTAGGGTTCGAGCGTGGTGCACACCTCACGAAGCCATGGACCAAAGTTGTCAAAAATGCCCTGTGCAAGCTGGTGGTGACTCCATAATGGTGTGAGCTGTGTTTACATGGAATGGAATGGGTCCAACTAAACTGATCATTGACTGGAAATGGTTATTTCAAGTACCTGGAGACCATTTGCAGCCATTCATTGGACTTAATGTCCTCCAACAGCGATGGAATTTTTATGGGTGAGAATGGGCCGTGTCAATGGGCCACAACAATTCGCGAATGGTTTGAAGAACATTCCGGACAGTGCGAGTGAATGATTTGGCTACACAGATTGCCCGACATGAGCCCCATCGAACATTTATGGATATTATCGACAGGTCAGTTCGTGCGTAAAATCCTGCACCGGCAACAGTTTCACAATTATGGAAGGCTGTAGAGGCACCAAGGGTCAGTATTTCTTCAGGAGACTTCCAGCGACTTGTTGAGTCGAGACGCTGCACTACTCTGGGTAAAAGCTGGTTTCGACACAGTATTAGGAGGTATCATATGATTTTTGTCTCGTCATTGTAATTGTTAATTGTAACAGATGTTAATTTTTATGAAATGCTGCGTTAGCTCTAAAACTGCGGAAACGATTAATAAATAAATATTGAAATACCTACTTCTATAGTTAAGAAGGCAATTTTCGGTAGGCGGCAGAGGACTTCTGGTCCATTCATAATTTCCTGTCTTTCCTGTTCTAACCGCGAATGTTGGTGCAGGAAGACCAACTTTTGATAAATCTCCACATTGGTTCCGACTTCTCTGGTTTTCCTATCGAGAGATGTACGTGGGAGGATATAATATGTTGCCCAACTCTTTTTGAAACGTTCGGTCTCGGAACTGCAACAGCAAACTCCTCAATGACACACAACGCCTCTCTTGCAGTGTCTGCCAAGCATCTCGGTGACGCTTTCGCGCTTACTAAACGAACCCGTGACGAAATGCGCCGCTCTTCTTTGGAACACCTCAAAATCCCGTATTAAATCCTAACCGGTAAGGGTGCCACACTGACGAGAAAGTCTCAAGAATCGATCAAACAAGGATTTCGTAACCTATCTCTTTCATGGATGAATTCCTTAGAATCAACCGCGGAATTTGGCATCTGTTTTCCCACAATTGCTTTTATGTGGTCGTTCCACCTGAGATCACTACGGAGGGTTGCTCCCATGCACTAAATGTTTCTGTTGATTTACAGCCAGTAGTGTAGTGTAACAGTAATGGAGCCTGTCCACATATTTATCCGTAAGGCGTTAACTTTGTTTATGTTGAGGGTCAACTGCCAGGGCCGGCCGGTGTGGCCGAGCGGTTCTAGGCGCTTCAGTCTGGAACCGCGCGACCGCTACGGTCGCAGGTTCGAGTCCTGCCTCGGGCATGGATGTGTGTGATGTCCTTATGTTAGTTAGGTTTAAGTAATTCTAAGTTCTAGGGGACTGATGACCTGAGATGTTAAGTCCCTTAGTGCTCAGAGCCATATGAACCATTTTTTTTCAACTGATAGGTCATGTACCACGTGTCGATCCTCTGCATGTCTTCCTTAATTTCCCTACAATATTCTGGAATTGCCGTTCTCTTCTACACAACACAACGAGCGAGATGAAGCGTTACTTATCACAGCGGACTTCCTTTCGGGAGTCACGTGTCGCCCGCCGAGACCAAACGCAACCAGCAACACGGAACAAAATAAAGGAAAAAAAAGAATGTCGCTAGCGTTGCTGCCTCTGGATCATGGGGTCACGGATTCGATTCCCCGCCGGGTTGGGGATTTTTCTCTGCCCGAGAACTGGGTGTTTGTGTTGTCCTCATCATTTCATCATCGTAATCACCCTCGCAAGAGGGGTGATCAATAAGCAATGCAACGTAATTTTTTTTTCTGAAAGCAGGTTGGTTTTATTCAGGGTTCCAATACGCCATATTACTCCCCACTGTTTTCGCTACAAATTCCTGTTTTTCAACATAATGCGACGGCCTTACATCAGATTGTTGGGAGGACGAGTATTCCCGCATGGTACAATTCTATTGGTCGACGTCGGACCCAGCGTCTTGCTCCAGTGACGTTTGGTGAGCTCCTCGCGGGTGTCAGCACCAGCAACAGAGACGCCTAGCTGTGCAGCGAGGTGCTCTCTTTCCATCACCTCGAATGATAGTGTCCGCACGTATCAACACTGAAGGATTCGCAGCTGTGTGCGGCTGGCCGACACGCGAGGGATCCGTCAGGTTTTGCGAGATCTTGTTGCGATGAGGACAGGCGCCTCGCTCCACGAGTCACGGTGCTGCTGTACACTACCACGTCTCCGTAGACATTCTGCAGGCGTCATTTTGACCAGTGGTTCTCCTTCTACATGGTTTTCAAACTGAAACTTTAATCATGGAAACCCTGTATACGTCAAGTTTGGTTGAAATCACTTCATTGATCTCAGACGACGTGTGAAACGTACAAACAATGATTTTTAGAAAATATAGATTGAAAAGTATCATACTTGAAAAGGTAAAAACTTACAAACGTTAAGCGTACATTGATTTGATGGTAGGCGTATAATATCAGTCGAGTGAAAGTATTGTTTTGCTGTGACATCACAACTCAGGTACAGTGGGGGTGCTAGACTCGTTTCTTCGCTACCACTACCAGGAAAATAGTTGTGGCTAACGAATTAATTGGTTCATAATGTCTCCTTATCTGACCCGAAAATCAGAACTAATATAAATTTGTCTGGTTTCGGCGATCTCATTCACCTGGAAACACAATAACTTACTCTTTGATTGGCCGATGTTTATGGCTGAGGTGTTATTTTCAACTATAGGGTGTATTCTATAAAATAAATTAAAATTCACTAAGCTCCAGCTGACTAGTTTCCAATTACGACAAAATAGCAACATTTGTGTAAAATTTCGAGAACTTTCCTAGAGTTCGAAGATCCGAAACAAAGGTACAATCAAGGCTACCAAAAACACCTCAGATATGTAGCCCGACAAATCCTGAAGTCCTGAACGCTAAGCTACTGTACGGAACTACCGCATGGCGGAATGTAACAAATTCAGAGAAGCACTCTTAAACGTTGTTCCCAGCCTGGCGGTAATATGTAATTTTCTGAGGGGTAAAAGCGAAAGCGTTCAATTGTGTTTCACTCACGAAATTAAGTTTATTTTTAAAAGAGCATTAATATTTCGTACGATTGTAAGTCTGATTATATAACTTGCCAGTGAATTACATTTTTTTCCCGCATACTAACGTAAACGCGCGACACAACGTCAGTAGGTTACAGTTTGTGAAACGAATGTATGAATATAATTTACCATTTAACGCACCCTCCACAAACATACTTCGTAGTTTGTACCACGTATCTATGAGAGTAAAGTTGAGATATATACATCGTGTATGCTTAAGTATCTCATGAAAATGTCTTCTCCGAGATGCAGTTTGTTCCAGCAGTAACGATAAATTACTTCGTTATTCGCGGTCTATGTATGAAGCAAGTGTCACTAGGGAGAGGAGTGTCCGAAGGGGAAGCATGTTTTGTATTGACTCGTTAGTTCTTGGTTTAATAAAACACGCACAAACACTAAATTTCATCTACCTTTCACTTTAGAAACAAAAGTGTTCAAAGGTTCTTTACCAATCTAAAATTTAGTTAGACGCTCACGTTGATAACGGAGGAGCGAGGTGGTAAAGGGGGAGGGGGGGTGCTAGTTAATATCTGATGGCACTCAGGGGTAACAGCCTCATAAAGATTGGGAGCCACTGGCTTATAATGTCAACATAGGCCACGCCACAGAAAAATCTGTAATATTGGTACGATGTACCCTCCGCCATGCAGTGTACAGTGGCTACTGCGGTATTTACCTATATGTCGATCTAGAATACGGGAATGTAGGCCACACAAATACAATCCGACGAGTGGCGGAGCGTGTACGAATGTGTATCAGTTCACTGAGGATTTCAGAGTTCAAACTGAGGTAGATCCCATTTCGAATCGAAAGTACACCCTTCCCACTGCTTCTTAATCCTTTAAAACTGTTTTCTTGCGAGGGCGCTGTCAAGTACTTCACGACTATTTTTAAAGACCATTTGTTTAGCTGTAGGAGCGATTTACTTGAGCGTTTATAGTCCAAAAATTATTTCTAGTCTGTCATAAATGAAGTCGTTATTCGTTCGAATTGAATTTCCAAAAAAGGACACATCACATCTTTTTGGTCAGAGGAATCTTTCTATAGGCTCGATGAGAAATGCATCTCGTAATCGGGTAAGGGAGTCAGTCGACCATATTAATCACGGAGCAATAATATTATCTTGGAACTCTTCCATTTGGTCCGTGTTTGCATACAAAACAGCAATATCGGAAAATTGAGTCCGCCTTGATGCAAAACACATTGTTATTCGTTTATTTCTTTATCATCCCTAACTAGTTTCGGCGACAAATACCACCATCATCAGTGGGTTTTTTTAATCTTATTTATTGTATATACAGCATGTTTTAAGCAATTATTGGCGCTGTTTGCGACATATTTTCTGTGCTCTTTTTTCTGTTGCCGTTTTTTTACTTAGCGAACATCGTGTCATGTTCGTTGGATGCCATGTGGCTGCATTTATACACAGAAAAACATTGCATTATGTACGTTCTACGTCTTCTCCGAAAGCGATAAAGTGATTTCAGCCAAACGTTTTACATACAGTGTGTCCATGATTAGTTCCAGTTCCCGAAAGCTGTAGAAAGAGGAACACTGCCCAGAATGACATAAAATTTGAACAGCGTATTATTGACGCAGGAGGAAACGTCAAGGAACACAAAACGTTTGTCGTAGGGCTGTATTTCTTCGAGCAGATGGGACATGCGGGTCCTGTTACCAGTATCCTGATTGGCAATCTCTATGAGAGACCTTTGCGCATCAGTTTCATTCCAACTCTTCAGGAGTTTGGATGTGTGGGTAAGATCATATTTATGCAAGATGGAGCTCCTCTGCACACTGCACAGCCCGTGAAGCGGCTGCGGCGGAGGCATTTCGGAAACTTTAGAAGTATTACCCGTCATTTCCCTACAGCCTGGCCGTCCAGATAACCTGATCTTAATCCGTGTGAATTCTGGCTGTGGGGTTATCTATAAGATGTTGTGTCCAGCGCTGCCATTACGAACGTAGCTGAAGTGAAGGCACGTGTTGAAAAACGCATTTTCAACGTGACCCCAGAGACACTCCGATATTTTGTGAGGCATGCTCTTTCTCAATTTCAATCTGTGGCAGAAACCGTTGGACAGCATTCTAGACATATCTTGCGCCAGTCTCGCGACAATTAGGAAGTCATTTTGCTTCTTATACTGTTTTTGGCCTCAAGAAAATTAAAAATCGATGTCTTTTTGCTGTGGGTGCGGTTTTTGACTTCAGGACAATTAAAAACTGATTTTTCTCATCCGATGTGGTACGACCGTCAGTGGTGGGAGGGGTTATCTGACTAACAGTGCCACTGCTGTCCACTTCCGAGCTCGTGCAGTCATGCACAGTGAACAGTTAACTAATTGTGTTTGCATAAGGCTGATTTCCAAAACCACCCAGTTTTTAAATCGCGAACACGGAAGAAAGAAAAGAGGAGCTAAAAACCTTAGTAAAATGTGTAACAGTAGGGATGATGTAATGTGCAACTCAAAGCATAGCAGTCGTACTGTGGTTAACCTGTCATTTGTAGATGACCCCATTTACGTTAAGAAGCTTACAGCGCCATCTACTAGCAAAATTTCCGTTAAATTTTTTTCCATGACGTTTCCCCTTGCGTTAATAACATACTGTTCCAATTTTTGACGTCACTCTGGGCAGTGGTTCTCTTCCTACAGCGATTTAAAACTGCAACTTTGCTCATGGACATACTGAAAAACACTAATACTGTAATAACCACACAGGGGTTGGGGGTGGGAGTGAAAAGGGCTGAGCCTGAAGCATAACCCAGGAACCATGCAGTAATTTCCACCAGATTTTGTACGTACATGACTCGTTACTTCTATTATTTGTAAAAAAAACACTGCTACCTTAATATAATCCTAAAGTCGGGGTCGGGACGAGAAGGGGGTGCCACGTAAAAGTGTTCGAATATGATCTGTTATATTTCTTTTATGTATTTGATTTACTTGGAATATTTTATAATCATGAAGAGCAATGTCTGTTATATGTGTTGTTCAGTCTGTCACCTAGATCGCGAGAATGAGCGCTAGCGAAGCAATAATTTAGTCAACCTGTTACAATACCAAAGACCATGACACACGACTGATTACTAGAGATATGTCTAACTTCGTCTCTTGGATCGCACTATGTAAACTGTAAAGCGTCAGAGAATAAGAGTGTTGCCAGCGACTGCGAAGAGTCGCTTTTGTCAGAACGCCACAGTCGGAACGGGAATCTATCGTCAGATTCAGTGGAGTGGAAAACAGTGAAACAATAAAAGTAGTTAACAAGAATATACTCTGAATAAGTTAAATTATGTACAAACGAGATGACTAACTGCGTTTTTTCCAATTGGAATGACAAATGGAAAGAAAGACGAAGCGAAGCTAGTCCCACTCACCTAGTTACTTACACTAAGAGTACTTCGTTACGGGTAGTGCCTCTTATATAGGCTTACATCTCAAAGGTAGGCACCGCGGTGGTAGACGTTGTGAGGGCTATGATATTTTTCTATTCACAACGTTAGAAATGACTGTCTCTGTCCAAATGTCACGACTGCTGCGAAAATAGTTGTAGGTAAAGTTAGCTATTGCGGCGGCGCGGTTCTTTCCGTCCCTTTACGATGGAACTTGCACCTACCTGTCAACATTGTCTCAGCATATCGTCAGTAGGGAAGCCGAGCAAAACCTACTGTACTTCGACGTAAACCAGGCTGCAATTAAAGTCACTAATCTACGTTTCATGAGAAAGCTTTCACACGAAATGAAGGGTTGGAAATCTTGTCCTTAATTAATATATTTTGAAACTTAGGTATCACTGCCAAGTCCGTGCTAGTCTTAACACAGTCACTCACAATCCATTTCACTCACGTTAGCAAGTTTATGGTGTTGCATTTCCCAAAAACATAATAGCTACAAAAAATACTAATAGTTTTTGATTGATAATGCTCGCCAAATATTAAGTCTGTCGGTACCAAATGCAGTCACAGTTTTTAGCCACCGACCTGCTCAATGCGCCACGCGGAATATATGTCACAAAATTGACTTAAAAATTCCGAAATTTCTACACGCCCATCGGTATAATTATGCCGTCACTTTACCACACTTTTGATGTATGAATCACTGCTAGATCGGGCAACTTATCGCTTCCATCGGAACTACTACTACACACGTCCGAACTGTTTCATGGCTAGGCTTCCCCTCTTCTCTAGAATACTCTTAGTCTTCTCTAACAGCAGAGAAAGGCGCGCGAAACATATTGCTTCACCATTGGTCAGTTTACTCAACAGCCAATAGCAAAACAACATTCTCCGGCGTCAGTCCGTGCTTTTCATCGATAACCAGTCGCAAAAGAGTAAACCTAAGGGCTGCAATTTTTACCGACGTAATTATCTAATATGCTGAAGTTTTGTTTATGCATAAAGTTGTTTACTATTGTTATTTATACCTGAATTAACTTTCCCTTTACCATAAACTTACTTCACAAATCTGTTCTACAAAAATCGCCTTTGTCCACATCCATACTTCTTCGAAATGTTCCCACACTAAATCCCGCTACATTGCTCGTTAAACAATTATCTTCATATGAACCTTAAACCACACTCACTCGTCATTCATACTGCTAAAACACATTTATAACATTTTACGCACACAAAAAGACATAATAACACTTTATGAAAGTATTAGAACAGTTTATGAAAAAAATTCTATTACTTTAGTGCACTCTAGTGGGCACAATGGAAACTAAAATCAGTCCCCCTATCCAATATTGTCCTCTATCGGTTGATACATGAACTACGTGCACGTCCAGTCTCGCGTCACCATCTTTCACTATCCAGCTCTGAGACACATCTCCCACTTAACCGCCTCCAAGGCAGGATCGGTATACGGCGCTACGCCTCACTACCAGCTCTCGCCGTACAGAAGAAGCTCTCTGCCCTGGTTGTATAGAGTCCTGGGAGCCGCCGTGTTCGTGTGTGTGTAGGTGACGGTGGGCAGAGGGCGCCGCAGAGGGGCCAGCCGCCGCAGCCCTGCCTGGTCTCCTTGACACGGCGCGGCGCGGGCCGTATCCATGGCAACGGCGCGGCCCGGGGCGCTGCCGTCCCTCCGCAGAGCGGCCGGGGCGAAGCCCTGTCTGCTGCCTGCTGCCGGCTGCCGGCTGCCTTGTGGCTCACCCTGGTGGCTCGCTGCTCGTGCGTCAAATACACCCACAGCGAGCTTATGTAGTTCCTAGGAAATACGAAAATTGTCTATTAACTCCTGTGGGACGTACTAATTGTATTTACAAAGGACAGCGTGTGTGGTAGGTATACCAGCAGCAATACACAACCAGTACATTCACTGCGCAATAACAACGGTGATGTTAACGGCGACAGTGCCAGTAAAACGGAATTACTAAACACGGTTTTCCGAAATTCCATCACCAAAGAAGATGTAGGAAATGAATTTTATCCGTAATGATGATGATGTTTGGTTTGTGGGGCGCTCAACTGCGCTGTCATCAACGCCTGTACAAAGTCCCAATCTTTCACAGTCCAATTTTTTACACAGTCCAACCTACCCACTGTCACGAATGATGATGATGATGAAATGACGAGGACAATAAAAACACCCAGTCCCCGGGCAGAGAAAAATCCCCATCCCTGCGGAGAATCGAACGGGGGACCCCGTGATAGAGAAGCAGCAAGGCTAACAATATTTTTTTTTCTTTATTTTGTCCCGTGTTGCTCGTTGTGTTTCGTCTTGGCGGGCGTCACATGACATCCGTTCGAGTTGATCGTTGATTCCTTTGCTCAGTTTTTTTTTTTTTTTTTTTTTTTTTTTTTTTTTTTTTTTTTTTTTTTTTTTTAAGCGGCAACCGCCTCCCTGAAGAATGAACAATATTCATATACTATAATAAGCTGCAACACGATCGTGGAGACTAGACCACGAGCTGCGGACAGTTTTATCCGTAATGGTTGCAGCTGAACTCAGTGACTGTTCCGTTATAGTGTGTAGAGCAATAACTACTACCAGTCACAATAGGAGGTCATTTTATTTAATGTACGGCAGGTTTCGGGCTTCTACCCATCTTCGGGTGCTTTACGCTCAGTTAGCTGTCTCAGTACTCAGTGTTGGAGATCACTGTTCAGATAAAAAATAAATAACATGATCATAACTAAATAGACCAAACTGAAACAGTTGGAAGCTGCTTAGCGACATTTGTTGTAAAGTATTGTAGTACTTATATACAGCTGAAGCATCTTTTTTGCAAAAAATCTCGATTTGTTACATATTAACTCTATATTATACATCATGGTAAGCATTGGTACTTCCTATCCGTGATACAGAGATGTTAATAACTTCAGAAGCACGTTCACTCACAACATTTAACGTGTTCACATAGGAAATTATTACAACACATGTCATTTAGCATCTTCCAGTTGTCTCAGATGGGTCTATTTAGATATCGTCAATTACTAATTTTTATTTTAACAGTGGTCTTCAACAATGAATGCTGAAACATGTAACTGAATGTAAACCACCTGAAGGTGGGCTCAAGCGCGAAACCAGTCGTGTATTATATAAAACCACTTCTATTGTGACATCCTGCAGATGTAGTAAATATTCAAGGATTCTAATCAAGAGTGCCTGCCAACATGAGTAGTTTAGAAGGAGATACCCTCGGTGTAAAGAAGCAGCTAAGATACTTAATAAATGCAGGTCTTCCGGTCCAGATTGTATATTAGTGTGTCTCCTTTCAGAGTACGGTATTGAAATACAGTAATGGAAATAAGTATTCATACACTAGAGCGTGGAAAAGTAAACTGCTTTTATTGACAATACGAAACCAAAAACACTAATTGGATATGCACTATACACTTGGCCCAATCGCCAATGCAGCTGTGCTGGTATATAGAAAGAGAATGAACAAGCCTTTACAAAACAAAATATAAAAACGTCTGCTAAGTTCTCTACTGCGCTGGGAATTAAATATTTATACACCAACAGAAAATGACACTTCTAACGAAGCTAGAACATGTTTAATACTTCGTATGAATACCCTTACGATGTATTACTCCTCACAACCTCCGTGGCATGGAATAGACCAATTTTCTTGTAGTTTCCGACGTGATACCTTCCCATTTACATCTACATCTACATCTACATGACTACTCTGCAATTCACATTTAAGTGCTTGGCAGAGGGTTCATCGAACCACAATCATACTATCTCTCTACTATTCCACTCCCGAACAGCGAGCGGGAAAAACGAACACCTAAACCTTTCTGTTCGAGCTCTGATTTCTCTTATTTTATTTTGATGATCATTCCTACCTATGTAGGTTGGGCTCAACAAAATATTTTCGCATTCGGAAGAGAAAGTTGGTGACTGAAATTTCGTAAAAAGCTCTCGCCGCGACGAAAAACGTCTATGCTGTAATGACTTCCATCCCAACTCGTGTATCATATCTGCCACACTCTCTCCCCTATAACGCGATAATACAAAACGAGCTGCCCTTTTTTGCACCCTTTCGATGTCCTCCGTCAATCCCACCTGGTAAGGATCCCACACCGCGCAGCAATATTCTAACAGAGGACGAACGAGTGTAGTGTAAGCTGTCTCTTTAGTGGACTTGTTGCATCTGCTAAGTGTCCTGCCAATGAAACGCAACCTTTGTCTCGCCTTCCCGACAATATTATCTATGTGGTCCTTCCAACTGAAGTTGTTCGTAATTTTAACACCCAGGTACTTAGTTGAATTGACAGCCTTGAGAATTGTACTATTTATCGAGTAATCGAATTCCAACGGAGTTCTTTTGGAACTCATGTGGATCATCTCACACTTTTCGTTATTTAGCGTCAACTGCCACCTGACACACCATACAGCAATCTTTTCTAAATCGCTTTGCAGCTGATACTGGTCTTCGGATGACCTTACTAGACGGTAAATTACAGCATCATCTGCGAACAGTCTAAGAGAACTGCTCAGATTGTCACCCAGGTCATTTATATAGATCAGGAACAGTAGAGGTCCCAGGACGCTTCCCTGGGGAACACCTGATATCACCATTCTCGAAGGAGACCCTCTTTCAAAGAGGCCTTACTACGGATGTCGTGTTATCTCACTCGTGTTTCCAGCTCACTCCGCAAGTGTTCGATGGGATTCAGGTCCGGACTCTGAGCTGGTGTTTTAAGAGTGCGTGGAGTGTTGTAGAGGAACCACAGGCGGACAATTTGCGCCGTATGTTTGGGATCATTGTCCTGTTGGAAGTAATAATTTCTAGTAAGACCCAAGGCGTCAACACACTATTGTAAGTTCTGTTTGAGAACGTTTATATACACTAATCTGTCATTGGTACATTCCGCAAACACTAGTTTTCCGACACCGGAGGCTGATACACGGTGTTTCAAAAATGACCGGTATATCTGAAACGGCAATAAAAACTAAACGAGCAGCGATAGAAATACACCGTTTGTTGCAATATGCTTCGGACAACAGTACATTTTCAGGCGGATAAACTTTCGAAATTACAGTAGTTACAATTTTCAACAACAGATGGCGCTGCAAGTGATGTGAAAGATATAGAAGACAACGCAGTCTGTGGGTGCGCCATTCTGTACGACATCTTTCTGCTGTAAGCGTGTGCTGTTCACAACGTGCAAGTGTGCTGTGGACAACATGGTTTATTCCTTAGAACAGAGGATTTTTCTGGTGTTGGAATTCCACCGCCTAGAACACAGTGTTGTTGCAACAAGAAGAAGTTTTCAACGGAGGTTTAATGTAACCTTAGGACAGAAAAGCGATACAATAAAGGATCTGTTTGAAAAATTTCTACGGACTGGGAACGTGATGGAAAGGTAGGGCGACCGCGTACGGCAACCACAGAGGGCAACGCGCAGTTTGTGCAGCAGGTGATCCAACAGCGGCCTCGGGTTTCCGTTCGCCGTGTTGCAGCTGTGGTCCAAATGACGCCAACGTCCACGTATCGTCTCATGCGCCAGAGTTTACACCTCTATGCATACAAAATTCAAACGCGGCAACCCCTCAGCGCGGCTACCATTGCTGCACGAGAGACATTCGCTAACGATATAGTGCACAGGATTGATGACGGCGATATGCATGGGGGCAGCATTTGGATTACTGACGAAGCTTATTTTTACCTGGACGGCTTCGTCAATAAACAGAAGTGGCGCATATGGGGAACCGAAAAGCCCCATGTTGCAGTCCCATCGTCCCTGCATCCTCAAAAAGTACTGGTCTGGGCCGCCATTTCTTCCAAAGGAATCATTGGCCCATTTTTCAGATCCGAAACGATTACTGCATCACGCTATCTGGACATTCTTCGTGAATTTGTGGAGGTACAAACTGCCTTAGACGACACTGCGAACACCTCGTGGTTTATGCAAGAGGGTGCCCGGCCACATCGCACGGCCGACGTCTTTAATTTCCTGAATGAATATTTCGATGAGGGTGCGATTGCTTTGGGCTATCCGAAACATACAGGAGGTGGCGTGGATTGGCCTCCCTATTCCCCAGACATGAACCCTTGTAACTTCTTTCTGTGGGGCCACTTGAAAGACCAGGTGTACCGCCAGAATCCAGAAACAATTGAACAGCTGAAGCAGTACATCTCATCTGCATGTGAAGCCATTCCGCCAGACACGTTGTCAAAGGTTTCGGGTAATTTCATTCAGAGACTACGCCATATTATTGCTACGCATGGTGGATATGTGGAAAATTTCGTACTATAGAGTTTCCCAGACCGCAGCGCCATCTGTTGTTGACAATTGTAACTACTGTAATTTCGAAAGTTTGTCTGCCTGAAAATACACTGTTGTCCCAAGCATATTGCAACAAACGGTGTATTTCTATCGCTGCTCGTTTCGTTTGTATTGCCGTTTCAAATATACCGGTCATTTTTGAAACACCCTGTATACAGCCCCATACCATCACTTCCGTGGTTCACCGTGGGTTGAATGTTGTTTCGGTCGAGGTCTGTATCCTACCATCATTGTGCACGATATTAAATTTGCTTTCATCACTAAACAATACAGTATCCCAGAAATCTGCTGTATTGGATACATGCTGTTTCGCGAATTCCATCCGCCACTTCCTGTTCTTTTTGCTGATGTAGGGCTTTCGTCTCGGGACCCTGGCTCTGTAGCCCGAACGATTGAGAGGTACGAACTGCCTTTGGAGTGATGTCCTGTCGGAAGTGGTCGTGTACATATGCGAATAGTGCCGACACTGTCGTTTTAGGGTTTTTCTGGATGATTTTTAGTAGTATTCTGGTCTCTCTTGTTGTAAGCTTCTGTGGACGAACGTGTCGTTCACTGTTTGTTACTACATGTCTGTCCTTATATCGCTTAACAATAGATTGCACAGCCGCTCGGCTTCGTCCTATGATGTTCGCAATTTCGGCATACGACTTGTGTTGAAGATATTGGGCGACAACGGTGTTTCGTTCTTCAATGGTCGTTTCCTTCTCCTTGCGGCCCATTCTGCTGTTCCACGGTACCCAAGTCCGACGTGCTGTTGCTTCACCGCCGCCACACGACTACACAAGTGTGGCTTGCACTCCGGGGCTGCGTCAGCCGTTTGTTTGGTTGAAAGTAGTCCGCTGTATGAATACATTTTTCCCTGTCGCAGGCCGTGCGGAGTGTAACATATTTTATTTTCCCAGAATAGATTCATGGCATACGGGAAGCTTCATTACCAAGTACATGGTTATCTGACGCTACATCATCGTACTTGTTCGTATCGGCGCTGTGGGTGATTTACTATTCCAACACACCATCGTAATTTGTCACTACCTACTGTATGAATACTTATTTCCATGACTGTAGCTCCCTTTTTAGGAGTCATAGACAACCGCTCATTCGACATAAGATCCATGTCTAAAGACCAGAAGATGGCGCACGTCACACCAAAACACAGGAAAAGAAATAGGAGTAATTCACTAAACTAAAGATCCATATCAATGACATCGATTTGGAGTAGGACTGTGGAACATGAACTACCTCGAACAAAACGCTTCATTGGCGCATAACCAGTACCTATTCAGATTCTTATGAAACACAGCTGGCCCTCTATTCACACGAAGTAAAGAATGGGACTGAAATGGGATCTCAAGTTTATTGCATATTTGTAGACTTCGAGAAGGCTTTTGACACGATTCCCCACAAGCGACTTCTAACCAAACTACATGCTGATGAAGCGTCTCAGTTCTGCGACTGGATTCGTGATTTACTGACATGAAGCTCACTGTTCATAGTAACTGTTCATCTAGTGAAATAAACGCGATATCTTGGGTTACCGAAGCAAATGTTGTAGTTCCTCTGCTGTTTCAGACCTAAAAAAAAAGTAAGTTGCACTTGTCGTCCCGCGCTAACACCACTGTGCAACTAGAGTGGCGCATTCTAGAGGAGAGCCGGCAAGGTTGGCCTAGCGGTTCTAGGCGCTACAGTCTGGAACCGCACGACCACTACGTCGCAGGTTCGAATCGTGCCTCTGGCATGGATGTGTGTGATGTCCTTAGGTTAGTTAGTTTTAAGTACTTCTAAGTTCTAGGGGACTGATCATCTCAGAAGTTAAGTCCCGTAGTGCTCAGAGCCATTTGAACCAATTCTAGAGGAGAGTACGCGTTGCTGAAGGCACATCTCTGCTACAGCACGGATAATAGCTGTATCACAGTATATGAATGAAATGACACGCACCTGTAATCCTACTTCAAAGCTGAAGTACGCTGGAGAGTACGTCTATACTGCACACACATTCACCGTGAAATTCTGGCGGTATATGGACCAAATGCAATGTCGCCTCCGGCCGTATTGAAATGGTTCCAAGAATTTGACACAGATCGCACAGACACGAGATATGTTGATCAGGGAAAAAGGCAGCAGCGAGAAGAGACAACAATCGCCAGGCAGTCTTTTAGGCAAAAAAATTTCCAACAATGAGGACGTTCATGCAGCAGTTCTCTGTAACCATGCAGCAGATTTCTGTCGTCGAGGAATTAAACGATTCGTAGAACATGCCGATCGCTGTTTACGGAGTCTAGGTCAATATGTTGACAAATAGTGTCCTGTACCTGTGTCTCTTGAAGTGTAGTGCAGCACTCAATAAAAGTTAGGTGGACTGTCATAATAATGTATAACGTACTTTTTTAAGTTCTCTCTATACAGACAGTATATCCATAGTTCGGACAAGAAGAGAATAGAAGCTTTCGAAATGTGGTACTACATCAGAATGCTGAAGATTAGATGGGTAGATCACATAACTAATGAGGAGGTAGTGAATAGAATTGGGGAGAAGAGAAGTTTGTGGCACAACTTGACTAGAAGAAGGGATCAGTTGGTAGGACATGTTCTGAGGCATCAAGGGATCACCAATTAATTATTGGAGGGCAGCGTGGAGGGTAAAAATCGTAGGAGACCAACAGATGAATACACTAAGCAGATTCAGAAGGATGTAGGCTGCAGTAAGTACTGGGAGATGAAGCACCTTGCACAGGCTAGAGAAGCATGGAGAGCTGCATCAAACCAGTCTCAGGACTGAAGACCACAGCAACAACAGGAGAGTATCTGAGAAAGCTGCCTTATATTGTTTGCACTTGATGCTGATGAAAAGATAAAATGAATCGTAAAATGATTCAGAGATCTGTATTGTGCTAAAAGTGGCAGTTGGCCATAAATAATGAAAAGTGTGTGTTCCTCCACATGAGCACAAAAAAAATACCATCCATTAAATTTCGGCTACACGATAAATCACATAAATTTAAATGTTGTAGATTCAATAAATACTACCAACAACTAATGTGGAAACCATAATACAGAAAATTTTGTGGGAAAGGCGAATCAAGACTTCGTTTTAGTTACAGACGCTTAGGAGATGCAACAGACCTACTAAAGAAACTGCGTAAATTACTCTTGTCCGTCCTCCTCTGGTGTACTGCTGTGCGCTAAGGGGAAGTACTGACGGAGATTATAGAAAAGGTTCAAAGAAGTATAGTTCGTTTTGCATTATCACGGCTTAGGGGAGAGACGTCATGGTTATGATACGCAAGTTGGGATGGCAATCATCAAAACAAAGACGTTTTTCGTTGCGGCGAGACCTTTTCATGACATAACGGTCACAAAATTTCTCATCCGTACACAAAAACATTTTGTTGGCTTGCACCTACATAGTGAGAAATGACAACTGTAATAAAAAAAAAGGTTTAAATGTAGGAAAACTGTGATAAATATGGCCTGAAGTGAGGTTTGTTCCCGATTTTATTTGACTCATTTTCATTTCATTTCATTTCATTCCATTTGTAAAAGCAAAGGTATTCATTTGTTTCGAAGAACCACTACCGTTGCTGTGATATTGGACTCAAGCGCATGGTCGTAACACAGCGTTCGTTGTCAAAGACACTCATAACAGCAGTTTTTCCGTTAGAAACGATCCGAAGATATCTGAGTTTTTCCGTCACCTAGGCATAGGCAGAACTGAATCAGTGATAATAGCTGGGTTCGTGAGAACAGTGTTACCTACTGCTTGATCAGCATACAGATTCGATGAAATAAGGATGGATTACAACAGAGCTTCAATCTCTTCTCAGTTCCTGCCCCCTTCAAGTCCTTCGACACATAGAACTGCACCGTAGTTACCGTGTGAATATTAGAAAAATTTTCGCTCATCGTATTTTATTCCTGATAACTTCAAAATTCCGATGTTTATGTTGTTGGCGATATTGTTAACCATTTTTTCTACATCTAGTAATGCTATAAATGTGTATTTACCTTAATTCAAACAGTCTTTTAAGGCTAAGGTAAAGTGTAAGGTCAGTATTTCTTCATGTATTCTTACACTTCTCCAGAACCCAAATTGTTCTTTCCCCGTCAGCCTCTAACAGTAGTTAACAGGTACGTACCTCTAATTCAGCTTCTCGTGAGAGTATATAATTTATAATGTTCTTTGGAAACATGAGAAGAAAGTACACTCGGGTATGCATATTACACTACTGGCCATTAAAGTTGCTACACCGCGAAGATGACGTACTACAGATGGGAAATTTAACCGACAAGAAGAAGATGCTGTGATATGCAAACGATTAGCTTTTCAGAGCATTCACACAAGGTTGGCGCCGGTGGCGAAACCTACAACGTTCTGACATGAGGAAAGTTTACAACCGATTTCTCATACACAAACAGCAGTTGACCGGCGTTGCCTAGTGAAACGTTGTGATGCCTCGTGTAAGGAGGAGAAATGCGTACCATCACGTTTCCGACTTTGATAAAGGTCGGATTGTAGCCTATCGCGATTGCGGTTTATCGTATCGCGACATTGCTGCTCGCGTTGGTCGAGATACAATGACTGTTAGCAGAATATGGAATCGGTGCGTTCAGGAGGGTAATACGGAACGCCGTGCTGGATCCCAAAGGCCTCGTATCACTAGCAGTCGAGAGGACAGGCATCCTATCGGCATGGCTGTAACGGCTCGTGCAGCTACGTCTCGATCCCTGACGTTTGCAAGACAACAACCATCTGCACGAACAGTTCGACGACGTGTGCAGCTGCATGAATTATCAGCTCGGAGACAATGGCTGCGGTTACTCTTGAGGCTGCATCACAGACAGGAGCGCCTGCGATGGTGTACTCAACGACGAACCTGGGTGCACGAATGGCAAAACGCCATTTTTCGGATGAATCCAGGTTCTGTTTACAGCATCATGATGGTCGCATGCGTGTTTGGCAACATCGCGGTGAACGCACATTGGAAGCGTGCATTCTTCATCGCCATACTGGCGTATCACCCTGCGTGATGGTATGGGGTGCCATTGGTTACACGTCTCGGTCACCTCTTGTTCGCATTCACGGCACTTTGAACAGTGGACGTTACATTTCAGATGTGTTACGACCCGTGGCTCTACCCTTTATTCGATCCCTGCGAAACCCCACATTTCAGCAGGATAATGCACGACCGCATGTTGCAGGGCCTGTGCGGGCCTTTCTGGATACAGAAAATGTTCGACTGCTGCCCTGGCCAGCACATTCTCCAGATCTCTCACCAATTGAAAACGTCTCGTCACAATACGCGTCACTACTCTTGATTACCTGTGGTATCGTGTTGAAGCTGCTTGGGCAGCTGTACCTGTACACGCCATCCAAGCTCTGTTTGACTCAATGCCCAGGCGTATCAAGGCCGTTCTTACGACCAAAGGTGGTTGTTCTTGGTACTGATTTCTCAGGATCTATGCACCCAAATTGCGTGAAAATGTAATCACATGTCAGTTCTAGTATAATATATCTGTCCAATGAATACCCATTTATCATCTGCATTTCTTCTTGGTGTAGCAATTTTAATGGCCAGTAGTGTATTCTGGACACTGTACTAAGTTGGTACCAAACGTAAACAGAATGCCAGCTCATGAAGCGAACAAACTGTAGGTAAAAATCTTAAATTTAGTTTCTTTTTAATTTTAAATTATGTGCATACCACAACTGTACAAATTTCTCTGTGTTAAACGTCGATGATACTAAATGTACTTCCTACTAAGTACAGAGAAAATAAAAGGTTCCGCAGACATACATAGTAAATATAGCGATACTGATGTTGCATAGGAACAGAGGGACCGAAATAAACTTAAAGGGGCGTTGATCGAGTTGGTAAAAAGTGATCGAAAATGAAACAGAGGTACGCAGCTGCAAAAGACAATCCGAGTCCCTACTGTGGTAGCGGAAGGATTGGGGCATAGTGCAGTTTTTTTAATGACATCTCTTTCTAGAGGAAGTCCAGGAACTTTGCAGCATCTGATACTGCGAGAAAAATTTCGAACCCAGTATTCATCGAGTTAATTCCGATGTTCCACCAGCACAGAGCGGAAATTAAACGGAAGCTCGTTAACAGAGTCAACGAAGGCAGCGCAGGAAGGACCCACCCCTAGCATTTGTCAGAGACAGGGCAGCGCCGCCAACGTTACACGACTACAAACAGCGCTGGCTAAATTAGAACGCTCATGCAAGTGAAACAAAGCGCCCTTATGTAATATCATTATATAAGATATGAAACTAAATAAGAAATACTTAGATTTACTTTTTATGGTATTAAGAAAGAATCTCAAGTGATCTGGAACATATTTGTAGGAAAACAGCGATCTTGTGGTATTATGACTTATTTCAATACGCACAGTCGCGACCGCATTTAAGTTGTTTATCTTTATTTGCAGATGACCGCTTTCGATCTTCTAGGAGATAATCTTCAGAATTTACACTCTATGAAGAGGAATAAAACCTAATGTTACAGTTACAGTCGAAAAGGACACTAAAATAAAGAACGTAGTAAAAAAGCCCAGCGGTATACCATGAAAGATATCAGAGGTCGTTGAGCATTTCAAATGAGAATTAGGCAACGATTGACGGAAATAGGGAAAAGAAATACGGTACAACATAATGGGTAGTCTTGAGGAATGAAAACGTAGCGACAGTAGAGGACCAGATAGAAAAAACCACAACGGCCAATAAAAATTCTTGAGAATATAAGAAGTGCTGAATTTAACTGATAAAAGGAAGAAATATAAAAATGCAGAAAATGAAGCACGCAAAAAGAGCCACAGAGGTTTAAAAATGGGATGAAGGAAAGTGCAAAATGGCTAAGCAGGATTGGCTAGAAGATAAATGCAAGATTGTAAAAGCATGCATGACTGTGGGAATAACAGATGCGACCTGTTGGCAAATCAAAGAGGTCTTTGGAGAAAAGAGAGTCGCCTGTATGAATATCAAGAGCTTAGATAACAAAGCGGTACTAAACAAAGAAGGGAAAAGTCAAGCGTCGTCGGTATATTCAGAAGGGAAATAAACTTGAATACAATACTACAGAAGAATCTGACAGAGCCCTGAACGACCTAATTCGAAGGAAGTCATCTGAAATAGACGACATTCACTTGGTATTAGTGACATCCTTGGGAGAATCAGCCATGGCAAAAACTATATGACCTGGCATGCAAGATAAATGGAAAAGGCCAAAAACCCTTAGACTTCAAGAAGAATGTAATAATACCAAGTTAAAAAAAAAAAGAAATATGCTGACAAGTGTGAATACAACCGAACTATCAGTTTAATCATTCACGGCTGCAAAATACTGACACGAGTATTTCCAGATGAATGGAAAAACCGCTAGAGGTTAACCAATCAGTTTGTTGTAGAAACAATTGAAAAGCCAAGATAGCTTAAATATTGTTTACTGGATGACCGGTTTCAACATACTAAAGGTGCCATCATCGGATCTGAGTGTAGCTTAACATTGGTTCAGAAATATTAAGCTACATTCAGAGTCGATGATAGCATCTTTAGTGTGTTGGAGCCGATCATCCAGTAAACAGTATTTAAGCGATCTTGGCTTTTGAATTATTTCTTCAATGAGTTTTGGTTTCGGAGAAATGTAGGACGTACAGGGTCATGCCAACCAAATGGCTTGTCTTAGAATATAGACTGTAGGAACACAAAGCAAGTTCCTAGCATTTGTAGATTTAGAGAAAGATTTAGACAGTAGTGTAGTCACTTGTTCTTAACCATTCATAATGGATAAGCTTAATCTGTTTACTTGCTTAGTTACGGATACTTGAACAGGGTTTCGTTTGTTACAGTTACGTCAGTTTACAGGATTCCTATCAACGAGAGCTCTGTGCAAACGTGGCATGGATTGCCGTAAATGTAGCTGTTTATTGTTCACTTTTAGCATTGCTTTGTAGCTCCTGCTCTTTCTTACAGTCTCTACTGCGGCTCGTGTTGAGTTTATTTTGACTTAAGGACCAGACCGGCGGTTGCAGCATACGGTTGATTTAACGTGACACACGTGAAATGTGGTTTCAGCGCGGTCACTTTTCCATAATGCCTCTGATGAAACATGTACAGCAGATGTGCTGCCTTATAACTTACAGCATCTTGGACATGTACACTTTGTATTGATTTTAGGTGTGTTCGTTATAGTCTACAGGGTGGTCAGAAAATGTGTGAAATGCTTGTAGGGATGTTACAGGGCAGGTTGTACTGAGACATAAATGTTAAGAAAGAAATTCGATACGTTGCGCCGTTTCAGAGATATTTAGCATTGAAGTTAGCCAATCAGATCGTCGCGCGCGTAAATGCAAGTTTCAGCTAACGAGACAAAGCACTCGTTGGGCGACCCCGCCCCTGGCAGGCCGCTTAAATGCGAGCGCGCCACGCCCCGATTGGCTAACTTCAATGCTAAATAACTCGGAAACGGAGCAACGTATCGAATTTTTTTCTTAACATTTATGTCTCAGCACAACCTGCCTGGTAACATCCCTACGAGCATTTCACACGTTTTCTGACCACCCTGTATATATGAAACTTCCTGGCAGATTAAAACTGTGTCCCGGACCAAGACTCGAACTCGGGACCTTTGCCTTTCGCGGGCAAGTGCTCTACCAACTGAGCTACCCATGCACGAATCACGCCCCGTCCTCACAGCAATATCCTTTCCTTCAGGAGTGCTAGTTCTGCAAGGTTCGCAGGAGAGCTTCTGTAAAGTTTGGAAGGTAGGAGACGAGATACTGGCAGAAGTAAAGCTGTGAGGACGGGGCGTGAGTCGTGCTTGGGTAGCTCAGTTGGTAGAGAACTTGCCCGCAAAAGGCAAAGAAAGGTCCCGATTCGAGTCTTGGTCCGGCACACAGTTTTAATCTGCCAGGAAGTTTCATATCAGCGCACACTCCGCTGCAGAGTAAAAATCTCATTCTGGATCCTGTATATATATTTTTGACTTAAATGCTTTTGTACTATGAGTAGCTTTTCGTGAGTCTTTACTGTTCAGACATGCGGTTTCATTTTTAATTTGCAGTTGAACCTGAAGATGGGACTCACACCCCGAAACTGGGATATGTAAGACTGCAGTGATAAAAATTTTGTGCAACTGCCGCGAAAGCTTCGGTTACGTACAATCTACATGACAGTTGTGGATGTTCTGCTAATAGAAATTGATAATATTTATTAGACTATACTGCCTGACATTCAGAGCGGGGGGGAAATAAACGGAGCGGAAATTTATGTCAACTTGTACAGAAACCAGACTGGAATTATAAGAATCGAAGGATGTTACCGGTAAGACGTAGTTGACGAGAGGGTAAGACAGGATTGTAGCCTATCCTCGAGGTTATTCAGTCAGCGCATTGAGCAATTTGTGTAGAAAACCGAGGAGAAATTTGGACAGGTAACTGATGTTTTCTGATAACACTGTAATTCTGTCAGAGACGTCAACGGGCATGGAATAGCCGTTGAACGGAATAGATTGTGTCTTGCAAATAGCTTGTAAGATGAATAGCAACAGAAGAAAACAAGGGTAACGGAATAAAGCGGAATTAAATCATGTGATGCTGAAGGAATTAAATTACGATATGAGAAGCTAAAAGTATACGATGAGCTTTGCTGGTTGGGCAGAAAAATGGCTGTCGTTGACAGAAGTGGAGAGGCGGAGGAGAGTAATGTTTTAAAGTCCCGTCGACAATGATGTCATTAGAGACGGAGCACAAGCTCGGATTGGGGAAGGACAGTGGAAGGAAATCGGCCATGCCCGTTCAAAGGAACGATCACAGCATCTGCCTGAGGCGAGTTAGGGAAATCGTGGAAAACCTAAACCAGCATGGCCGGCCGCTGGTTTGAGTCGTCGTCCTCCAGGATGCAAGTCTAGTGTGCTAACCACTGCGCCACCTCGCTCGGTTTTAACTGTAACAAAAGAAACACTATTCAAGTATCCGTAACTAAGCAGCCAAACCAGATTCAGCTTATCCGCTATGGATGGTTAAGAACCCGTGACTATTCATTCGATATAATGTTGTCAAAAGCTTTCTCTAAATCCACAAATGCTAGGTAGTGGAGAAGACATAAATTGTAGCCCTACAATGGCAATAAAAACATTTCTGAAAAAGATAAATTTGTTAACACCGAATAAATATTTAAATGTTTGGAAGTCTTTTCTGCAGGTATTTTTCTCTGAAATCTAGCCTTGTACGGAAGTAAAACGTGGTAGTGTTGTGCTACACAAGAATTTTGAAGATTAGTTGGTTAGATCGAATAACTAATGAGGGAGTACTGGAGCTATTATAATTAGGGGAAAACAGAAACTATGGTGCACCCGCAGGAAAAGAAGGGCTCTCTTGAAGCTGCGCATTGTGAGGCGTCAGGGAATCGGTCAATTTGATAACCGTGAGAAACGTGGGATGAGAGGGGGGTAGAGAAGGGGAGTTGCAAATTGTAGAGAGAACCCAATAAGGAGTTCCGAATGGATGTAGGCTGCAGCAGTTATGAAGAGGTGAAAAGGCCTTGCGAATGATGGACTAGATACTTACAAGTGCTGCGTAAAACCAGTCTTCGGTCACAAAGCTGAAGTAAAAAAATGTTGTCGACAGACATTTCTTTAATTCGCACTTGGATTGCACATTATTTTTTCATGGAGACACTGCTTTCCCTCCTTTGCTTAATTAGTTCCCCATCTGAGCTATTGATATTCATACATGTGGTCCTATTTCCTCCAAAGGGCTCTTACCATAGTGATATATGCCCTCTACATCCTTACATTTATTCTCTGGCCATCCCTGATTAGCCATTTTGCAGTTCTTGTCGATCGGATTTTTGAGACGTTTGTACTCATTTTCACCTGCTTTATTTACTGGATTTTTATATTTTCTCCTTTCATCAGTTAAATTCAATATCTCTTCTGTTACCCATTTGCCGGCTGAGGCGGCCGAGCGGTTCTAGGCGCTACAGTCTGGAACCGCGCGACCGCTACGGTCGCAGGTTCGAATCCTGCCTTGGGCATGGAAGTGTGTGATGTCCTTAGTTTGGTTAGGTTTAAGGTGTTCTAAGTTCTAGGGGACTGATGACCTCAGAAGTTAAGTCCCATAGTACTCAGAGCCATTTGTTACCCATTTGATCCTCTGCTGCCTTCACTATTTCATCTCTCAAAGCTACCCATTCTCCTTCTACTGCATTTCTCTTCCCTGTTATTGTCACTCGTTCCCTAATGCTCTCTCTGAAACTCTCTGCAACCTCTGGCTCTTTCAGTTTATCCAGGTCCCATCTCCCTAAACTCCTATCTTTCTCGCAGTTTCTTCAGTTTTAGTCTACAGTTCACAACCAATAAATTTTGGTCAGAGTGCAGGTCTGCCATTGGAAATGTTTTAGCAATTTAAATCCTGGTTCTTAAATCTCTGTCTTACCAGTACCTCTAGGCCTCTTCCGCGTATACAACCTTCTTTCATGATTCTTAAACCAAGTGTAGCTATGGTTAGGTTGTACTCTGTGCAAAATTCCACTGGGCGGCTTCCTCTTTCATTCCATATTCCATATTCACCTTTTTTCCTTCTCTTCCTTTTCCTACTATCGAATTCCAGTCCGCCATGAGTATTAAATTTTCATTTCCCGTAACTATCTGAATAATTTCTTTCATCGCATCATACATTGCTTCAGTCTTTTCATCATCTGAGGAGCTACCTGGCATATAAACTTGTACTATTGTGGCAGGGGTGGGGTACGTGTCTATCTTGGCTGCAATAATACGTCCACTTTGCTGTTCGTAGTACCTTATCTGCGCTCATATCTTTTTATTCATTATTAAACCTATTCCTTATTTGATTTTGTATCTATAACCTTGTATTCACCTGACGAGAAGTCATGTTCCTCCTGCCACTTAACTTCACTAATTCCCACTATATCTAACGTTAACCTGTACATTTCGCATTTTTAAATTTTTTCTAACCTACCTCCCACGCTCCGATCCGTAGAACGCCACTTTTCTTTCTCCTGATAACGATGTCCGCCTGAATAGTTCCCGCCCGGAGATCCGAATGGGGGACTATTTTACCTTCAGAATATTTTACCCAAGAGAACGCCATACAGTAAAGCTGGGTGCCACTGGGAAAAATTAGGGCTGTAGTTTCCCTTTGCTTTCAGCCGTTCGCAGTACCAGTGCAGCAAGGCCACAATAGTCAATCATCCAGACTGTTGCCCCTGCAACTACTGAAAAGGCTGCTGCCCCACTTCAGGATCCACGCGATTGCCTGGCTTCTCAACAGATACCCCTCCGTTGTGGTACACCTAAGGTAAGGCTATCTGCATCCCTGCGGCACACAAGCCTTTTCACCAACGGCGAGGTTCACAGTTCATGGGGGGAAGAGATGAATGGCCATACAAGGATCTTAACCGTCGTCCTACCGAATTCGAGTCCAGTGCGCTCACAACTGCACCGACACGTTCTATCTGGCAGTCACAATCGGATACTACACTCCTGGAAATGGAAAAAAGAACACATTGACACCGGTGTGTCAGACCCACCATACTTGCTCCGGACACTGCGAGAGGGCTGTACAAGCAATGATCACACGCACGGCACAGCGGACACACCAGGAACCGCGGTGTTGGCCGTCGAATGGCGCTAGCTGCGCAGCATTTGTGCACCGCCGCCGTCAGTGTCAGCCAGCTTGCCGTGGCATACGGAGCTCCATCGCAGTCTTTAACACTGGTAGCATGCCGCGACAGCGTGGACGTGAACCGTATGTGCAGTTGACGGACTTTGAGCGAGGGCGTATAGTGGGCATGCGGGAGGCCGGGTGGACGTACCGCCGAATTGCTCCACACGTGGGGCGTGAGGTCTCCACAGTACATCGATGTTGTCGCCAGTGGTCGGCGGAAGGTGCACGTCCCCTTCGACCTGGGACCGGACCGCAGCGACGCACACATGCACGCCAAGACCGTAGGATCCTACGCAGTGCCGTGGGGGAACGCACCGCCACTTCCCAGCAAATTAGGGACACTGTTGCTCCTGGGGTATTGGCGAGGACCATTCGCAACCGTCTCCATGAAGCTGGGCTACAGTCCCGCACACCGTTAGGCCGTCTTCCGCTCACGCCCCAACATCGTGCAGCACGCCTCCAGTGGTGTCGCGACAGGCGTGAATGGAGGGACGAATGGAGACGTGTCGTCTTCAGCGATGAGAGTCGCTTCTGCCTTGGTGCCAATGATGGTCGTATGCGTGTTTGGCGCCGTGCAGGTGAGCGCCACAATCAGGACTGCATATGACCGAGGCACACAGGGCCAACACCCGGCATCATGGTGTGGGGAGCGATCTCCTACACTGGCCGTACACCTCTGGTGATCGTCGAGGGGACACTGAATAGTGCACGGTACATCCAAATCGTCATCGAAGCCATCGTTCTACCATTCCTAGACCGGCAAGGGAACTTGCTCTTCCAACAGGACAATGCACGTTCGCATGTATCCCGTGCCACCCAACGTGCTGTAGAAGGTGTAAGTCAACTACCCTGGCCAGCAAGATCTCCGGATCTGTCCCGCATTGAGCATGTTTGGGACAGGATGAAGCGTCGTCTCACGCGGTCTGCACGTGCAGCACGAACGCTGGTCCAACTGAGGTGCCAGGTGCAAATGGCATGGCAAGCCGTTCCACAGGACTACATCCAGCATGTCTACGATCGTCTCCATGGGAGAATAGCAGCCTGCATTGCTGCGAAAGGTGGATATACACTGTACTAGTGCCGACATTGTGCATGCTCTGTTGCCTGTGTCTATGTGCCTGTGGTTCTGTCAGTGTGATCATGTGATGTATCTGACCCCAGGAATATGTCAATAAAGTTTCCCCTTCCTGGGACAATGAATTCACGGTGTTCTTATTTCAATTTCCAGGAGTGTATGAAAAGCTTCCACATAGAGACCGTAGATGTTGCTGAAGTGCCCAATAATTTTAATCGGAAGCAGGAGGGGGAGGCTATATAGAGACAGTAAAAGTTACTAAACATACCGCCCGCATCTCGTGGTCATGCGGTAGCGTTCTCGCTTCCCGCGCCCGGGTTCCCGAGTTCGATTCCCGGCGGGGTGAGGGATTTTCTCTTCCTCGTGATGGCTGGGTGTTGTGTGTTGTCCTTAGGTTAGTTAGGTTTAAGTAATTCTAAGTTCTAGGGGACTGATCACCATAGATGTTAAGTCCCATAGTAGTCAGAGCCATTTGAACTAAACATACCTATCATTTTAAGTAGGAGGGTGTGGAAGTTAACGGTAACTGGATTACGGTGCTAAAGAACATGTGTACTATTTTCTCACCAAGGGTTGACAGTATTGGAGGACGACATCAGCTGAGGACTAGCTACTGTACTCGAGTGTTCAAAACATGAGTCGTCACGCCTCTGCGCGGAATCATGCGGAAACGGAATTTTTAAGGTAAGGCCTCGGACACGACCAACCGATTGAGATCATATTTGGCAGGTCGCCTTAGTGCAACCTCCTTTTTTTAAGAAAATCGGCCCTAAATTCCATGACGCACAATCGACTCAAAAATGACGGGACCGATAGATAACTGAAAATTCAGCAATTTTCATCATTACGTATGGGGTTCGGAAACGTGTATTTTCCTTCAAATCGAGAAAATAAACATTATCAATAAGGTACATCCTGATAAATAAAGGCACAGCTGGCATAGCGACGAAGGCATTTGCCTGGACCGCTGAGAACTTGTGTTCGATTCCCAAACGAATTCTGTAGTTTTTGTAATTTTTTTCATCGAAATTGAGACGAATCGATTTATTAATAAGGTAAGTGCATCAATAAGGAATAATAAAAAGGTAGGTAAATTAATTTCTGTAAGTATTTTGATTAGTAAAGAATTAAAATTTTAAACCCCATTTTATGAAAACAATTCCGAGTAAGGCTGCTACGAATTTGTCACAAGGGATTATAGACAACCAACCGCGCAATGTTCTTCTACAGCCAGTTACGGGACCGAATTTTATTTTGATGTTTCAGAATTGCAATGTTTCCTGGGAAAGCAACGGAAATTGCCTACCCGCGCTGATGCAACAACGATTCATGATCAACTTCCAGCACCGACTTTTCAGGCGGTGTTATTGCAAGCCTGATATGCATCGAAATTAATTTCCCAAAGCCTCCCCACCAACGAAAACGTCCAACATGGTTCATTGTAGCGGGGGGGGGGGGGGGGGGGGGGAGTGGCATCATTAGTATGGTAACATAATTTTTCGCTAAGGCCTTCTTGGATGAATGGTTTTCAATTTTATTGGTACATCATATTTGTTTGAATACTCAAGCTTTCGGCAACTCCCTCTTTCATCGTCGTCAGAAGAGAATTGTCGACGTCCGCCACATTTACGTTCTTATGTAGTTGGCCTTATACACACTTATAACTCAATGGGCAAAGCTTTTATCACCCAGCATAAAAGAGGGTAGAAACGCTGTAATATAGAACTGATCAAGAACTTGTGAAAGCGTTCACACAGACCTCCCCCACCTGCGTCACATGCTGCATGTGGTCCAAGGCAAGTATCACTGAGGTCCAAGAAGTGAGCATCTATCACACGACCAATAAAAAAAATTCCATAAAATTATATTTATGTAACGTTGCGATAAGTTGAATGATTTCAATACGAAACTCGTGCCACGCGATACTATTTTCTCTCTCTCTCTCTTTCTTATCTCAGTGGTTATTATTATTAGAGTTAAGTATATTATGTGCGGCCTAAAAGTACTTGTCTTCCTCCACTGTGGCCCAGGTATGCTAAGGGGTTGGGCACCCCTGCTCTACAGCTTGTCTAAAATCCACTAAGAAGGCATTGCAACACAACCTACCATTAATGCTATACTTTCTACAACATACAGGCTCGCGAAATATTTAGAAAGTTACTAACGACAATAGTTGGCCGTTGTGACCATCGGATTAAAAAGTTCCAAAATTTTTGACACAATTAAACAAGTCAGAATTGATCTAGACGTATCATGGCCTGTTTGAATGTGGTCTTTCTGAGATTATCAGATTGCTTTCCTCCGACACTGTCAGATTATTTCATCAGTTTCTGACCAACACCTACTTCTTTTGTAGTGGTAAATTGTACGAAAGAACTAATTTAATAACCATGGCTTCTCGTTTATCTGTTTCTGAGGTTAATTTCTTTTGGGCGCATTCCGAAGAACACGCCCTAATTCAGCTTCGCTTCAACCATCCTTCTTCTTTTGTTATGTTGATGATCACAAGGTACTGAGGCTGTTCACATGTTCATCGATCATATGAATAATATCCACACTAATATCAAGTTCCCTGTTGAGAAGGAGAGAGAGAGAACAGGAATATTATCTTTTTAAATCTTTGATTTGAACGAAATTCGGATATGAATCTCGTGCACTGTTGTTTGCCGGATGCAAACACACATAACTCAATGAGCAAAGATTTTAGCAACCAGCCTAAAAGAGGGTAAATAAGCTGTTATATAGAACTAAAACTGTTTCTGCCAAGAACCACCTACTTTCCGAGACCAGATATATATTGAAAAAATTGATGTGAAAGAACTGCTACAAGTTAACAACGTACCAAGTTAGCCATTTCTAAGAAACTAAAACATGTGGATAATCGTCACAAGATGATTAGTCTGTAACACTCCTTTCCTTTTCCAGAGTGCATCAAATATAATAGGCAGAGACCTGGTCAGATAAGATATTCATTCTATTTTCCGACCACCCAAGAATTTTGTAGATGCGGCACACATTAATTACAACCTTGGTTTCAATATTTCTGGAATTTAAAAATGCTTGTTAGTATGGCAGCAGATATATTGGCAAATGTACATATGTACGACTTCAGAACATCAAACATGAGGGAGCTAGAATCTGAACCGGCTATGTTCAAGCAAAGTAGTTTTGGGAAAAACTGCAATATTTATTTACACTAAAAATCATCAAAAGCAGTCTCGATCGCGTTTTCAGATTTTTGGTGGTCTGAGGAAAGGGCCCAGAGCGATTAATAACAAATAAAAAAGCTGAAAACGCGATCGACATTGTTTTATTGACTTTTAGCATTTTAGACTTATCGCTGTGCTCCAATTAAAGAATGCGTTCTAAAATATTTGAATCTATTCACGCATTGTTTCTTCACAATTTTCTTCCATTTATGTATGAAACAATTAAATTAGAAAGAAAAGAAATTAAAAATGGCTTTACTAGAAAGTGTGCGTAATTTATGATCACGATATGGAGCAATACCCTTCGAACATAGCAACTTTTTTTGATGGTGTTAAGCCACAGTCATACAATGCTTTTTTAAAAAGTAAACTACAATTTGACTGTGAATTGCTATGTTTATCTTTTGTACTACTGAGATTTCGGTTTTTATGCCATTATCAAGTTCATTGTTAAAAGTTGTTAGATAGTTATTAAGTCATATTTGTTAAGGCAGTGGGGACCAGATGCTGATGATTCGCTGTCACCAAACCACTGCACTTCTGCATACTATCCCACAGATGACTGTTATGAAAGTTGGAGATACCACTCCGCGTAAAAGCGGCTTCATCTGTGAATAGATGGATGACACAAATCCCGAAATCGTGGTTGGCTGGTGAAGAAACCAGTTAAGAAACTGCTCCCTATGTGGAAAGTCTGTCACTAGTAAACCCTGCACACGCTGTAAGTGATGAGGGTAGCAACAATTGCCAAGAGAACGTTCCTCACTGGCGTCTGGCTTACCCTGTACTGGCGGGCCAGCTGCCTGGTACTGACACGGAGGTCACCTTCCGCAGTGTTAACCGCATTTTCCTCGAAGTCTGGTGTCCGAGCATTTCTGGTACGTTCTTCGTGGTTTCCTGTTTTCTGAAACAATCCTGTATCAGAAAAAAGGCGAAACACGGCCTTCAGCCGCCAGTGTAGCTTGTGTTATAGTCAATTTTTTAAAATGATTGTTTAAAAAAGTATTTTGGTATTTTTAACATGTAATTCTCTTCCTCATTTGTGATTCAGGCCTTCAGCCATTAATTGTTCTGAAGTATTGCTCGTGGCCTTCAGCTGACAAATAATTTGAATTCTTTCTTAATAAGGCCTTCAGTCGTCAGTGTAGCTTGTGTTACAGTCACTTATTTTTTTTAAAAAATATTATTTTTAATAAATTATTTACTTAAATAAAGTTTATGTATTTACTGTGCAACCAACGGTAACTCATTAGGTCCCGTCCATACCTTTTCCTGCTCTCCATAAGTCCCACGTCTCAAAACTATAATTCGTAGCTGCATTTTAGTTATAAGGGACGATCAAAAAGTTTCAGGTCGAAGGCCGTACAGTCCAGAATCGGTATGCCAATGGGGCAACATTTCTTTGAGCACTGAGGCAATCATCCCACCGATGCGCCACGTTGATGACGCCTGCTTGGAAAATACTGTGTCGCACTTCTGCGTGAGGAAGTCAGCAACTGTCTGCCGCACATACCCGTCCGACAGGAGTCGTCGACCCTTCAAGTCCTCTTATTAGCAACCGAGGATGTGAGAGTTAGGGCTATAGGGCGAGTGTTCAAGTGTCTCCCACTTGGCGTAACTTCTGGATTACGATCTACCGGCACTATGTATCGAACCGCGACCAGGAAGGAACTTGGCACACCGCTTCACAATAGTGATTTTTGACAGACTTGCCCGCAACGCGTTCTCCATTCTCCAGTGGATTTCTACTGGTTTTTGTCCTCCGGCAACCAATGAAACAATAACATCACGTTGGTCCTGTTTGTGCGCATTTGGCAATTACATCGTCACAGTTCACGTTTCCGCATTTATTGCCACTAAAGTCCCTTGCGTACACGCCGGTGCTTATATGCCCTCATGGAAGTCGTGGTACGTTGCAAATACGCTGCAGCAACGCCCTCAGATAGAAACTTTTCTTATCACCCGTTACCACTGAAGCGCCAGTGAAACTGGCATGGGCATGTGTAGTCAAATACAGAGATATGTAAACAGGCAAAATATTTCGCTGCGGTCGGCAACGCCTATATAAGACAACTAGTGCCTGACGCAGATGTTATATCGGTTACTGCTGCTACAATGGCAGGTTATCAAGATTTAAGTGAACCTGAACGTGGTGTTAAAGTCGGTGCACGAGCGATGGGAAACAGCATCTCCGAGGTAGAGATGAAGTAGGGATTTTCCCGTACGACTGGTGAAACATCAAATCTCCGACATCGTTGCAGCCGGAAAAAGATTGCGCAAGAACGAGACCAATGACAACTGAAGAGAAACGTTCAAAGTGACATAAGTGCAACCCTTCCGCAAGTTGCTGCAGATCTCAGTACCATGCCATCAACAAGTGTAAGCGTGCGAACCATTCAACGAAATATCATCGATATGGGCTGTCGGATGACTGCACGACGCAAAGCTTTGAGACTCACCTGGGCCCATCTACACCGACATTGGACTGTTGATGACTGGAAACATGTTACCTGGTCGGACAAGTCACGTTTCAAATTGTATCGAGAGGATGGACGTGTATGTATATTGTGACAACCCCAAGGATCCATGGACCCTGCATACCAGCAGGAGACTGTTCAAGCTGGTGGAGCCTCTGTAATGGTGTGAGGGGTGTGCCGTTGGAGTGATATGGGGCCCTTGATACGTCTAGATACGACTCTCTCAGGTGACACATAAGTAAGCATCCTATCTGATCACCTGCATTCTTTCATGCCCTTTCTGCATTCAGACGGATTTGGCTAACTCCAGCAGGAAAACGCGACATCCCAAACATACAGAATTGCTACAGAGTGGATCCATGAACACTCTTTTGGGTTTAAACACATCCGCTGCCCACAAAACTCCCCAGACGTGACTTGGGCAACAACAATAGGAAAATGCGACATCGCACACGTCGAGAACTGCTACATAGTGGATCGAGGAACACTCTTCTGGGTTTAAACACATCCGCTGCCCACAAAACTCCCCAGACATGAAAATTATTGAGCATATCTGGGATATTTTGTAACGTGGTGTTCAGAAGAGACTCCGCGTCACGTTCTCTTACGGATTTATGGACAGCCCTGCAGGATTGACGGTGTCACTTCCCACCAGCACTACTCCAGATATCAGTCGAGTCCAAGCCACGTCGTGTTACGGCACTGTTGCGTTCTCGCGGGGGCCCTACACGATATTAGACAGGTGTATCAGTTTCTTTGGCTCTACAGTGTGTGTCATTTTCGCCTTGAACTGTGATTTACCTACTGATATTACGGGATAACGTGCTTAGTGTAACCGAAGATATTTGTCAAGTTATAGGTTATGTGGCCCTACTGACAGTCCCTGATGTCTGCGTGTCGTACAAGCCAGGACAAACTTTCCAAATGTAAACCCATTTTTGAACACGAGAAAATGTATGTACAAGGATGTATCATAAATTCATGATTATTGTTTCACGTCATTTCGTTCATTTTTAAAGATGTTTTAATTCCCGTAACTACTCTTATCCCAAAATACTTTCAAATGGTTCAAATGGCTCTGATCATCTGCATCTACGTCTACATACATACTCCGCAATCCACCATACGGTGCGTGGCGAAGGGTACGTCGTACCACAACTAGCATCTTCTCTCCCTGTTCCACTCACAAACAGAACGAGGGAAAAATGACTGCCTATATGCCTCTGTACGAGCCCTAATCTCTCTTATCTTATCTTTGTGGTCTTTCCGCGAAATGTAAGTTGCCGGCAGTAAAATTGTAATGCAGTCAACCTCAAATGCTGGTTCTCTAAATTTTCTCAGTAGCGATTCACGAAAAGAACGCCTCCTTTCCTCCAGAGACTCCCACCCGAGTTCCGTAAGCATTTCCGTAACACTCGCGTGATGATGAAACCTAGTAACAAATCTAGCAGCCCGCCTCTGAATTGTTTCTATGTCCTCCCTCAATCCGACCTGATAGTGATCCCAAACGCTCGAGCAGTACTCAAGAATAGGTCGTATTAGTGTTTTATAAGCGGTCTCCTTTACAGATGAACCACATGTTCCCAAAATTCTACCAATGAACCGAAGACCGAAGACGACTATCCGCCTTCCCCACAACTGCCATTACATGCTTGTCCCACTTTATGTCGCTCTGCAATGTTACGCCCAAATATTTAAGCGAGGTGATTGTGTCAAGCGCCACAGTACTAATGGAGTATTCAAAATTTACAGGATTCTTTTTCCTATTCATCTGCATTAATTTACATTTATCTATATTTAGAGTTAGCTGCCATTCTTTACACCAATCACAAATCCTGTCAAAGTCATCTTGTAGCCTCCTACAGTGACTCAACGACGACACCTTCCCGTACACCACAGCATCATCAGCAAACAGCCGCACATTGCTACCCACCCTATCCAAAAGATCACTTATTTAGATAGAAAACAACAGCGGACCTATCACACTTCCCTGGGGCACTCCAGATGATACCCTCACCTCCGATGAACACTCACCATCGAGGAAAACGTATTGAGTTCTATTACTTAAGAAGTCTTGGAGCCACTCACATACTTGGGAACCAATCCCATATGCTCTTACCTTAGTTAGGAGTCTTCAGTGGGGCACAGAGTCAAACGCTTTCCGGAAGTCCAGGAATATGGCATCCGTCTGATACCCTTCATCCATGGTTCGCAAGATATCATGCGAAAAAAGGGCGAGTTGCGTTTCGCAGGGACTTAACTTCTGAGGTCATGAGTCGCCTAAAACTTAGAACTACTTAAACCTAACTAACCTAAGGACGTCACACACATCCATGCCCGAGACAGGATTCGAACCTTCGACTATAGCGGTCGCGCGGTTCCAGACTCTGGCGCCTAGAACAGCTCGGCCACCTCGGCCGGCTCCAACGTACTTTCGGCAGGCCAGAGTGGCCGTGCGGTTCTGGGCGCTACAGTCTGGAGCCGAGCGACCGCTCCGGTCGCAGGTTCGAATCCTGCCTCGGGCATGGATGTGTGTGTCGTCCTTAGGTTAATTAGGTTTAAGTAGTTCTAAGTTATAGGCGACTGATGACCTCAGAAGTTAAGTCACATAGTGCTCAGAGCCATTTGAGCCATTTTTGAACGTACTCTGACGGATTTATGGACAGCCCTGCTGTTCCCTCCAGCACTAATTCAGACATTAGTCGGGTCCATGTCACGTCGTGTTGCGGCACTTTTGCATGCTCACGGGGGCCTACGCGATATTAGGCAATTTCTTTGGCTCTTCATTGTATTTAAAGCTTCAAGTCCTGTCACTCAAAAGCTGTATAGAGAGCTGTATAGACCGTTAACGGTTCAACAATAGAATAAATCGGTCGCTTCAAACATGAAATGAATTGCGGTACAAAAACGGAAACGACGGCGGCGATCTGTGGTGAGCTTTAGCCGGGCAGTGGAGCGTGGCGGAGGTGTTTTGTGTCCGAAGGAGGCGGCCTGAGGCGACGCCTCGGCGATCAGCGGGCCTCGCGGCCTGATTCAGGCGCGATCGATGCCGGCCCGCGCCAGGTGTGGGGGCGGCGCGTAGGAGGCGGGCGGGCGCCGACGGCAGGGGCGCCGGCACACCCCGGCACTGAGCGGCCGCCCGCGGCCTGCTGGAACACGATGCCCGGTCGGGCAGGAAACGGACACACTGCAAGCGGTGACATTATGGAAGAAGACCGTAGTATAAATTCCGTCCCGCTCCTCTGGTTCCAGACATAACGGGTGATCAAAAAGTAAGTATAAATTTGAAAACTTAATAAACCACGGAATAATGTAGATGGAGAGGTAAAAATTGATACACATGCTTTAAGAACCTTCATAATCAGCAATCATGTATGTTACTCTTCCGAGATACAGTAACCCTGTGTGCTGATCTTTAGGTTTTATCTTGTATTTAGCTTGTCTCGGGTTATGTCCATTTTAATTTTGGTATACGTTGATCCACGTTTGGGAATATACGGGCTTTCTCGTATTTTTATGCGCATGCGCATTAAGTAACTTCCTATTTCTTGCGCATGTGCATAGATAGCGTGTAGCGTGTCTAGCTGGTAAGCGAGCGACCGTTTGGTTGCCGCAGTTTGCGACGGGACGCGGCCCATCGAACACATGCTGATGTGAGGTGGAGTGTACACCATTAAGTTAAGTTATTCTTTTGACTTTGTTCACATGTACTTTTATGTGTCATCTTTTTCTTTTATAAATATATAGCTATGCTGAGCTTTTAATTATTGACAAAGGTCTTTATAGACACTTTTGAGTTTATTGTTCTGAAGAAGGTGTAGTTATCTACACCGAAACCTAGGTAAACACTAGGTGTTTTTTCGCAATCGAGGCGGATCTCAGTCCATTAATATACACATGCTTGGTATGACATGAGGTTATATTAGAACCAAAAAAAAGTTCACAAAATGTCAGACAGATGGCGCTGGACAGAAAAACGTCAGTGACTGCGCGTGACAATTGTGTACGAGGGTTGTCCAGAAAGTAAGTTGCGATCGGTCGCTAAATGGAAACCACAGTGCAAATCAGAAACATTTTATTTGCAAGAATTAGCTACACTTCCCAGATACTTCTCTACATAGTGGCCGCTCCGACTTAGAATTTTGTCGGAGCGTTATACCAAATTTCCAACACCATCGCCATAGAAGGCAGCCGCCTGTGCTTTCCGACATTTATCTACGCTGGTCTATAGCGCGCAACCTGCGCCCAAGTGCTGTCTTCGTATCCACCGTTTCATGTAAACAGAGATGATACTCAGGACGAGCGACTTAGGGCTGTGTTGTAGGTGATCGAACACTTACCATCGAAAAGGCTGCAGGAGCGTCTTCACTGCCCCTGAAGAGTGCGGCTGAGCATTGCCGTGAAGGAGGAAGTGCATGGCAGCTGTGTTAGGCGGGCTGCATTATTAAAGGCGAAGCCTCTCAGCGGGCCCTCCTACTTGGCGGGAGACATCGTTGTTCTAGACACCTTTACTCGCTCACAGTGCGCTCACAACTGAAAAGAGCGTCTTGATGCTATCGACGGTCATACTAGAGACACTACCCAACACATCCGTCCCAAGCTTCATTGGGTTTTCACTGTAGTGCCCATTTCGTGACCGATCGGAACTTACTTTCTGGACAACCCTCGTATAAAAGTTGCTGTAATGAGAGGGGGAATCAGATGTGCCAGCAGTCGCAGCCTGAAAAGGCGCTTTTAGTGAATGAGGAATGTGCTAGTTCAGCGTTACGGTGGTGGTGGTGGGGGTTAGTGTTTAACGTCCCGTCGACAACGAGGTCATTAGAGACGGAGCGCAAGTTCGGGTTTAGGGAAGGATTGGGAAGGAAATCGGCCGTGCCCTTTCAAAGGAACCATCCCGGCATTTGCCTGAAACGATTTAGGGGAATCACGGAAAACCTAAATCAGGATGGCTGGAGACGGGATTGAACCGTCGGCCTCCCGAATCAGCGTTACGATCCTATCGCCATAGGAAGTGGATTCGAACGAGTAAAGGTCCGTTGGCAAATGCAGCTGTGCCGAGAATGATTTCAAAGATCGAAGCCACGGGTTGTTTAGACGGTAGATCCCGTAGTGGCCGACCGAGCACAAGGCGTAATGCTGCTGAGACAGTTCAGGAAGAAATGGAGACTGTAGCGGGTTCGTCTAAGCACGGGGAAGTCAGCGCTCGTGCAGTCGCACGTCGCACCTGCATGCCATACACTACTGTTTGGTTGGCACTTAGGCGCACCCTCCGATGCTATCCGTACAAAATACATCGGCATCATGAACTGTTACCTGACGAGTTAGTGAAGCGGAGGGCATTTGCGGTGTGGGCGTTTCAAAAGATTGTGGAAGATGATAATTGGTTGAGTAACTTGTTGTGCGTCGACGAAGTTCATTTCAAGCTCCGAGGGTTTGTCAATGCCCACAACTGCAGAATTTGGGCTACCGAAAATCCTAGAACTGTCATGGAAACTCCATTGCACGACGAGAAAGTCACGGTATGTGTTGAATTTACCACATCTACCGTTATCGGGCCTTTTTTCTTCGAGTAAATGCGCGATTCTGGTTTTGTAACTGCCTGCCGTGACGGGTGAGAGTGTGGCGTCGCAACTAGTGCGAGCGCGCAGTTTTCTATCAAATATTTACTGTGAAATGTAGACAGACTGTAAAGTAGCCATCAGATTAGCATATGTGCTGTAGCGGGCAGATTACCGGTGTCCGTTCGTCTGACGTCACGACCATATGGCATGTCTGTACCGTGAGAATGTAAGACCTGTGCGCTAACTAGCCGCGTGTATAACGTGGAACTTTCATCTTTAATAACTTCTAACTGAGGAACCTGAGGAAATTAAAAGTTAATATACTAGTTTCTGTTATGAATAAAAATAAGTCATCCAAATTTGAGCTTTGAAACCTGCATATTTTGGAAATTAGAAAAATCTTACAGAAAACGCAAATTTCTACAATTTTCGAGTCTAAATAAATACCATTATGTATAGATCACCTTCAGTGACCATCCAACTATGAAACAAAATCACCTTCCGTGCTTTTGTATTTATTTTGAGAATTTTACTTTTAGAAATTCACCTATAACTTTGTTAAAACCATAAATGTTTTGAATTTTTGTGAACAGTTATTTTATATGAGTAGGTGAGAGTGAATGAGTGTGCCTGAGTGAATGAAAGAGGGACATTCGCCATTCTTTGCAAGTGTATAAAATCTAGGTTGGAACTCGCAAGTGTTCAGACGATGTAACCGTGGGAACAGAGTCGCCAGTGGTTCCCCATCTTAGTGAATGTCGGATGTCCAAGAGTGTATGGTATTGTACAAGCAGCCAGAACGTTCGCGAGTATTTAAATAATTTCTGGAAATAAAGTAAAGTCTAGTTTTCCTTTCGGTTTGTTAAATTATACAGTAAATTTTGTGTAACAAGAAATCATGACGTAAATGATTCAGAAGTCATGACTGGTGCGTGCTAGATTTTGGCGCGAGGCGCACCCAAAGAGTTAATTCTGATTGGCTGTGTGATGTGTGAGCCAATGAGATGCGAGGACGGTTAGGAGACTAGGAGAGTGAGTCGCGAGTGGATGAGGGTCGCGAAGGAACTGTGATCGAGAAGAGACATGCTTGATGTGTCCTCGCGAATAATGTGTAAAATGAAGTCATAAAACGGCTTCATCGGTTCGGTACTGTGCGATTTGAGACTGGAAGAGTCCAGTAACGCGTAGTGTGAGTTTGAGCGAGTTGTGACTTTTCGTTCCGCGAAAGACGCGAGTAACTTTAATAATTAAAAGCGTGGCGGTACTTCGTAAACTTTTACTAAGTGCTTATGGCTAGCATTAACGTTAAAAAACGAACTATTATTGAACATCGACTGCAAACGTGTATGTTAGAAAATCGTCTGTGTTGCAGTTAAGTAAATTCCGTAACTTTGAAAGCTAATTCTGGCGGGGTTTGAGTGTGGATAGAATTGTGAACTGAACTTTCTTCAAACGTAGATTAGCGGGCTGATGATCAGGCTTAAAGACAATAAAGAGCTTAAATAGAATTACCAACTTCGCGTTCTCGTTTGAGTAAACAATTACTACCATTCCAATAACTCAATTTATTTAGGAAGATTGCTCATAGATTGTATTTCAGCAAACATGTATCGCGGCCTCCGGTGAGCGGCTATTAAATTGCAGTTTCTTCAACACTGCTTTTCTGCAATTTTTCCAGTAGCTGCTATCAGGAGAGGCGAGTGCAGCAACTACCTAAGAAACGAGGTAGGTGGATTTTCTTTCAGGGAAAGGAAACTGCGCGATAAGAGCCTGACCCGTCGCAAGAGGTACGCCGATACGTTAAAGAATTGCATCATCCCCAGCCTGGCTTGATAAACACCTGCTAGAATGTACGATGTTTATGCAGGATGGCCCTCCACCCCATATTGCTAGGCGCGTGAAAGATCTTTTGTGGGCGTCGTTTGGTGATGATCGTGTGCCTTCAGCCACCACTTTCGTCATGCTTGGCCTCCCAGGTCCGCAGACTTCAGTCCGTGCGATTTTGGCTGAAGTCGCAAGTGTATCATGATCGACCGACATCTCTAGGGATGCTGAAAGACAACATCCGACGCCAATGCCTCACCATAACTCCGGACATGCTTTACACTGCTGTTCACATTATTCCTCGACCACAGCTATTGTTGAGGAATGATGGTGGACATATTGAACATTTCCTGTAAAGAACATCATCTTTGCTTTATCTTACTTTGTTATGCCAATTATTGCTATTCTGGTCAGATGAAACTTTTGAACTTTTGTATTTTTTTGGTTCTAATAAAACCCCACCTCATTCCAGGCATGTGTGTCAATTTGTACCTCTCTATCTACATTATTCCGTGACTTATTCAGTTTTCAAATTTATATTGACTTTTTGATCACCCGGTACTTCTATATCTAGACTCTGCAGTCCACTATGAAGTGTTCCACACAGATGTTTCCTCACTGTACCACGATACAGACTTTCGTATCATCCTATAACTGCACCCATGCGGGTTATTTCAAAGTCTTTGCATCAAACGTCAACAGATGGTAGATCACATCGTGGGAAACAACTTCTATTAGAGGCAAACTGATCTTTTTGTATCGGTTATGCCCCAGAAAGGCGGCATGACGTAGCACTCTGTGGGATTCATATGCCTTGTGTGTTGCCTATAATGCAGTCATCTGCTTTGTATGAAAGGGGTTAGGCCTGGCATAATTTAAATTCCTGATTCGCTTCTGCAATATCTTTCTCTGCATAGGGGTTCTCCTGTCAAAAATCGCAATATCAATATATTGGGATAGGCACGGTGGCTATTTATTTTTTCAATCTCCAATCGATCCTGAAATTTAAATCGCAGGGGAAAACCGGGACAGCTTTGCACAGATATGCTGCACAATGTCTGTATTTTTGTTTTTTTATTTATGGTAAATTCCTATGGACTAGCCTGCTGAGGTTATCGGTCCCTAGGCTTACAAACTACTTAATCTAACTTAAACTAACTTACGCTAAGGACAACACCCACATCCATGACCAAGGGAGAACTCGAACCGTGGCAAGACGCCCTAGACCGCGCAGCTATATCTGTAGTATGCCTATACATCGTACCACATCTCACTTTCTGTTTCTGAAAGCACAAAAATATGGCTCTGAGCAATATGGGACTTAACATCTGAAGTCATCAGTCCCCTAGAACTTAGAACTACTTAAACCTAACTAACCTAAGGACATCACACACATCCATGCCCGAGGCAGGATTCGAACCTGCGACCGTAGCAGTCACATGGTTCCGGACTGAAGCGCCTAGAACCGCTCGGCCACCGCGGCCGGTCTCTGAAAGCTCAGTGAGAACGTAAAGATGTCTAGACAAAAATGTCTCCCACCAAGTATAATGTGCTGCTGAGGGATTTTGCCTGATTTCATACAACCCACATAACGTAACTCTCATGCTTTTCCTTCTTCGTGATAGTTCTTGGCTGCACACTACAGGTGCAGCTGCAGAATTTCGATAGATAATGTTCGATCACTCAGCACACTGCCGGGGGTTGGCTCGCTTTGATTATCGTCTCTTCACTCACATGAACCGCTGGCTATGAGGACAGCATTTTGGCACAGACAAAGAGCAACAGACCGGATTAGGCAATGGGTGGAAATCGCAGGCGTCTGCGTTCTATGACGAGGATATGGGAAAGTTGGTACCACGCAGGGACTATGTAGAGAAGTAGCTTGAAGGTGTACCTAAAAGAAGTAAATATAACATTTTTTTATTTTCACTGTGTTTTCCATTTCACGACTGATCGGATGTTGGAAAAAAGAGTCCTAGTACTGGTTGGTAATAATTTAAGTGACCTACTCATGGAAATCCAGTACAGGCTGTAATTACCATATGACAGCGAAACTTGGTAGATATGTTAATGCGATAATATGGAACCGACTTACAATAGAAAAAACTAGTTCTAGTTTTGACCAACAGGTCCAAATACAGCGCTGTACACTGTTTTTATCATGGTGTGACATCCACGCTGTCATTTGACAAACCATAGCATGAGTGAATAGTATGGCTATCGAATACAGAGACCATGTGCTGTTAGTGAAATTGTTTTGTGTGAACGACAACAATTACAGTGTTGCATTGAGAGAGTATCGCCAATAAGACGTCTGAGGAGAGAACCGATGCCATTAAATGGTTTAAAGAAGATGATAATGGAAACATGGGTGAGCTTCGTGTGGCACCTGGAAAAGGAAGACATCCTATCCCAGAAGAAGTTATGCGGCACGTTCCCTGTGTGGCGCCAGTGCTCGTGCAGTGTCACGAGAATTATCCATCACGTTGTCGATAGTAAGGAAAGTTTTGCAGTTTATTTTAAACTGGTGCCTGTACAAGATCCAGATGGTGCAGCAACTGAAATCTCATTATCTGCAGCAACGTTTTGAATTTGGCCTTCGGTTTCTGTCACGGATCGAAATTGATGACATGTAGGCGGGCAATATTCTGTGGAGTGACGAGGCACTTAATTGAAGAGAGTGCACCTTGAGGACTTCTCAGGTGTAAAATATAGTTTGCACATTATGGAAACATCCTTGTACAGAATGTTATTCCTGCTTTGAAAGAGTGCAACTGTGTGGAAAGCATTGTTTTCATTCAAGATGCGGCAACACCTAACGATGCTCGCCCAGTAAAAGATCTGCTTAACCATCCACAAACGTAAATCTCTAGAGATTTTCCAGGTGCGCGGCCTGCAAGATCACCTGATCTGTATCCATGAGGCTTTTCGTTCTGATATCTAAAATAACGCGTTTATCAGGGACATGTTCAGTTTCAGAATGAGATTTTCACTCTGCAGCGGAGTGTCGGCTGATATGAAACTTCCTGGCAGATTAAAACTGTGTGGAGGACCGAGACTCGAACTCCGGACTTTTGCCTTTCGCGGGCAAGTGCTCTACCAACTGAGCTACCCAAGCACGACTCACGGCCCGTCCCCACAGCTTTACTTCTGCCAGTACCTCGCTTCCTACCTTCCAAACTGTACAGAAGCTCTCCTGCGAACCCTGCAGAACTAGCACTCCTGAAAAAAAAAGGATATTGCGGAGACATAGCTTAGCCATAGCCTGGGCTGTGTTCGGTTAATAGTGAAATCAGCTTCATGCCTTTCTCACTTGTTAGAACTTTCTACCCACGTCCTGTTCCTAATCCATTATATATGGACACATTGTTATACGTCTTTCTTGCATTCACAGCTCAAGAGTTGCACCTGATCGCCAAAACTGGAATATCTTTTTTTCCAGCGTAAATCGGTTCCGCATTAACAAATATCCACCAAATTTCGTTGCCAGACGAATATTACAGCCCACACTGGAGATCTGTGAGTAGGTGCAATTTAATCACAAGCACCTGGTACTACGGTTCGTCTACCCTCCTAAGTGCGGTGGAATCTCGTCGTCCCAGGGTCAGAGAAAACTGAAGAGCGCCAAGCTTCGCCGGGGTGCATCAACAAACATTTTGTGTGTAACAAAAGTTGTTCTCTGTGACAATGTCTATCATCCGTACACGTCTGCTGCGAAGACTTTGAAACACCTTCTGTACTCTGAGCGTTTCAGGAACAATAGTAAATATTTTATGAGTTGCTATTGTAGATTAATTCGAATAAAGCATTCCATAAAACATGTGTCTAATCTTTATCAGTTACAGAGATACAGCTGTTTGAACGCAACGCAAACAAATACTCACATTAGGTGTTAAGCAAAGACAAATGACCGGGTTCGAATTCGATTTTCGTGGATTCCACCTCCGGTTATAACCCACTTTTGAATTCTCCTGACACCACCACGGGTAGTTCTTCTGAGGTCGTCTTTGCGTTCTTTTATGGGGGCAGCACTATTCATTACACCAATAATCAATTCGAAGACCACAGCGGTCAAGATGATCAAGAAACGTAACCATTTTTACCGACACATCTTCCGGAAAATGTTAGATTTTGATGACGTGTTGTGTGGTGACTAGAAGCTGCACAGGCCCCTTCATACTGGAAGAACATACTAATACTTGTAACCAAAGGGACCTCTTCCAAAAATATTGGAAGCTCGTCTTCAAGAAAGCCGATATAAAGGGGCCTTTAAAGCACTGCTGTAACACAAGAGGATCAAGCAAATGATTGTCAAACAAATTACACCACACATTTACAGAGTAGCCTTCTTGAAATGTGTCTCTACATTGGCCTGTGGGTTTCCGGTAGACCTCCGACGTGAGTGTCGAGTGTTACTGATAACGTACCACCTTACTCAGCATTTGTAAATACCTGGGTTGGACAAACATATGGAAACGCCTTGGGAAATGCACGATTGAACATGAAAGCAAATGTTGGTCAAGCTTGCAGGTTGTGCTGTTTTATTTGAATACGAATGCCAACTGTGCAATGTCCTCAATACGTTGTAAATATCAGTAGTCGTCAGAACAGTGTCCTGTGTAGTTATGAGTGCATTGTTTCGGAGCTAAGTGAATTCGAATGTGGGCAAATTGTCACTGCTCGTATAGTGACTGCTTCCGTAACCAAGGTAGCCGAGGGGTTTCTAGTGGCATCGAATCGAAGATTCATACCGCCTACAGAGAAAGCGGAAAAACATCACCTACTAAGTCACAACGCGGACGAAATTGTGATCGCGACGGACAGTCTCTCAAGAGGACTGTGACAAAAAGGAGGGACGACAAACTGAATGTCGCACTCAGCGACCCCTGTCAGTAAAAAAAACAACACGAAGGGAGTTGCTTACGCAGGGAACCGTAGGTCGAACTCGAACTACAAAACCATTCAATAGTGATGCAAATGCTCCTAACAGGAAAATGTGGTGCCAAAGCCATAAAATCTAGAGTATGGAGCAACGGAAGAATGTCGTGTGGTCGGACGAGACTTGTTTCACACTCTTTCCAACTACTGGCACAGTTTACGTCCCAAAAATAAAACATGAAACATAACGGGAGGTTCGGTTATGATTTGGGCAATCAAATCATGATACTCCATGGACCCCATGGTCACTCTGAAATGTCACATTACTGCCAAGGATTACGTGAGCAATTTGACTGATCAGGTTCATCCCATCGTACGATGTCTGTTCCCCACTGGTTATTCTGCGATCCAAGATGACAGAGCTCCTGCTCACACAGCTCCCTTCGTCTAGGACTGGTCTCATGAACACGAGAATGAATTGTTGCACTTCCCGAGCCACAAAAATAACCAAATCTCATTATTGTATCTCAATTTTACAGAGCCTTTGTCGTCTACTTTGGAGAGAATGGTGTGTGATCGCCATCCACCTCCATCATCGTTACCTGAACTTGCCACTAATTTGCACGAAGAATGGTATACGATTCTCTTGAAAACCATACAGGCCTTTTTTTTATCCATTCCGAGACGACTGGAAGCTTTTTGAATGCCACTGGGTTTCCTACACTGTATGTGTAGTACAGTGAGGAATCTGTACAACAACTTTTAGAGTTACTTTATTCTTCTTTGGTATATTTTCAAACTCGTTAGGGTTATTTGAGAACTTATATCTATTTTATACACAGTACGATATGGCTATGGACTGTGCTTGTTGTGAGCGGATACGAGAAGAGTTAGCTGCTGTCCGTAAACAGCTGTAAGCTGCGTTGGCTACCGTCCACAAGCATCTAGCTAATGCTCAAAGTTGTGGTGACGTCGGGACACCAGTGACGATACCTGCGATACTTTTGGTGCCACTGGAATCCCCTGGTGACCCGGACGTATTTGCGGCTTCTTATACGCAACATCTGACCGGTCCGTCCTCACTCCAGAGTGGGTGGCAGAGAGTGGTGGGTTTGTGCGTCACTGGGCGGAAGGCGAAAGAGGGAGCAGGCCGTGCGGCTGGCTCCCTACGTCTTAGCAACAGGTATGAGGTGCTTCCCAGTGTTGATGAAAACTCTGAGCCAGCACAGGATGCCTCTCCCATTGGGCCAACGGTCGAGTTTCCTGCCCAGTCCGGACAAGTACAGATGGTGGGTATGCTATTCATTGGGAGCTCCAATGTTAAGCGGGTGATGGAGCCCTTCAGAGAGATAGCAGGCAAGGCGTGAAATAATTCCAGTATTCATTCGGTATGTTTGCAGCGAGGTCTCATCCGTGATGTGAAGGAGGCCCTGCCGGAGGCTATCGAGCGCACTGGGTGCAACTGGCTGCATGTAGTGGCACATGTCGCCACGAATGACGCCTTCTTGGGTTCTGAGGCCATCCTCGGCTCCTTTCGGCGGTTGGCTGATTTGGTGAAAGCAACTAGCCACGCACGTGAAGTGTAGGCTAAGTTGTCTATTTGTTGTGTCGTACCCAGGGTTGATCGCCATCCTCTGGTTTGGAGCAGAGTGCAAGGTCTAAACTAGAGGCTCAGACGGCTCTGCGACGGTATGGGGTGCGAATTTCTCGACCTCCGTTATCGGATGCAGAATTGTACGGTTCCCCTTAATAGGCCAGGCGTGCACTACACGCAGCAAGCGGCTACTAGGGTAGAGCGGTACGTGTGGAGTGCACATGAGTCTTTTTTATGTTAGCGAACTCCTCCCTTAGGAGCAAAGAAAATATGTATCTGTTAAATGAGCCACAGCAACCTCAGAGAATCTTGGTCCTCGCAAATCAGAGACAGAAAAGATTAATATGATTTTAGTAAACTGCAGTAGCATCCAAAGAAAGGTACCAGAATTAGTATCGCTTACTGAAGGTTATAATGCATAGATAGTATTGGGAACAGAAAGCTGGTTGAAACCATACGTCAGTGACAAAGAAATCTTAAGTTGAGATTGGAATGTTTATCGTAAGGATAGGACAGTCGCCAATGGTGGCGGCGTGTTTATTGCAGTAAAAAAATCGATAAAATCTAGCGACGTTATAACGGAATCCGAATGTGAATTAATCTGGGTGAAATTGAGTATTAAGGAACGATCAAAAATGTTGATCGGATGCTTTCATACACCACCTGGGTCAGGATCTGTAGTTTCAGAGCGCTTCAGATAGATCGTGCAGAATATCATTAGTAATTTTCCTGATAATGCCGTTGTAATAGAGAGTGATTTCAACTTGCCAGGTATAGATTGGGAGTGTTATGCCATCAAAACCGGTGCCAGAGACAGGGAATCCTGTGGCATTGTTCTGGATGTCTTGTCCGAAAATTACCCTGAGCAAATAGTTAGAGAACCAACTCGAGAGGGTAACGTCTTAGACCTCCTGGCAACATACAGATCTGAACTTATAGAACAGTTAACGTAGAGGAAGGTGTCAGTGATCATAAGGTTGTGACAGCATCTTTGAAGACAGGTCCTACAAGGAATGTTAAGAAACGTTGGAAGATATATTTGCTCAGCAAGGATGGCACGATACAAATTTCAGAATATCTCAGCAGTCAGCATCAAATATTCGTTGATGAGGACGAATATGTGGAGAACAAATGGAAAAAAAAAATTCGAAGGCATCGTTCAATATGGCCTAGAAAAGTATGTTCCGAGTAAGGTTTTAAGGGATGGGAAAGATCTACCGTGGTTTAATATCCGTGTTAGAAAAGCGATACGTAAACAAAGAACATTTCATCTCAGATTCAAGAGAAGTAAAAACCTTGCTGACAAACAAAAGCTGAACGAAGCGAAAATGAGCGTAAGAAGAGCAATGAGAGAAGCGTTCAATGATTTCGAAAGCAAGATGTTGTGAACCGACCTGAGTAGAAACCCTAAGATTTTGGTCGTATGTAAAAACAGTAAGTGGGTCAAAAACATCTATTCATTCTCTCAGCGACCACACCGGCACCGCCGGCCGCCGTGGTCTCGCGGTTCTAGGCGCGCAGTCCGGAACCGTGCGACTGCTACGGTCGCAGGTTCGAATCCTGCCTCGGGCATGGATGGGTGTGATGTCCTTAGGTTAGTTAGGTTTAAGTAGTTCTAAGTTCTAGGGGACTGATGACCACAGCAGTTGAGTCCCATAGTGCTCAGAGCCATTTGAACCACACCGGCACCGAAACTGGAGATAACAGAGAGAAGGTCGAAATACTGAATTTGGTCTTCCGAAGTTGTTTCACCGCGGAAGACCGTAACACTGCCCCTCCTTTCAATCGTCGTACGAACATCGAAATGACAGATACTGAGGTAACCGTCGCGGAATTGAAAAGCAGCTACAGTCGCTTAGTAGTGGAAAGGCTTCAGGACCAGATGAGATACCTATCAGATTCTATAAAGATTATGTGAAAAAACTTGTTCCCCTTCTAGCAGAAATGTATCGTAAATCGTTTGAGCAACGAAAGGTACCTGTTGTTGTTGTCTTCAGTCCTGAGACTGGTTTGATGCAGCTCTCCATGCTACTCTATCCTGTGCAAGCTGCTTCATCTCCCAGTACCTACTGCAACCTACATCCTTCTGAATCTGCTTAGTGTACTCATCTCTCGGTCTCCCTCTACGATTTTTACCCTCCACGCTGCCCTCCAATGCTAAATTTGTGATCCCTTGATGCCTCAAAACATGTCCTACCAACCGATCCCTTCTTCTAGTCAAGTTGTGCCACAAACTTCTCTTCTCCCCAATCCTATTCAATACCTCCTCATTAGTTACGTGATCTATCCACCTTACCTTCAGTATTCTTCTGTAGCACCACATTTCGAAAGCTTCTATTCTCTTCTTGTCCAAACTAGTTATCGTCCATGTTTCACTTCCATACATGGCTACACTCCAAACAAATACTTTCAGAAACGACTTCCTGATACATAAATCTATATTCGATGTTAACAAATTTCTCTTCTTCAGAAAAGCTTTCCTTGCCATTGCCAGTCTACATTTTATATCCTCCCTACTTCGACCATCATCAGTTATTTTACTTCCTAAATAGCAAAACACCTTTACTACTTTAAGTGTCTCATTTCCTAATCTAATTCCCTCAGCATCACCCGATTTAATTTGACTACATTCCATTATCCTCGTTTTGCTTTTGTTAATGTTCATCTTATATCCTCCTTTCAAGACACTGTCCATTCCGTTCAACTGCTCTTCCAAGTCCTTTGCCGTCTCTGACAGAATTACAATGTCATCGGCAAACCTCAAAGTTTTTACTTCGTCTCCATGAATTTTAATACCTACTCCAAATTTTTCTTTTGTTTCCTTTACTGCTTGCTCAATATACAGATTGAATAACATCGGGGAGAGGCTACAACCCTGTCTCACTCCTTTCCCAACCACTGCTTCCCTTTCATGCCCCTCGACTCTTATTACTGCCATCTGGTTTCTGTACAAATTATAAATAGCCTTTCGCTCCCTGTATTTTACCCCTGCCACCTTTAGAATTTGAAAAAGAGTATTCCAGTCAACATTGTCAAAAGCTTTCTCTAAGTCTACAAATGCTAGAAACGTAGGTTTGCCTTTTCTTAATCTTTCTTCTAAGATAAGTCGTAAGGTCAGTATTGCCTCACGTGTTCCAACATTTCGACGGAATCCAAACTGATCCTCCCCGAGGTCTGCATCTACCAGTTTTTCCATTCGTCTGTAAAGAATTCGCGTTAGTATTTTGCAGCCGTGGCTTATTAAACTGATAGTTCGGTAATTTTCACATCTGTCAGCACCTGCTTTCTTTGGGATTGGAATTATTATATTCTTCTTGAAGTCTTTGGGTATTTCGCCTGTCTCATACATCTTGCTCACCAGCTGGTAGAGTTTTGTCATGACTGGCTCTCCCAAGGCCGTCAGTAGTTCTAATGGAATGTTGTCTACTCCGGGGTACCTAAAGACTGGAAAAACGAAGGTCATTCCAGATTTCAAGAAAGGCCGTAAGACAGATCCACACTTATAGACCCATGTCGTTGACGTCAATCCTGCTGTAGAATAATGGAACATGTTCTATACTCAAGAATTATAACGTTTTTGGAAAATGAACATCTCCTCTATAAAAATCAACATGGATTCCACAAACAGAGATACTGCGAAACTCAGCTCGCTCTGTTCCTCCATGAGATCCACAGCGCAATGTACAACAGCGCTCAGGTTGATGCCGTGTTCCTTGATTTCAGTGAGGCATTTGACACCGTGCCGCATTGCCGTTTAATAGGGAAAGAAAACGAGTTTACGTAGTAGCGGAGCAGACCTGCGACTGGATTCAAGACTTTCTTGCAGACATAACTCAACACGTCGCTCGTAACGGAAGTAAATCAGATGTAAAGGTTCAAATGCTTCAAATGGCTCTGACCACTATGGGACTTAACATCTGAGATCATCAGTCCCCTACAACTTAGAACTACGTAAACCTAACTAACCTAAGGGCATCACACACATCCATGCACGAGGCAGGATTCGAACCTGCGACCGTAGCGGTCGCGCGGTTCCAGACTGAAGTCCCTAGAACCGCTCGGCCACACCAGCCCGCTAGTTGTAATGGGTAATATCCGGAGCACCACAGGGAAGTGTGATAGGACAGTTTCTGTTTACAAAATATATATATATATATATATATATATATATATATATATATATATATATATATATATATATATATGATCTAGTAGAAAGAGTCGGATGCTCTTCAAGACCATTCACAAATGATTCAGTTGTCTACACCAAAGTAGCAACGCCAGAAGATAGTACGAATTTTCAGAACGGCTTGTAGAGAATTGATGAGTGTTGCAGGCTCTGGCAGTTGACCCTGAACGTAAATAAATAATACTGGCCTTACACAGTAAAAGAAATCCACTACTGTACAGCTGCACTATAGACGACAAACAGCTGGAGACAGTGTCTGCCGTAAAATAAATAGGCGTAACAGCACAGAGCGACCTTAAGTGGAATGACCATGTAAAACAGATAGTAGTGAAATCAGACACCAGACTCAGATTCATCGGAAGAATCTTAAGGAAATGTAACTCATCCACGAAAAAGGTGGATTGTAAGGCGACTGTTCGCCCGATTCTTGAGTATTGTTCACCCATCTGGGATCCCTATCAGGTAGGACTGATAGAGTAGATAGAGAAGATCCAAGGAAGAGCGGCGCGTTTCGTCACGGGATCATTTAGCTGGCAAGAGAGCGTTACGAAGATGCTAGACAAACTTCACTGGCAGACGTTACAAGAGAGACGTTGTGCATCACGGAGAGATTTACTATTGAAATTTCGGGACAGCACTTTTCAGAAGGAGTCGGACAACATATTACTTCCCCCACATACATCTCACGTATTTACCACGAGGAAAAAATTTGAGAAATTAGAGCCAGTACAGAGGCTTACCGACAATCATTCTTCTCACGCACTATTCACGAGTGGAACAGCATTGGATGGATCAGATAGTACCCTTCTAAAGTACCCTCCACCACACACCATTAGGTGGCTTGCGGGGTATGATGTAGGTGAAGAGATCAAAACAGAACACTTATAGTTTTACGGTCTGTTTTCATTTATGTGCGAAGAGAAGCACAATCAGAGGCATCGAAAATATCGCCGGAGTTCTTCAAAAAACAACAGACAATCTTTCATGTGCCTTTCACTTCGAGACTGTACAGAAGTTACTAAGAATATAACCATCTAGTAAGCACGAGATCGCTGATTGTACGAAATCTGTAGAACCCACGAACAACAAAAAACAACCACAAAATTTGCTCTTATAGATATGATGACAGACTGAATTGCCTACGTTCTTGTGTTGGACAACACTCTGTGAAGGAGACATATTAGCACACGCGATAGGTCCGTGAGCGTTTAAAGCATTCCAAGGGCACACGTGAACCACTGCAAAATAAAGTCCTCCAAAAATATTTTACACCACCTCCACAACGACGAGCGTGTTTGGGTTTAGATTCAAAGGGAGCAGAGAGTGAAAGAATAAGCATAAGAAACTAAACCTTTTACTATACTGTGAACTAGAAATGAAGCCTTAACCTAAATAACGGCAGTCTGTTCCAAAATGCACATCCCCAAAACCAAAATCTGCTACTTGTTAACACCGAATATTGTGTTGCTCCACGTTGCGTCCCGCCAGTGCGAATGATCATAAACCATGTTCCACTTACGCACAGTAAGACAGAAATACTGGGTTTGTATTCTCCTGCGGATAAACTCTTATTACCATCAATTTCGTCACTATTTTTTCATGAATACGTTGTAGCTGATGTTACTAAATTTTGCTGTTTTTACAATTGATTCACAATCTTGGTAACTTACTATTGCTCGACGCAAAAATAACATAACCATTTCGTAAATTAAGTAGGAAAATAACTGAAAACAAATATTAATCTTACATACGGCTTTCTCGTCGCTTGGGACGCTAGTGTCGCTCCAGTTTCAGACGATAACAGCTTTCACAACAGTGAATGGCACGAATTTGACCGTGTAATTAGGTGACTATTTTGCACATGACTGGCTAAACTGAACAATATTCATGGATGTGAATTTATCAATCCCTAACTGGTGCCCAATGGTATGGTTACAGTCATTCGCTCTGCCCTCTCAAAAAGACGAAAAGTAATTACATTGGCAATTCGCACTACAATAGCAGTTTTACGTCCCGACGAGAGAAGAGTGGATCGCGGCCAGGAGCAACAAGTGTTTAGACGACTCGACACGTCGTGGCATCGACCGCCGTTATACAGGTAGTTGTGGTGCGGTGCGACCCTGCTGCCGCAGCAGGGCCTGTACCCGTTATAGCCGTTGAGAGCCGGGTTAACGACCGACCCACACTAGGCTCGCCTGGAGAGCCGCGAACAACCTTCTGAGTCACACACTGCGCCAGCGGACTGGCGCCAGTGACTGCTGACTCACATTTTGCCCATAGCACGTCGGCAAATATACACTGCTGGCCGTTAAAACAGCAACAACATGAAGACGGCATGAAACAAGCTTCAAATTAGTACGAAGCTTGCGTATGCTAGTGATTAGTATTTCAGTGCAACCATACAAAATGCAGGGCGCGTCAAAAAAATGTATACACACTTTGAAGCGTCATAGACAGTTTATTTCCCGTTCTACAATGTTAAATTTCTGGAAATGGTAATCTTAAAGTCCAATTGGAAAAATAAATGTACTTTGTAAATGTGATTAATGATCAAACTGGTGGCCTTCAGCATCAATACATTTCTGAGCGTGAGTCACCACTGATTCCATACATGATACCAAAGTGTACAACGAGATTTGTGGGCACACCGCCTGAATCTCATTCCGCTGTGTGTCCAGGTTACGTGATTTACGTTTATACACCTCATCTTTCACTGTGCCTCATAAGAAGAAATCCAGCGGCTTGAGGTTTGGAGAGCGTGCAGGAAACCCGATTAGTCCCCTGCGTCCTATCCACTGGCCTGGCACACTGTGATCCAGGTATGCTCTTACGTCCCTGTGATAGTGCGGCGGGGCGCCATCTTGTTGGAAATAAAACTCATCATTACCGTATAATGCACGAATGTTAGGGAACATGGAGTCACCAAGCACTGTTAGATACGTTTCTCCAGTAACGGTAGCTTCAAAGCGGAAAGGCCCAATGAGTCCCCTTGCAGACAAATCACACCACATATTTACACCAGGCAAATTCACAGCCTCTTCATTTGTAATGTGAGGATTATCTTCAGCCCAGTACACACAATTGTGCCTATTGACAGTTCCATTGAGTTTGAATTGGGCTTCATCCAACTAAATTGTGCTACGCATAAATCCCGGTTCACGTCTCACCATCTCCTGAACCCACTCACAATATTCTAACCTTCTATCTGGATCGTCGCCACTTAGCTGTTGCACCAGCCTTGGAATGTACACACGAAACTTGCCTTTCTTCAGAATGCATAGCACACTACTAGCATTTACATTACTCTCTCGTGCTGCTTGCCTTGAAGATTTTTGAGGCGGACGCTGAAACAGTTCCAAGACCGCAGTTATGGAATCATCACTTCTAGCTGTACGAGGTCGCCCTGATCGACTTTTATGCACATCACACACTGTTCCATGAATTTCGAACTTGTCTCGTAGACGTGTAATTGTTAACCTTGAAGGTGGTTCTGTACCATACTCACTCCTCCACTGTCTTCGAACGGCAACTACATTCTCAAACTTCCAGTACCACTTAATTATCTGCTTCCGCGCTTCAAAGCTCAAACGCACATCCTCCATGTTGCAGTTACTTCCTTGACACTGCTGCCACCTATTGAAGAAACATAACATTACTTTCTCACAGATATTTAATCTTGTAGAACGGTTATAAATTGTCTATGACAGTTCAAAGTGTGTATACAATTTTTGACGCACCCTGTAGGTAAGACAGCTGCCATCTACATGTACGTTATATATGTAGTGCTTGATTTGCGAGGGTAGATGAGAAAGATAGAAGCAGATATCCTCGGTGTAACAAACCAGCTTAAATCACTTAATAAAGGCAAGGCCTCCAGGTAAGACTGTATACCAGTCAGGTTCCTCTCAGAGTATGCTGATAAAATAGCTCCATATTTAGCAATTACACTCCTGGAAATGGAAAAAAGAACACATTGACACCGGTGTGTCAGACCCACCATACTTGCTCCGGACACTGCGAGAGGGCTGTACAAGCAATGATCACACGCACGGCACAGCGGACACACCAGGAACCGCGGTGTTGGCCGTCGAATGGCGCTAGCTGCGCAGCATTTGTGCACCGCCGCCGTCAGTGTCAGCCATTTTGTCGTGGCATACGGAGCTCCATCGCAGTCTTTAACACTGGTAGCATGCCGCGACAGTGTGGACGTGAACCGTATGTGCAGTTGACGGACTTTGAGCGAGGGCGTATAGTGGGCATGCAGGAGGCCGGGTGGACGTACCGCCGAATTGCTCAACACGTGGGGCGTGAGGTCTCCACAGTACATCGATGTTGTCGCCAGTGGTCGGCGGAAGGTGCAGGTGCCCGTCGATCTGGGACCGGACCGCAGCGACGCACGGATGCACGCCAAGACCGTAGGATCCTACGCAGTGCCGTAGGGGACCGCACCGCCACTTCCCAGCAAGTTAGGGACACTGTTGCTCCTGGGGTATCGGCGAGGACCATTCGCAACCGTCTCCATGAAGCTGGGATACGGTCCCGCACACCGTTAGGCCGTCTTCCGCTCACGCCCCAACATCGTGCAGCCCGCCTCCAGTGGTGTCGCGACAGGCGTGAATGGAGGGACGAATGGAGACGTGTCGTCTTCAGCGAAGAGAGTCGCTTCTGCCTTGGTGCCAATGATGGTCGTATGCGTGTTTGGCGCCGTGCAGGTGAGCGCCACAATCAGGACTGCATACGACCGAGGCACACAGGGCCAACACCAGGCATCATGGTGTGGGGAGCGATCTCCTACACTGGCTGTACACCTCTGGTGATCGTCGAGCATTGAGCATGTTTGGGACTGGATGAAGCGTCGTCTCACGCGGTCTGCACGTCCAGCACGAACGCTGGTCCAACTGAGGCGCCAGGTGGAAATGGCATGGCAAGCCGTTCCACAGGACTACATCCAGCATCTGACCCCAGGAATGTGTCAATAAAGTTTCCCCTTCCTGGGACAATGAATTTCCGGTGTTCTTATTTCAATTTCCAGGAGTGTATATACAAGCACTCGCTCACAGAAAAGTCCGTACCTAAAGAGTGGAAAATTGCTCAAGTCACACCAATACCCGAAAACGGAAGTAGGAGTAATCCGCTGAATTACAGGCCTATATCACTAACGTTGATTTGCAGTAGGATTTTGGAACATGTACTGTATTCGAATATTGTGAAGTACCTCGAAGAAAACGATTTATTGACGCATAGTCAACACGGTTTCAGAAAATATCGTTCTTGTGAAACACAACTAGCTCTTTATACTCATGAAGTAATAAGTGCTGTCGACAGGGGATGTCAAATTGATTCCATATTTTTAGATTTCCAGAAGGCTTTCGACACAGTTCCTCACAAGCGTCTTCTAACCAAACAGCGTGCCTACGGAGTATCGCCTCAGTTGTGCGACTGGATTCGTGATTTCCTGTCAGAAAGGTCACAGTTCGTAGTAATATACGGAAAGTCATCGAGTAAAACAGAAGTAATATCCGGCGTTCCCCAAGGAATTGTTACAGGCCTTCTATTGTTCCTGATCTATATTAACGACATAGGAGACAATCTCAGTAGCCATCTTAGATTGTTTGCAGATGATGCTGTCATTTACCGTCTTGTAAAGTCATAAGATAATCAAAACAACTTGCAAAATGATTTAGATGAGATATTTGTATGGTGCAAAAAATGGTAATTGACCGTGAATAAGGAAAAGTGTGAAGCTATTCACATGAGTACTAAAAGAAATCAGCTAAATTTCGATTACGCGATGAGTCACACAAATCTGAAGGCTGTAAATTCAACTAAATACTTAGGGATTATAATTACAAATAACGTAAATTGGAACGATCGCATAGATAACATTGAGGGTAAAGCAAACCAAAGACTGGGATTCATTGGCAACACACTTAGAAGGTGCAACAGGTGTACTTAAGAGACTGCTTGCACCACGCTTGTCCGCCCTATTCTGGAGTATTGCTGTGCGCTGTGGGATCCGTATCAGGTGGGACTGACGGATGACATCGGAGAAGTACAAAGAAGGGCAGCTCGTCTTGTATTATCGCGAAATAGGAGAGATAGTGGCACAGACATGATACGTGAATTGGAGTGGCAATCATTAAAACAAAGCCTTTTTTTGCGACGGGATCTTCTCATGAAATTTCAATCACCAAGTTTCTCCTCCGATTGCGAAAACATTCTGTTGGCACCCACCTACATAGGGAGAAATGATCATCATGATAAAGTAAGAGAAATCAGGGCTCGCACAGTAAAATTTCAATGCTCGTTTTCCCCGCATGTCATTCTAGATTGGAACGGTAGGGACACAGCTCGAAGGTGGTTTATTGAACCCTCTGCCAGGCACTTTATTGTGAATAGCAGAGTAACCACGTAGATATATCCCGCACCGGTACCTCTGACAAAAAAAATGAGAACCACGCTAGTCCCAAAGACGTTAAAGACAATACTTTTGCGGAAAATGATGTTGAGTCTCTTGCAATTCGCTTTCAGTTGACAAACGAGACACGCTTAAAGGATTTCTTGTAGATGTTTTGACAACTGCGATGACTTTGGTGGAAATTGTGAAAACAAAAGAAAGTATCCCACAAATTTGATTCGGTTGACAACTATCGTCAAGACAATTCCAATCTCATCCTAGTAAATGTGAAACAGGGTTTTCCCAAATGGATCTGACCATTACTGACGGTGGAGCCTCTCTGTTAACAGAAACTGCTTCCTCGTCGCTTTTTCTGAATGTGAGTTCCCCCCCCCCCCCCCTCTACTGACTCGTTTTGACCGTTGCCACACGAGACTTCATTTCACCGATCAAAGTGACCGGAATCTTTGCTGCTCCGTGGGATGCACATCGTACGGACACCAGCAGCAAAGAGAGAGAGAGAGAGAGACAGGAGGGACGTACAACGAAAACCTTTCAAGGCTTTGGACGGTTTTGTAAAGTGTAAGTTAAAACATTTAGGCTTTTTTCCCCTTTTCAGCGCCTTATACTTCAATTTGGCGTGTTTTCAAAAAAAAAAAAATGGTTCAAATGGCTCTGAGCACTATGGGACTTAACTTCTGAGGTCATCAGTCCCCTAGAACTTAGAACTACTTAAACCTAACTAACCTAAGGACATCACACACATCCATGCCCGAGGCAGGATTCGAACCTGCGACCGTAGCGGTCGCGAGGTTCCAGACTGTAGCGCCTAGAACTGCTCGGCCACTCCAGCTGGCGAGTGTTTTCATCTTATTGTAATTTCTTTTCTCTAACTAATCGTAAACTGAGAAATAACGTTTGACTTAATTAACAAAAGGTTGTTGGTGCCCATGGGAGTTTATGTTAGACGCATTTTATCCGGTGTTTCAGCAGATATTTGCAATTTCGTTCTTGTTCCTCACATCTTTCAGGCTCCCCCCCCCCCCCCCCCCCCCCCCCCGTCGACGGAAAATCGTCGGTTAAAAAGAAAACGATTTTGAAGCGGAATATTACGTGCCCATTCGACAGAGAAAGTGGTCGCAGCTTCATTTAGCGACGAATTTCGACTGCTGTAATGTCTTTCTCACCCGAAAAAACTGATCAGTAAGCATATTTCACAATTGGGGGGATTTTCAATTAACTGATGCAATTCAAATAAGCGTAAACAAACGTAATTATGCACGCATGTTTTCTTTAGGTCCGTATTAAATTGTAAAATAACTTTTACACAGATCTTTTATAACTGAAGTTTTATAAAATGTTTGATAGTGTACTACAGTACTTGTATGACACATTTCATAAAAGGAAGAGCTCTTAGCTTTTACAAAAGATTTATCAAAGATACTTGACACTGTAATACGAGATATGAGCTCTCTACTACCTGGATGTACAGTCTGCACTCTTGAGTATAGAACTGCACCGTACATGTAGTTCCTGGCGCTTGCAGAGTGATTTTCGATCAGTATGTACGTGCTCAACGATTATTTGCCCATTCTACATGATAAACTGTTGTGTCCGGCAGAAGATACGAGACACAGCCATAGACAGGGACTGAGCCACACAGTAAGATCAGCCTACTCAAAAGCACAGCATAGTTTCCAGTCAGACACCCTAGAAGGTACTCACACACGGGCTATGCTATGTTTCCGCCTTATATCATCCAAATACGGGGGGCATTCATTAAGTAATGCAACACTTTTTACTCTCAGCCAATTTCGGTTGAAAAGATGCGGAATATGTTATGGGACATCGTGAAATATTCCCTCTTCGGCCCCTATAGTTTCGTGAAGCTCCGATAGGTAGTGGCGCTTTACATAGCCTTCAGAAGGGCGTCTGTTCCAAGCAAAGAGCTACGATTGAGTTTTTTTTTTTTTGGCGGAAACCACAGCATCCCAGATAGTCATAGGAGCTTACAGTATGTCTGCGGAAACTGGCAGTGAATAAAAGCAACGTGAGTCGTCGGGCGAGGTGATTGTCACCATCGCAACAAGATCGCTCGTGCCGGCCGGCCACACACAGCTGTGACTGCTGCAATGTTGGAACGTGATGACACTCTCATTGACGGATCCAAACACTGCTCTGTACAACTGGACGTCTCTGATGGGAATGCTGTCCAATAATTTGGGGTACTCATCCACTCTACAGCTCGGGTCTCGCACCATCAGACTTCCATCTGTTTGGTCCAATTGTAAGTAGGCTGTTTAGGTTTTCATGTTGGTAACGCCACGTAGCGCTCTGTATGAAAATCACTGACTGTGCTGTGTGCAGTCTGTGGCTGGTCTGCATTGTTGGAATATTTGTTATTGCAGTGTTATTGTGCAGCCGCACAGTCGTAGCAGATGGCTGCTGACCTACTCTACAAAGACTACAGTGGGCCTGCACCTGTGGTGGCCCACCAATACCATCACCTCTGCAAGAAATACAGTGGATCTGCTCTGTGACAGCCTACTTACCAATATTCTTCAAAACTTCGACTGACTCTGCTGTGGGTTTGCTCTGTTGTGGTCCATTACCTGTCTGCATGTCAAGAGTCAGCACTGTCTTTCCGTTGGAAGGACAACACTACTTCTTCAAGACTTCATGGAAATCCACTACTTCCATATGCATTTTCTTTTACTGCTCAGACTTTGAGAGAAAAAAACTGCAATTACTACTGTGATGAGTGATCAGGACTGTCTTTATGAGTATAATTTTTGCTTTTGACCAACGGTGTACCAATAAGTGTGTGCATTTGATATATTTGTTATCGTTAATATAAAAATTTTAACAACAATGTATTGGGCACTGCCCAAAATAACATGTAAAATTTTTTGTGGGGAGCATGGGGGCTATGTAAGTAGGCTGATTAGGTTTTTATGTTGATAACGCGAAGTAGCGCTCTGTATGAAAATCACTGATTGTGCTGTGCGCACTCTGTGGTTGGTCTGCGTTGTTGGAATATTTGCTATTGTAGTGTTGGGCAGTTGGATGTGAACAGCGCGTAGCGCTGCGCAGTTGGAGGTGAGCCGCCAGCAGTACTGGATGTGGGGAGAGAGATGGCAGAATTTTGAGAGCGGACGATCTGGACGTGTGTCTCTCAGAAAAATGAAATTTGTAAGACTGGATGTCATGAATATATATATATATATATATATATATATATATATATATATATATATATATATATATATATATATATATAATGACTTTTGAACACTATTAAGGTAAATACATTGTTTGTTCTTCATCAAAATCTTTCGTTTGCTAACTATGCCTATCAGTAGTTAGTGCCTTCAGTAGTTTGAATCTTTTATTTTGCTGGCAGTATTGACGCACGCTGTATTGCAGTAGTTTGAGTAACGAAGATTTTTGTGAGGTAAGTGATTCATGAAAGGTACAGGTTATGGTTGGTCAGGGCCATTCTTTTGTAGGGATTATTGAAAGTCAGATTGCGTTGCGCCTAATAAAAATATTGTGTGTCAGTTTACTGTTGATCACAATAAGTAAAGATAGAAAAGTCTGAGTACGTTCGGTTTTGCTCAGCTGGTTGAAAATCAAATAACATAAGAGGTTTACCTGCACAATCATTCATAACTATTTCAAAGGGGATGTTTCACAATGAAGGATGCATTCAGTGGGATGCAGTACGTGGCTGATGGGGTGGTTACTGATGCAGCGAGGCATGGGCTGACGACGACGAGCAGAGTGGTACCATGAGGACAATCGGGCACCACAGTAACGTGCTGTAAGGCCGGTGCTTTGAAAGGAGATTATGGTGAAAAACGCGGTTCTATAGCCAAAAGAGTGGGGAATAGTATGGTGTATTGTAATCCTGAATAAAATCAACCTGCTTCCAGAAAAAAGTGTTGCGTTACTAGTTGAACACCCCTCGTAGTTCCCTGGTGGACGTCCATACGCCACATGTAGAGGTAAGCTGACGTACGAATCCAGTCTGACAGGGTGCATCAACAATTAGTTTATTGGGCAATATCAACAACGTACCTCAAGACAGCACCAGAGTCTCTCGACCAGAAGAGCCCAACTGGACATTATGCTAGTTATATTGGTCACCGTTAGTTGGATTCAGGGCTAGACCAGTGTACTAAGATTTATCAGTGCAATTTAACATTGTACTACATCACTACATATCATAATCACACTCGCGATACGCATTACATAATTTCTTTTAATAAATCATTATAAAATGTTGCTAATCTGTGCTCCAGTATTGCTCGTCGTAATTTTCCTACTTCTATTTGGCGTTGTGACGAGGTTGAACAATTGCTGCGTGCACCTCAATTAGAGTAGATACCTTCATGCAAACAGCGCACCTCAATTAGAGTAGATACTTCCGGTATATAATGAAATGAAATGAAATGTTGTGTGACGAGGGCCTCCAGTCGGATAGACCGTTCGTCTGGTGCAAGTCTTTCGATTTGACGCCACTTCGGCGACTTGCGCATCGATGGGGATGAAATTATGATGATTAGGACAACACAACACCCAGTCCCTGAGCGGAGAAAATCTCCGACCCAGCTGGGAATCGAGCCCGGGCCCTTTGGATTGACAGTCTGTCGCGCTGACCACTTTTTTTTTTAAATATCTCATTTTGTTTGTTTGCGTTCGTTGTATCTGCTCGGGGCGGACGTCGCAAGACACCTATTTCAGTTCGTCGTTGTTCCATTAACTCAGTTTTTTTACTACAGGGGGCAGTTAACCCCCTGACCGAACACGCTGAGCTACCGTGCCGGCTAACCTCTCAGCTACCGGGGGCGGACGATATTTCTGGGGTAGTAAGTGGTAGTCTTCCTGCCACATTTATATTTCACGCCAAAGGTATTTGATGAATACAACACAAGCTTGTGTCCTTCTTCTTTTAAAAGGCTAAGTCTTGTCTCTGCAGTCACAGCTTCCTGTCTTCAACATTCGTCTGCATTTCCATGTATGAACAACAACCCGGCTCACTGATCATTTACGATCTAGCTTTCGCAAATGTTTTGTAAATGAATATTATGAACAATTAAGTGTCCAGTGAGTGTAGCTTTGCGCAGGCCTATAATTATCAGTTGTTATTTCTTCTCTTCTATTACTTGTAGAGCCATCTCATTCGTTTCTCTGTCAGCCAGCTAGTTCTTATCTTGCTTTGCTGACGTCCAGGTTTAACACCCGTATGCCAGGACACTTTATACAAAGGTCTTAATAAACCTTTTCTTTAACGTGGAGGATGTCGAGCTTGTTCAGTAGAAGGTTCGTTTGATTTTGGAAGCAGCCATTGGCCAGTGCTTTTTCTTCGCTTGATTTTCTTGATATATCTATTGTTTTCCTTCTCACTGCTACCGAGATAGCGACATTCGGTTACTTCCTCAAGTTGTTCACATCCTGTTATAATGTCAGTCTTTTCTCCACCTACTTGCTTGTCAATAACCATCACTTTTGTCCTCTTGGCATTTATTTTTCATTTTAGCTTTCTTATGTCTTGAGTTTAATACCCTAAACATTTTGTTTATTTCCTTCTGTTAGTACGTGCTATTGCAATATCATCGACAATATAATGCAGTGAATATGCGTACCATTAATTTTGGGTCCATTTGTTTTTTCTTTCATTGTTGTAATTGTCTCGACGAACATATTAAATAAACGAAGTAGCAAAGAACAACCATGTCACATTCCCCTTCTGATATTAGTTTCTTTCTTGCTATCATTAATGTCCAGTTCAGTAATTTTACTTTTGGATATACTCATGCTTAGTCGTCTGTCAATCCAGTCAAATTCTACTTTGCGCATTACTATAAATAATATCTTCCAGTCAATCAAATCAAATACCTTTTCTAGATCAACAAATGCTATACGTATTTTTCTGTTTACTTCTAAGCATCTTTCCAAAATTTTACTTCGTGTCAGTATTGTTTCTTTTTTCCTCTCCCTGGTCTGAAGGCAAACTAATCACTGGCTAATTTCCATTCTATTCTCTTTAAGTATTGACGGTAATATTTCAATGCATGTGACAGAATGGCTACTGCTCTATCTCTTGTAGACACTGTTGCCTTTTTCCCTCTTGGACAATGCAGTAGTTCTACTTTTTAATAAGTCCAGTTGTTGATACCATCTTCACAACATTTAGAGATCACACTAAACAATTTATTTTTGATTTGCCGCTAGTGTATTGCAGAAGCTCTGCAAGTATGTCGATCACATCAGTCGTTTTATTTGATTCTAAACTGTTTAGTGCAAGGAAGCACTCTTCTTTTGTATGGATGGTCTTTTATCATTTTAAACAATTAGTTTTTAATCTTCAGTACATTCATATACACTTCTAATTCCAGCAGGACTGTACAGATCTTCAGTATACTTTTTTCATCTGTCACTTATGTCTTCTATATCATACAGTAGCTTCCCATTTTTATATATCACTCTTGGTTCTCTGTGTCTGCTCCAATTGTTCAATCTTTGTCTAAACTTCATTCTGTTTCCCATGTTTATAATCATCATATATTCCTTTGCTAGTTTCTCGTAACTACTTTTCTTTTTATTGTCATTGTTTTTGATTTCTTTATACTGATCAGGGCTCCTATCGTTCAGTCTGTTCATTTTTTCAATGCATTACAATATTTCTGGGTTCATCAAAGGAACTTACATCAGAAGTGAAAGGAGTTGTCATCAGCTGGGATTCTGTTCATTAATTCTTTCTCTCCCATGACAGCTTCATTCTGCTCAACTCACGTTCAATAACTACTACGCTTGCTTTCATCAAACAGGATTGCGATGTGAAATGTGGCAGTAAGAGGTTTTATCAACGACGTCATGCGCAACGGAAACTTGGATGAATCGAGACACACATGTTCCGGTCACATAAATCAACTGTCCTCAGTGACTATGGTGTGACATATGGAAGCGTATTGGAATTGGGATAATGTTAAAGACTCAATATCGAAGCAGTTCGTTTACGATCGCAACAACAATTTATTGGAAACAGAAGTGAATTTGCTACAATTTTGGAAAACATTTATAATAGAAAGTACTCGTGCTCTCATGAGGAACACATAGTTCATAGTTAAGTAAATAGGATCACAAAAGAATCACGAAACACTTTCCCTAACATAGAACATTCGGCAGAAATAGATTACACGCCATTACGAATTAAGACTGCTCATTCGAATACCTGAATCCATAACTCAGCTGGATCGCTCAAGATTGGCCAGATACTTCAGCAGCTGGCAACAGAATAATTATATGTCACGTGACCGTTAGCCTTCTCTTCCTGCTAGTGGGGTTGGGATATAAAGTTACCGTTAACTATCGTTTCGCTTCGATACTTGACCAAAACCCTCTGTTACGCCTCTCCGGTGTGTTAAGTTGGCAGAACTCATCCCCTACACTACAAACTTTGCTTGCCCGCGAAAATTTTTAAGTAAAGCACTCTCACGTACAGCCATTTGCGATATCAACCATAGGAAAAAGAGCAACAGATGGATATTATATGGACGTTATAGATGAATATTTTAGCTCGTCTTTTGTAGAGATGTTCGTTATCCACTCGACTAAGTAACATTTGGTGTTAACTCTTCAGTGCGTTCACTGCAACGCCTGCTAAACTCGCTGGGTAGAACAGGTGATTAGAATTGTGGAAAGGGCCAAATGAGGTATCGGTTAAGTTTCACTCAAAATTGTAATTTATTATAATTTAATAACACCTTTAATCCAAAATAGCACATAGCCGAACCTTTACAACTACAAGTTTCAAAATCCAATTCTTTCACGGCTGGTCCGCAGCTCGTGGTCGTGTGGTAGCGTTCTCGCTTCCCACGCCCTAGTTCCCGGGTTCGATTCCAGGCGGGGTCAGGGATTTTCTCTGCCTCGTGATGACTGGATGTTGTGTGATGTCCTTAGGTTAGTTAGGTTTAAGTAGTTCTAAGTTCTAGGGGACTGGTGACCATAGATGTTAAGTCCCATAGTGCTCAGAGCCATTTTTATTTCTTTCACGGCTGAAGGCCTCCAAAGAAGAAATCTTAAAAGCAACAAGATAAATTTCAAGTGATTGAAGACATGCAGTTAAAATTGCAAATAAAATAATATATATCGGCTAGGTAGAAAGCCCCAAGGCAAAAGTGGATAGAACAAACATATACAAGGTGCAATACAAACAGCTGAAGGCCATATATATTACCATAATCTTTTAAGGCAGAAAGCTGAAATGATTTCGCTTAAGGGGAAATTTTGAGAATAAAGCTTTAAGCGGCTGAAGGCCCACAGTTGATTTTCCAAAAATTCAAAATACCTTAACCCTTAAGCTTTCATTGGCCGAACGCACACTAAATGAAAAAGCAACGGGATGGCAATAACTAAATTTAAGAATAAGGTTTTAAGTTGCTGAAGGCCGACAATTTATTTACATAAATAGATTTAAATAAAACACAATTTAAAAAATTTCTTTTACAGGATTGGCTATTATAGATTACCAACAGACCATTAAACACCCATGAAAAGGACAGTATAGACAACGGCACTCAGACGACCTCGGGGAGGGGAGGGGGGGGGGGGAGGGCTAGCCCTCGAAACATTAACGTTCACTTAGGTGAGACAGGTGGTGGGCCCAACTACACTTGATCCGTCAATAACCCAACCAAGAGACAGTCACTGATCGACCGACGAAACGACTCGATAGCCACCAATTGGTACATAAAAACTCAAAGACCAAACCGTTATGGACGTGATTATCCACAATAAAATATGTATTAACCCTAACATTACCAACGGGGGGGGGGGGGGGGGGGGCTCGTAGGCCCACTGACGCAGTTTTTCTATGTTGTATCCACACCCTTTGATATATGAACTTGAAAGCAAAGGTGATTGTTCGTTATTGAATGTACTATTGAGTCATTACAGAATTTCGCAATAAAAATGTAATTAATATTCATTTACTTGATTTAATTCTCTGTGGGCCTTAGAAGCCCACCCGTTGGTAATAGCAAGGAAAGATTTACGAGGTTGAGTCTTTCGTTTCAAATTCTTACCACGAAACGAATTTTGGCATTGTTGCCTTCAGACATATTATTATGAAGCGGACCATTGTTATTTTCAGTGTTTCTGCTGCTGTTGAACCAGCAACATGAGTAGACAACGTTTACGTGATAGTTCCATTGAAAGAGTGCTAGAAGAAGTTTTGAACGAATCAGATTTAGAGGAAAGTGAAGTGGATGATGATGTGGAAGAAATTAGAACTGATTCATCGTCAGAGAATGAAGATGAGGTTGAAGCCAATCCACCAGATGATAATGATACGGAATGTGATAAATTCATTGCAAAAAGTGGACGAGAGTATATTACGAAGCCATCTCGACAATATCGGCGTTCTGTGCAAAATGTAGTGCGAGAAAGAATGGGGCTAGGACAACAAGGAAGAATTGCGTCTCCGAAAGAGGCTATACAGCTCTTTTTTACACCTCAAATTATGAATCTAATAAAACTACACTCAAATGAAGAGGCTTCTCAGGTATTCAGCACACAGATGAAGATGAGTTATTTTGTTATATAGGACTCTTGCTAATCATGGGTTCAAATCATGACAATAAGATACCTTTCCAAGATTTATGGTCTTTGCTTCAGGGCCGACAAGTGTACTATGGATCAATGAGTCGGACCCGATTTTTCGAATTGACTAAAATATTGAGGTTTGATGATAAGAACACAAGAGAAATTTGTCGCCAGACTGACAAGTTTGCTCCAATGAGGGAAATTTTTGAAAGTTTCAATTCTTAACTTCCAGTGTATTTCATTCCTGGTCTACATACAACAGTGGATGAGATGTTGTCTTTGTTCCGTGGTCGCTGTCCATTCAAGGTGTTTCTAAAAGAAAAACCTGGAAAATACGGCATTCTAATTCGAATGCTGTCTGATTCTGAGACTAGACATGTGATCAGCATGGACATCTATACAGGCAAGTCAGGAAATACACAGCATTCAAATGGACCGATGGAAATTGTAAAGAGACTAATAAAACCTATTGAAAAATCAGGCCGTAATGTTACCACAGATCGGTACTATACTTCAGTGGAGCTTGCTGAGACTCTATGGAATGATTTTCACCTCACACTTGTTGGCACCCTACAGTCTAACAGACGACACATACCTGAAGAGCTGAAGACTACAACTGGCCGCAGTTTACACTCTTCCATCTTTGCTTATACTGACCCTCAGACACAGAGGCAACCAGTTACTCTTGCATCAACGCTAGTCCGCGAGAAGCCAAAGCGACTGCTGTTGATGCTTTCAACTTATCACTCAGAAGGGGTGTTGAATGAAGACTCAAAAAAGACTAACATAAATCTTTTTTATAATTCTACAAAGGGAGGCGTGGACACCATAGACCAGATGGCAAGACACTACAGCACAAAGAGAGGAACAAGAAGATGGCCTTTTTCCCTCTTCTACACACTCATTGACATAGCAGCAATAAATGCATATTCACTCTTCCTCCTCAACTTTCCGAATTGGAAAAAGAATTTGCTAAACCGCAGAAGGGTTTTTATTACTAACTTAGGTCTCGAACTAATAAGATCTCAAGTAGATAAACGGGCACAAAATTTGTATGGACTTCAGAAGCCAGTAATAATGGCAATGGAAAGCATCACACAACGGAAGCTCAGCTGCTCTGTAGAACCATCATCCTCAACAACAGAACCAGGAACACGTGGACGGTGCCACCTATGCTGCCAAGAAGCTGCATCTAAAAAAATCAAGTACAACAAGCTGGGAAAGTCAACTGTTACCTGCTCTCAGTGCCACAAACACGTCTGTGGGAAACACTGCAGGAAGACAGTGTTGTGTGAAAAATGCGTTGCAGAATGAGACAGTAAATTTTGTTTGCTTCATGTAGTGTATCGAATTAAAAAAGTCGTTTTTATAAGAAAACACTATTTTGAAACATTACTCCAAAAAATATATAAACTGAATCTCGTGATTTGTTCATTTTATTCCTATTATAATAACATCTTTTATTATCCAGTATACAAAAACAATGTCTAAGCATTTTGAATTGTCCGTGTCATTCTCCATCTCAGCCATACGACTATGGAACGCGCTCCCCTGTGATCTGCGTCTTATCCAGAACTACTCAACATTCAAGAGGGAACTCAAAGCTTACATATTAGGGACGGTATAACCACCATTCTTGTGCCCCTCCCATCTCTTTCTTTCTCCTCTCCATCACAGCTTCGAATTTTACCGTTCTATTTCTCTTCCTCTAACCTATCTACCTCTTATATATCTCTTTCACCCCATTCTATCGTCTTATGTCTCTGCTCGATGAGAATAACTCACAAGCTGCAAGAACATAAAGAGAAAATTCCCAACTAACAATGGGACTGACATTCAGAAAAGAAAAGTATGTTTACTTTCGTATACATAGTCATTATTATTATTATTATTACTATTATTATTATTATTATTATTATTATTACTATTATTATTATTATTATTGATTGTTATAATTATTTTTATTGTTATAATTATCATTGTACTACTGTTATAATATCTATTTTTTTGTTTAACATCAATACTGTATAATAGGCTATATGTCCTTAATGTTAAGTAGAAACTGTAACTCGTTCAACCTGAGTATGCCTGGTCAGGTGTAAGAGAGGGCCTGAAGGCCCTAATCTTGCCAGGTAAAATAAATGCATAAATAAATAAATAATAAATATTAGAGGTATCAGAAGTAAATAAACTTGATTTATGATAAAATAAATTGTGGTATTCTTTATGGGCCTTTGAGGCCCCCCCGTTGGTATTACATGTAACAAAAAATACGTTGGTAATGCTAGGGTTAAGCTGTCAAAACTACACACCATGTTGGACAGCGACAACATGTGAGGAAAGGACACTGCCTGAAATTGCGTCAGTGGCCAGGGCAGGTAACCAGAACACTAACGGCCACAAGGCAGAAAATTCCGATGGTGCACTTGAATTGTAGTGAACCAATACAGTTAATTCCACCGCATGGCGGCTCGAAATCACCACTACAAACACTCGGTGTTGCTCACAGGAAAAGCTCCCCAGCAGCGAACCACCGAAACAAACGACACAATATGAACGGGCGTAGCTTGGGTACGTAACACACCACTCAACTTTGGCGTCCTGGTTCGGTGAACGACGTAGCTCGTAGCGATCGGACAGCTGCACACACGATCCAACACTGCGCAGGAACCGTCAGCAGACCCAGCCGACTGCACCGCACGGAGATATCCTCCCTGGCCCACAGACCCACTAGCCAGAAACTATATGCAGAAGATCAAAGATGGTACACGGTGCAATTATTGATACACATCACTGCTGCCACACATAGAAAGAGGAAGAACTACAGCATAACCGCAACAACAACGTCGGGAAACCAAACACAGATAGATAGCTAATTGCAAGGAAATGCAGAGATCGGAGTGAGCACGGCTCACACATTTGGAAGCTCCATATTTATATTTACGAAATGACTCTGACTGGTTCATTTCAACGTACTTCGTTGAAGTACAGTATCTACAGGGTGTTTCAAAAATGACCGATATATTAGAAACGGCAATACAAACGAAACGAGCAGCGATAGAAATACACCGTTTGTTGCAATATGCTTGGGACAACAGTACATTTTCAGGCACACAAACTTTCGAAATTACAGTAGTTACAATTGTCAACAACAGATGGCGCTGCGGTCTGGGAAACTCTATAGTACGAAATTTTCCACATATCCACCATGCGTAGCAATAATATGGCGTAGTCTCTGAATGAAATTACCCGAAACCTTTGACAATGTGTCTGGCGGAATGGCTTCACATGCAGATGAGATGTACTGCTTCAACTATTCAATTGTTTCTGGATTCTGGCGGTACACCTGGTCTTTCAAGTGTCCCCACAGAAAGAAGTTACAAGGGTTCATGTCTGGGGAATAGGGAGGCCAATCCACGCCACCCCCTGTATGTTTCGGATAGCCCAAAGCAATCGCACCCTCATCGAAACATTCATTCAGGAAATTAAAGACGTCGGCAGTGCGATGTGGCCAGGCACCCTCTTGCATAAACCACGAGGTGTTCGCAGTGTCGTCTAAGGCAGTTTGTACCTCCACAAATTCACGAAGAATGTCCAGATAGCGTGATGAAATAATCGTTTCGGATCTGAAAAATGGGCCAATGATTCCTTTGGAAGAAATGGCGGCCCAGACCAGTACTTTTTGAGGATGCAGGGACGATGGGACTGCAACATGGGGCTTTTCGGTTCCCCATATGCGCCAGTTCTGTTTATTGACGAAGCCGTCCAGGTAAAAATAAGCTTCATCAGTAATCCAAATGCTGCCCCCATGCATATCGCCGTCATCAATCCTGTGCACTATACAGTTAGCGAGTCTCTCGTGCAGCAATGGTAGCGGCGCTGAGGGGTTGATGCGTTTGAATTTTGTATGGATAGAGGTGTAAACTCTGGCGCATGAGACGATACGTGGACGTTGGCGTCATTTGGACCACAGCTGCAACACGACGAAGAGAAACCCGAGGCCGCTGTTGGATCACCTGCTGCACTAACTGCGCGTTGCCCTCTGTGGTTGCCGTACGCGGTCACCCTACCTTTCCAGCACGTTCATCAGTCACGTTCCCAGTCCATTGAAATTTTTCAAACAGATCCTTTATTGTATCGCTTTTCTGTCCTAAGGTTACATTAAACCTCCGTTGAAAACTTCTTCTTGTTGCAACAACACTGTGTTCTAGGCGGTAGAATTCCAACACCAGAAAAATCCTCTGTTCTAAGGAATAAACCATGTTGTCCACAGCACACTTGCACGTTGTGAACAGCACACGCTTACAGCGGAAAGACGACGTATAGAATTGCGCACCCACAGACTGCGTTGTCTTCTATATCTTTCACATCACTTGCAGCGCCATCTGTTGTTGAAAATTGTAACTACTGTAATTTCGAAAGTTTATCCGCCTGAAAATGTACTGTTGTCCCAAGCATATTGCAACAGACGGTGTATTTCTATCGCTGCTCGTTTAGTTTTATTGCCGTTTCAAATATACCGGTCATTTTCGAAACACCCTGTAGGATTCTTTGTGTTCGCTCTCGTGCTTATCTACAAAAACGAGTTCAAAGCAAAAAGAAAGCTCATTCATATTATCGTGTGTCGAAATGCACAAATAGAGTTGGGCGGCAGATGGTTGCAGAGCGTGGGAACGCGCCTGCTGGCGGTGACCGTATGACGCTTGAGAACAGTGTAGACAGCCGGGAAACACAAACTGAACATGACGCGTTATGTAGTATTTATTATTTGAACAGTGCTGTGCTCCTCCAGCCATACTGTCAACATTAGTTGTACTGATAGAAGGCTAATAATAATTTCATGAAGACATTAATTAAAATAAAAACGTAATTGGGAAGAACATTTGAACTTAGTCACTACTGGTAAAAGACGATGGGCCAATCAAAAGCGCTCACTGAAGAAGCAGGCGCCAATCTGTTACTGCAACGCCCTACCAGTCTGCTACCTGGTACGAGCGAGTCAAGTGGTATACGATGCCGATAATTATTGACATCAATTAACAGCGCTTCGAAAAACGTTTGTGTGTATCAACACACTAGAAGTTTTATGACTTCTGTGAACAAATTCTACATGCTCTTTAGAAGGTATAGTGTAATCAGTTACCGAAAATCATTTGTTGTGTTGAACAGTGCCTTGGTGAACACTCGTGTGAAGTTCTGACCGTTACATAATAAATACTGTGATTCATTATATTGTGTCCTGTTGTGGCGCTCTGATCACAGTTAGCTTTCGCGGAATTTGATTTAACGAATGAACATATTTGGGCTCTTAATTGCAGTTTTTGATTGCCACTAAAGGTTAATGAATAAAAATCAAGTGGAATCCTGTGTTATGATAATTTTATTTCGTGGCACTAGACTCGTTTCCCACGCTGCCGCTTGAATTTAGCACAGTTTGATATTTGTACGTCGAATCCTGCACCTAATTGGAGAACAGACAAATCCGGACGAGATTTACGAATAGCTTTAGAAAATGCGAAGTAAGCGAACCAAAGTCAGAGATGCTAGGAAAGTGAAAAGACACACCATCATAAACTGTAGTACTGATAGAATCTGGCATTTCTGCAAGGTGGGTAGATGAAATGGTTCAAATGGCTCTTAAGCAGTCTGGGAATTTACATCTGAGGTCATCACTCCCCTAGAACTTAGAACTACTTAAACCTAACTAACCTAAGAACATTACACACATCCATGCCCGAGGCAGGATTCGAACCTGCGACCGTTACAGCAGGGAATAGCTTTAGAAGATGCGAAGTAAGCGAACCAAAGTCAGTGATGCTAGAAAAGTGAAAAGGCACACCATCATAAACTGTAGTACTGATAGAATCTGGCATTTCTGCAAGGTGGGTAGATGAAATGGTTCAAATGGCTCTTAAGCACTCTGGGAATTAACATCTGAGGTCATCACTCCCCTAGAACTTAGAACTGCTTAAACCTAACTAACCTAAGAACATCACTCACATCTATGCCCGAGGCAGGATTCGAACCTGCGACCGTTACAGCAGGGCAGATGCGAACTGAAGCGCCTAGAACCGCTCGGTCACAACGGCGGGCAAGGTGGGTAGTACATTTTATGAAACTCAGTGTGTAACGGATAGGTAGGGAAGATTATAATAGTAATCCATTCTTCTATATATATTTTTTAAACGTTACAATATGTATCGTTCAACAACTGTTCCCTAAACAAGTTTTAGTGCGTGAATTTTTGGCGCTCCGTATAACAGTATTTCATCCACCTTTTTTCTCCTGCTTGCAACAGTAGTGTGGGATTTAGGTTGAGTGGGGTTCGAGCCGGAGAATGTGGAGACGTGGGGCTGAGTTTAACAATTATGTTGTTTGACATCAAAAATTTCAAGTAACAAAACAGAAACGACTTACCGCTAAAGAAACCTAGCAGGACTACAATAACGAAGCACAAAATATTCTTTTGACAGCAACAGAATAAGGTCAGACGTGGACCAAATTCAGTATGACCATGCAGCGTATCACAGGGTGACAAAATACACTTTAACATGACTGGTACACTGCCTCAATCAGAAATTACAACAAAAAAACTAACAACGCCAAAGAGTAGTTAACTAATGTATGAGCAGTAATATAGTCTCTAATTACATACTGATCTGCTATTACTACCGGCATCAGGCAACTAAGACAGCAGCTGTCAAATACACTACCAAGCTACCAACTCTAATGTCTGAGTAACTTCTCATACGATAGCTATATAACAATTCATTACATAAATGAAAATCAATTCACATAGGGCAATAACAAAGACAAATCTTAATGCACGAGAGTGAACGACTGGTTCAGTCACGAGAGTTCAACAAACAGTCAAATCTTGAAACCACTTAATGAACGGATGATTCATGCTCGAAGTAAAAAAAACTATCATATTATGTTTAATTTGCTAAATAATCACGACCACGGTGTTTACGGACAATTTCCGCACCTGCTGCATTCTATAAAACATTCAATTTGTTACTCAGTTTCCCGTTCAGAGATTTGTTTTACACGCTACGCCGTGAAACTTCAACTACTCAAACTCGAAAAATGAGTACAGAGTGACATTTATTAAAACAATATTATATTTACCTAGTATAATCGTCTTGTGTTGTAGTTCTTCCCATTTCCGTGCGGAACTCCTCTCCAGATCATTTAGTATCTTTATAGAAAAGATAATACCATTAAGTTCCGGAGCAGGAATTCCACATTTCACACTGATAAAAACCCCATAATACCATCAGGACATATATGGCACCAAAACGAGCGCAGGTCGGAACTATTCAGACACAGATTTTAATGTGAACTTTTCATGCACTCCCAGTCGTTCTACATCCACGTATCTCTGTATCGTAGTTTCCTACAGAGGGCGCTCTTATTTGAAAATTTTCACTTAATACAGTAACAGCACTACTCATATTGGAAACAAACAACAGCATAAAACTACAGTCTAATTCATTCATTAATAAATTTAAAAACACAATATAGGACATAAGAACCATCAAGATACAAAACAAACCTTTACTTAACTGGCAAACGTCAGCGAGATAGCTGATGCAGTTGCATCTTCTGTCATCAGAATGGTACATCCACTCCTGTAACCGCCATTACTTGTTTGGGTCTTTCTGTTTACTGTCCACACAGATGACAGGTAGTTACCATGCCTAAGGTTCACCTCAAACAGACATGCTATACGGTGCATTGTAACCTCCCAACAGATAAATTCCGTACGCCAAATGTAACCTCCCAACAGATAAATTCCGTAACCTCACAATAAAAAAGTGACTGATCTCCCAATAAAAATGTGACACACAAATAACCCTTCAAAAGAAATCTCGTAATGTAACCTTTCAATAATTAACTGACTGTGAACGTAAACTGGTAAAGATGGACGTCAGCAGTGCTGCGTCATGGCGCTAAAAAATCATTCTGCATAAACTGAAAATTCTTACCTCAATGATGTCCCCGGATAACGCGTATATATCTGCCCCTGTAAGAAATTTTTCTGGCACAGCCCACGGCAATGCTGGACACTAGATATTTTTACGTATGAAAAACAACTGATTTTCTTTACGATAACCGGCATGACTATGGATAGGAGAAATTAGTAAAAACTTTAAATTCAGATGAATGACTGTCAAAAGTTATCTTTATAAGAAAGATTATTACTGAAAGATATTAGAAAACATTTACAAGGGACTTTGATATAACAATAGTACAAAAATCAGTTGTAGCAATTAACATATGCACGCAGCAATAAAGAACAATCATATTTTACTTTTACCTTATACTACATCCCTCAGGCACCGCCATCGTTCTCCACGACCGGCCATGGTTCAAAGAAATGTTCAAATGTGTGTGAAATCTTATGGGACTTAACTGCTAAGGTCATCAGTCCCTAAGCTTACACACTACTTAACCTAAATTATCCTAAGGACAAACACGCACGCCCATGCTCGAGGGAGGACTAGCACCTCCGGCCTTGTTAATTCCACAGTTCTTCTGCTCTTCTCGAGCTACAAAACACCACTACTGGACTGCATTGTCCGAGCTCCAGGACACAAGTGCTCTCTGTGAGCTATACAACTCGACCACTGCTCTCCAGAAGCGACCTGACCCAACCGTACGACTGCGAGATACTACTACTACTAGCTACTACTACTATTGCTGCCGACACTGATCTCTGGTCTGCGATTTTATTGTACCTTACATATCACAGGCAGCGCCTGAGCAATGTCGAGCCGGCCGGTGTGGCGAGCGGTTCTAGGCGCTTCAGTCTGGAACCGCGCGACCGCTTCGGTCGCAGGTTCGAATCCTGCCTCGGGCATGTACGTGTGTGATGTCCTTAGGTTAGTTAGGTTTAAGTAGTTCTAAGCTCTAGGGGACTGATGAGCTCAGATGTTAAGTCCCATAGTGCTCAGAGCCATTTGAACCATTTTGAACCATGGACCTCTTCAAACACCTCCTGATACCCAGAAAGATACAGAAAAATCCACGTGAAGTCCAATTACACATCTGGCACTCCACAGTTAGGTGAAAATGATTTGACACCAAATATGCACTACAGCCCAGTACGAACATCACTGAACTTGGCGCGCGGGGTAGCTGCACGATGTCAGGCGCCTTGTCACGGTTCGGGCAGCGCCGGAGGTTCGAGTCCTCCCTCGGGCATTGGTGTGTGCTGTCCTTAGTGTAAGTTAGTTTTAGTTAGATTAAGTAGTGTGTAAGCTTACGGACCGATGACCACCACAGTTTGGTCCCATAGGATCTTACCACAAATCTAAATTTTTTATCACGGTACTGTGAGCTGTATACTCGCAACACAGCATATGCACTAACGCGACAGGCAACAACCTCCAGTAATGTCTGTTCCGTTATGTGAGTTCTGTATTGCTTAGGGAGCCACAAGGCAAATACGAACTGTTCCACCCATGAGTTTGCGGCAAAATACAGTAACAACCAGCAATGAATGATGTCAGTTCAGAGCAGCAAACTCCCTTCCATACAGAACTTCTCTGAAGGCCTACGACTTAATAGTCCCTTGACTCGATCCAGTTGCTCCCATTTACCACGTTCCTCGAAAAGAAAAATATCATTACATTCATGTAATACGGGCCTCATGGATGTGTGTGATGTCCTTAGGTTAGTTAAGTTTTACTAGCTCTAAGTTCTAGTGGACTGATGACGTCAGCTGTTAAGTCCCATAGTACTCAAAGCCATTTGAACCATTTTGAGTAATCACTGGAAACTTCCTCGTCATTTACAGAACGCCGTAGCCCCACTTGTTACACACTCGTTCCGTTTCGCACTTGCTTGTTACCGCTCCGCGGTCCCCGTGTAACGACCGTCCTGGCTGCCCCCGCTGTCCTCGAAGCGATGCATCACACGCAGCCCATCCACCGCCACAAACCTATCGCTAAACAAAGACGTGCCAACCGGCACAGCAGCTACACTCTACACTCAAAGCACACTCGCACATAACACCGGGCACAGCCTCAATCACAAAGACGCCTTGCTGCCACCATCTGTTGCGGAAGCACTCACGTAATGCTGCTGATGGCCAGCAGAAGCCGTTCCTTCTCCTCTTCTGGAATTGTTGTGCGTACAGTCAGGTAAAGACAGAAACCGCTCCACCGAATTGTTGTCCACAAGGCAGGGAGTTGGGACACTTGTGAGGAGCGACAGTTGTGAGGAGCAACATTTGTGAGGAGACCCGGCGGCACAGGTAGCGGGCGGTCTACAGGGACACCAAACAGGTAGCACACCGCAGTTCAGTACTGCTGTTGTAAAGATGGAATACACCACGACAACGAAAGGGTTAGCCTCTAGTGATTTATAACGGTTACCAGTTTATAGTGGAATATTCCAACAATGATGGTATAAGTTATTAGCGGTGCGTAAACGTAAACAAGAAGTGTAAAGGAAGACTATCCACCAGAAACAACTTAGTTTAAGGCGAAGGTTGCCATATATATATATATATTCCGGACGTCGAGGCTAATGATGTGCGAAACCACGTGGCAAACGCCAAAAGGCGTGCAAAAGAAACGGGCACTTCAGTTTCCTCTGTTTACACCGAAGAAGTAGGGCCGCTGTTCAATCAAGGTTACGACATCGTCACATCATTGCCGTCACACAGGAGTGCAAACCGATAGCTGCAACGAATCAGTCAAAAAGCATGGGATCTACACAAGATCCGACCGATGCTGCAGGAATATTTCTGCAAGAACACCATTTGCTAATGAATGATGGGAGCAAAATTTTACTTGAAGATGACGACAGAGGACCAAATGATAGGATATTGGAGTTCGCCAGCGAAAGGGGAAAATCCTGTTTAAGAGACTGCAATTCGTTCTTTCTCTATGGAACGTTCTAAAGCTCCAGCAAGCAGTTTGGACAGTTATTTATTGCTCATGCCGATATTTCTAGTTCTGAGGAGGAAACAAACACAGTTCCAAACGTGTACGCCTTGCTACCCAATAAAAAGAGAGAAACGTACGATCGCTTTTTCACAGCTGTTGAGAACAACGTACCTGGATGGAATCCTACAGCTATCATGGTGGATTTTGAAGTTGCAATCATCCAACCAGTAACACATTTGTTTCCTGATGCAAAGATTAATGGCTGCAACTACCATTTCAATCAGTGCTTGTGGAGGCAAGTGCAAAATTGCGCCCTTGTTGCTGCCTACAAGGAAAACGAAGAAATTCGTTTTCACATACGATTGTGTTCCGCTTTGGCTCACATTCCTCTGGACATCTAAGATTATGAGTGGCTATGCATTCAGGAGAGCACGCCAGGTAATGAAAAACTGCAGGATTTTTACGACTATTTTGTTGAACAATGGCTGCATAATGAAGACATGCCAAGATATATATATATATGGAACCGCGCAGGAAGGCGTCACCGCACCAACAATGTTTCAGAAGGATGGAATCGAAGGATAAATATATTACTTTCGAAGGTTCATCCAAATTTTTACTCCTTAGTAAAAATTCTCAGAGAAGACGCAGAATAACATGGCCACCGACTAGTTTTAAATCTAGGTGGGAAAAGAAGAAAGAAGTTCGCAATTAAGACAGATGAGATAGTTTCTAAGACCCTTACAACACTCCAAGATGGCGGCAATATAAAATCATTTCTTACTTGCGTGGCTTATGCACAGAAATTACAATGAAACAGAAATGGCTACAGCAACACTTGTAAATATTGAAAAGGGGTTCAGTTCACACCGATAGCCCTACTGTATAAATTGTAAATAAATAGTCATCCTGTAAATATTGTAAATAAATATAATGCGGGACGAAGAGAGACTACCTCCTCGTGGTGTTCCCTGAAAACGACACAAAGTCGGCTAAATGTCTCTTGCAAATTGTAAAAGATTCACTAATGAATCTGAATAGTCATAGCTTTACTAACAATCATATTCAGCATTTTTGTGTAGAGAATATTAGAAACAATGTCTGTTTGAGTGGACGATGATACATCTTGTTTCAATACATAAATTGCATTCCTTAACGCTAATTGCTAGCAGGACTCACATTAGACCTCAGTACACTTCCCTGCGTGGTACGGAAAAATTGAAGTTTATTTCGAAATAGTTAAAGGAAAAGTTTCTATCGAGAATCTAATTCATTAGTTGGCTCCTCTTAATATACGGTAAAAGGTTGCCACTCCTATCATATCAAATTTTGGGTGAGGGATTGAAAGATGGAAAACATTTTCGGTTTCTATAGTTTCTGTAAAATACATCGTTAAGTATGAGGTTGGGCGAAAATTATGTCCTATGTAAAATTAATCAGAACAAAAATTCCAATGAAAAAGGTCTTACGCATAACTGTGCTGCAACTAATGGCTGACTTGATATCGTGGGGGCAAAATCAGCTCCAATTTCTAATTTGACTAAGGCTACTCTTCCTTGCCCAAAGGAATTCTGGCTGCACTGGAGGAGTCTGAATGCCCCTCGGCAGCTGCCTGGGCCGGCACAAGGCGAGCGCTCAGACACACTAAGCGGCAGCACGTAGTGGCCGAGCAGGTAGTGGGGCAGCATTAGCATCCCGGATTTCTCACAAGCGTCGCCACATTCCAGTTTCTCACAAGTGTCGCTTCTCACAAGTGTCTACAACTCCACGGCAGCCCCGTCCGTGCTGATTGCCGTATAGCCTGGCAACCATCCCGCGCATCCCAGTTCTTGGCAACCCTCAGGCTTGGCTCGGGCCATAAACCACTTTGTACCGCTCTAACCACCAACAACAGAACCACGTCTCCCGGCTGGTGTGCTTTACAGCTCCATACCTCCTTCGCTGTTCATCTCCAAGTGCAGCCTCGGCCGTCGCCACAGCCCTATGCGTACCGCGCTGTCTGCCGACGACGCGCCCTAGGTGCCGACCACGTCCTTGGCGCTGTCCTCGGGAGGCGGGGGGGGGGGGGGGGGGGGGGGGCGCTGCTAGTTCCAATTGCTGCAACTGACTACTATCCTCCGTTCGCGCCGGTCCCCAGTTTTTTTTTTTTTTTTTGTTTTTTTTTAAGGAACCTCTCCGGCGCCTAAAGCGGGAGATGGGGGTAAAGTTGGCAGGGGTCGCAGACCGCGGCGTGGCCACCGTGTCTCATTCCTACCCTCCAAGAACCAAGGAAAGCGTAGGGAACATGGAGTAGAGGTACAATGAACACCGTTTATTTATTTATTTTCCTTCTTTTTTTTCTTTTTAATTATTTATTTTTTTACCATTAACACCACCGAGTATAGCAGGAAACCGGAGTCGCGAGGAGGAGGGGACAGCAGTACTCATTGAGACTACCAACGTATAGTTTTCCCGAAAAGAACATTCCAATCACCAGAGATTATATAGGTTGTAAGTGTGGAAGAGGCGGGAATCAACTCTTCATGACAGAACACCCATGGTTGTTTTAAGGAACACACTGCAAAGGAAACTGGAGAAAAGTTGTCTGTATTTTGGATTGCGGTCAACTGCACAATGGCATTCATTAAGGAACTGCCAGAAATCAAGGGTACCTTTGTCGCCATCAGCAAACAAGCAGTGAGCTGCGTGTCCCCAAATCCATTTCACAGAGTTCGTCTTCGCTTGCAGGATATACCCCGCGTCCGAAAAGAGGAGCAATCGAGTTAATATTTGATGAGGAATCGTACGGGTAATTAGGGACAACATCTGTCGCCCCAAGAACCAGATACCTTCCAAGATTCTGCTCCAGGCTGGTGTAAAATGAATGTGCGCAACGGAAAGTAATAAACGCTAAAATGGAGATTTGACTTTGTCTGACTACCCCCTGAAGCAGATCTTAGTATCTCTTAATTCTATAAATTACAATCTAAACATAAATGAATGATGAAGGTAACTAATTCTACTAAATGATAAACGTTGTTCCTGCTTATATATTTATTGCAGATTAAAAAAAACCTTTATTTTACAAAGTTTACATTTCCTAAGTAAAATTACTAATCAATTGCCCAACTCTGCCCCTTATTTGTGACTGCACGATCTAATATCAATAACACGAAATGACTGACATCATCCACGTACTAAACACTAGAAGACACTACTTTCGAAGATGATCTACGGTGGTGTGGAACCTCAATGGAAATAAACTAACGTGATCACAGCTGTTTAGCTCTTACAGCCCCAATAAGCCAAAGCAACTTGAGATATCACCGTATGTACTGCGTCCGGTGCGTCAAAGTGATGGTTATCATACTCGTCTACGACGATGGAAGAACTCTAGCCACAAATAAACTCTTTCAAACACTAGCACGGCAGAAGGCGGTCCTCTGACTAATATACTCTAATACTGTCTTCTCCTTTCTGTGTTCTACAGACGAGAAACGCGAACTCCCAGCCACAAGGACGGAGTTCAGATAACGTTTCAACGTAATAATAGGCAGAGGACGTGCTCTCAATTACTGAACGCTGCGTACTCAACAACGACTTCCAACCCGGAGGTGAAGTCCAGAATCGTATAGGTTCGCAACAGTACAGTGCCTAACCGTTCTAGGCGCTTCAGCCTGGAACCGCGCGACCGCTGCGGTCGTAGGTTCGAATCCTGTTTTGGGCAAGGATGTGTGTGATAGCCTTAGGTTAGATAGGTTTAAGTAGTTTTAAGTTCTATTGGACTGGTGACCTCAGTCCCTTAGTGCTCAGAGCCCTTTGAACCATTTGAACCTATCTGTTCTAACTATACGCTACGGTCGCAGGTTCGAATCCTGTCTTGGGCAAGGATGTGTGTGATAGCCTTAGGTTAGTTAGGTTTAAGTAGTTTTAAGTTCTATTGGACTGGTGACCTCAGTCCCTTAGTGCTCAGAGCCCTTTGAACCATTTGAACCTATCTGTTCTAACTATACGCTACGGTCGCAGGTTCGAATCCTGTCTTGGGCAAGGATGTGTGTGATAGCCTTAGGTTAGTTAGGTTTAAGTAGTTTTAAGTTCTAGGGGACTGATGACCTCAGCAGTTAAGTTCTATAGTGCTCAGAGCCATTTTTTTGTTCTAACTATAAACTCTCCTAAGAGCAAAGACAGGAAGTCCGACTGTATCAACAAAGCAGATACTGAACGACTGTCACACACGCACGCTCACAACGGAAGACCACGTCTCTCCACTGTCCTTCCAACTTCTACTAGTATAGGCTATCATTCATTTCGCCGTTCTGATAATAAAGACACTTCGTCCACCTTTCACGCAATAAGCGTTAACAATTATTTACAAGCCGTACATGGCAATGTCAGTCTCCTTTAAGTTTTCATATATGCTATGTACAACCTATCAAATGTTACCTAATTGCGTTTGTAGCTCACGGCAAAGTATGTGGACGGGTGCTTGTAAGGTGCGAAATTATAGCCACTTTACAACTTCTTGCCGATCTGCACACCAGACGGTGCTCATCTGTGTCCAAAACATAACAGGCGACACACAACAGGGTGTCTGCGAGGTGAATCCTATGAAGGCGTGACCGGTATACTTGCTTCCCATTGACAGTAAGGTACCATGCAGACTGGACGTCAGTGTCGAGATAAGGAGAGCACCGCAAGCTCTGCTGTGGCGGCGCTCGCGACCATTGCATAACCCACTCCTTTCCCCCTTCCGCAACACGAGTGCAATGCACGAGTTGAAAGGAATCTCTGGATGTGGGAAAACCGACTGTGCCTCTCGACATGGCACGCAACGAAATGTGGCGTCATTACAGAAGCAGCGTCTTGTGTGTCCAACGTTTCAAACCAGACTATAGTCCGTTCAAAATTAGTTGCGCCTTTGACGTTTGGCTGACCAGAGGGGGACGTGACGCCGTTTCCCATGTAACACCAATGGCGAGCCAGCTTCCCCTACCACGGCGCCAGAGGTTCGGCTGATAAGGCGTCCCTGCTGCCACACCACGAAACGACGTGGTGTCACGCATTAGTTGTATCGGCTTCCGTTAGCTCTCGCTTTAAAGTCGTATTTTCTGGAGTTGACGTGTTTTGCAGCCGTCAGGTACTGTGAACAAGCGTTTTGTGTTATCGTTCCATTAATAAGAACAGGCAGCACATTTGAATACGAAATGCACAATAAAGGTGTCGCGCAAGAACATGTTCACCGGCTGGGAAGGACGTTGTGCTGAAAAACGTTCCTCGCAAAACGGCAATAGTAATGGACGAAACGTCTTGCCTCTCTGTTGTGATGCATAAAGCTCCAACAACGTAGTGGAGGAAGGCAAATACTTTGCTGTGGGTACAAAGAAACGTTCCATTAAATAAAGCTGAACCTAGCATGTATAAGGCGAAGCAATTGTATCTTGTAATGCTGTAGAAGCCAAATCTTACCGCTGCCAGGTCAACGAACTGGCTTATGGTAAAAGGCATAGTTTAGTCAGGCTTCTTCCGTACCCATGCTCATTTAAATCCAACTGAGGGCCTGTGTGAAAGAAAAGTAATGTGGCAGAAAAAAAGAGGCAAGAAGTTTATGCTCAGAGATTTTGAAATTTGAAATGCTGAGAAAAGAAGCCGTTGCAAATGTTAACCAGCAGGACTGGTCTTGAGTTGTCAGCGATACCCAAGAAGGTAGTTGAGGAGACATTGATTCAAGAAGGACTGTGTCTCGCATTCGGGAGGACGACGGTTCAATCCCGCGTCCGGCCATCCTGATTTAGGTTTTCCGTCATTTTCCTAAATCACTTTAGGCAAATGCTGGGTGGTTCCTTTGAAAGGGCACGGCGGACTTCCTTCCTCGTCCTTTCCTAATCCGATGAGACCGATGACCTCGCTGTCTGGTCTTCTTCCCCAAACAATCTAATCCAAACCAAGGACTGTGTCGAGTTGTCAGGAATACGTAACTTCTCTTGTTGCCAAGTCAAAACCTGCTTCTTTTCCAGAATGATATTTTCACTCTGCAGAGGAGTGTGCTCTGATATGAAACTTCCTGGCAGATTAAAACTGTGTGCCGGACCGAGACTCGAACTCGGGACCTTTGTCTTGCGTGGTAGAGTGCTCGATGGTAGAGCACTTGCTCGCAAAAGGCAAAGGTCCCGAGTTCGAGTCTCGTTCCGGAACACAGATTTAATCTGCCGGGAAGTTTCATACCTGCTTCTTTTATCAAAACACAGCAGAGTTTAGTAATGTTCAACTCACTAACATTACTGAGACAGAATTCGGAAATAGTGTATTATTGAAGTAACAACTCAGTGCAAGTCCGGACAATAGCTTGTGAAACAGCCCTTTTTCAGTATGAAAGTAAAAGTGTAACTTCTTCAGTTATATTGTTACGAAACCCAAAGCAGTTCTCCTTTCACCAGCTCTAGATGGCATTCAATAATTACATTATTTCATTGAAAAAATCTGTAGTCGCTCGTCTTTGCACGCTCTCATTTACCAAAATCTTGTTTCGATATCCCGAACCATTTATGAGATACGAGGAATTTATGAATATTTCGTTATAATTTTTTCACTGAAATGTTTGGTTCTAGTTCTTCACTGAGGTGGCCTAGCGGTTCTAGGCGCTACAGTCTGGAACCGCGTGACCGCTACAGTAGCAGGTTAGAATCCTGCCTCGGGCATGGATGTGTGTGATGTCCTTAGGTTAGTTAGGTTTAAGTAGTTCTAAGTTCTATGGGACTGATGACCTCTGATGTTAAGTCCCATTGTGCTCAGAGCCATTTGAACCATTTTTCATCCGCGTATCGCGTATGTTCTGGATAAAACTTGTTGTGCCTTGCCGTCATTCCTTGGAGTAGATTGCGGAGCCCGCAGAGCAGCGACTAGACAACGAAGGCATACAATATCGTCGGCAACGCGCCCTTGTCTGACCGATCGTGAGATGGCGATGGGTCCCACCATGCGTCCATTGATGAGCACTCTGGATGAGGCGCCGTGGGATAGTCTCATAACGACGGTGGCAAAACTTTCTGGGAACTTTATTTATGTCATCATTTCCGTGAGATTGGCATGGCTCACGCTGTCAAAGGAGCGATCGAAGTCTATTGACACCAATGCACCCCGGAGACGACATGCTGTTGCCGGTACGATAACATCGTGGTAGACGCTGAGTGCCGTTAGTATATTACTATCTCCTCCCAGCTGAGTTTGGTCGAATTTCTACCCTTCATTCGATCCCTGCGAAACGCTACATCTCAGTAGGATAATGCACGACCGCATGTTGCAGGTCCTGTACGGGCCTTTCTGGATTCAGAAAATGCTCGACTGCTGTCCTGGCCAGCACATTCTCCAGATCTCTCACCAACTGAAAACGTCTGGTCAATGGTGGCCGAGCAACTGGCTCGTCACAGTACACCAGTCACTACTCTTGATGAACTGTGGTATCGTGTTGGGCAGCTGTACCTGTACACGCCATCCATGCTCTGTTTGACTCAATGCCCAGGCGTATCAAGGCCGTTATTAGGCCTACGGCCAGAGGTGGTTGTTCTGGGTACTGATTTGTCAGGATCTATACACCAAATTGCGTGATAATGTAATCACATATCAGTTCTAGTATAATACACTCCTAGAAATTGAAATAAGAACACCGTGAATTCATTGTCCCAGGAAGGGGAAACTTTATTGACACATTCCTGGGGTCAGATACATCACATGATCACACTGACAGAACCACAGGCACATAGACACAGGCAACAGACCATGCACAATGTCGGCACTAGTACAGTGTATATCCACCTTTCGCAGCAATGCAGGCTGCTATTCTCCCATGGAGACGATCGTAGAGATGCTGGATGTAGTCCTGTGGAACGGCTTGCCATGCCATTTCCATCTGGCGCCTCAGTTGGACCAGCGTTCGTGCTGGACGTGCAGACCGCGTGAGACGACGCTTCATCCAGTCCCAAACATGCTCAATGGGGGACAGATCCGGAGATCTTGCTGGCCAGGTAGTTGACTTACACCTTCTAGAGCACGTTGGGTGGCAAGGGGTTCCTGCGGACGTGCATTGTCCTGTTGGAACAGCAAGTTCCCTTGCCGGTCTAGGAATGGTAGAACGATGGGTTCGATGACGGTTTGGATGTACCGTGCACTATTCAGTGTCCCCTCGACGATCACCAGAGGTGTACGGCCAGTGTAGGAGATCGCTCCCCACACCATGATGCCGGGTGTTGGCCCTGTGTGCCTCGGTCGTATGCAGTCCTGATTGTGGCGCTCACCTGCACGGCGCCAAACCCGCATACGACCATCACTGGCACCAAGGCAGAAGCGACGGAAGCGACTCTCATCGCTGAAGACGACACGTCTCCATTCGGCCCTCCATTCACGCCTGTCGCGACACCACTGGAGGCGGGCTGCACGATGTTGGGGCGTGAGCGGAAGACGGCCTAACGGTGTGCGGGACCGTAGCCCAGCTTCATGGAGACGGTTGCGAATGGTCCTCGCCGATACCCCAGGAGCAACAGTGTCCCTAATTTGCTGGGAAGTGGCGGTGCGGTCCCCTACGGCACTGCGTAGGATCCTACGGTCTTGGCGTGCATCCGTGCGTCGCTGCGGTCCGGTCCCAGGTCGACGGGCACGTGCACCTTCCACCGACCACTGGCGACAACATCGATGTACTGCGGAGACCTCACGCCCCACGTGTTGAGCAATTCGGCGGTACGTCCACCCGGCCTCCCGCATGCCCACTATACGCTCCCGCTCAAAGTCCGTCAACTGCACATACGGTTGACGTCCACGCTGTCGCGGCATGCTACCAGTGTTAAAGACTGCGATGGAGCTCCGTAGGCCACGGCAAACTGGCTGACACTGACGGCGGCGGTGCACAAATGCTGCGCAGCTAGCGCCATTCGACGGCTAACACCGCGGTTCCTGGTGTGTCCGCTGTGCCGTGCGTGTGATCATTGCTTGTACAGCCCTCTCGCAGTGTCCGGAGCAAGTATGGTGGGTCTGACACACCGGTGTCAATGTGTTCTTTTTTCCATTTCCAGGAGTGTATATTTGTCCACTGAATACCCATTTACCATCTGCATTTCTTCTTGGTGTACCAATTCTAATGGCCAGTAGTGTATTATTTATATTTAATACGCAGCAACATGTAACCTAACACGCACACACTGGCAACCTCCACTCTCTCCGAACTGAACTGTCAAACTTCTTTTAAATGCACTATAAATATTGCCAATATTGTTGTACATTTTAAATAAGGAGTCAAGGGAGAACTTGAGTCTGGAGATCGCTTGAACAAGGGCTTTATGGCGCTTGTGATTAGCGAACGGACGCAGCTACCCACCGCGAGTGTGCAGATCGCCGGCCGCAGCGCAGCGGCGGACGTATTTAAAGTCGGTGCTCACTCGAAAACCGCACCTCGTACACGGCACCCACGTCCGTCACGATGACAACTGTTATGGCTGGGGAAGTGAGCCGTGTGGAGGCATTCCTGGTGGGAGGGCGGGCATCACAATGCAGCCGCAGCGCGGCGGCCGTGCTGGCCGACGCGCCGCTCATGCACACTGGCCTCTCCTGTCCTCTCCTCTCTACTAATGGCGAGGCCGCCAAACCAGCGTCTCGTCGCGCCGTTTCCTGTCCGCTCAGCCACGGACGCCGACTCACCAACAGCCATCCCGGACAACCAGAATCATGTTTGCCGTCTACTGTCTAGGCTCCAGATTAACTCTGCATCTACGTCTACGTATGGTGACCGTTTCTCCCTAAGTAAGCCGGCATCAACAATATACACTACTGGCCATTAAAATTGCTACACCACGAAGATGACGTGCTACAGACGCGAAATTTAACCGACAGGAAGAAGATGCTGTGATATGCAAATGATTAGCTTTTCAGAGCATTCACACAAGGTTGGCGCCGGTGGCGACACCTAAGACGTGCTGACATGAAAAGTTTCCAACCGATTTCTCATACACAAACAGCAGTTGACCGGCGCTGCCTGGTGAAACGTTGTTGTGATGCCTCGTGTAAGGAGGAGAAACACGCACCATCACGTTTTCGACTTTTATAAAGGTCGGATTGTAGCCTATCGCGGTTGCGGTTTATCGTTTCGCGTCATTGCTGCTCGCGTTGGTCGAGATCCAATGACTGTTAGCAGAATGTGGAATCGGTGAGTTCAGGACAGTAATACGGAAGGCCGTGCTGGATCCCAACGGCCTCGTATCACTAGCAGTCGGGATGACAGGCATCTTATCCACATAGCATAACGGATCGTGCAGCAACGCCTCGATCCCTGAGTCAACAGATCGGAACGTTTGCAAGACAACAACCATCTGCACGAACAGTTCGACGACGTATGTAGCAGCATGGACTATCAGCTCGGACACCATGGCTGCGGTTACCCGTGACGCTGCATCACAGACAGGAGCGCCTGCGATGGTGCACTCAACGACGAACCTGGGTGCAAGAATGGCAACACGTCATTTTGTCGGAAGAATCCAAGTTCTGTTTACAGCATCATGATGGTCGCATCCGTGTTTGGCGACATCGCGGTGAACGCACATTGGAAGCGTGTATTGGTCATAGCTATACTGGTGTATCACCCGGCGTGATGGTATGGCGTGCCATTGGTTACACCTCTCGGTCACCTCTTGTTCGCATTGACGGCACTTTGAACAGTAGACGTTTCATTTCAGATGTGTTACGACCCGTGGCTCTACCCTTCATTCGATCCCTGCAAAACCATATATTTCGGCAGGATAATGCACGACTGATACAGAAAATGTTCGACTGCTGCCCTGGCGAGCACATTCCCCAGATCTCTCACCAATTGAAAACGTCAGTTCAATGGTGGCCAAGCAACTGGCTCGTCACAATACGCCAGTCACTAATCTTGATGAACTGTGGTATCGTGTCGAAGCTGCATCGGCAACTATACTTGTACACGCCACTCAAGCTCTGTTTGACTCAATGTCCAGGCGTATCAAGGCCGTTATTACGGCCAGAGGTGGTTGTTCTGTGTACTGATTTCTCAGGATCTATCCACCCAAATTGCGTGAAAATGTAATCGCATGTCAGTTCTAGTATAATATATTTGTCCAATGAATACCCGTTTATCATCTGCATTTCGTCTTGGTGTAGCAATTTTAATGGCCAGTAGTGTATTTTCCCGTTCGGAGGAGAAAGTTGGCGACTGAAACTTCGTGAGAAGATTCTGCCGCACCGAAATACGCCTTTGTTTTAATTATGTCAACCCCAAATCCTGTATCATGTCTGTGACATTCCCTCCCCTATTTCTCAATAATACAAAACGTGCTGCTCGTCTTTCAACTTTCTCGATGTACTCCGTTTGAAATCTGGTTTCGCAGTACCAAGCGAATCAGATTGTGAAAAGGGGCCAAGGTCAATTACTGTTAGTTATACGCGAAAACACACAAATTTATTCCTTAAACCAATGCACAGCTTTTTCTTTAAACAACAAAGATCAATTCACGGCTGGGGGCCATAGTAACTTCTCCAGAATAAGTTGAAATGATTGCTTTTGAAACACCAGGATTTAGAGTAACGTCTGAAGGTCTTACTTAAGTATAATTGCAATATCTTCTCGGCTAAAGGCCGAAATAATATTTCAGATCAGCTAAGGAAATTCTTTAAAAGCCAAGCATTTACACATTCCGGCTAAAGGCTGTATTAAGGAAAATTCTAGTTAATTTTTCGGCTGACAGCCCATTTAAAAAAAATTCTTTACATAATAAAAGAGAGACGTTAATGATAAGCATTTACACAGTACAACAGAAAAACATCTTAAGAAAACTTGAAGTATCTTGTCGGCTGAATGCCCAAGCAATTACTCAAGAATAATTAAAGACAACCTTAAGATAAACATTTACAGAATACAGCTCAAGGACGTTTCAAGAATTCAAAATAATTGAAGAGAAACCTTACAGACAAGGATTTACATATTAAGGTCACAGATTCTGAAACAAACGCGACTGAAGGCCTAATCTTAAAGCTGTTATGAAGTTCGGCTGAAGGTCATATACTAAGCATTAAACAGGCAATATTAATACACGGCTGAAGGCCTGGCACAATACTTGCAACCACATAAAATGACAATCACAAACAACAAACAGTGGTGTTCAGAAGCGTTCCAAGGGTCGGCTTGGGGAGGAAATTCTAACCACAGTTTAGGTGAGACAGGCAGCGAAGCTTAAAATCGGGCTGCAGCACGACCTATAGACAGCTGACGAACCAACCAACAGCCTAAATGAATTCCCTTCCGCCTGACCAACAGCACGACAACGAAGGTACCAGTGAAGACGAGGATCGTAATAGGATTATGTCTTAATAATTGGCGTATAAACACAGTCAAGGCAGAATAAACATTCAAAGAGAAAAAGAGAACAACACCAAGCTGTCGAACTACACGCCGTGAAGGGAGAGCATCATCATGGTGAGGAAAACACACTGCCGCGAAACTACGCTAACCGGAACGTTAACAGCCACAAGACAGAAGATACCGCTGGTGTACTTCACTAATAAATTATAATCATTTCATACAGGGAGACGGCTGCAAAATTTTGCCGACTCCCAACACACTATCACATTGCTGCTTGTGGGAACAGCCCAGAATGCAACAACCAGCAATTAACGAAGAGATGTCACAACGATTGAGCTTCCATGACAAGTTCACTGATTACTCAACTCCAGTTTGCAGGTGCGGTGGGCGACGAACTTCGCGGTTCTCACAGCTAGTGCCACACAACTCCGACCGCACGTGCACACCGCCAGCAGCCCCGGCCTGAGCACACGCTGCAGGGACTTGCTCGCTTCTCCGCCGCAACTGACCAACTGCCACACACACCGTGACACGGAAATATAACTACCACACAATAGAAGATACAGCAGTACCAGTATCGATAAACGCTGCTGCTGCCACTGGCGGAGGCAAGTGAGCAACTCGTTCAGATAGTAACTAAGGGAGGAATAAGACGCCACTCGACAAAATGCCCAAAAGAGAAAACGGCATTAGCGAGAGCCGACCACGACTCACCGTTGATCCTGCCTGCTAGGATCCCACACTGCACAACAGTACGCAAAAAAAGGACGGATAAGTATACTGTACGCAGTCTAGTAGATCTGTTGCATCTACTAAGTGTTCTGCCAATAAATTGCAGTTTTTGTTTCACCTTCCCCACATTTTCTATGTGTTCTTTCCCAAAAAAATGGTCCAAATGGCTCTGAGCACTAAGGGACTTAACTTCTGAGGTCATCAGTCCCCTAGAACTTAGACCTACGTAAACCTAACTAACCTAAGGACACCACACACATCCAGGATTCGAACCTGCGACCGCAGCGGTCTCGCGGTTCCAGACTGTAGCGCCTAGAACCGCTCGGCCCCTCCGGCCGGCTGTGTTCTTTCCAATTCAAGTAGTTCGTAATAGTAGTTACTAGGTACTTTTTTGAATTTACGGGCTTTAGATTGGATTGATTTATCGTATAATAGAAGTTTAATAGATTCTTTTCAGCTTTCATGTGCATGACCTCACACTTTTCATTTCCAATTTTCGCGCAATACAGATATCTTTTGTAAATCATCCTATATCGGGATAATAACTAATCTCACACGGCGCATTTGTTTTAAACTTAGTACCTGCGCAACAAAGAAGGGTCGGCGGCAAGAGCAGCGCTTAGGTCTCAAGAGAACGATATTGTTATAGGCATTAGTTGTTTATGTATTCTACAGTGCATGCCTTGCGTCAGGCAGCTCCATCAGCCTAATCATTAGAGCGCTTAAATTTTTGAGATGAAGGTAAAAAAATGGCTCTGGCACTATGGGACTCAACTGCTGTGGTCATTAGTCCCCTACAACTTAGAACTACTTAAACCGAACTAACCTAAGGACATCACACACATCCATGTCCGAGGCAGGATTCGAACCTGCGACCGTAGCAGTCGCAAGGTGAGATGAAGGTAAGTAATGATTTTATGTGTTTCAGCGAATCTGTAAGAATTTACTTCACGAACTTCTGTGAACAACGATATAAGAAAATCTTATGCAATACTCGTATTTTTGCATAGAAACGTTTTCGTTTTCCTCTTCATCAGCGTTACTCCGAAGATTCACTGTTCGCAGTTTGAGAAAGTCTCAAACTAAACCTACAATGGACAAAGGAAGACCAAGTGCAAACGCAAGATACAGGACGAGATGCAGCAGTTTCAGAATAGCTGGACCGGACCGAAAATTATTTTTTTGTCACTCTTTGAATAATATCATGGGTCTTATTCCGAAAAGTGTCGTAGCCGTGCCAGAAGAGCTCTACCAAAGTCTGCATACTGCATTTTCTGTGTAAAACAGTTCTCTCTCTCTTTATCTTTCCCTCACTCTCCCTTTCTTCTGCAGCCCTTGCGTAGTCCAATTCAATGTTTTACGGCCCGCAATACTAACAGGTCTGTTCATCCCTGCTCTACATGCTACACAAGGCCCGTGTTTTACAGCCTGGCACCAGATTATACTAATTATATCTGCGAAGTTCTCGCACCTATTAAACGATCCTGTGACGAAATGTGCCGGTTTTCGTCGCGTCTCCTTTATCTCTTCCATTTTCCCTACCCTGTGAGGGTCCCGAACTGAAGATCTGTACTGAAGAATCGGTCGAAAAAGTATTTTGTAAGCCACTTTCGAGGATGAATTACACCTCCTCAAGATGCTTCCATACAATCCCAAACTAGCATCTACTTTTGCAACATTCGTTTTTATGCGAACAATCCACTTTCGGGAGCTCCGGACTGATATTCCTAGATATTTCATGATTGCTACTGCTTCCTGTGATTTATCGCCAATAGCGTAATCTAATACGATTAAATCTCTTCTCTGATTTACGCTCGGTACATTACATTTTCTTATACTCAGAGTTGCCTGCCAGTTCTTAAACCAAGTTTCGGTCCTCCTCAGTTCCTTCTGCATTCCGCTACATTCTGCTGCAGCTGCAAACTTCCAGAAAAAAAGAGGCATTGTTTGCGAAGAGTGTAACGGAGGTACCACACGCTGTCCACTGGATCGCTGACGTGTATTGATAACAGTGACAGCCATGCAACACTCTCAGAATTACATTTATATCTGCAGATTAAGTTCTGTCTGCTAGGAAATGCTGAAGACACAGATCTGGTCCGATAGTCCGTAAGCTCTGCGCCGCGGAAATTGGCTCTCCACGTAATGGAAGAAGCTTTATCTGGATCGTGGCACATTTGCGCTAGTGCTACTTCGAAATCTGTTCTGTTTGTAGGGAAACACCGGAAATTTATGTCTCAATCCGACAGCTCTCCTCACAAGAGATGCGAACGCTAATGGGGACGTGCACTCGAAACTGGTTTCCAGCGTCGATGGTGAACGCTCAGAATTTCACACCCGACACGCTCGCCATCGTGTCCTGCTACCGCATCGCTTTCTAGCGGCAGCTATCGGCCACATCCGGTGCATCAACACACAGATCTTGTTTCCAAACATGGACGCACATGGAGCAGCCTGAAACGTTCCTTACGTCCGCCCTCGAAGCTACGTGGCGTCGTGCCAAGTCCCATTCGCTGCCACTGGCAAAATCCACGCGCTCCCTACGGTGTGTGGTGCGCGTTACAAGTTAGGCCACGCAATGCTCCGCATGTTTATTTTGAAACGTTTAGTGGCGGACTCACATTATGCTTCTGCACGGTAAAACAAGGTCGCCAGTCTCCCTTTAATCCACGAGACAGGTTTAAAATAGCCCCTACTCCTTTACCATAACTTGCAAAAAGACTCCACCATACGACCAGAGGACTGGAAAATGTACACTGCCAACAGTTTATGCAACGCCTAGCATCTTCTGTAGATAATTCCCACAATGACAAAAATCAGGATGATAAACTCAACAGGTCAAATTCCGCGGATTCACATGGAATTCATTGGTTTCATTTAAACGTCGTCAGGTGCGTCACTTCTATGCAAACCCGCCTCGAGCTAATTGCTGAATCCGTGATCTGGTGTGAGGCTTCTGCTTATCGAGCACGTACCCGCTCATTAAATCTCAACACTCGCCCAAAAAGCCGGAAGTGCCTCAACCAAATTTCCACACCTGCAGATGGGAAAACACTAACGGATTCTTGCACGGTTTCCATACTTGAAACATAACTTGATCCATTACTAAAGATCACTGATCATCGACTTCAGAAATGGAGTTGGAAATACGTTCTCTGTCCCATACGGCACAAGGTTTGGCTTCTACACTGCACGACGGCCGTCAGCCGCCCTCTCCATTTTTCGAGCACCAGCCCGCTCCACAAAACTCGAGTCAACATACAGGTCTTCCTGTCGATCACCTTCAGGAATAAAGTGCAGGAGTTTCAGTTTCCCGCTTCCTTTTCCCCCTAACAGCACTACTCTGCAAAGTGATGCTTCCTGTCAGGTCTACCAGAAGCTTCTTTCGAATGAGTGTTGGAAAACACCCGCTGTCATGAAAATCCAAAATTCCTACAGCCAGTCTAGCTGTCCCAGTGCACAATTGGTTTATAGGGATTACAGAAACGCTGGTCGCCATGTCCAACCTGGATTGAGACCCCCAGTGCCCAGCATACGTTAAACCAGCTTTGGTGTTCACAAGAACCAAGAAGACAGTCCATCGACGTGGATAGGAAATGATATCTTACAAGCTGTATTACATCCACTACATTGTTCAGTGATGAGTGGAGTAAATCACGGAAAAACACTGTTTAGGCGTCAGTGTATTCGATTGCACGTAACACAGCGAAACCATAGCTTTGAAAGTGTACTATTTTGTCCAAGCCAAGGTATTATTTCCAACTTGGTTAAATAAGGGAACGACGTTTCGAAAATTTCTTAAAAATTGAAATTTATGTCTTTGTGGGAATCGAACATACATCTCCATTTCACAAAGCAGTTTCGTGACAAATACGCTGTACAAATAGAAGACATGTGCTGTTTCTAATCTGTCTGCCTCCATCCCTCCGAAAGTCATGTTAAACGAAGTTCTCATTTCTGCCTGGTCAACGGAGATGCGCGCAGACATCGACTGATTGAAATATTTAAAAAGATCTGACCTTAAAGACATGGCAGCGATTTTTGTCACCAGAGTACCATTTCCCAGTAATTTACTACAACAAATCGAATCAAAGACGTACATCTTCACTGTGCCAGTGCGTTGAAACAGCGTATTTTCATAGTTCACAAGTTTGAATACAAAAACTACAAACATGACACTTGAGTTTTGTGTGCTTTGCTCCAATATGGCGACTGCTGGTTTCAGCCGTTAACGCGCAAAAGATTGTACTGGTACACATTTCGTAGCGCGTCGCTGAATTCCGACACAATTTCATGTGTTTTTTCCTTCCCATGAACGCTTTGTAATGTAGACTTCTAATCTGTGACGTCACGAAACTCGAGCCATCCCACATCCAAGCTATATTTCACGTTTCCACTGATCGTTCCTTAAATATTTTTACATTTCAGCAATAAAGACTACTGTTACAGACATTCCACATGCAATGCGATTACAGCTGCACAGCGGCAACAGAAGCTGAGGATTAGTTCAGTCTTGTGTGGTAAGAGTAGTCTTCCTTGCCATGTCGCGATGCTATTACATTTGCTTAACATGACAAAGTACAAATTGTAGTCCCCCTCTGCGTTTTTGTCTTATGAGAAGGCTAATCTCAGAAACTACTGTAGTGACTTTGATACAGGTCTCACTAACAGATAGACTGATTCCCGAGGAAGTATAGCACATATCTTACGAAATAATAAAAAATTCGCGTTACTTCTGCTTTTGGTCAGATGTTACGTAAGGATGCAGAGGTATCGATGGCACGGAATATAAATCTTTGCCAGTACTAACACGACTCGCTACTCATTACAGAATTTTTTTGTGTGCTAAAAAGTAATATCATGAACAGCGCTCTTGTTGCATTCCTTCCATGTCAGAAAATATGTCTGTTTAAAGAAGTAATGGTCTATAATGAGATTTCAGACTAATTATAGAGACATTGTATGTAGTGTATTAGACGTTATCTGGAACGACCGTTACCTGAGACGAGAATTCAGTGCTCATATTAAATACGGCAAGCGACGAACCTGCTGCCTTACCCATCATTTCAGACATTGTCTTTTTTGGAAATAATTTTCAAACGAGTTAATTTCGTGGTTAACCGCGTGTCACCAGACAGGACAGGCGAGAACAACATGAGCTATTGCATCTGTAATACGTACTGCATAAACTGTAAACGTTCGCGAATTCTTAGTATCCTTCACACGGACCTTAGTCTGCCACCTGTTTCACCTACAATAAGTGTCATGTTGACTCAGCACCTCATTTCTCCCCTGTCGCTCTGTCTTCGATATTATCTTGGGGGCTAAGAAGCCGCTTCAGCTGTATTTAATCGTTTTATTATGAAATCACAAGCGGTTTCACGGCACTGGGACCCACATTCTTAGGTGACTTGTAACTGAGTCATAAGAGCTAAATATCCCAGAACATGGAACCCAACATTCGTTGCCAGACCAAACTAATAAACCATTAAAAGGCCGTATGTCAATGACTCAAGATCAGTAGTGTGTAGGGATTCAAGTGCAAAATAGTCTGTGGAGCCACATCTCCAGTCATGCGCTTTCCCGGAACATGGGACGCGACCGCTTACTTTTATATCTGTCCCCAGTCATTAATTGTCGTCTACTGAAACAAAACTGTTCTCTTCCACCTGTGTATGCGGAGAATGCTACATTTGTTTACATTGTATTGTGTTATGTACGGTGTCTGTCTCGAAACAAGCGCCGATCTTACATCTGGGTGCAGTAGGTTAGATTAGATTAGATTAGATTAATACTTGGTCCATAGATCATGAATACGACACTTCTTAATGATGTGGAACGTGTCAGGTTAATAAAAGATGTCTGTACAAGATATTACATTACACAAAATATTACATGACACTAATGTTTAAGTTTTTTTGTTATGTTTTTCCCTTAATTTACATCTAAAAATTCACCCAATGAGTAGAAGGAGTTGTCATCTAGAAATACTTTTAATTTATTTGTAAATGTTAATTGGCTATCAGTCAGGCTTTTGATGTTGTTTGGTAGGTAACCAAAGACTGTTGTCAGGGCATAATTTACCCCTTCCTGTGCCAAAGTCAGATTTAACCCTGCATAGTGAAGATCATCCTTTCTCCTGATGTTATAGCTATGCACACTGCAATTACTTTTGAACTGGGTTGGAATATTAACAACAAATTTCATAAGTGAATATATATACTGTGAGGTTACTGTGAGGATCCCTAGATCCTTAAATCGATGTCTGCAGGATGACTGTGGGTGAGCTCCAGCAATTATTCTGATTACACGTTTTTGAGCAATGAATACTTTTCTACTCAACGATGAATTACCCCAGAATATGATGCCATACGAAAGCAGTGAATGAAAGTAGGCATAGTAAGCTAATTTACTGAGAATCTTGTCATCAAAATTTGCAATAACCCTGTACGGAACTGTATACATGATGTTTTATCAAAATTTAAAGAGAGTCCGTTTGCTGAGAACCACTTAATAATTTTGTGAAAAACATCATTTACAATTACATTACTTAGTTCTTGGTTTTTGGATGTTATTGCTACACTTGTATCATCAGCAAAAAGAACTAACTTTGCATCTTCATCAATGTGGAATGGTAAGTCGTTAATGTATATCAAGAACAGTAAAGGACCTAAGACCGAACCCTGTGGGACCCTGTACTTGATAGCCCCCCAGTTTGAGGAATCAGCTGTTGTTTTAACATTACATGAACCACTTATTTCAACTTACTGCATTCTTCCAGTTAAGAATGAATTAAACCATTTGTGCACTGTCCCCCTCAAACCATAATGATTTAGCTTATCTAAAAGAATTCCATGATTTACACAATCAAAGGCCTTTGAGAGATCACAAAAATTACCAATGGGTGATGTACGGTTATTCAGAGCATTTAATATTTGATCAGTGGAAGCGTATATAGCATTTTCTGTTTAAAAGCCTTTCTGAAAACCAAACTGACATTTTATTAGTACTTTATTTTTACAAATATGGGAGGCTACTCTTGAATACATTACCTTCTCAAAAATTTTTGATAGAGCTGTCAGAAGAGAGATTGGGCGGTAGTTGTTGACATCCGACGTATCCCCCTTTTTATGCAACGTTTTACAATGGAATATTTCAGTCTGTCGGGGAAAACACTCTGCTCCAAAGAGCTATTACATACGTAGCTGAGAATTCGACTTATCTGTGGGGAACAAGCTTTAAGTACCTTGCTGGAAATGCCATCAATTCCATAAGAGCTTTTACTTTTCAGTGAGTTTATTATTTTACTGATTACAGAGGGAGAGGTTGGTGGAATTACAGTTGTTTCAAACTGCATAGGTATGGCCTCTTCTATTAGTAGTCTTGCCTCTTCTAGTGAAGATCTAGATCCTATTTTCTCCACAACATTTAAAAAATGATTATTGAAAATATTTCCAATTTCTGATTGTTTGTTAGTACACTTGTCAATCAGTTTTATGGCACTATAGTCTTCCTGTGCTCTTGGTTGCCCTGTTTCCCTTTCAATAATATTCCAAATTGCTTTAATTTTATTATCAGAGTTACTGATCTCAGACATGAGTTCACTTTTCCATATTTGTTTGCCAACAGCCACTCGTACAGCGGCAGATGACATGCTATATGCCAAAGAAACGACAATAAAAACACAGAAAATATACCGAAAACAGCAGCAACAAACGTAAGAACAATGGTGTGACGTAAAGTAGATAAGGTATTATGAAACGATTCATAGGACATAATATTTTGGAACCAAACAGTACACATGTAATAATGTTCAATATGTTTATAACTATACTATATTTGCATGTTTTAGAATTAAAGAGCCACTGATGATGGCAATATTGTCGCTGACATTAGTCAGGGAGTAAATAATTATAAAACAAAAATTCTTTACCACAATAAAGCGAAAAGCGTTTTTGTAGTTGCAACGACAGAACGAAAACACTCTCAAGAAATATAACAAAAGTGTTTTGCATCAAGGCGGTCCCACAATCCCATATTGTTGACAGTTTTTTTTAGATTGCCATCTGCCTCGCTTCCTTAGTGATTAGAGAAAATCGTGAGTAGTCTGTGAGAAAGAAAGTGGCTCAGGTAATAGTCTAGTTCACTGAACCTCTGGAAAGTGCTGCGAACCCTGTTTCCGCATTGAGGTCAACCAACTGCAGACACAGTCTGCACGCAATTGCTTTGATGTGGCGCGCCTGTTTCTCAAACACTCACGCAAATGTATCGATCATCATTTATCGATATGGTATGCTAGCCGCGTGGAATATCTTCTGCATTTCAAGGTCCGCGGAAATAGCAAATGTCACGGAAGTAGCGGAGGAGGTTTGCTGTTTACGCCCTCTCGGCTACGTGGTTATGGGAGACGGGGCATAAGTTCTGATTGACGAGTGTCATGCAGAAATCTCTGCTTGGCTTTTCTGAAACATACATTGCGGCATTTATCTGGGATGCTTTAAATGCACCCCGGAGAACAAAAGTCGGTTTGATCGAACTGGGATTTGAACTGTGTTCTTCTCTTGTACAAGGCCGCTGGACTCTCCCGCTCGATGCCGAATCAGGGTGCTTTTCAACGTAAACCAGCTGTTAATTGCAATTTTCCTTCTGCGTGCCCCATAGTAAAACATTCGACATACGTTAGCTGACATTGGTGTAGGCAGGAGACGAAGTTCTGGCAGATGTAAGGCACACTCCGCTGCAGAGTGAAAATTTCATTCTGGAAACATCCCCCAGCCTGTGGCTAAGTCATGTCTCCACAATATCCTTTCTTTCAGGAGTGATGGTTCAGCAAGGTTCGCAGGAGAGCTTCTGTAAAGTTTGGAAGGTAGGAGACGAGGTACTGGCAGATGTAAGGCTGTGAGTCGTGCTTGGGTAGCTCAGATGGTAGAGCGCTTGCCCGCGAAAGGCAAAGGCCCCGAGTTAGAGTATCGGTCTGGCACGTAGTTTTAATCTGCCAGGAAGCTTCATATCAACACACACTCCGCTGCAGAGTGAAAATCTCATTCTGGTGACATTGGTGTCGTTTACACATTCTAACTCATTCGCCCAGTAACTTTGAAAGGGAGAATGTCTTGTCTTTCTAATATTTGTGAACTATTTCAATGGGTGGTTTTTGAGCTTATATATCGTGGTAGGATCCTTATTTGCTCAACATCGCCAATCACATATCCCACAGGGTTAATCAATATTTGGTTTTGCTACTCTACCGGCAACTGTGTTTGGAAATTAAATTACAGGAAGTCAGGCCCGCCTATTATGCAGACAAGAGCGCTTTTTAATGTCCAAACATACTTCAGCACTTTTGAGTCATCGTCAGTGGTTACTATAACGAAGTAATTATTTCCTAAAATGTTTGTTTCCGTATGTGCGTCTCCGCAGCCGAGTGGCAGTCTGGCTTGAATCTTCGTCGCGAGCACACGCGTTGAAGCTGAATTCTGAACTGCAGCAAAGAACACCAGACTGCTATATTGGTCGTTGAGCATTTCGCTATTCCACAGCTGTTTTTTTATGTATGTTATTTGAAGATGGCGTTGATTTCAAGAAAAGACACATTGAAGTTTAGTTTTTATCATGATTGTGTGAAGTCTAGTGCATTTGAGTATCATTGTTTTACTGTCGAAAAAGTTTCAGTTTCTTTAGACGATATTATTTGTGTGTATCTATCATAAATCGCAACTGTTGCTTACGCGGAACTTAAAGATTCGCGAAATTGTTGTCATGTATTTGCGTAGACAGAAGGCACTATGGAATTTACACACCGCACTCTTGCTACAAAAGTGACGCAATGCAAAATGTCAGCTCTTATAAATCAGGAAAAACATTTTTGACAATAATGAAACATTATAAAGACTTACAAATTTATCAGCACTAACGAGAATGGATATAACACAAGGACCAAATGGTGTTTCAGTCATGTCTAACATTAGCCCCACAGAACTGCCCTTTGTTTTAATTACGCCACTTACAGCTTCTTAAACAGACATGTAGATATTGATAGAATTCTGCGCTATGCTTATTAAAAATGTGTCATTTCTAATTAAGCCACTCAGTGCATAGGATAGATTCTGACTAACACGTATCTGGTGTCGATTGCAGCAAACACATTACGTTTCTAGAAATTAGGTATATTCAACAAAATCTTTCAGAAACTCAGATGTGTAAGTCAGATGAGAGTATCGATGCTATTAGATACTGAAATGACTGCTTATTATATTGACGGCTCTAATTTTCAGCAACTGTAGTATGTTCCTTGATGCTAGCACAACAGATACGTAGAAGTGATTCAGTTATTGTACATTGTAAAGCAGTGCTTAAAATAATAACATACAACATGTTAATTTCTCAATATACGATGACATTATTCTTCTATGAAGAAGATATTGGCTACGTTAGTTTCGTAATTTGATTTTTATACTGCACATAAATGTATAGCCAAGGTTTAAAGTTTTATAATATTCCTAATTTTGTAGCTTCTGAAAATGACAAATTAATATGTCGAAAGCGGTAAAGCATATCAAATTTATTTGCAACTGATGACTGAAATTTACTCTGAAAAAAAATAAAATCGTTAGACCTTAACGAACAGTTGAAAAATTCAACAAATACTGACATAGTCATTACGGTAAGAATTACAATACCTTCTTGTTGTTTTCAGGCACAGGAGATTGATTAAAATAAGCTTTAACCAACTACTTTCTGACCTACATGCAACAGCATAAATGTCACTTCCATCTCCCTCGGAACTGGTAGCAGTAACAAATGACGCTATTTCATCACTTAATTTCATTATGGATGAGGCATTTCTGTCATAATGTATCTCATGAAATATTTTATTATGTTCTTCCTTTGGTGACTTACCACTTGTATTTACTACACGGGCACTTTTCCATGATTACATCCTAGATTAGCGAGATATGCATCCTCTGTATGAAAGTGCAATGCGACAGGCGTATACAACATCGTTCTTCTAAATGAAACAGGAACAGTTCAATTGTAATTTCATGTACGGACGCGTTCCCTGATCTTGGAGATTTGCTTCTAAATTTGGTGCTATAGAACTAGATGCGTAAATAAATAAAATAAAAAACAGAAAAGGAAATATATGGGTATATTTTTGAAAAGTAACACAACTCAAAATATCCTAATCTACTTCTTCAAACCGACATAACTGAGAACGTTAGAAATAAATTCTTATAAATCGGAGCAACTCAAAATATCAACATTACATCATCGCAAACGGTACAATTCATACTACAGCCAAAAGTGCCGTGTTTACTTGGAGAGCTAACAATAGTTAAATCAGGAAATTAGAAACGCTTCTTGGCCTCAGCACAGAAATGAAACTTTTCAGTTTATTCATTAAAACTGACGTAACGCGATCTTCCCTGAAACCATTCTTCAAAATTGGCACAATCCATATTATTTAACCGTTCTACGAGTACCATGATCGACTAACATGAGTCAGTTAGAAATATGACTCTGCTTTTTCTGTGAATTCAGTCCGAAAGAACGACACAACTCAAAATAACACTGTTTTGAACTTCTTAACAGTGATATGTTCGCTATGGAATTCACTATTCAACTAACAATGGAATGCTCCTTCCGTTATGAATGCGTTTCCACTCCAAATCACTCAAGAGACACAACCGTCCTCTAACGGACAAATTATGAACTTATAGAAACACAGTTTTGATAGCTGGTCAGGTTTCGGTTCTTCAACTCTGACACATTAAAAATTCAAAAAATAACATTTTTTATCTGAGTCACTTTTGTAGCTAGGATGCGACATGTTAACGGAAGTGTAAGTGGGGCTCAGATAACACAGGCCTAACATTGTGCACTCTAACAGTATTCGATCTCCCTTTTGAAACCCATGTGATACGTAAATCAAGTTTTAAATTAATATGGGCAAGCAATTTTTATTTATGAAGAGAGATGTGGTAATGGATTTCCCCCGCTTGTTTTAAAAGCAGCTAGGCAACGTCTTATTGAAGCGTGTTGCGTCAACCGCAAATCTATGCGGCCACGGTGCACTAGTTATCTACGACGGACAGCCGAGGACGCGTGCAATACGCAGCTATACTGACCATGTGCGTAATGAGTGCTCGCATTGGAGCGTGGCCCAGCTTCTGCCCAGGGATACAGTCGAACGCACGGCCGCCCTGGTAACTCCTCGCTGACGCACGCGGCTGCGGCCGCCGGCTCACGGCCGCCACCGGCTGCGATGATAAACTGTGTCCAGGAAACGGCAGCGATAATGTCTCACTGACTGAAAACTCAGAAGTGAATGCTGGGTCAGTACTCACTGTATGCACTGAGGTGACAAAAGGCGTGGGATGCCTCCTAATATCGTGTCGGACATCCATTTGTCCGGTGTAGTACAGCAACTCAACTTAGCATGGACTCAAGTACCCTGCAGAAATCATGAGCCATGCTGTCTCTATAACATGAAACACCCCCGATTAAAATTCCTTATGCGATTTTGTGTAATTCATCGAAGCCGCCAAACAGTTAATTATTATGATTATATAACCGTGTGCTTAATGGAAGAAAGGCTGTCGGTTTTTCTGTTGGTTTCGGGGGTATTTCAACCGAGTGCGGCTGTTCTGAGATTGAATAGTGGAAATGATAGAAAGTTTGTCTATTATTAAGGACCTCAAAGGTTGCGATGTACAAACTGATATATACAGGGTGATTCAAAAAGAGTACCACAACTTTAAAAATGTGTATTTAATGAAAGAAACATAATATAATCTTCTGTTATACATCATTACAAAGAGTATTTAAAAAGGTTTTTTTTTTCACTCAAAAACAAGTTCAGAGATGTTCAATATGGCCCCCTCCAGACACTCGAGCAATATCAACCCAATACTCCAACTCGTTCCATACACTCCGTAGCATATCAGACGTAACAGTTTAGATAGCTGCTGTTATTTCTCGTTTCAAATCATCAATGGTGGCTGGGAGAGGTGGCCGAAACACCATATCCTTAACATACCACCATAAGAAAAAATCACAGTGGGTAAGATCAGGGCTTCTTGGAGGCCAGTGTTGAAGTGCTCTGTCACGGGCTGCAGACAGTGCTTGAACCAATTTCAGACGATACGGTTTCATAACTAACCTTTTTCGTAGGACTCTCCATACAGTTGATTGTGGAATTTGCAGCTCTCTGCTAGCTCTGCGAGTCGATTTTCCTGGGCTGCGAACAAATGCTTGCTGGATGCGTGCTACATTTTCATCACTCGTTCTCAGCCGTCCAGAACTTTTCACTTTGCACAAACACCCATTCTCTGTATACTGTTTATACCAACGTTTAATACACCACCTATCAGGAGGTTTAACACCATACTTCGTTCGAAATGCACGCTGAACAACTGTCGTCGATTCACTTCTGCCGTACTCAATAACACAAAAAGCTTTCTGTTGAGCGGTCGCCATCTTAGCATCAACTGACGCTGACGCCTAGTCAGCAGCGCCTCAAGCGAACAAATGTACAACTAAATGAAACTTTATAGCTCCCTTAATTCGCCGACAGATAGTGCTTAGCTCTGCCTTTTGTCGTTGCAGAGTTTTAAATTCCTAAAGTTGTGGTATTCTTTTTGAATCACCCTGTATATTCCCTACTAACACACAAATGCCGAGGCAGTTGCTACCTTCGCCTTACACGTCTAATTACGGTTATGTCTTTCTATTGACTGCTGATTTTCAGTACATCGTCACACGCAATGCTGATGGTTAACATTCACAACAATCCTCACTGCAATCCATGGTTGTTGCTGGCCGACGCGGTTGACGCGAAACACGTAATTCGGCACTTCTCACTTTCTGTATCATATCACTCGCGAATCGGTATTAGTGAGGGTCAACCCCACGACGATCAGGGGAACGTGCTCACTCGTCATACTCCGGTGAATTTTACCGTTTACAACTCACTCGATCACCATTCTTGCCCGTCTCTCCCGCACCACAGTCTCACTAGTCTCACTGGCTCCTGCAGTACTTGACAATCGACTCCTGTCTACTATCGACCTGGGCATCAGATACTAGCATCGATGTTCGTGGGATCACGGATCCCTTACAAGCCGTCCACAATAGCGAAATTGTTGCCGGTGCAGGATTTTGTGCGCGAACTGATCTCTCGATTCTGTCCCACATCGGGCGGTCAGGGTGGACAAATCATTCACACGAATTGTCCAGAATGTTATTCAAGCCAATCGCGAACAATTGTGGCCCGGTGACAGGGCGCATTATTATGTATAAAAAGTCCACCGTTGTTTGGGAACATGACCTCCACGAATGCCTGCAAATGGTCTACAAGTAACCGAACATAACTAGAGGGTCCAGTCCATTCCATGTAAACAAGCCCACATCATTACGGAGCCACCACCAGCTTGTACAGTTTAAACATCCCCTTAGAAAAATTTATCAATGACAATGCTGGAAAACCTCTACATTATTTGATTTTCAAACAGCTGGGCAAAACTGAACGTACTCAGACATTTCTTTCGCTACTTATTCTGATCAACACAAAACTGACACACAATATATTTTTTTTTAGCGCAATGCAATCTGACTTTCAATAATCCCTACAAAAGAATGGCCCTGACGAACAATAACCTATACCCTACATGAATCGCTTACCTCACAAAAATATTCGTTACTCAAACTACTGCAATACAGCGAGCTCCAATAAAAGATTCTGACTACTGAAGGCACTAACTACTGATAGGTATAGTTAGCAAATGAAAGATTTTGATGGAGAACAAACAATGAATTTACCTTAACAGTGTTCAAAAATCATTATATCAGTTCATGACATCGAGTCTTACAAATTTCTTTTTGCTGACGGACACACGTCCAGATCATCCGCTTTCAAAACTTCGCCATCTCTCTCCCCACATGCACCACTGCTACGCGCTGTTCACATCCAACTGCCCAACACTACAATACAGAATTTTCCAACAATGCCAACCAGCCACAGACTGCACACAGCACAGTCAGTGATTTTCATACAGAGCGCTACGTGGCGTTACCAACATAAAAACCTAAACAGCTTACTTACACAATATCTTGTTGACAGTTTGGGTCCATGGCTTCATGGGGTCTGCACCACACTAGAACCCTGCCATCGGCTCTTACCAACTGAAATTGGTACTCATCTGACCAGGCCACTGTTTTCCATTCGTCTAGGATCCAACCGATATGGTGACGACCCCAGGATTGGCGCTGCAGACGATCTCGTGACCTTAGTAAAGGCAGTCGCGTCGGTCGTCTGCTACCATACCCCATCTGTTGTTGTTGTTGTGGTATTCAGTCCAGAGACTGGTTTGATGCAGCTCTCCATGCAACTCTATCCTGTGCAAGCTTCCTCATCTCCCAGTACCTACTGCAACCTACATCCTTCTGAATCTGTTTAGTGTATTCATCTCTTGGCCTCCCTCTACGAGGTTTACCCTCCACGCTGCCCTCCAGTGCTAAATTGGTGATCCCTTGATGCCTCAAAATATGCCCTACCAACCGATCACTTCTTCTGGTCAAGTTGTACCACAAACTTCTCTTCTCCCCATACCTATTCCATACCTCCTCATTAGTTATGTCATCTACCCATCTAATCTTCAGCATTCTTCTGTAGCACCGCATTTCGAAAGCTTCCATTCTCTTCTTGTCCAAACTATTTATCGTCCATGTTTCACTTCCATACATGGCTACACGCCACACAAATACTTTCAGAAACGACTTCCTGACGCTTAAATCTATACCCGATGTCAACAAATTTCTCTTCTCCAGAAACGCCTTCCTTGCCATTTCCAGTCTACATTTTATATCCTCTCTACCTCGACCATCATCAGTTATTTTGCTCCCCAACTAGCAAAACTCCTTTACTACTACAAGTGTCTCATTTCCTAATCTAATTCCCTCAGCATCACCCGACTTAATTCAACTACATTCCATTATCCTCGTTTTGCTTTAGTTGATGTTCGTCTTATATCCTCCTTTGAAGACACTATCCATTCCATCCAACTGCTCTTCCAAGTCCTTTGCTGTCTCTGACAGAATTGCAATGTCATCGGCAAACCTCAAAGTTTTTATTTCTTTTCCATGGATTTTAATACCTACTCCGAATTTTTCTTTTGTTTCCTTCACTGCTTCCTCAATATACAGATTGAATAACATCGAGAAGAAGCTACAAACCTGTCTCACTCCCTTCCCAACCACTGCTTCCCTTTCATCCTCCTCGAGTCTTATAACTGCCATCTGGTTTCTGAACAAATTGTAAATAACCTTTCGCTCCCTGTATTTCACCCCTGCCACTTTCAGAATTTGAAAGAGAGTATTCCAGAAACGTAGGTTTGCTTTTCCTTAATCTAGCTTCTAAGATAAGTCGTAGGGTCAGTATCGCCACACGTGTTGCGATATTTCTACGGAATCCAAACTAATCTCCTCCGAGGTCGGCTTCTACTAGTTTTTCCATTCGTCTGTAAAGAATTCGCGTCACCATTTTGCAGCCGTGACTTATTATACTGATAATTCGGTAATTTTTACATCTGTCAACATCTGCTTTCTTCTGGATTGGAATTATTGCATTACCTCAAACGCCAAATTTCACCGCACTGCCCTAATGGATATGTTCGTCGTGTGTCCCACACTGATTTCTGCGATTATTTCACGCAGTGTTCATTTCTGTTATCACTGACAGCTCCGCGTAACCGTCACTTCTCTCGGTGGTTAACTAAAGGCCGTCGGCAACTGCGTTGTTGATGGTGAGAGGTAATACCTGAAATATGGTATTCTCGGCATGCTGTTGACGCTCTGGATCTCGGAATACTGTGTTCCGTAACGAATACTTCCAGCTCCAACTACCAGCCTGTGTTCAAAGTGTGTTAATTCCCGTCGTGCGGCCATAATCATGTCGGAAACCTTTTCACACGGATCACCTGAATACAAATGACAGCTCAGCCAAATGTTCTGTCCACCTTGCGTACGCGATGTTACCACCATCTGTAAATGTGCTCATCGTTATCCCACGCCTTCTGTGATCTCAGTATATAGTCAGCGGAAAATGTGATCTACAGAAAACACTGAAATTTCTCCTTGCAAAGTCTGTACTGGATGACACAACGTGGAAACGGGGATTAGTCTATCCCAAGATCGTGTTGCAGCACCCCATAAGAGTGAGAGTACAATTGCTCATCACGCAGTTGAACTCCATAACGAGAGACAAATAGTTTCAGATCAAAGTGAAAGACAAAGACGAAGCTCATCACATATCAGAAGGGAAAAAAACATCACTGATAATTCAAACAACAGTTATATAAGAAAGACCACGGAAGCAACCCCTCTATCAGCACAAGTAAAAGGACAAACATTGTAGAAGTTCCGGTAACCAACGATTTCACTCGAAGTGTAAATAGGCTGTTTAGATTTTTATGTCGGTAACGCCACGTAGCGCTCTGTATGAAAATCACTGACTATGCTGTGTGCTTTCTGTGACTCATTTGCATTATTGGAATATTTGCTATTTTAGTGTTGGGCAGTTGGATGTGAACATCGCGTAGCGTTGCGCAGTTGGAGGTGAGCCGCCAGCAGTGGTGGATGTGGGGAGAGGGATGGCAGAATTTTGAGAGCGGACGATCTGGACGTGTGTCCGTCAGAAAAAGGAAATTTGTAAGACTGGATGTAATGAACTTATATATATATTGACTTTTGAACACTATCAAGGTAAATACATAGTTTGTTCTCCACCAAAATCGTTCATTTGCTAACTATGCCTATCAGTAGTTAGTGCCTTCAGTAGTTAGAATCTTTCATTTAGCTGCCAGTATTGGTGCTCGCTGTATTCCAGTAGTTCGAGTAACGAAGATTTTTGTGAGATAAGTGATTTATGAAAGGTATAGGTTATTGTTAGTCGGGCCATTCTTTTGTAGGGATTATTGAAAGTCAGATTGCGTTGCGCAAAACAAATATTGTGTGTCAGTTTAGTGATGATCAGAATTAGTAAAGAGAGAAATGTCTGAGTACATTCAGTTCTGCTCAGCTGTTTGAAAATCAAATAACGTAAGAGGTTTATCAGCACAGTTATTCATAAATGTTTCTAAGGCGATGTTTGAAAAGGAGAAGCAAATCTGTAGAAAGAAATGAAGAAAAAACCTGAGGTACACTATATTATGATACTGAAATGGAAGCCAAGGAGGAAAATTAGGCAACTCACAAACGCCGCAAACGGAAGTTGTGCTTTGTTGTTGCTCCACAATTTTCGCATTTTTGATTGCGAGAAATTGACGCTGCAGTATTCATCTGTGACGGGCCTTGTAAAAGGTAAATTCAGCTAAGAAAACAAAACCCGTGAAAATCACAGGTTTATTTACATATAGGCTGTCCCAGACGGAATGGTCAACATTCAGGGATATGGCGAAAAACGACCATTCGAAGCAAAAAGTCCAGTAAACATGTGCTCTGAAATGCAGACCTTGAGAGCTGTGTGAACTTTTTCATCTTCTATATTGTGAACAAATCTGTTCTAATCCAAGCTCTTTACTTTCAATATTTTTGGAGGATGCAGTATGAACCAAAACAAGAAAAAATTGTCTAGTTAACTTTGGCTGTAAAATGCATCTCTTAAGAACTATGAGCTCAGCTGTTGTTCAACGGTAGAGATGTGTTTCAGAATATCGAAGATGAACAAATGCTCATAGTTCGACGTACACTTTAAAGTCCATTTTTACCAGACGGTTTTGCTTCGAATGATCGTTCCTGTGATATAGCTGAATGCTGACCGTTCCCCCTGGGACACCATGTATATCTTACCGAATTTTCCTTTTTGTTAGACTACAAGTGTCAAATAGGTTCGACTGAGTCAGGCAGTAGTAGCCGACCGAGACAGACGCAGCAATAGGGAAGTAACCGCTTTTGTGATATTTACGAGTTCCTAACCAGGAACAATTTTATTATATCATCTGTGAGTTTTAATGATTTAGTTTCTTGAGTTCCTGCGCGTAAATTTAATATCTAATAGCCACTGTTCTCGCGTTTTCATTTGAGTCGGAAAGTAAATCGATTTTGTGACGTATTACAAGTTCCTAATCAGGGGCGAATTATTTAGTTTCACCTGAGTGCTTCGGTAGTTAGGTTTTTGAATATCTACGTATTATTAGACACAGTTCTTGCGTTTTCCTCAGGGTCAACAGTGGAGCTACGCAGCACTTGCCGATAGTTTAGTTGACCACGGTCTTTAGTATGGACAGGGACTGCGATTGTAGTGTCGGGATGCGAGCCGAGTCGGTGAGACACTTCGCTCTCAGCTTCAGGCTGTGATGGCTTCGGTTACCCAGCTTGAGGGTGCAGTGGATGGGCGCCACTGTTGTAGGCCTGCCGTGGTCGTACAGCGGCCATCCAGCACGTCCGAGTCCTCCGATCGGTCCTCACCGGTGGCCAACCCAGTCACTGCTCGCACTGAGGCTGCCCCCTCACATGTGTTCAAGTGGTAGGTCGCCCCGGGGCGAAGCAGGTGGCGAAAGACTTCCCAGGCGGCCGCACGTTAGGCCTCCAGGATCTGTCTGAAGAACTTCTTCCAGGTACTGCCTGCGGCTGACACTGTCGCTGAGCCAGATGCTGTCGCCTGTCCTGTTTCAGAGTAAACCACTCAGCCTGCAAGATCCGGTCAATCACAGAGAGTGGGATTATTGGTAGTTGGGAGCTCCAACGTTAGGCGCGTTATGGGGCTTCTTAGGGACTTGGCTGACAAGAAGGGTAAGAAAACCAATGTACACTCCGCGTGCATACCGGGTGGAGCAATTCCAGACGTGGAAAGGGTCCCACCGGATGCCATAAAGAGCACAGGGTGCAGCCAACTCGAGGTGGTTACTCACGTCGGTACCAATGATGTGCGTCACTTTGGATCAGAAGAGATTCTCTCTGGTTTCGAGCGGCTAACAGAAGTGGTAAAGGCTGCCAGTCTTGCTTGAAAGATGAAAGCAGAGCTGACCATTTGCAGCATAGTCGACAGGGCCGATTGCGGACCTCTGGTAAAGAGCCGGGTGGAGGGTCTGAATCAGAGGCTCAGACGGTTCTGCGACTGTGTAGGCTGCAGATTCCTCGACTTGCGCCAAAGGGTGATTGGGTTTCGGGTTCCCTTAAATAGGTCAGGTGTCCACTATACGCAGGAGGCGGCTCCACGGTTAGTAGGGGCGGTGTGGCGTGGACTGGGAGATTTTTAAGGTTAGAGGGTGTCGGGTAAACACAAGAGAGGCTTCAGTCAAAAAGGGTGCGAGCTGAACACAGGAAGAAAGTAGATACAGGAACCATTGGTATAACGGTTGTAAATTGTCGTAGCTGTGCTGGGAAAGTACCAGAGCTCCAAGCGCTAATAGAAAGCTCTGATGTTCAAATCGCTATAGGCACTGAAAACTGGCTCAAGCCAGATGTAAGCTCAGCCGAAATTTTTGCGAAGAACCTAACGGTGTTCCGAAAGCATAGGCTAAACACGGTTGGCGGTGGCGTCTTTGTTACTGTCTGAAATTGTTTATCCTGTCGCTAAATTGAAGTAGCTACTTCCTTTCGGTTAGTATGGGTTATACCAAATAAATTAACAAACGACGGAGCTGATCCTCCTTGGTACACAAAATGGGTTAGAACACAGTTGCAGAAACAACGAAACTAGCATACCAAATTTAAACAGACGCAAAATCCCCAAGATTGGCGATCTTTTACAGAAGCTCGAAATTTAGCGCGGACTTCAGTGCGAGATGCTTATAACAGTTTCCACAAAGAAACGTTGTCTCGAAGCCTGGCAGAAAATCCAAAGATATTCTGGTCGTATGTGAAGCATGTTAGCGGCGAGAAACAATCAATGCCTTCTCTGCGCGATAGCAATGGAGGTACTATCGAAACAGTGCTGCCAAAGCAGATTTACTAAACGTAGCCTTGCGAAATGTCTTCACAAAAGAAGACGAAGTAAATACTCCAGAATTCGAATCGAGAACAGCTGCCAACATGAGTAACGTAGAAGTAAATACACTCCTGGAAATCATGAGTAACGTAGAAGTAAATACACTCCTGGAAATGGAAAAAAGAACACATTGACACCGGTGTGTCAGACCCACCATACTTGCTCCGGACACTGCGAGAGGGCTGTACAAGCAATGATCACACGCACGGCACAGCGGACACACCAGGAACCGCGGTGTTGGCCGTCGAATGGCGCTAGCTGCGCAGCATTTGTGCACCGCCGCCGTCAGTGTCAGCCAGTTTGCCATGGCATACGGAGCTCCATCGCAGTCTTTAACACTGGTAGCATGCCACGACAGCGTGGACGTGAACCGTATGTGCAGTTGACGGACTTTGAGCGAGGGCGTATAGTGGGCATGCGGGAGGCCGGGTGGACGTACCTCCGAACTGCTCAACACGTGGGGCGTGAGGTCTCCACAGTACATCGATGTTGTCGCCAGTGGTCGGCGAAAGGTGCACGTGCCCGTCGACCTGGGACCGGGCCGCAGCGACGCATGGATGCACGCCAAGACCGTAGAATCCTACGCAGTGCCGTAGGGGACCGCACCGCCACTTCCCAGCAAATTAGGGACACTGTTGCTCCTGGGGTATCGGCGAGGAACATTCGCAACCGTCTCCATGAAGCTGGGCTACGGTCCCGCACACCGTTAGGCCGTCTTCCGCTCACGCCCCAACATCGTGCAGCCCGCCTCCAGTGGAGTCGCGACAGGCGTGAATGGAGGGACGAATGGAGACGTGTCGTCTTCAGCGATGAGAGTCGCTTCTGCCTTGGTGCCAATGATGGTCGTATGCGTGTTTGGCGCCGTGCAGGTGAGCGCCACAATCAGGACTGCATACGACAGAGGCACACAGGGCCAACACCCGGCATCATGGTGTGGGGAGCGATCTCCTACACTGGCCGTACACCTCTGGTGATCGTCGGGGGGACACTGAATAGTGCACGGTACATCCAAACCGTCATCGAACCCATCGTTCTACAATTCCTAGACCGGCAAGGGAACTTGCTGTTCCAACAGGACAATGCACGTTCGCATGTATCCCGTGCCACCCAACGTGCTCTAGAAGGTGTAAGTCAACTACCCTGGCCAGCAAGAGCTCCGGATCTGTCCCCCATTGAGCATGTTTGGGACTGAATGAAGCGTCGTCTCACGCGGTCTGCACGTCCAGCACGAACGCTGGTCCAACTGAGGCGCCAGGTGGAAATGGCATGGCAAGCCGTTCCACAGGACTACATCCAGCATCTCTACGATCGTCTCCATGGGAGAATAGCAGCCTGCATTGCTGCGAAAGGTGGATATACACTGTACTAGTGCCGACATTGTGCATGCTGTGTGGCCTGTGTCTATGTACCTGTGGTTCTGTCAGTGTGATCATGTGATGTATCTGACCCCAGGAATGTGTCAATAAAGTTTCCCCTTCCTGGGACAATGAATTCACGGTGTTCTTATTTCAATTTCCAGGAGTGTATCCTCGGAGTAGTGAAGGAAATCACTTAATAAAAGCTAGTCTTCTGGTCCAAACTGTATACCAATTAGGTTCCTTTCGGAGCATGTTGACGCATTAGTCCATACTTCATATACAAAATTCTGCTCGACGAAAGATCCGTACCCAAAGACTGGAAAGTTGCACAGGTCATACCAATATTCAAGAAAGGTAGCAGGAGTAATCCACTACATTATAGGCCCACATCATTAACGTCGATATGCAGCAGGATATTAGGACATATATTGTGTTCGAACATTATGAATTACCTCCAAGGAAGTGGCCTGTTGACACACAGTCAACATGGGTTTACAAAACACCGTTCCTGTAAAACACAACTAGCTCTTTATTCACATGAAGTGCTGAGCCCTATTGACAATGAATTTCAGATCGATTCTGTATTCCTAGATTTCCGGAAGGCTTTTGACACTATACCACACAAGCGGCTTGTATTGAAATGGCGTGCTTATGGAATATCGTCTCAGTTATGTGACTGGATTTTCGATTTCCTGTCAGAGGGGTCACAGTTCTTAGTAATTGACGGAAAGTCATCGAGTAAAATAGAAGAGATTTTAGGCGTTCCGCAAGGTACTGTTATAGGCCCTTTGCTGTTCCTTATCTACATAAACGATTTGGGAGACAATCTGAGCAGCCGTCTTCGGTTGTTTCCTGATGATGCTGTCGTTTATCGACTAATAAAGTCATCAGAAGATCAAAACAAACTGCAAAACGATTAAGAAAGGATATCTGAATGGTGCGAAAAGTGGCAGTTGACCCTAAATAACGAAAAGTGTGAGGTCATCCACATGAATGCTAAAAGGAATCCGCTAAACTTCGGTTACACGATAAATCAATCTAATCTAAAAGCCGTAAATTCAACTAAATACCTAGGTATTACAATTACGAACAACTTAAATTGGAAGGAACACAGAAAATGTTTTTGGAAGGCTAACCAAATAGTGCCTTATATTGGCAGGACACTTAGTAAATGTAACAGAGCTACTAAAGAGACTGCCTACACTACGCTTGTCCGTCCTCTTTTAGAATACTGCTGCTGCTGACGTAGTACATAGAAAAAGTTCAAAGAAAGGCAACACATTTTGTATCATCGCGAAATATTGGAGGGAGTGTCGCATAAATGATACAGGATTTGGGCTGGACATCATTAAAACAAAGGTGTTCTTCGTTGCGACGGAATCTTCTCACGAAATTCCAATCACCAACTTTCTCCTCCGAATGAGAAAATATTTTGTTGACACCGACCTACATAGGGAGGAACGATCACTGCGATAAAATATGGGAAATTAGAACTCGTACGGAAAGATATAGATGTTCATTCTTTCCGCGCGCTATACGAGATTGGAATAATAGAGAATTGTGAAGGTGGTTTGATGAACCCTTTGCCAGGCACTTAAATGTGATATGCAGCGTATCCATGTAGATGTAGATGTAAATTAGTAATTTTAGATTCTAACATTCCACTGTTCGCATCGTTTTCGCACAGTCTTACATTGATTGTGCTTGTACTAGCGAATGCCGTGACATTTTGAGTTTTCTATCTCGAAAATTTTCTAGTTTTGCGGATAGTTTGTATGCCGCCAAGGGCGCTTCCTTCGGTTTCACCCGATGTGCGCCGAAGTATCCGTTCGCACGTCTTCTTGACACGCTTCTAAGTTACGGCGCTCACATTTGAGAAGACTTTTGGTAAGAATACAACGAACAATCCCAATGCTGTTAATCCTCAAACGACATTTAAAACTGTTATTCAGTGAGCTGTTACCGATAGACGTTACTGAAACACACCCAGATCTTCAAAGTTATATACATTTAATTTTATGAACTTATTGTTATTAAAAATGAGGATTTTTAATTGATGTAGTAAAAGTTCGGAATGTTCTAAATCTACATATATACTCCGCTAGCCACCAAGTGGTGCCTGGCGGAGGGCATTATTCGAGCCAAAGTCTTATTTCTGTCCCTATGTTCCACTCGCGGATCGCGCGAGGGATAAACGACTGTCAGAACGCCTCTGTACGATTTCTAATTTGCCTTGTCTTTGAATGGTGATCATTGCGCGATTTGAAAGTTGATAGTAATAATATATGCTCTACATCCTCGGCGAAAATCAAATTTTGGAATTTAGTGAGCAGCCCCTTCCGTTTAGCGCGTCGTCTATCTGCAAGTGTGTCCCACTTCAAACTTTCTATGAGATTTGTCACGAATCTTGCCACTCTTCCTTGGATCTTCTCAATCTCTTGAATCAGACCAAACTGGTAATTGACCCATACAGACGAGCAGTACTCTAAGACTGGGCAATCTAAAATATTGTAATCTGTTTCCTTTGTTGAAGGACTGCAACGCTTCATGATCCTACCAACAAATCTAGAGTTCGCCTAACCCGCTACTTGTGTAATCTGATCTTTCCATTTGAGATCATTTCGAATAGTCACACCCAGATACTTGACGGGTGTTACCGCTTCCAAAGACTGGGCATTGGTTTTGTACTCGTACATTAATGGGGATTTTCAATTTGTTATACGCTGTAGGTTACACTTACTAATATTGAGAGATAACTGCCAATCATTACACCACGCATTTATTTTCTGCAATCCTCATTGATTTGTTCACAACTTTCGTGTGATACTACTTTCCTGTTGACTAGAGTATCATCGGCAAACAGTCAAATGCCGCTGCCGATACCGTCGACCAGATCGTTTATGTAAAAAGCAGCGGACCTATCACGCTGCCCTGGAGCACACCTGATGTTACACTTGTTTCTGTTGAAGTCTCCCCATTCAGGACGACATACTGCTCTCTGTCTGTTAGAATACTTTCTATCCAAGCGCATATGTCATCGGATAGACCGCAAGCGCGCACTTTTTGGAGCAAGCGACAGTGCGGAACTGAGTCAAACGCCTTTCGAAAGTCGAGGAATATAGCATCAACCTGGGAGCCGGTATCTAGGGCGTGTTGTATATCATGCACAAAGAGGGCCAGCTGTGTCTCGCATGACCGCTGTTTCCTAAAACCGTGCTGGTTTCTGCAGATCAGCTTCTCAGAGTCTAGAAAGGTCATTAGGTCTGAACACAATATATGTTCCATGATTCTACAACAAATCGAAGTGAGTGAAATTGGCCGGTAATTATGTTTATCTGATTTTCTACCCCATTTTACAGATTGCTATGACCTGGGCCTTCTTCCAGTCCCGTGGAACTTTCCACTGTTCCAATGATCTCTGATAGGTGATGGATAAGTATGGTGCTATATTTGCTAGCATAGTGAAAGGTGGCTACACTAAGTCACAGCGCCAGAGATTGCGCCAAAGAGTATTATTCCGCCGCCTCCACTGGCGCAGTAGTTGTTCAGAGAATGTCGAGGGCAGTTGTAGTTCAGACGTTGTCGTGAGCAGTGCTTGTTGAGAGGATGTCGAGAGCTGTACTAGTTGACAGCATGTCGTGTGCAATAGTTCTTCTGCTGGCCGAGAGAGTTGATGCCGTTCGGTTGGTGTAATGTATATATGGAAGATGTTGCAATGATCACAGTGTATTTTTCGTAAATATATATGGAGGTAACAAAAAAAATTTTATAACAAATTTCCTAAATTACAATGCCTCTTGGTCACAGGTTCAGTCAACAAAGCATATGGCTCGTGATCATGTATTAGACTGTAATTTTGGTTTCTATGTGCAATTATAGTATTTCTGGCTTTTTTAATTACTTCATTATAAATGGTGTTTAAAATTTCTTGCCGTATTGAGGAAGAACCGTGCCAGATACATGTACGTTGAACCACACACACTACGACACACAGAACAGTTACACTTGTGCTTCGTTGTTTCGTATCTTCTATAGTTGCAGGGGACTTAATTAATCAATTGTGTTAACGGAAATTTCCTTTCATTCTTTATTGTTATTTTATGCAGTCATATTGCGTACTAATACTACTCACGGCAATACTCAACATAAAATCTTACGGTGATAGCGTCAGGGCCAGAGGCCTTCCTGGCGTCTAAACATCTTAACTGTTTTACAATCCCCATTAACATTAAACACTATGTCAGCCATCCTTGCCCTTGTTTCATAATTGAAAGGGGGAATGGTGCTGCAGACTTCTACCGTAAACTAGTTTTTGAAAGCTAGCTTTAGAACTTCTGCCTTGTGTTGATCATCATCCGTTACAGTACCCGTACTGTCAGCAAGAGAAGGTATTGCATTATTTGCAGCGTTCTTAGATTTTACGTACGACCACAATTTTTGAGGGATATTATTAGAATCTGCTGTTTCACCCTGTCCCAACTTTGGACGCAACAGACATTTCTCAAGGTATACTGGCACGCAGTGACTGGAACCGAAAGCGGCGTCCTCTGGTGGCGTCTACAGCGCCACCTATAGGAATACGGCGAGCCCTGTGGCTAGCGTGACTCATAGTTGCTCGGGCTGCCGACCCATCTATGAGTTGCGCTGATGCTGAGATTGGTTCAAATGGCTCTGAGCACTATGGGACTAACACCTGAGGTCATCAGTCCCCTAGAACTTAGAACTACTTAAACCTAACTAACCTAAGGACATCACACACATCCATGCCCAAGACAGGATTCGAACCTGCGACCGTAGCGGTCGCGCGGTTCCAGACTGTAGCGCCTAGAACCGATCGGCCACACCGGCCGGCTTCTGCTGACACGTGGGTGACGTGCAGAGCGCTGTGTGCGGCCGAAATAGATACCGTCCATACAACCAGTTTTAAACTGCTGCTGCTAACACCTGTAGCAGATCAACCCATAAATTAAAATAATCGGCAAGCATAGTTTAAAGTTATTTGTTTACCGTTATGTAAAATTTTGTTCCAGACACAGTGAAATCTCACCATCTGTGCTGCTCTCGACCACAGGATGAGCTAGCTGGCGTTCGTAAGCAGCTGGAAATCGCCTGAGTAGAGTCAAGGGGTTGGAAACTGTTGCGAATGGATGTGTTCATAGCGCATCCACCAGTCATGTACCAGAGGTACCAAAGATACTTCAGTTCTGTCCTCTCCTGTAGATACCGTCTCCTCTGCAGGAGACACAAGATCAATCACTGCTCATTCACTTTACTATGAATAGCGTGTCAGCGGGTATTCTGTACAGGGAATACGGGGACCAAAGAGAACACAGGAATTATACTTATCCTCCTAACCTGTGGAAGTTCGAGGTGCTGTCTTCCACTGAAACTGCAACTATGGTAGTGAGACTCAGTTCACCTGTTCGGAAACGTGCTGAGTCCGTCGTAAGCGGGAGGCAAACACAAAAGGTTAGTGATCTATTAATAATAAGCAGTTCAGAAGTACGGCAAATAATGGTACCCCTTCGGGGTATGACAGCAAGGAATTGTCAGGAACACCATGTGCACAACAAACACTGAGGGAACAGTGTGACCAACTGAAGATTATGTCACAAGTTGGGATGAACGATTCCTGTCGCTTCGGCTTCAGTGTCATACTTGGATAATTCCAGCGACTAACAGAGAAGGGTTGAGAAGACCAGCCTTGCACACAGAGTTTCAACACAGCTCAGAGTCTGCAGCATTGTCCTCAGGACAGGTTTGAACCAGAGACTGCGAAGGCTCTGCGACAAGCTAGACTGTGATTTCCTAGATTTGCAAAAAATGGTTCAAATGGCTCTGAGCACTATGGGACTTAACATCTGAGGTCATCAGTCCCCTAGAACCTAGAACTACGTAAACCTAACTAACCTAAGGACATCACACACACCGATGCCCAAGGCGGTATTCGAACCTGCGAACGTAGCAGTCTCGTGGTTCCAGACTGAAGCGCCTAGAACCGCTCGGCCACCACGACCGGCTAGATTTGCACCATAGGGTTGTGAACTATGAGATCCCCATAAATGCGTCTGGTGTGCACTGTTCATCACAGGCTGCTACCCATGTAACTGACTGTGTGCGGAGTGCACACAACATTTTTTTTAATTTGGTGACTTTTCATCCATTCCATATAACGACAGCTGTAGGAGACCCAGAAGGACGATGACCCCCACAGATAAAATATTAAAATCGTAGGGGTTAACCGCCGAAGCATTCGCAACAAACTGCCAGAGTTTGAAGTCTTCTAAAATGCAGTGAAGCTGACATAATACTAGATACGGAAAGCTAGTTACAACTTGAAGCTGACAGCAGTGAGATTTTTGGGGAAAATGTAAGCGTATATCGAAACGATAGGCTAATGGAAAATAGAGGTGGACTCAAATCTACAGAGAAAGAAATTGAAACCGCATCCGAGATTATTTGAGCAAGACTCAGTATTAGGGCTGGACATAAATTAGATTATACACTGAATTTGCAGCTGTGTTAGCCAGATTGTTATCAATAATTTATTGTAGATCCCTTGAACTAAAAGGAACTGTGCCCAATAGTTGGAAGAACGCACAGGCTACACTTGTCTACAAGGTGGATAGGAGAAGTGATCCACAAACCCACCGTCCAGTATCCTGGACATGGATTTATCTAGACTCTTTGGACGTATTCTAAGCTCAAACATAATGAAGTACCTTGAACAGAACGATCTCACCCGTGCTAACCAACACGCATTCAGAAAACATCGATCGTATGTAGCTCAACTCGCACTTTTTCACGTGACATACTGAAAGCCTTGGATCAGAGCAATCAGGTAGATGCAGTTTTTCTCAATTTTCGAGAAGCATTTGACTCATTACCAGATCTATGCTTATTATCAGAACTTCCGTTATTGGAATGAAAAGTCTCAATAGAAAACTTCTTACATTACAAGAAAAATTTCGCATACAAAGAGCTTCGCAAATAAAAAGAAGCGAGACGCATATAGCATAAAAAGAAACAGCCTTTTATTTAGTTACGTGGCCATAGATGATAATAACAATAATAATAATAATAATAATAATAATCACCTATAGTAATACATAAAGACAAGTCCTTGTTTAACGTTATCATCAAAAATCTCGAAAACTACATGTCCGATTTACTTCACATTTTTACACGATGCTCTAATGAAAATTCGGACAGATGTGTGCCATATATTTATTGTATGTAATGTATAAACCTATATGTAACATATAAAGGGGAAACGTTGTTCCCATAAATCAAAAAAAGTTCATCACCTATGTGTTTCAAATTTTTAAACGGTATTCTAATAAACATTTGGAATGTTTTTGGCTGTATATCTTAATAATGTATCATATATAAATACGTATGTAATATATAAAGAGTAAAAGTTATTACTAAAAATGCCCAGAAGACCTTGACGGGTTCATCAAATTTTTGCACGTATCTGTAATGATTTTTCGTTTGTACGAAGGCTGTATTTATTTTTTAATATGTATGATATATAAGCTTGAACGTAACACATAAAGGGAAAACGTTGTCAACAAAATTCTCGATAAGTTTTTGACCGATTGACTTCAAAGTTTTGCACGGTACTATAATAAATATTTAGTCGAACATAGCCTACATCTTTTTTAAACGATAATGTACAGTTTTTCTGCCAAAGACGGCTGTGAAAAAGAGAACGCTGTGCTCTTCTGTGAAAATGTGCGGTTTGAATTTCTTGCTCACAGCCAGTTTCAACTACAATAGTAGGGCATTTTAACCACTTGGCAATTTTATTTCCTTGTACATATGTTCAAACAAAAATTGTATAAACAACTGTGCGCCGTTCTCTTTTCCTCCTGGCTGTCGGTTCATAGAAAACAGTCAAGTTGAATTTATGACTTATCGGCCTCTGATTAGAGTACTACTATGGAATTTGAATCGTTCGAAACTTTGCAATCCTACCCATTCACGACTGAAATTACTACAGCACTATCCGCACAGACGCAGCAGCTAGGCAGGAGCCTCTCATACCCCATACGCAAATGATCCCAGCGAATTTACCCATCCATTCTTTTTTCATTCTTTATTTCCATTATACAAGAAATACCCACCACCTTAGTGATTAGTGGATCTTAATATTTTACAATGTTATTTATAATTGCAGCTACTAAATATTAAAATTTGCAAGACTACAGACAGTATTACTTGGGTTAATGGGCAGATTATTTCTAGTGTTAGCATTACTTTCTAATAACTATTGGTGATTTGTGTTAACTGCCTGCAACTTTACATGTGTGCCAGTGTTATTATAAACCTACTTGAGTGCCTGGCTCATAGAGCTAAACCCTATGAGAGTGCCACTGGCACAAGGCAGGCAAGGAGTTTATTGTCGCTGCAGGTTCCTAATCTACTATCCTATTCTATTCTACTAAAACTACTAACTAATCTACATCATAATCGGTGCATATGTCAAGCCCGTGAAGTAGATCATCCCAGTCCACCTAGTATTGCACGTGGCGGATTCCAACTGTTTAGTCGACCGATCCACGAGCAGGCGGTACGGTATCGGGGTGCTGGACGCGGTTTGTGATTAGCAACTAGTCACGAAAGTCTCTCAAGAATATTGTCAATACTTTTCGTGATACCTCGTTCAGTGTTTGCAAGGTCTCTTCTTGTCTCAGTAGGTCCTAAGTATTGCTACCTGGCAGTCGCTGTTGTAGTGCGGCTGCTACATCATCGAAAAGGGGGCACTCGTAAACCACATAGTCAGGAGTACCCTCCGATGAGCAACAGTCACACACGGGCGTCGCCCTCTTCCCAAACTGACATAGATATGTCGCATAGGGGCCAGTGAGGAAGTGGAACAATCCCCGAGTCGGCTCAAAATATTTCATTCCCATTCTTTCCCTTACATTTGGTAGGAACTGAAAAGTCCTTCTGCCAGTTTCGTCCATCTCCCATAACTCCTGCCATAAATCTTCTCCCCTCCTCCTTATCTCACCCTAATCCCTAACAAGTGCTCCCATAATTTCTTCTATTTTTTTAATGTATAACATTACCCATTCATTGTGAGCGACTTCAACTTGCAATCAAGGTTTCGCTTGCAGTAACAAGGCTCAAGGTCAGAGAAAGGCTAAGAGGACAGGATGAGGGGGGGGGGGGGGGATGGTGGAGGGAGAGGGGCTAGGGGAGAAAATGGACATAAGGAGGGTTGAAGAAGGAAGGACGGAAAGAGAGGGTGGAGGACGTGAGGCACTGAGAAGGTGGAAAGAAGGTGGACGTTGAGAAAGAAAGCGGTGAGGAGGAGATGGGCGGAGGGAAGATTGGGAAGGACATTTGGTTGTACATCCAGTACATATTTAACAATTGTGAAGCACTGCCAGGTTCGCTAGTAAGAATTTAGAAGCAAGCGAGAACGTACACAAAATATAGCAATATCACAAACATGTTTGCTAGGTACTGCTATATCCCCCACACAGTTAACCCCTTTGCTGCTACAGACGTGCTCTTAGCATTCTGTGCTGAGGTGGCTTTTGTTATGGCTCTACTGCTCGCCAAATGCTGGTGCCTGTGATAAAAGACGGCATTCCGACCAATATGAAATACTTATCATCCAATTTTTCGAAAACGAATGGGTGACAAATTTGATTTTTACACATCTCACAATCTGATATCTTCACTCGACAAAGGACTGAATTATATGCCATAATTATTCTGCTGCTTCAAATTAAGTAAAACACTGTGGATAATTTTAAAGATTTTGCAGAGGTAAAAACACGTTGCGTGAGCTTTGCGTATGGTTGATTTTAGCACATACATTACAGTGAATTGATTATAGATAAGGTATATGACACGGGTGTTACGATTAATCAAGGAAAACCCCCAGTTGGGAAACGGGGCCCAAATTAGTTGGTTACTGTCGAGTTGCAATTTACAATTTCTTTATTGATTCCTTCAATCATTACAAGTCATTTGTTTACCACTTGGCCAGGAACAGATCCAAAAAAGCTAGCAGGCATGAGCGCCTTTTCAAAACAATTTACAGTTTACTGCCAAGCCATTTTACTTAAAACCGGCTCTGATAAAACATTTGATAACAAATCAAAATTTTCCAAGTAATGAAATTAAAAACTTTACCGTTAATAGCCAAGCCATTTTTCTGAAAACAGACTTTGACAAAATTAAAACTTTCCATGTAATGAAACAAAAACACCAACTTGCATACAATTTCGCTACCGAACAGGTAGGGAGCCACTTCTTTTAAATTCTGGCACAACAAGGTATTAAATTACAAGGGCCCGCTAATAGGGAGGCAGAACTAGCATTTTCAAAGGATGCCAAGTAGAATAAAACAATCAAAGTAAATATACATTCACGTTTCACAATAACTAACAATTTAAAGCCACGTAATTAAAAAAAACCATGAGTGAAAGGCAAACTTAACCTTTTTAAACAGTGGCCAAAAACAATCAGAGTGAAATAAACCATTTAACATTTTACAGTAACAAACAACTTTAATACCATGTTCTGCCACCAAAATGTCCTGGGATAGAAATAATTACCCGACCGAGTGTAAGGGCGGCCACAATTGTCTCCCGAATGAAGCTCAGGCTAGAAACGGACTAACAGACCCACAACGCCTCACATTCAGCAATCACATCGACCTCACACGAGGCCAGGGGAGGAGGAGGAATCAAATCAGGAACCATAATGCCTGCCCAAAAATACACTTCCTCCCAGGCAGTACTAAGTCAAAAGATCACTGTCTATAATTACACCGGCGACAGGGACAGGAAACCCGAAATGCAGGAGGCCACAAGGCAGAAAAGACGCTGGTTACACAAACCAAAATTCTTCAATTAACATCTAAACCTTTAACCAACTTAGCTTGCAGTTTATCAGAGAAACAGCAGGTGAACTCCGATGCAAAGGTTTCTCACACCCGACCGTGTCCACGTCGCCAGCGTACCCAACTGGACATAGTCACGCAGCCACGCACTCTGTCACCGGAGCCCTCGTCTTCTCTGAACCCACGGCGGCGAAATACCACTCCTCAGGTTAGGCAATTTACTAGTCCATCATTACCGCCTCCAGACGGATGACTTAAAGACATCCGTTGCCGATCCCACTAAGTAGTGACTCGCAACCACAGCCGTGGCCCCCGGGTGTTCACAGCAAGAGCTTACAGCCTTGTCCCGTCAACTCGTCCCACACGTCTCGCACCGCCAGGATAGACCACGCGGCTTCTCGGAACAACAGACAACTCTCCACCGCCACGCCACGCCGCGGTCTCATCGTACGACATTCTCTAATTCCCGATTTTAAAAACCGACCGACCGTCCCGTCACCGCTAGGCAACCAACGTGCCATCCCCCCAAAGATCTTATTCCCTTACACAAGGCTAACAGGAAGCAACGATTCGAAGATCGATAAGACCAGACACGCCGCCAGAGGGGAATCTCAACAGAATCGGACGCAGCATGAAGATAAATATGAAAGAATCAATTAACGATGGAATGGAAGGACTCAGAAGAATCTTAACAGTGCGATATATGTTGAGAGCCGACACACGGCACGGTACAGAAACTTTATTTAAAATTGAGAGCACAAGGATGTCGCCTCTCGTTCTCGAGTTATTGGGTTTTTCTAAAGGGCAGTTGCGCGCAACACCTCCACTCACGTTCTTGCGCATCGCCAATCATGTGGTTATAACAATCGTCATATCTCACAAACGATTCGAGATATCGAACAAGATTTTTCGCAAACGATAGCGCGCAATGAGACATATATGTCGTATGATATCGCCGGCCGGGGTGGCCGAGCGGTTCTAGGAGCTACAGTCCGGAACCGTGCGACTGCTACGGTCGCAGGTTCGAATCCTGCCTCGGGCATGGATGTGTGTGATGTCCTTAGGTTAGTTAGGTTTAAGTAGTTCTAAGTTCTTGGGGACTGATGACATCGGATGTTAAGAGCCATTTGAAACATTTTGTCGTATGATAAACACTCGAAACTTTTTTATTCAGAGAGAAATGGAAGTTTACCAACTGCGGCAGTGATATCGACGGCTCAGGATGCATTCAGACGTCCATAGCCACGTAGGAAAACACAAGCGGCGTGCTTATATATGTCCACAACGCCTGGAGAACAGCTTAGCAGGACATGCATACACGGCCCCAGCAACGAAAGGCCAAATGCACGTCTGTACAATCAGCCAGCGACCCGGCACCGACGCCGTGAGGCCGCAGCGCCCCTATCCGTGTGGGGCAGCTGGGCCCTGGAGCCCTGCCACTGGGCCAGGGCCGGCTGCGCTGGAGGCCTTGGCGGCGCTGCGGCAGAGGCGGCGGCGGCTGCAGCTACGGTCGACGACCCGGTGGCAGGCGCTGCGGCGCGGCCTCCGCCGGCCAGTCCCCCCCCCCCCCCTACTCTACCCCTCCCCTCCCCCACCAACGCCGCCTCCACCCTTCCGGTACGGCCACTGCGTCGCGACGCCGACGCCACGAACCACCTCCAACGCCTGGCCGGGCGGACACCCCGCAGCGACAACTGCTCGGCTGCAACTGCACAAAAGCGCGCCACCCACGCGCCGCGGCCGGCATCACTGTCCTGACGATGCTGATGTCTTTTCTGTACTACCGACGCAGTTCGCTGCTGTCTGCTGTCGCACAGAGAAACACCGAGTGGTACCAGACAAGAGAACGTTTCCGAAACTGTAACGATTTCCGAATGTCATTTTCGAACACTATTGATATTAAACAATACTACAGGGTGTCCGAAAAGTCTTTCCCTGATTCTATAAATTGTTAACTTAGGCTAGAAGTAAGATACAAATATGAAACTGGTGTCTAATTGTTTACAAACATCAGTAAACTTCCACATGAGCACCCTTGGTCGCACGTAGCACATCTAGGCGATATTCAATTTCCGTCCACACATTATCCGACATCACTGGAGGGATCGGTTCAACGACTGTGGTTATCGGTTGCTGCAGGGTTTCAAGATCTGGTACACGTGTTCGGTAGACCTCGTCCTTGACACAACCCCATAAAAAGAAGTCTAATGTGGTTAGGTCAGGAGAGCGTGGAGGCCAAACCGCTGGCCCATCACGACCAATCCATCGTCCACGAAAGATCGTATCGAGATAAGCACGGACGTCCAAACCCCAATGAGCTGGTGCACCGTCTTGCCGAAACAAGACATCGGGGTGATATTGAAGCAGCTGAGGAACAGCATACAGTTGCAACATGTCCACATACACTGCAGATGTGATTGTAGCCTCAGCGAAGAAGAATGGCCCGATAATTCGATTGTGCGATAGCGCGCACCAAACATTCACTTTTGGACTGCCTCTGGTGCACTCCACGACCTCGCCAGGGGGTTGTGAACCCCAAATGCGCACATTATGGCGATTCACTACTCCACTGACAAAAAAGGTCGCTTTGTCGGAAAAGGCAATTCGTCTGAGATAACCATCATTGTCCTCAATACGCGATAGAATTTCGATCGCAAAGTCATATCGACGTGTACTGTCATTGGGCAACAAGGCCTGAACGATTTGCACTTTGTATGCACGAAACAATAAACGTTTGTGTAAGATGTCATGAAGAGAGCTCTTTGGCATCTGTAATTCACGTGAGGCCCAGCGCACCGATTTCTTCGGACTTCGCAGAAAAGACAGCGTTACAGCTTCCACCCTGTCTGCTGAGGTTCCTGTGTTCTTGAACCTCTCATACCAGGTTTTAATGCTTTTGACATCAGGTGGATTCCTTCCAAATGTTGTCTGGAAGTGTCTCTGCACTGTGGTTGGTGATCGTGTCTCATGGTACCACAGGACACACTGTGCCTTCTCCTGGTTGGTTAACATGGCTTCTTGGGCACTGCACCTCATCCACTACTTACGTACTGCGAACCTAAAACAGAAAAAAAACTTTGACAGTTGTAAACAATTCGACACAAGTTTCATATTTGTATCTTACTTCTAGCCTGAGTTATCAATTTACGTAATCAGGGAAAGACTTTTCGGAGACCCTGTAAATGTGTCGCGTCCTGGCACAGCCTCACTATACCAGAATAAATTAAGTGCGAACTGCGTAGCGCATTCGGGGCTTTAACGACAATGGGTTAGTTATAAATTGCTGTCAACCTTTATATCGGAGATGAGAGGGAGAGAATCTCCTTGGTTTGAAGCAAATAAGTTTCCTGAAAATAGGTTACAGAATTGCAATAGGCAGAAAAGATTGGTTAGTTTCTATCAAGTTGGACCATGTTGGACCATAAACCCCTCAGTAAGATTCAGTCTATTTATTTAGACTTGCTACATCAAAGCATATAAGAAATAAGTACAAAGAAATCACTTGTTCTTGGTTAGCACTGAAATCTCTCTAAGTAATTGAGACAAAGACTGACAGCCTCTTTTCAACACTATTCCACTGAAACTCTAAAAATCCTACTTCACCTGCAGTTGCTGAGTGTCCAACAGAGTCTATCACCGTCTTCTCGTAGTCGAAGTCTTTATCAGCTCTATCGGCTGCTATGGGCCTACTCGGACTCGCTGGCGTCTCGCTGCGGAATCTCCAAACTGCCGGCACTGGCTCTGAATCTGCATCTGAATCTCTGCCTCTAGCTATTCCGCTGTCTCGCTTTTGTATTTCGTTTCTCATGTACTTGGGTGCACACGAGTTAATTTGTTTCACACGACCCTTTCATTTCAAAGTGATCGGATTGCACAAGAATTCCTATGGTTCCACACGACACTCTCGTTTTTAATTGGTCGGCTTGCGCAATAATGCCTTCGGTTCCACAGGACACTTTCGTTTCTAGCTGCACACAACTTAATTTGGTTACACACGAGTCTTTTCCGCACGTGACTTACACTCTCTCTTGCTGTATTATCGCCCTGGTGTTTGCGTCTTCCATTGTGCAAGTTTGATTCGTACTGCTTCCTCTGGCAGGAAGTCAAACACTAAGTTATTTGATCAACAAGCCATACTTGGCAGCCTCCGCTACTTATCTTGTCCCTACGTCCTGGTGGACTATTTCTTAATGTCAGCTGGCTGTTTGCCTATGGAGCCTGGACTCTTATTATGGTCACAAAAGCAAGAATAAAAATTAAAATTTTCTACGGTGAAGAGAATTAGGGAAACATGACTTCGATCGCTTGCGATACTCCACTGAGCAATAATTGAGAACTGGTTATGTTACCAAATCATACCTTAATCTCTCTGAAATTAGCTACAGAACAAAACATCCTGAATCGTTTACATAAAAAAAACCTGAAATGTCCGACAGGTGTCGAAAACAAAGTGGAAACAATCATTCATTCCGTCATCTTGCTTGTTTTTCATTGGACTTTGGGAGTTCAATAACGTGTATGCCCTCCGTGAGTGTTCATCAGTGCCTGGAAACTACGTTGCAAGCTAGACGCAAGTCTACAGAATGTCCTTTCCCATTCTCCAATGAGAGCTGATTAGAGTTTTTGGAGAGTCGGTGGTGAAACAGGACTACCGCAAGTACCTCAGTCAGGCATGCCCCACACGTGCACGATGGCATTTAGGTCAGGACTCACTGCCGGCTATTCCATTAATTCAATGTCCAGGCTTCACAAGACATCCCTGCTGACACCCGCGACGTAGGCCCTAGTATTATAAGGGATTCAGGGCCACCACCGAATTCAGTAGCCGCCACGTGGTACAACAGGATCTGTTCGATGCAGTGTCTGACGGTAAGGCGACTGTGGACAATGACAAGGTCCGTAAGGGTCTCAACAATGAAGCCTTCCCACAACATCTCATGTCACGGTCCACGCGGCTCCCCCCGTCGGAGGTTCGAGTCCTCCCTTAGACAAGGGTGTGTGTGCCGTCCTTAGCGTAAGTTAGTTTAAGTGTATAAGTTTAGGGACTGATGACCTCAGCAGTTTGGCCCCTTAAGACCTTACCACAAATTTCCAATTTTTCCACGACATCCCAGAGCCTTGAAAATCTGTCTATTTTCTGGACAACATTTGGCAGGTACCTCTCAACACTGGACTATACAAACGAACACGGTCATCACTTAGTGTCAGAGGATAACTCGACGGTGAACAAAGCGTTTCGTCAATGACGAAGTTGCCAGTTGACATGAGAGCGGCAGAACTGAAGACGAGCTGCAAGATTTTGTGTCAAGTGGAGTGCTCCAACAGGAAGTCTGCGTCGTAAGGTCCTTTCTCGTAACCTGTTTGTCACAGTCTGATCGGAAACAGCAGCTCCAGTGGCCTTTCTGAGGTTGTCTTGCAGTGCTCTGGCGGCTGTAACGGTTCGTCGACCTTGTTCAGCTCGCCTCGTGTGGTGACCTGTCTCCCTGTTGCGTGTCCACAATGTATGGATGACACATGGAGAGGCATTGGCATCTGCAGCAACACGACTCAAAGTCCATCATTTCTGGATGTTGCATTATCCTGCTGATAGATGCCAAAATGCCAGGGAAAAACAAACTGCATGTAGGGGTGGACCTGGTCCCCAGTGATAGATACAGATTTTTGTTGATCCATTGTGCTTTCCATAATGAAGAGATCACCCAGAGAAAGCCACGAAAACATTATCCAGGTATTGACGCTCCCTCCACTGGTCTGGACCCTTCCGACGATTGTTGCAGGTTGTTTGCTTTCTGTCCGATACAGCATCAAACGCGATTAATCTGTAAAGGCCACCTATCACCACTCAGTAGAAGTCTAGTCACACTACTAGCGTGCGAATTCCAGCCTTTGTGGCAGATGACAAGCAGTGAATAGGGATGAAAGAATCAGGTGCCTACTGCGGAGGCCCATACGCAGCTGCGTTTGCTGTACGGTCTTTGAGGAGGCCCCTTGGTTCATTTGGACGGCCAGTTGCTCAACAGTTGGACATATACTATCCCGCACACATCTCCGGCATCTCCGCAGCCGTTGTTCACCCCTGCACCTATGGCCCATGGTGCCGTTTTGCCATACACTGTCCACTTTAACCACGGCGGCACACGAACAGTTTACAGACTTAGCCGTTTCAGAAATGCTTCCATCCTTGGCCCGAAAGCCAATGATCATGCCACTTTGGACGTCAGGTAAATCGTTCCATGTCCGCATTACGACAACGATTGCACTGTTTCCGTGTCCTCCCAATACGATTTATACACCCTCGATTACAAGCGCTGCCACCTGTCATCTGTGAATAGTTATTGGACATTGACGTCAAAGACAGGTGTGGGTCACATTAATCTGACAGGACGTGTATAAACTCATTGTCGTAAGAGTATATGTTGAATGATCTTAATGTTCTTTCAGCCCTTGCCAATTTGGGGGTTTAAATCTTTGAAGGATTGTTTCGAACACAAAATTCTAATATGTAAAAAAGTAATTTTATTTGTAAAAAAGTTTTAATTGAATCTTAAATAATTACAAAAGTGAACTTGTCTGTCAGGTCATCCAGTTCGTCAGAGAAAACATGTCGGCCTCTTCCTTGCTGAAACCTCCTGGTTGCCGCAAACTCGTGGATTCAGGTTGCCCTGTGTCTTTAGTCGTCACATCTCTTCATAAAATCATAGCAACAATTCTTTACCCGCTCCCATCTCTCCCTTAATGAACCAAAGTTTTACTTTCACTTACTCTGCATACTTGTACGCTAGATTTAGTTTATTGTTTTCCTAAAATGGCTCTCATGCACACCTCTTTATTTTCTCGTAAAGCTTTAAGTCTATCACCTACTTACTTCCTTGGACAGAATATTTCTCATTCTCTTTCCCGATTGTCATTTCAAGACGTCAAACATTTTTCACGAATTCCTTAATGTTAGTTTCATTCCACCCATGTCCCGACTTTTCTGTCTCTGCTAAGTAGAGAAAAATAGCAAAAAATTTGTTGTTGTGCTATATGTTTTGTCGGGTACAAGCCGAAGTTGTTCTGTCCTAGGCCGCGCAGGGTAACCGTGCGGTCCCAGGCGTCTTGTCACGGCCAGTGCGGCTTCCCCCATCGGAGGTTCGAGTCCTCCCTCGCGCATGGGTTTCTGTGTTGTCCTTAGCGTAAGTTAGTTTAAGTTAGGTTAAGTAGTGCGTAAGCTTAGGGACCGATGACCTCAGCAGTTTAGTCTCATAACATCTTACCACAAATTACCAAAAATTTTGTCCTTTAAAACCCGACCGTACCGTTATGGCAGTTTAAGAGTCCTATTGTTATTGTTTGTGATAAACACAGCCTACAATATAGATAATAATATGAGTTGTACCTAAACATACAATAAAAAAATGTAATATTTGCTACTTGAAAAATGAGTGACACTCCATATTTAATAAATGTAACTACGCCAGGAGCGTGGGACAGTGCCTGAACCGGCCGCAGTGGCCGAGCGATTGTAGGTGCTATAGTTTGGAACGCGCTACCACTACGGTCGCAGGTTCGAATCCTGCCTCGCGCATGGATGTGTGTGATGTCCTTAGGTTACTTAGGTTTAAGTATTCTGAGTTCTAGGGGACTGATGACCCATGGTGCTGAGAGCCTGGTTGATTAAATGTAATAATACTGTACTATCAGCCGTTATTCTGATATTATTTTACTAGGCAACCAGTTTCGACGTTTCAGTTACGTCAACTTCAGGCTTGTCGCATGAATGACACCAAGTAACGCCCGTGCGTGTATAAGACAAGACACCAAGAATCGTTTCTAGTTCCCACGTGACAACAAGTCATCTTCACGCCTGTCACGTGAATCTCACCAAGTATCACTCATGCATGTATAAGACAAGATACCAGTATCAACTCCAACTTGCTTTTACGTGTGTGAAAAGCACAAACGCTCATCATATTCGGATACCTTACGAACCAGATACGGATACTGTTGCCTTTCTTATACATGCACGAATGGTATTTGATGTGCTTCATCCGACAGGCCTGAGAATGACATGATTGGAAGGTCGAAACGGGTTGCTTAATAAAACAAGATCAAAATAATGGCTGCTGGTACAGTATTATTACACTCCAAGTTTAAGTCCGTGCACTGCAGAACTCACTATGAACAGATAACTTGGTGCCACTCTGAAACGCTCTGTTTCTTTGATTCAAAATCGTGTGAGTGGTCTTGTTCCTGCACAGTTTACATTGCAGTGAAGCGAAAGCTCACTATCGCTAGAATGTGGAAACAGCTCTTGTCCGATACTATCCGCTCGCTGTCCTATGGTATCGGACTTCCCTCTTATTACTGGTGCGCTGTGTAAGCACCGCTCTCCCACAAGAAGTGGGCGAAGAAACTACACAATAAGACAAGTAACAAATTAAAATTTATGGGGATTCGAATCAGGATCTCCTACTGTCTTGCACAAATGTCTCAGGTTTAGGTATGTGAGTACGTCTCCACTTTCAGGGTGGGAATAAATTCACCAGATAGTCACCCACTGCAGCCCTATTGTCAACGTGTCTGGCTCCTATGTGTAGGACCTGGGTTCGATTCTCGGTACTACCAGCGATTTTTGCTTGGAGGAAGGACTGGAACGGGCCGCACTCAGAGTTATGATGACAGTTGAGGAGCTACCTTACTGAGAAGCAGCAGCTCCGAGGTCCAGAAGGCCAACAGCGGTCGAAAGAGCGGTGTGCTCGTTCTGTGCCCCTCCATACCACATCCAGCGAAACCACTGGCCGTTGACGACACGGCGTTCAGTCGGAACACATTGGCCCCTCAGGTCCAGGATACGGAGTTTTGCTACGCTTCTCTTAAAACAGTGGACAGTTGTGTTGAAGTGGTACCGGACGGTAATTTGACGCTAGACCACTGATGTAAGCCATGGTAGAGAAGTGGTGTGTGTGTCCATGGACTGTACAGACTAAGTGCAGCTGGAGAGAAAGAGCCTATCCTGTCTTAGACTTCTTGGTGTATCAACGCGGAACGTCCAAAGGGGCTTCAAGGAATGTTGTTTCACTGGCAGCCAAGCAACAGGGGGAAGAAGAATCGGTGTAAAAACATTATGACTGTCAAGGACCCGAGAGCAGTGACACTACTTGTCAATGACACTCCGACGAGTGGTGATTTTGCATCTTTTCAGTTGATACAAGATGCTGAGAGCACCAAAGACCCAAACAAGCGATTAACCCTTAGCGAGTGAAGGCTTAATTCAGGCCCCAGCTGGTTTTTTATGGTTTTTTTATGGTGGGTGGAGGGTGGGGGGGGGCCTTCGTACCATGACTGGGGCCACTTATTCAAGTTAAAGTGAACATGAATCAGGATGTTTATTCCAACATTCTTGGTGACCAAATGTTACCCTTTCTTCTACATCTTTACGATGATTGAGCTGTAAGCAGTGTCCTCTTCGAAGATGACAGTAGCTGTGTTCACAGAGCTGCACGCATACTTATACAGGATGTAACAAAATTCCCTTTACCGACTCTGAGGACTTAACTGGGGGCCGAGACTGATATGTGTAGCGTAGGAACTGATGTCCAGAAACCTACTGTTTTCCCTCTACACACTAAATATTACAGCACACGTTGCTTATCGTCTGGATCCACTTACAGGTAGGGTTCCATGTGACGATCAATGACAACAACAAAGGTGTAGTTTCTCTGTACCATGTTCTGGTACACACAGTAGGACCAAGCCCTGGTTCTCCCGCATCTACTGCAGTCGTAACCCGGCCCAGACGGTCTTCCTCAGATGCCACAGTGATGTTGTAAATCAAGGGTATCATGTGACCTCACAGGCAGTAGTCCAGCGGGTTCAAGTAGGAAGAGCGTGCAGGCCAAGCAATAGGACCGCCTCGACCTATCCATTGTTACCCATATCATTGGTCTAGATGATCTCGGCCCGCACGGGAAAAATGAGGTGGCGCGCTGTCATACTGGACTCACATATTTTGACGCGCATAAAGCGGGACATCTTCCAAGAGGCCATAGAGTACGCCATCAAGGAATCCCAACTACGTGGGACCTATGGCATGTGGTAGGAGAAGGTATGGCCCAATCCCAATTCCATCCAGGATCCCCGTCCAAATACATAGACAGTATCGTTCTTGAAACTCATGAGGGAGTGGGGGGGGGGGGGAGGGGGAGGGAGGCAGCATACAGGTTTTCATTATCCCACACTTGACAGTTTTGGGAAATGAGGGCATCTTCCCTGGCGAACTTGACTTCATCCACGAAAAAGAATCCTCCTTGGGAAGTCGAGAGCGTCCACCAACGGTATAAAAAACACTTGCAGAAGTGGGCTCGAGACCCAAAAACCTTTGGCTGCATCCTCTGTACCTTCTGCAGATGGTGCTGGTGTAGCTGTTGGTCATGCAGAACACGCCCGACAGTTTGGTGACTCACATTCAGTTTACCTGATATGTTTCTGGCACTCATCGTCGCGCCCTTTTCCACTGCACGGCGCACAGGCTCTCGATGTGCGGCATTGCCGTGTAACACCACAGTCGGTCCAGCTGGAGATGGGTAGCCTGCTGCTATACCGTAGCGAAGAGGGATGTCGACGATGTTAGGCGGTATGGAATACGCTCCACATATAACTGACGAACAGCCGTATAGTTCTCCATGGTCAACGGCAACACACTAAAAATGAAATGTACCTATAGCATGCAGTCTGTACTGCAGTTAATTATTATTGCTGTACGGTAGTACTGTAGGAACAAAAACCACAAGCACAATAGCAGGTACAGACCTCTCTGGACAGATCACGAACGCAACTGAATGGCATGTAAACAAACTAGTAGTGGGCGTGGGACAGCAGGTGGTCGGTGAATGACCCTACTCAGAGGCGCCCGAAGTGCCAGAGAAATGAACATGTGTTATGGCATTTTGCGTGAAGCGAGAAAACTGTGCGTTTTCGGACATGAGTTCTAACGCTAAACTTAACGGTCTTGGTCCCTACTACAAGTCATCAACGTCTGTAAATGGGGTTTAGTTGCATTATGTGTGGCTTGATGAGTACTCAGGTACCCTACCTCACAGCGACTCGCCCCCTGAATCACCCGAAAAATTTCTGACACTACATGCACATCAGTGCGTTCGGGTGACAAATATTTTTGTCTCGGTGCTTACCACCACTGGAAGAACAGATTTAATGGAGGAGTGTGGTTTACCGTACCATAGAGACATAAACCAGTTAAGTTAAACTTATTGTTCACGTTAAGCAGGAGATCTCAATTCGAATTCTATTGTGGAATATAAGTTAATTTGGTCACAGCATCAACAATCTAGGACAACAGACACGAGTGTAACGCTTGTGTAGCTCTTCAACATAATCCAGTTGCATAAAACGACTAAACTAGTCCATGTTGTGGCCTCTGACTCCTGGGATGCGACAGATGTATGCTCTGCAGCGTTGCAGCAGTAACTAAGCAGCAACGCTCTGTGCGACGTATGTTCACTGGAACAGTTTGTCTTGTTTTAATTCCAGACGACACAAGCCGACGCTTGTTACAAATGTCCTTGGAGACTTGAGGAAAAGTGGGATCGATAGTTCAGACTTCGGAAATATATGCCTCACATAGAAAGCTTACTCGTTCATATGTGAGACACAAGTATAGCAGCAGAATATAGCAAAATACTTCCCCAAAACCATCACCATTTTCAGAATTTTGAGCTCTTATACCATACATTAAATAAAACTCATCTTTCTCTCGGTGAATGCCAGAACATGATAGAAACAAAAAAGAAATACTTTTTTCTCGTGCGTTGTTGCAGAACTTCAAATGTTTCTTTTTTGTTTCAAATTTGCTTCAAATTATATCAATAAAAACAAAAATACACCGCAGAACGAATATTATTATTTCTGTGTCATTTCAAGTGGCTTCATTGCTTCGCTTTCAAACTATCTGTCAAAATAACAAATTAGAAATGCACGGCGTTCACATATACGCCGTCCGTCCAAATATTTACGAGCCTCACTTGATTTCTGACGTACTGTGTAAGCGACCTCAGCGCAGTTATTACTGTGGCAGCTTGAACTAACAACTGTAAACAGATATGCATTTGACAATTGAGCTGGGAAAAGCGGTGCTAATTAGTGATAATGCGACCGTACTGTGTCAGCGTAGGTGTGCCATAAAATCGCTTTTGAACAACATCTCTAAATTAATTAGACACGGCAATTTCCAAAATTTTTTGAACAAGAAGAAGTAATGTGCAAAGATTATCCGGAACAGCTTGACTCTCGAACAAAAGCAACGACAAGTGGACGTCTGTCGCTACTTAAGTGAAATACAAAAAGCGGACAATTTTTTTCTGATAAAAATCGTCATGGATGATCAGATTTTGTGGTATCAGTATGAACGTACCACAAAACAACGAAGGCAGAATGGTTCTCTGGTGGTTCGCCAAGAGCGAAGAAGGTGCGAATGTAACGCATCTGTAGGCGCTACAGTCCGGAACCACTTGACCGTATAAAGTTGCAAAGGAGACTTATAACACGTCATTCCAATCGACTCTGCTCTGCAGTAGGCACAATATGGCGTTCAAAACAATGATTGTTTCGATGTGACTATCGACGTGTCGATCTTGGTGTTACTTGTCACTAGCATTGTCTCTAGCACAGCTTGCTGACGCACCTCTGATTGCATTGTTCTTCAGAACAATTAAGGCACTGCTGTATTACAATGTATTGACAACAGATGTAAGTTATGTTAATGTTGTACTGCAGATTTATCTTTAATCTAGATAGAGGAAGTAAATGATCGGCATATCTTTGAGCAGAGATGACTTTGAAAACAATCTTTGATTATTTTAACACAGCAAAAGACGTTTCTGGGCTGATTTTCCGCTTTTTCTTCTCATTTTTTCGTATTGTTTTGAATTCTAGAGGCACTTTATCCTCGGGAGCACTGCCCCCGTCATCCAAGCTTGTTATAGCTAGATACTTCCCATAATTGTGCGGTGATAATTTTCCACATATCCTCTTGGAGTAAACAACACATAGCGACGTGACGCAGTTCCCAACAATACGGGGATCCCTGCGACGACCCACGCCGTTGCTTAGCATCAGCTTCAGATGAGACTTCTGGCAAGCAACTTGAATGTGTCTTTTCCCCAGTGAGCAAGATCTTAAGAAGACCGTGGTGTAGTAAGAGCACGGAACAACGTTAGCAGCGAGAAAGTAAGGCATCGACACACATTTCAGTTGCGACCATCCGTGGCATCCAAAAGACACGCCAAATCAATTGCACCTTTCTGGAGACGTGAAACATAAATTCTCACAGGCATGTATATTAATGAATATGGAGATATTCCCCCCCCCCCCCCCCCCATGAACCATGGACCTTGCCGTTGGTGGGGAGGCTTCCGTGCCTCAGCGATACAGATGGCCGTACCGTAGGTACAACCACAACGGAGGGGTATCTGTTGATAGGCCAGACAAACGTGTGGTTCCTGAAGAGGGGTAGCAGCCTCTTCAGTAGTTGCAAGGGCAACAGTCTGGATGATTGACTGATCTGGCCTTGTAACAATAACCAAAACGGCCTTGCTGTGCTGGTACTGCCAACGGCTGAGAGCAAGGCGAAACTACGGCCGTAATTTTTCCCGAGGGCATGCAGCTTTACTGTATGCTTAAATGATGATGGCGTCCTCTTGAGTAAAATATTCCGGAGCTAAAATAGTCCCCCATTCGGATCTCCGGGCGGGGACTACTCAAGAGGATGTCGTTATCAGGAGAAAGAAAACTGGCGTTCTACGGATCGGAGCGTGGAATGTCAGATCCCTTAATCAGGCACGTAGATTAGAAAATTTAAAAAGAGAAATGGACAGGTTAAAGTTAGATATAGTAGGAATTAGTGAAGTTCAGTGGCAGTAGGAACAAGACTTCTGGTCAGGTGACTACAGGGTTATAAATACAGAATGAAATAGGGATAATGCAGGAGTAGGTTTAATAATGAATAGGAAAATAAAAATGCGGGTAAGCTACCACAAACAACATAGTGAACGCATTATTGTGGCCAAGATAGATACGAAGCCCACACCTACTACAGTAGTACAAGTTTATATGCCAACTAGCTCTGCAGATGACGAAGAAATTGAAGAAATGTATGATGAAATAAAAGAAATTATTCAGATAGTGAAGGGAGATGAAAATTTAATAGGCGTGGGTGACTGGAATTCGAGTGTAGGAAAAGCGAGAGAAGGAAACGTAGTAGGTGGATATGGATTAGGGCTAAGAAATGAAAGAGGAAGCCGTCTGGGAGAATGTTGCCCAGAGCACAACTTAGTCATAGCTAACACTTGGTTTAAGAATCATGAAAGAAGGTTGTATACATGGAAGAACCCTGGAGATATTAAAGGTATCAGATAGATTATGTAATGGTAAGACAGGGATTTAGGAACCAGGTTTTAAATTGTAAAACATTTCCAGGGGCAGATGTGGACACTGACCACATTCTATTGGTTATGAACTGTAGATTAAAACTGAAGAAACTGGAAAGAGGTGGAAATTTAAGAAGATGGGACCTGGATAAACTGAAAGAATCAGAGGTTGTACAGAGTTTCAGGGAGAGCATAAAGGAACAATTGTCAGGAATAGGGGAAAGAAATACAGTAGAAGAAGAATAGGTAGCTTTGAGGGATTAAGTAGTGAAGGCAGCAGAGGAACAAGTAGATAAGAAGACGAGGGCTAGTAGAAATCCTTGGGTAACAGAACAAATATTGAATTTAATTGATGAAACTAGAAAATATAAAAATGCAATAAATGAAGCAGGCGAAAAGGAATACAAACGTCTCCAAAATGAGATTGACAGGAAGTGTAAAATGGCTAAGCAGGACAAACGTAAGGATGTAGAGGCACATCTCACTAGGGGTACGATAGATACTGCCTACAGGAAAATTAAATAGACCTTTGGAGAAAAGAGAACCACTTGTATGAACATCAAGAGCTCAGATGGAAACCCAGTTCTAAGCAAAGAAGGGAAAGCAGAAAGGTGGAAGGAGTATATAGAGGGTCTATACAAGGACAATATTATGGAAATGGAAGAGGATGTAGATGAAGATGAAATGGGAGATACGATACTGCGTGAAGAGTTTGACAGAGCACTGAAAGACCTGAGTCGAAACAAGGCCCCAGGAGTAGACAACATTCCATTGGAACTACTGACGGCCTTGGGAGAGCCAGTCCTGACAAAACTCTACCATCTGGTGAGCAAGTTGTATGAAACAGGCGAAATACCCTCAGACTTCAAGAAGAATATAATAATTCCAATCCCAAAGAAAGCAGCTGTTGACAGATGTGAAAATTACCGAATTATCAGTTTAATAAGCCATAGCTGGAAAATACTAACACAAATTCTTTACAGACGAATGTAAAAACCAGTAAAAGCCGACCTCGGGGAAGATCAGTTTGGATTCCGTAGAAATACTGGAACACGTGAGGCAATACTGACCTTACGACTTATCTTAGAAGAAAGATTAACGAAAGGCAAGCCTACGTTTCTAGCATTTGTAGACATAGAGAAAGCTTTTGAAAATATTGACTGGAATACTCTCTTTCAAATTCTGAGGGTGGCAGGGGTAAAATACAGGGAGTGAAAGGCTATTTACAATTTGAACAGAAACCAGATGGCAGTTATAAGAGTCGAGGGGCACGAAAGGGAAGCAGTGGTTGGGAAGGAAGTGAGACAGGTACGTAGCCTATCCCCGATGTTATTCAATATGCATATTGAGAAAGCAGTAAAGGAAACAAAGGAAAAATTCGGAGTAGGAATTAAAATCCACGGAGAAGAAATAAAAATTTTGAGTTTTGCCGATGACATTGTAATTCTGTCAGAGACAGCAAAGGACCTGCAAGAGAAGCTGAACGGAATGGACAGGGTCTTGAAAGGAGAATATAATATGAACAGCAACAAAAGCAAAACGAGGATAATTGAATGAAGTAGAATTAAGTCGGGTGATGATGAGGGAATTACATTAAGAAATGAGACACTTAAAGTAGTAAAGGAGTTTTGCTATTTGGGGAGCAAAATAACTGATGATGGTCGAAGTAGCGAGGATATAATGTGTAGGCTGGCAACGGCAAGGAAAGCGTTTCTGAAGAAGAGAAATTTGTTAACATTGAGTATAGATTTAAGTGTCAGGAAGTCGTTTCAGAAAGTATTTTTGTGGAGTGTAGCCATGTATGGAAGTGAAACGTGGACGATAAAAAGTTTAGACAAGAAGAGAATAGAAGCTTTCGAAATGTGGTGCTACAGAAGAATGCTGAAGATTAGATGGGTAGATCACATAAATATTGAGGAGGTATTGAGTAGAATTGGGTGGGGAGAGATATTGGTGGCGCAAGTTGACTAGAAGAAGGGGTCGGTTTATTAGGACATATTCTGAGTCATCAAGGTATCACCAATTTAGTATTGGAGGGCAGCGTGGAGGGTAAAAATCGTAGAGAGAGACCAAGAGATGAATACACTAAGCAGATTCAGAAGAATGTAGGTTGCAGCAAGTACTTGGGGATGAAGAAGCTTGTACAGGATAGAGTAGCATGGAGACTTGCATCAAACTAGTGTCTAGACTGAAGACAACAACATGAAAATGTTGTGAACTTGTTCTATTATAGTTCTTAATTTAATTTAATTATAGTTCTTAATTTAATTTTCCACCCCCCATGAACCATGGACCTTGCCGTTGGTGGGGAGGCTTGCGTGCCTCAGCGATACAGATGGCCGTACCGTAGGTGCAACCACAACGGAGGGGTATCTGTTGAGAGGCCAGACAAACGTGTGGTTCCTGAAGAGGGGCAGCAGCCTTTTCAGTAGTTGCAGGGGCAACAGTCTGGATGATTGACTGATCTGGCCTTGCAACATTAACCAAAACGGCCTTGCTGTGCTGGTACTGCGAACGGCTGAAAGCAAGGGGAAACTACAGCCGTAATTTTTCCCGAGGACATGCAGCTTTACTGTATGATTAAATGATGATGGCATCCTCTTGGGTAAAATATTCCGGAGGTAAAATAGTCCCCCATTCGGATCTCCGGGCGGGGACTACTCAGGAGGATGTCGTTATCAGGAGAAAGAAAACTGGCGTTCTACGGATCGGAGCGTGGAATGTCAGATCCCTTAATCGGGCAGGTAGGTTAGAAAATTTAAAAAGGGAAATGGATAGGTTAAAGTTAGATATAGTGGGAATTAGTGAAGTTCGGTGGCAGGAGGAACAAGACTTCTGGTCAGGTGATTACAGGGTTATAAACACAAAATCAAATAGGGGTAATGCAGGAGTAGGTTTAATAATGAATAGGAAAATAGGAATGCGGGTAAGCTACTACAAACAGCATAGTGAACGCATTATTGTGGCCAAGATAGATACGAAGCCCACACCTACTACAGTAGTACAAGTTTATATGCCAACTAGCTCTGCAGATGACGAAGAAATTGAAGAAATGTACGATGAAATAAAAGAAATTATTCAGATAGTGAAGGGAGACGAAAATTTAATAGTAATGGGTGACTGGAATTCGAGTGTAGGAAAAGGGAGAGAAGGAAACATAGTAGGTGAATATGGATTGGGGCAAAGAAATGAAAGAGGAAGCCGCCTAGTAGAATTTTGTACAGAGCACAACTTAGTCATAGGTAACACTTGGTTTAAGAATCATGAAAGAAGGTTGTATACGTGGAAGAACCCTAGAGATACTAAAAGGTATCAGATAGATTATATAATGGTAAGACAGAGATTTAGGAACCAGGTTTTAAGTTGTAAGACATTTCCAGGGGCAGATGTGGACTCTGACCACAATCTATTGGTTATGACCTGTAGATTAAAACTGAAGAAACTGCAAAAATGTGGGAAATTAAGGAGATGGGACCTGGATAAACTGAAAGAACCAGAGGTTGTACAGAGTTTCAGGGAGAGCATAAGGGAACAATTGACAGGAATAGGGGAAAGAAATACAGTAGAAGAAGAATGGGTAGCTCTGAGGGATGAAGTAGTGAAGGCAGCAGAGGATAAAGTAGGTAAAAAGACGAGGGCTGCTAGAAATCCTTGGGTAACAGAAGAAATATTGAATTTAATTGATGAAAGGAGAAAATATAAAAATGCAGTAAATGAAGCAGGCAAAAAGGAATACAAACGTCTCAAAAATGAGATCGACAGGAAGTGCAAAATGGCTAAACAGGGATGGCTAGAGGACAAATGTAAGGATGTAGAGGCTTATCTCACTAGGGGTAAGATAGATACTGCCTACAGGAAAATTAAAGAGACCTTTGGAGAGAAGAGAACCACGTGTATGAATATCAAGAGCTCAGATGGCAACCCAGTTCTAAGCAAAGAAAGGAAGGCAGAAAGGTGGAAGGAGTATATAGAAGGTTTATACAAGGGTGATGTACTTGAGGACAATATTATGGAAATGGAAGAGGATGTAGATGAAGACGAAATGGGTGATACGATACTGCGTGAAGAGTTTGACAGAGCACTGAAAGACCTGAGTCGAAACAAGGCCCCCGGAGTAGACAACATTCCATTAGAACTACTGACGGCCTTGGGAGAGCCAGTCATGACAAAACTCTACCAGCTGGTGAGCAAGATGTATGAGACAGGCGAAATACCCTCAGACTTCAAGAAGAATATAATAATTCCAATCCCAAAGAAAGCAGGTGCTGACAGATGTGAAAATTACCGAACAATAAGTTTAATAAGTCACAGCTGCAAAATACTAACGCGAATTCTTTACAGACGAATGGAAAAACTGGTAGATGCGGACCTCGGGGAGGATCAGTTTGGATTCCGTCGAAATGTTGGAACACGTGAGGCAATACTGACCTTACGACTTATCTTAGAAGAAAGATTAAGAAAAGGGAAACCTACGTTTCTAGCATTTGTAGACTTAGAGAAAGCTTTTGACAATGTTGACTGGAATACTCTTTTTCAAATTCTAAAGGTGGCAGGGGTAAAATACAGGGAGCGAAAGGCTATTTACAATTTGTACAGAAACCAGATGGCAGTCATAAGAGTCGAGGGGTATGAAAGGGAAGCAGTGGTTGGGAAAGGAGTGAGACAGGGTTGTAGCCTCTCCCCGATGTTATTCAATCTGTATATTGAGCAAGCAGTAAAGGAAACAAAAGAAAAATTTGGAGTAGGTATTAAAATTCATGGAGACGAAGTAAAAACTTTGAGGTTCGCCGATGACATTGTAATTCTGTCAGAGACGGCAAAGGACTTGGAAGAGCAGTTGAACGGAATGGACAGTGTCTTGAAAGGAGGATATAAGATGAACATCAACAAAAGCAAAACGAGGATAATGGAATGTAGTCAAATTAAATTGGGTGATGCTGAGGGAATTAGATTAGGAAATGAGACACTTAAAGTAGTAAAGGAGTTTTGCTATTTAGGAAGTAAAATAACTGATGATGGTCGAAGTAGAGAGGATATAAAATGTAGACTGGCAATGGCAAGGAAAGCGTTTCTGAAGAAGAGAAATTTGTTAACATCGAATATAGATTTAAGTGTCAGGAAGTCATTTCTGAAAATATTTGTTTGGAGTGTAGCCATGTATGGAAGTGAAACATGGACGATAACTAGTTTGGACAAGAAGAGAATAGAAGCTTTCGAAATGTGGTGCTACAGAAGAATACTGAAGATAAGATGGATAGATCACGTAACTAATGAGGAGGTATTGAATAGGATTGGGGAGAAGAGAAGTTTGTGGCACAACTTGACTAGAAGAAGGGATCGGTTGGTAGGACATGTTTTGAGGCATCAAGGGATCACAAATTTAGCATTGGAGGGCAGTGTGGAGGGTAAAAATCGTAGAGGGAGACCGAGAGATGAGTACACTAAGCAGATTCAGAAGGATGTAGGTTGCAGTAGGTACTGGGAGATGAAGCAGCTTGCACAGGATAGAGTAGCATGGAGAGCTGCATCAAACCAGTCTCAGGACTGAAGACCACAACAACAACAACAATTTAATTTTTTGGCACAGCTATTCCTCATATTTTTGGGTGTACTCCTCCCAAAGACTATATTTTTCTCGACTGCAGTTTATTTGAATTTACGTTACAGCAATGCACTGTTCACCGATGTCATAAAAAGTATTATTCTTTTTCTTTTTCAAG